>NC_092150.1:49532479-50178924 GCF_045791955.1 Oncorhynchus clarkii lewisi | reverse complement strand
TTTTTGAAGAAATTAATTTGTTGAAAACAAATCTCTCTGAGTCAATTATTCACCACATATTATGCACGGCAGTGCTAGCTAGCTGTAGCTTATGCTTTCAGTACTAGATTCCTTCTATGGTCCTTTCACTGGATGGAAACAATGACAGTTCATGCTGTAAAAGCTCTGATAGTTTGGAGAACTTCCTCCGGAAGTTGTCATAATTACTGTGTATTTCTATGTAATGGGGTGAGAACCAAGAGCCTCCTAGGTTTTGTATTGAAGGCAATGTACCAAGAGGAGGACGGAAGCTAGCTGTCCTCCGGCTACACCATGGTGCTACCCTACAGAGTGCTGTTGAGGCTACTGTAGACTTTAATTGCAAAACAGTGTGTTTTAATCAATTATTTGGTGACATGAAAATATTTAGTCTAGTTTTTCAATATTTAAAAAAAATATATTTTAAGAAATTCACTGAGGAGTATGATCCTACCCTTCCTTTGAGGAGGAGCCTCCACTGATTGATGTTCAAGTTGGTGTAGGACCCTGTTAGATGTTAGAGGTTGAGATCAATGTCAGTCCAACTCAAGATAAGTGTGGACATTTTGTATGTGTGTGTTTATTGGCAAATATGCATAGGACATGCAGGCATGTGTGTGCCTTTGTCCACATGTAATTCAAAAGTAGACAGACAGCGTGCAAATATATTTCACAAAACAAATTTTGCACAGTGGCCAGGTGAGTCTGCTTTCAGATCCACAGCTTCCGCGTCAGACTGCTGGAGGAGGACCTTCTACTACAACTTCCACTGCCAGTATGTGGTTGGATGCAGTACCTTTCACTGATGGCTGTAGTCGGTTTATTTGCAAATGGTCTGCAATTTTAGCACATTCAGGAACTGAAATATAAATGAAGCACATAAAAACGTAGATCAGCATTATATACTTACATCCAAGATTTCAGGTTACATTAGAACATATTTTGCTTTACCTTGTTGTCTGAGCAAAAGAAGAGCCGGTGAAAGCTATACCTGCAGTCAGGTGGAGGTTGCCTGAAGGGGTGTTGTACTCGTCCACATCTTGGTGTTGTCACAGTGAGGGCAAATCTGGACAATGCAGATCAGGGTAACTTGGAACTGCTTCATGATTTCACATTCTTTGGTGCAAACTGGACAGGATTGGAAAAGCTGCTGCAGCAGGCAGTCTTCATACACAATGTACTTCCTCACCATAAGAACAGGCGTGTCTGGGACTCTGTAGCAGTGATAAAAGGTTGCAGGTGTGAGGTACAATTTTTTCACTGTCTACATTAGTCTAGATCTAGTACTTTGGCACAGCAATACATTTCACCTATCAAATGTATCTGTGCAACAACACATTTAGTCATACATGACCATTACAAGGTCACTAGAAAGTATCTTACAGTTCCATGCCGCAGATGATGTCAGTGATAACTGATAACTGTAGTCATCAGTGGAACAGTCCACTCTTGGCCTTTTCACTGGAATGTGATTAGGCACTAAAGCTTCAGGCATGCATGCTAGTGGTGTTGTATCGCAAGACACACAGATTCCGTGCTGAGAAATCGCAAGCCTGTGGCAGGTCTGTCTGGCAGCTGTTCTCTCTTGTGATAGAAACCTGTAAATATATGTAAATATGACCTCTCACTTCACTCCGAAGTTTTGATACCATAACGTTACACATTTAGCACTGCTAACATTAGCTATCCCAGCTATCACAGCAAATGTTAGCTAGCTAATTTCATTAGCATTTCAAGAAGCACATTTCCTATGGCAGGTTTAGAATTGACATTTGAGCAGCTAAGTAGCTCAGAGGCTCTTTTTACTTACAGTCTCGCCGTCCGGATAGATGGTCGTAATGGCATCATCTTTGAGCCGAAGTCTCCTCTGAAAGTCCATCTCCACCGGTAAATAGTTTGAGAAAGACTCCCGGTTGAAAAGCGCATTTCAAAATGATGCCTGTACAGTTTCATCCTGCTCATCCAATCCGAGGAAACGTATCCACTGCTGGTAAACTTGACGTTGGCTGCTGGTAAACTTGACGTCGGCAGGGCAACTCATGCAATCCCAGGTCTTTGGTGTTGTAACTGGCAATCCTACAAGCATGATAGGGGGGATTGCACAAATGGACAGACAGGCAGACAGAATGTATAAAGCTACAAACCGAGACAAACAGATACATGGACAAAGCACAAACGATAATGATAGACAGACAGATAGATATTGCAAGAGCAATAGCAAATGAATGTCAAAAGGCTGTTTTGGCTCCGTCACGAAGAAGAAGAACTTTGCCATGCTGGTGGGTGGTAACATTCAAACATAGTCTGAAAAGTATTAGTGTGTCATATCATAAGGGAAACACCTATGCCATGGAACAAGTCCAATGTCCCCACTTTTCCACTTCAAGCCCAAATATATCATACTTTGACTTAATCATTGATTTATTGACTTCAAGCGTTGTGCAACATCTTGGGTAAGCTCTGGGCATCGTCTTTCAGTTGTAAAAGGCCTACTGTAGATGTTAGCAGCAGAACAAACTCCAAACAAGTAAAGAGTAGTTAAATTGTTACAACAGCATAGCTAACCATTAGCTAGCTAACTACATAGCTGATTTACATAATCTGCTGATAACCTTGCCCTCTGTGAGCAGTAGGTTTTTGCTGAAAAAGAAAGGTCTTTTAAAACAAAAAATGAAATTTGACTAAAGGGAGCAGTACAGAATTCTGAAGTATTATCAGTAGAGAATTTGGGGCAAAAAAATGTGTTGTTGTGGGGGTCTTTTTTTCTTCTTCTTTGAGCATGCACCTGCCCCTCAAGGTCTGTGCATGAATCTGGTGGGCAATATGATCAAAATATTCATGACATTTGAAGCTTGGCAATAGCCAACTGGCCAGTGGCCACCAAAGACAACATAGAAATAATAATAATGTTCAATTTTGTCACACTAGGTATGTGTTACGTACCAATACTGTACAAGTCCTGGGTATAACCCCATAGTCATTTTAGTCTTCACCTTGAAAATGTGCCACAATCTTGAAACCAGTTTTGTCGCTCACTCACAGTACAATTGTGGACAAAGCCATTTTTCAGGGGAAAACATTGAAAAGTAGCTTTCAAAATGTTTTACCTGTACCATACTGGAGCTAAAAGCAAAGCTGGCTGTTCCAGTGAAAACTGTATGACATAAAAGAAAGACATTACACATTGACTAGTCTCAAAGGGGTGTGTGAGTATACAAATTGTAAATTGTCATTGATTGATGTATTACAGGGATCATCAACTAGATTCAGCCGAGCGACAATTTTTTCTTGAGCGGATGGGAAGAGGGCCAGAACATAATTAGAAATAATTTGTAGACTACAAAAAGCCCAAACATATGTAACGTTTGACTAAAACATAATCATTTCAAATCTTGCTTACATTTGTATACAATCACACACACTGTATATCTCTCTATTATGTGTGGGAATACTTTGGAACAGATTTCCAAAATTAAAATCACTTGTATCTGATTTGCTGGTGTTTTAAAGTATTCTATGTCCAATAATAAGGATAATAGGGAACCCTGATGTATTACATAGGTTCTCTTAGTTATTACATTGCGTGTGACTGACTTATGATAGAGCTATGCTGGAATGCATTGACATAAACGTTAGATTGGTTGTCAAATCATGTTTCTGACATGCCGCGTTTTTTAGTTTTTTTTCAACTTGAGGATTTCTCGCGAGCCAACAACACCTCTGAATTGTTTATCACCTAAAGCATAATTTTTTTCTACTGAAAGTGAGGAGAAAAAAAACTGCAGACTTTGAAGTAAGGTGAAAGCCTATCAGACTTGAATGCTTTTCCCTTTTCATGTTTAATGGTCGGATGAGAAAGTTGGATGTCAAAAAAAGAGCAATAGCAACGTAGCCTCTTTCCCCCATGTTCTGGTTCTTCCAAACATAAATAAAAGACGAATACAACTATTAAAGACAGCAATCTGACTCTATAGTGATGCAACCATTATTTCCTCTAAAATCTACACTGTAAAGCATTGAGCACATTAACAAAACCATCTTATTGGCACAAAAGCGGAACCATCAGACAATCTAAACTGACATTAATCTTCCTTAGCAAAACACCAGGGTAGCACTTCTAGAGATGGACAAAACCCGGAATGTTGATTGTCTCTAACGACAATAGGACAGCGTTACATTGTGCAAAGTAATCTTATTGGTTGTTAATTGATGAAGCATTTGATGGGAGAAAAAAAACTTAGCCTCGCGGGCCAAATTAGCAGAGTTCAAGTGAATTGCTTTGAGCACACTGCGCTCATGCTTGGTGAGTATAAACTATTTAATTTATAAAATGCAAAGGCCCTGGGTAATTATCAAGGATTTCACAGACAGGATCTGTCCCGGTTGCCATTGCCAGTCTTACACAACAAATGAGTGTATGAAATGGAGTAATGACATTTTTTCAAGCCACCAGACTGTGAACACAGACTCATTAGAAAGGAAGAAGTCGGTAAACACTTAATGACATGTGCTTCAGCCAAGACAGAAAAGTTACAGTTAACAACATTATTATATACAGGGCAATATGTGGTAAGAGTTCTCCTCAGCAGTGCAAATGCCAGAAGTCTGTGTCTGTACTAAATTGTAACTCGGTGAAACCATTGTCATGGGCAAGTTTTAGAGAGTTCAGTCTATTTCTAGAGAATGATGTATTAGCTACAGTTCCTTTAATATTCTGAAGATGTGACAGTTCATAGCTGGAATGGAAGGAAAGCTGTCCTTTCAAAATCATTAATTGAGAGAGAAGAAAACGGAGCAAAATAGTTAACTTTACCCAGCCATAAGCACAGCTATTTGGCCGTGTTCACATTTTTTAGAACACAAGCCCCCACCTCTCTAAATTTCCATGGAGAGAATAAAGGAAACTTAAATGCAGTGCTTCAAATGGTGTCGTTAAAGCTAATTGATACACAGCATTTCAGTTAAAAAGGAGAGTCCGAAACTTTTAATCAAAATAGTAACATTTTTAAAGGAGTGGTTTCACATTCGTCATTGATATAGAGTACAGTGATTTCAGGATCCAAAACAATTAACTATTTTTCAAACACTTAAAAATTTAACAGTTCTTCAGAAATGTACTTGTGAGATGAAAGTTCTATCATCTCATATCCCTGTCTTAGCCAAGCACGTTTTGTAATTCTTAGTCATTTTCCAGTCTACAGCCTTGGTGAGTCTTTTTCAGTGGCTACATTTCTCTCTTTAATTTTCTTTTGTACTGATAGAAGACTCTTCTATTCCCTCAGGGTTTATCCGGGCTGCCCTGCCGTTCGGCTTAGTGAGGAGAGAGCTGTCTTGTGAGGGTTATCCGATCGACCTACGCTGTCCAGGAAGTGATGTCATCATGATTGAAAGTGCCAACTACGGCCGAACTGACGACAAGATCTGCGACGCTGACCCCTTCCAGATGGAGAACATAAACTGCTATCTTCCAGACGCCTACAAGATCATGTCACAAAGGTAAACCCCCTGTAATTCCTGATGGGAACTGTTGTTTTTACACCTGTTTTTTGTACAGACAGGAGTCTTTGGACTACACACTACAGAGGGGTATACTATGAAGCAAGCTAGATCTATTCGGCTTCAGTTAGCTTGCTACTCCAGCTCAGGCTTCATCCATACTATGACAGTGGATATTGCTCGTCCACCTGCCCCTAACTCTAGCAGGCTTGTAACTGCGTTGCATGTCGCACATGGCTAGTCGAACGCCGAACTGTCCATACCAAACCCTAATATAGTGACATACACTGAGTGTACAAATCATTATGAACAACTGCTCTTTCCATGACATACTGTAGGCGAATGCTGGTGAAAGTTATGATCCCCTATTGATGTCACTTGTTAAATCCACTTCAACCAGTGTAGATGAAGGGGAGGAGACAGATTAAAGAAGGATTTTTAAACCTTGAGACAATTGAGACATAGATAACTCAATATTAGGAAGGTGTTCCTAATGTTAGGGATACTCAGTGTGTATTATAATACATGAGTTTTCTGTATGGGTGTTCATTGAGACACTGCTGAAACATCAATCCATGGGCAAGTCAGCGCCACATTTTAATTTGTGCCAAAATCTAAATGAAAGAAAAGTTATATTGCAAATTCAGCAGGCTATCGTGTGAAATAGACTTTTAGAACTGGCATCTTTATTTTATTACTGTGGTGTGCATTGGTGTGGTTATCAAGGCACAAGCACCTTTTTCCCTCTCCTATCGATACAGTATTGTAAATCAAATCCAATTTTATTTGTCACATAAACGTGTTTAGCAGATGTTATTGCGGATGTATCGAAATGCTTGTGTTTCTAGCTCCAACAGTGCAGTAATATCTAATACGTAATATCTAACAATTTCACAACATATGCACAATACACACAAGTCTAAGTAAAGGAATGGAATTAAGACTATATACATTTATGGGCGAGCAATGTCAGAGCGGCATAGACTAAGATACAGTCGAATAGGATACATACAGTTGAAGTCGGAAGTTTACATACATTTATGTTGGAGTCATTAAAACTTGTTTTTCAACCACTCCACAAATTTCTTGTTAACAAACTATAGTTTTGGCAAGTCGGTTAGGACATCTACTTTGTGCATGACACATGTCCTTTTTCCAACAATTGTTTACAGACAGATTATTTAACTTATAATTCACTGTATCACAAAAATTATGTCATGGCTTTAGAAGCTTCCGATAGGCTAATTATTTGAATAAATTGGAGGTGTACCTGTGGATGTATTTCAAGGTCTACCTTCAAACCCAGTGCTTCTTTGCTTAACATTATGGGAATATCAAAATAAATCAGCCAAGACCTCAGAAAGAATTTGTAGACACAAGTCTGGTTCATTTTTGGGAGCAATTTCCAAATCCCTGAAGGTACCACGTTCATCTGTACAAACAATAGTAAGCAAGTAGAAACACCATGGGAGCAGGCAGCCGTCATACCTCTCAGGAATGAGACGCGTTCTGTCTCTTAGAGATGAACGTACTTCGAAAAAAATGCAAATCAATCCCAGAACAACAGCAAAAGACCTTGTGAAGATGCTGGTGGAAACAGGTTCAAAAGTATTTATATCCACACTAAAACGAGTCCTATATCAACATAACCTGAAAGGCAGCTGGAGAAATGTCCTCTGATGAAGCAAAAATAGAACTGTTTGGCTATAATGACCATCATTATGTTTGGAGGAAATAGGGGGAGGCTTGCAACCCGAAGAACATCATCCCAAACGTGAAGCACGGGGGTGGAAGCATCATGTTGTGGGGGTGCTTTGCTGCAGGAGGGACTGGTGCAATTTTCAAAATAGATGACATCATGAGGGAACTTATGGGATATATTGAAGCAATATCGCAAGACATCAGTCTTAAAGTTAAAGTTAAAGCTTGGTCGCAAATTGGTATTCCAAATGGACAATAACCCCAAGCACACTTCTAAAGTTGTGGCAAAATGGCTTAAGGACAGCAAAGTGAAGGTATTGGAGTGGCCATCACAAAGCCCTGACCTCAAATCTATAGAAAATCTGTAGGCAGAACTGAAAAAGCATGTGCGAAAAAGGAGGCCTACAAACCAGCTCAGTCAGTGTCACGCTCTGATCTTAGAGATCCTTATCTATTCTCTATGTTTGGTTAGTTCAGGGTGTGACTCGGGTGGGAAAATCTATTTTTTCTATTTCTTTGTTGTTTTACCGAGTGTGGTTCCCAATCTGAGGCAGCTGTCTATCGTTGTCTCTGATTGGGGATCATATATAAGTTGTGATTTTCCTTTTGGGTTTTGTGGGGTGTTATTTTCTGTCCAGTGTTTGTGCCTGACGGAACTATTCGCTTTCGTTTTTTGATTTGTTATTTTTTGAGTGTTTCTTGAAAATAAATATCATGAACACTTTCCACGCTGAGCTTTGGTCCACTCGTCCTTCCACCGACGACAAGCATTACAGTCAGGAGGAATGGGCCAAAATTCACCAAACTTATTGTGGGAAGCTTGTGGAAGGCTACCCGAAATGTTTGACCCAAGTTAAACAATTTAAAGGCTTGGTACCAAATACTAATTGAGTGTATGTAAACTTCTGACCCACTGGGAATGTGATGAAAGTAACAAAAGTTTAAATAAATAATTCTCTCTACTATTATTCTGACATTTCACGTTCTTAAAAATAAAGTGGTGATCCTAATTTTTAGGAGGATTAAATGTCAGGAATTGTGAATAACTGAGTTTAACCTCTAGTGACTCCCAAACCCGCATGCGGGAGCGTAATCATCGCCTGAAACTAATTAGCATAAGGCAGCGGACATAAATATCCCTAGAAAATATTCCTATTCATGAAAATCACAAATTGAATATATTGAGACACTGTTTAGCCTTTTGTTAATCACCCTGTAATCTCAGATTTTCAAAATATGCTTTACAGCCAACGCTAGACAAGCATTTGTGTACGTTTATCATAGCCTAGCATAGCATTATGCCTTGCTAGCAGCAGGCAACCGTGTCACGGAAATCAGAAAAGCAATCAAATTAAATCGTTTACCTTTGATGAACTTCGGATGTTTTCACTCAAGAGACTCCCAAAATATAATTTTTGTAGGCGAAACAGCTCCGTTTGTTCTTCACGTTTGGCTGAGAAATCGCCCGGAAATTGCGGTCACCACAATGCCGGAAAATATTCCAAATTAGCTCCATAATATCGACAGAAACATGGCAAACGTTGTTTAGAATCCATCCTCAAGGTGTTTTTCTAATATCTATTCGATAATATATCCGTCGGGACAATTCGTTTTTCTCTAGGACCGATCGGAGTAATGGCTACCTCTGTACTTTACGCGAGAATCTCTCTCGGAGCCACCATGTGACCACTTACGCAATGTGCCCGCCTACGGCTATTCTTCAACAGAAATGCGTAAAACTACGTCACAATGCTGTAGACACCTTGGGGAATACGTAGAAAGTGTAAGGTCGTTGATGGTACATTCACAGCCAAATAGGGCGTCATTGGAACGCCTCGCTTTCAAAACCTGGGGCACTTCCGGGTTGGATTTTTCTCAGGCTTTCGCTTGCAACATCAGTTCTGTTACACTCACAGACAATATCTTTACAGTTTTGGAAACGTTAGAGTGTTTTCTATCGAAAGATGTCAATTATATGCATATTCTAGCATCTTTTCCTGACAAAATATCCCGTTTAAAACGGGAATGTTTTTTTTCCAAAAATGAAAATACTGCCCCTAGAGTCGCAACAGGTTTTAAATGTATTTGGCTTAGGTGTATGTAAACTTCCGACTTCTACTGTATTAGATGAGTATTGCAAAATATGTAAACATTATAAAAGTGACTAGTGTTCCATTTATTAAATTGTCCAGTGATTTCAGGTCTATGTATTAATTCATACAGATGTTTTAACTGTGCTTGAAGTTCCAAATGCATTTGTCATTACTTAATGTGTGATGTGATAGGTATGTTAACATTACTATCAATTGTCTTCCTCAAATTAAGTGGATGATGACGCTATCTTTGCAAGAAGGAGAGAATCTGATTTAATTGTTCTTCACCTTGCTGCTTAGATTCTTCTTTCAGGATGAATGTAGTTAGCCCTGAGTTAGCCTACCCTGGAGCAGGTTAGTTCTGAAGGATTCGTTGCCATATACATTTTCCTGGCTAAAAAGTGAGCCACATTCGTGGTACCGGTTATCCCAATTTGAACTCTGAGTTGACCAAAGTTTCCTCGCTAATTCCTCAAACTATATTCGTAGTATAGGGCTCAGGATAGTCTTTTTAGCAATACACTGCTTTTCATAATAAAAAATGGACTAATATTCTAATAGTAAGCACTTTCTCTGACTACACAAAGCATTGCTTGAATGTGGCTGGAATAGATATGAACAGCTGCACACCTCAGTAAACAATCTGTAGTATAGATGTGCATCTTAATACACAAGGTCCTGTCACACAGGGTTGCAGTGAGACAAAGTGCATGGGATGGCATGACGTACGAGCGCCACAACCCAAGATATTGGATCATTTGAGGCTGTCAGCAACTCTGGCAAATCTGTCTGGGGAAATAAGAAATAATGAAATAAAACAGAGTTGCCGTTGTATTCAGGGGGGTTATTGTCAAGTCATATTTGATGAAGTCAGATAGCTGACTCCCACGGTTGATCCGGCCTGAGAGGTTTCTAATACCCCATGTGTTTGACCCTGCTGAGTAGTACACAGGCTCAGACATATAGTCACAGAGAAATTGCCCACTGGATCAAACATTGTCCTTAGACGTTCTCCAACATCTTTTCACCCAAGCCTCTAATAGCCTTTTCACGCCGGCCAAACCAAGCCAAACTCCTCTGACTGCATGGTCCTGGTTAAACATCCACCATCGTTGCTGGAATGGGCCATATGAAAATTTAATTTCCGAGCTAGCAGAGTACACATGGGGTCGGCACAATATTGTGAAAAGGGTGTATCTCGTTAGAATAAAGGCAATGGTTCCACAGACTTTACAAAGGTGTCTATGAGAATATGACCCTCCATTGTGATAGTGTTGAAAAAACTAGCTGGCTTCCATCAGCGAGTATACTGTATTAGCGAGTGACTGCTTTCGGTTGCATTGAAGTTATATTTGATCTATTTTGCTTTGTTTTTAATGCACAGCTTGTCCATAAAAGTGTAGCATGTTTTGGATGAAATGGTTCTTGTATGTTTAAAACCAGCTCATGCCAGTCAGAGACAATTCATGGAAAAAAAATATATATATATTCTGACCATTCGCACAACTGTATCACGCTGAGCCAACTACTAACACTGGATAACATCATATTTTGTGAAAATCTTCCATTGGCATCAATACATGCTTCATGTGAAAGCCACGGAAAATAAATGTATTTGAAGTTAGGATTTAGTAGTATGTTTTCTTTTATCTAGTCTTCACACTATAATAACATATTGTTTGCTGCATAACTTATTAATGGATGAATGCAAAACAAATCATTTTCATAATTCTATCATTAGGGACAGCTTGAATTAGCACCCAAGATCACAAGGCATTAATGAAATGCGGGGCAATTCCACAGTAACAGAGACTCCCTTCACTTAAAATGTATGCTAAACAAAACCATTGATTTAAAAGTTTAACAAACCATACAACTATGTGCACTAGGACTACTTTTAACAAATTACACTGAACATTTTACAAAAAAAAACTGAATTATACTCTACTTTTCTTTACTGTGCTGTGCAGTACTGTCCAAACCTATGTACTCAGCTGTGGTTTGTGACTACTGTGATTTCTTATTGTAGCCAATTCAATTGCAGAAATTCAGTTACCGATTTTTAGGGGGAAATTTGAGTTTTAATCACTTAATAATTCATAAACAACTAATTGATAGGTCTACCTTTACTTGTTACTTCTGTGAACTTTCATTATCCTTAGAAAATATATTTAAAATATGTTGGTTTTTGGTAATGGAATTTCAAGGCATAAAGCAATGTTTCTTAAACTTACAGAAGGCAGAAAAATGGATCCAAAACTAAATATGTGTTGATAATAGTTGTCAGGGGTCTTTACTTCAACATTATTGTGTTTTGATGTATTTATAATACTTTTTAAGACTTTTTTTCTGGTCAAACATTTTCCATCTGTTTGACAAGAAATCTAAGCCTTTGTTTATTTCACATTTTTAGGATGGATAATGGTTAAATTTGATGGGTCCTTTCACATGGAAATGACCTGCTCTTTCAATGTAAAAATAGGTTTTGGGTCTGCTAAATGTATGCATTCCCAAAGTTCAGCACAGTATCTCACATCTAGAATTGCCACAGTTATCCAAGTAACATTGGAGCGATTAATCGAACCATAGCTGATGAGTGTGAATGAGCCATTCACACTTTCACTGTACAAACCGGCGTAATCTTTGGACTTGCATAGCTTAATGTTTGGTATGTGAAGAAGGCAACACCTATTCCCCCTCTGAAAAGATTTGCCATGGGTCTCCAGATCCTCAAAGTTATACAGCTGCACCATCAAAAGCATCCTCAACGGTTGCATCACCGTCTTGTATGGCAACTGCTCGGCATCCGACCGTAGGGTTCTACAGAGGGTAGTGCGTATGGCCCAGTACATCACTGGGGCCAAGCTTCCTGCCATCCAGGGCCTCTATACTAAGCGGTGCCAGAGGAAGGCCCAAAAAATTGCCAAAGACTCCAATCACCCAAGTCATAGACTGTTCACTCTGCTACCGCACGGCAAGTGGTACCGGAGCACCAAGTCTAGGTCCAAAAGACTGCTGAACAATTAATCAAATGGCTACCTGAACTATTTGCATTTGTTTACACTTCTGCTACTCGCTGTTTATTATCTATGCGTAGTCACTCTAACCCTAACTACTGTACATGTACATGTTACCTCAATTACCTTGACTAACCTGTACCCCTGCACATTGATTCGGTACCCCCTGTTTATATCCTCGTTATAGGTTTTTTTATTTTTTTACTTTAGTTTATTTAGTAATTATTTTCTTAAAACTGCATTGTTGGTTAAGAGCTTGTAATTCAGCATTTCACAGAAATATCTATACCTGTTGTATTCGGCGCACATTTGATTTGATAGAAAATGCTGGCAGGATCAACTAGGATCAACCCTGCAACATTGAGGTTTACCTGGGCACACAGCGAAGCGTAGGGACCAGTCCTCCAGTGATTGATGAGACCCAAGCACACTTGTGGACACCGAGTGGGAGGCCCCGACCTACCCACAGCCGAAGCCGCTCGAGAGGTGTTCTATTGGAGGGTTTTTGGAGTATAGCACATAACAGTCAACGACAGGGTTTGAGAAACATAATGGTTCTTTGGCATCAGTGCGTAAAAGGATTCTCCCCCTCCCCCCAGGCACGCTGCCTAGGTGTGCCATGCCCTGAATCGGAACGCTATGGGAGGACCACTGAGATGGACGCTGGGTCTCGCTCGGCATAAGGCCGAGCGTGTTGGAGAGCAGTGGGGAAATCTCTAAAAAATGCACGGCTGATGGGGGGGGGGGCCCTCCCAGGGTGGATCACGTAACAATCGGAGGAGTGAAACTGGTTAGACAGACAGAGAGGGACCAAGGGGATGGATGGTCTAATGCAGGGAGTGAGGACCAGGAATGGGAGCAACACAGTCCACCCCAATACAGTGCCTTCAGAAAGTATTCAAACCCCTTGACTTATTCCACATTTTGTTTTGTTACAGCCTGAATTCAAAATGGATTAAATATGTTTTTCTCTCACCCATCTACACACAATACCACATAATGACAAAGTGAAAACATGTTTTTTGACATTTCTGCAAATGTATTGAAAATTAAACGCAGAAATGTCTCATTTACATAGCTATTCACACCCCTGAGTCAATATATGTTAGAATCACCTTTGGCAGTGATTACAGCAGTGAGTCTTTTTGGGTAAGTCTCTAAGAGCTTTTGCACACTTGGATTATAGAATATTTGTACATTATTCTTTTAAAAAATTATTCAAGCTCCGTCAAGTTGGTTGTTGATAATTGCTAGACAGCCATTTTCTGGTCTTGCCAAGTCAAAACTGTAACTAAGCCACTCAGGAACATTCAATGTAATCTTGGTAAGCAACTCCAGTGTATATTTGGCCTTGTGTTTTAGGTTATTGTCCTGCTGAAAGGTGAATTTGTCTCCCAGTGTCTGTTTATCACCAAAAATAACTCCACAGTCCTTTCCGACAACAAGCATACCCATAACATGTTGCAGCCACCACCATGCTTAAAAATATTATGTGGTACTCAGTGATGTGTTATGTTGCTTTTACCATAACGTAATGCTTTGTATTCAGGACATAAAGTTGATTTCTTTGCCCCAAGTTTTGCAGTTTTAATTTATTGTCTTATTGCAAACAGAATGCATGTTTTAGCATTTTTTTTCTTTTTCTGCAGAGACTTCTTTCTTTTCACTCTATGTTAGCATTGTGGAGTAACTACAATGTTGTTGAGCCATCCTCAATTTCCTTCCTCTCTAGCAACTGAGTTAGGAAGGATTCCTGTATCTTTGTTGTGACTGGGTGTATTGATACACCTTCCAAAGTGTAAATAATAACTTCACCATGCTCAAAAGGATATTCAATGTCTGTTTTTATTTACCCATCTATCAGTAGGTGCCCTTCTTTATGAGGCATAGTAAAACCTCCCTGTTTTTTTGTGGTTGAATCTGTGGTTGAAATTCATTGCTCGACTGAGGGACCTTACAATTATCTGTATGTGTGGGGTATAGAGATGAGGTAGTCGTGTTAAACACTTTTATTGCACACAGAGTGAGTCCATGAAACTTATTATGTGACTTGTTACATAATTTTACTCTTAAACTTATTTGGGCTCCCGAGTGACGCAGCATCTCAGTGCAAGAGGCGTCACTACAGTCCCTGGTTCGAATCCAGGCTGAGTCACATTCGGCCGTGATTGGGAGGCACATAGGGCAGGCGCACAATTGACCCAGCGTCTGGCAAGGTAGGCCGTCATTGTAAATAATAATTTGTTCTTAACTGACTTGACTAGTTAAATAAAGGTAATACAAATAAAAATAATTGTAGTTTTGCCATAACAAAGGGGTTGAATACTAATCGACTGGAGACATTTCAACTTTTCATTTTTTATTAATTTCGAAACATTTCGAAAACCATATAGTAATTCCACTTTGACATTATGGGGAAATTGTGTAGGTCAGTGACATGAAATCAGGCTGTAACACAATAAAATGTGGAAAGATTCAATGGGTGTGAATACTTTCTGAAGGCACTGTATCTACCTGCATCATCACTAGGGAGAGGTAAAACAAATTTGACCCTCCCCAGAGGGCAGAGACTGACTCAGAGGTCACCAGAGGAATGGTCACCTGCCAAGAGCGAGAAACCATGTGTGGGAGAACTAATACAGTATATAAATATTGTACTCATAACCACTTAAAAGGATACAAATAAATCTAATGCCAATACGTGTTATTTGATGAAAAATAGATTTAAAAAAGTTAATTATAGAAGTTCATTAATTGGTTATGTCCCCTGGAGTGGCAGCTACTGTATTTCCTCAGGTGTGACACCATTTTCATGTCACAGCAAGGAAAAAGTAAGCTGTCACACAGTTAGAAATCTCAGGCTTTATGGTCTATTTGGGGCCTTATTTTTTAACAGTAAGCCTTCCATATGATTTCACCACAACATGTTTTCATTGCATTTTATACTTAAATTGTTAAAAAATATATGAATTATTTTCATATGTTCAAAAGGCGTTACACCAAATGACTAATTAAACTGACCCCTTTAATTTCAATGGCAGAGTGGAATATTTTGCTAAATATTTCTGATGAAGTTTACAATCTGTTCAGGCCATGTGCTCCAGCCATGTCTTCTGTACTTCCTCATTGCAAGAGAACCCTTCCCAGCGCAATAGTGCCCAAATGCTGACTCTTTGTTTAATCCCAGAATTATGTCACATCAAGTGGATATTGCCTTTAGGGACAAAATGTAGTCAGAACTGGTAGACTTGGGAATTATTGTTTCTTGAAATAAACTTCTGTGTTATAACTACAAGAGTAGGTGAATGGAAGTAAAATTATTTTTTCATAAATTTACTGAAGGTCAATGTCCCACATCCTTAGGACAAAGGTCACGTTTGGTTCAAAATTGTAATAAAACAAATCATATACTGCATGATTTTACTCATGATCCAAGTAAAAAAAATGAAGCTTTTAGTGTTATATCACATTTTTAGGAAATATGGAAAGAAAATCCAATGAAACAATGCCTAAGCAGCCAACATCAATTATCTTCAAAACATATAATGATCTTCACTGGGTATTAGAATGCAAAGTCAGTGTTATAGCCAGGAGATCTGATCTTCTACATTTCCACAAGTCAAAATGGGGTACTGTTCTTTGCCCTTTTTTGAGCTGAAATGAGCTGAAAAACTCCATATGTGGGACAATTGGCATACAATTATGTATGTTCTCTCTTATAATGTCGCAATCATATGTTTAGGACCCACAGCCGGCATTACTTTCTTTGATGTTTTTCCACAACTAATCTGAGATAAGAAAGCACATCATCTAAGTAAACCCTCCTGTAATCGAAAACGGTTCGCAACATAATGAACTGCTGTCTTGTAGAGTATCACATAGACGCAATGACTTTGATGGATTTTGTTGGCACTAGGAGTTATTTGTATATCGGGTTTTATATGAGCGCCATGATTTTATGAAAATAGCCCTAGGACTGCTGTAGCTCAATTAGAATAGCCAGCTGCAAGCAATTAGACAGCTCAAGTGGGTGATTGTCTGTACAGAAATGTTTAACTGAGACTCCTCCCCAACATTTTTGGACCTGCAAGGATATAGAGTTTTAGGTCAGATTTTAAATACTAATTTATAGTATTATTATTTTAATATTTAAAATTGTACTAGTAATACATTATTTCCTAGTATCAGGGCCGGAATAGGGCCCAGGGCTTTGTTTTTTTATTACCCCAAACACCATCATTTTCTGTGAACAAATCCTTCAACCAAGATGCAATTCGATGTTGGGTAAATTTACTGTTGAAGAAAAAGGCCCTTTTATAATAAACCGATAATAACATTTGCGATGTGGCATAAGCTCAAGTGGTGAACATGGGGAACATTTGAGAGCTAGAAAATTGTATATCATACACTGTAGTTGAGGAACAATGGGAAAGTAATTCTGCTTTGAAAGTTGATAAACTTGTAACCCCACTTTTGAGAAAATGGTCCTTGAATGTTTTGGTACACTTACTGGAGAGCTGTTCTTTGTCTGCACCCATTCAGCATCGTTCACACCCTCTTAAGCCTTATACCCATCTCTTTAATGATTCACATGTGGTAGTTTATTTGTCACATGCACAGGATACAGAAGGTGTAAATGGTACAATTATAGTACTTGGATGGTCTCACCGTTAACTCGGACATCAGCCAGCCTCAGTCCAGTCGATTCCTGCCAGTCTCCACAGCGCGATATCAACCCAGAGCATATCGGACTGCTTTTTCTCTACCACATCTCCAGATTCCTACCGCAAGCTCTGAACCTTTAAAGCAGATCATCGCAGCTAGCTAGCTGCTATCCGAGTGGCTACTCCTGGCTAACATCTCTGTCCCGATGAAAGCACCAGTTAGGCTGGAGTGGGCCAAAAACCCTGCTGCAGTGTGCAAACCTGGTCAAGAACTACAGGAAACGTATGATCTCTGTAATTGCAAATAAAGGTTTCTGTACCAAATATTAAGTTCTGCTTTTCGGATTGTTTCAAATACTTACAGTATGTCATGCAATACAATGCAAATGAATTACTTAAAAATCATACAATGTGATTTTCTGGATTTTTGTTTTAGATTCCGTCTCTCACAGTTGAAGTGTACCTATGATAAAAATGACAGACCTCTACATGCTTTGTAAGTAGGAAACACTGCCGATTTTGCAGGTTATCAAATACTTCTTCTCCCCACTGTATGTCAATGATATCACTCTTGCTGCTGGTGATTCTCTGATTCACCTCTACCCAGACGACACCATTCTGTATACCTCTGGCCCTTCTTGGGCTAAAAAACCTCCAAACAAGCTTCAATGCCATACAACACGCCTTCTGTGGCCTCCAACTGCTTTAATGCTAGTAAATCTAAGTGCATGCTATTCAACCGATTGCTGCCAGAACCCGCCCGCCTGCACGACTTGCATCACTATTCTGGACGGTTCTGACTTAGAATATGTGGACAACTACAAATACCTAGGTGTCTGGTTCAACTGTAAACTCTCCTGCCAGACTCACATTAAGCATCTCCAATCCAAAATTAAATCTATTATCTGCTTCCTATTTCGCAACAAAGCCTCTTTCACTCATGCTGACAAACATACCCTCGTAAAACTCACTATCCTACCGATCCTTGACTTCGGCGATGTCATTTACAAAATAGCCTCCAACACGTAGTCTATCACAGTGCCATCCGTTTTGTCACCAATGTCCCATATACTACCCACCACTGCGACCTGTATGCTCTCGCTACATATTCGTTGCCAAACCCACTGGCTCCAGTTCATCTATAAGTCTTTGCTAGGTAAAGCTCCGCCTTATCTCAGCTCAGTAGTCACCATAGCAACACCCTCCCGCAGCATGTGCTCAGCAGGTATATTTCACTGGTCATCCCCAAAGCCAACACTTCCTTTTGCTGCCTTTCCTTCCAGTTCTCTGCTGCCAATGACTGGAATTAATTAAAAAATCACTGAAGCTGGAGTCTTATATCTCCCTCTCTAACTTTAAGCATCAGCTGTCAGAGCAGCTTACCGGTCACTGTACTTGTACACAGCCCATCTGTAAATAGCACACCCAACTACCTTATCCCCATATTGTTATTTATCCTCTTGCTCTTTTGCACCCCAGTATCTCTACTTGCACATTACCATCTGCACATCTATCACTCCAGTGTTAATGCTAAGTTGTTATTATTTCACCTCTATAGCCTATTTATTGCCTTACCTCCCTACTCTTCTACATTTGCACACACTGTACATAGATTTTTCTATTGTGTTATTGACTGTATGTTTGTTTTTGTAACTCTGTGTTGTTTTTGTCGCACTGCTTTGCTTTATCTTGGCCAGGTCGCAGTTGTAAATGATAACTTGTTCTCAACTGGCCTACCTGGTTAAATAAAGTTGATTTAAAAAAAAATAATAATAAACTTGTACTAGCATAGTAGCAATATCAAAAACTGAAAGTGTCATAAATATTTTATATTTTTTAGATGACGCTTACACGACACATTTGTCTAGACATGTACACATGTTCATGAAATACAATCGATGACCGTAATCACCCCAGACAAATCAAATCAAATTGTATTTGTCACATACACTTGTTTAGCAGATGTTATTGCGGGTGTAGGGAAATGTGACTCACCACTTGGATTCGGTCTTACGTAGCAACATTTAATTTTAATATTTTTTACATTAAATAAAAGTACAGACTAGGAAAAAGTATATAATCCTCTGCATTTGAGAAACAATGGGAAAGTAATTCTGCTTTGAAAGTTGATCAACCTGTAAATTCACTTTTATGAGAAAATCGCCTTTGAATGATTTGCTATCTAGTGAAGAGATCCTCTTTGTCTACACCCATTCAGCATCGTTCACATCCTTTTAAGCTTTAACCCCTCCCAGCTTGTTTTGCTCTCGGAACGTTCAGAGCGCACACTTTTTTGCAGACGTTTACTGACACAGGCCATATTCAACATGTGTTGTATACACGTCACGTAACGTTAGCTAACGAGCCAGCCAGCTGAATTTAGCTAGTTAAACAACAATGAACAATGCCAACAATGCTGCAGCGCTGGGAGCTAACCAACCAGGTTCATTGTTAGCTAGCTAACATTAGGCTCTAACTAGAACAGCATATGGCTCTGGGAAACTAATAATAATGTCAGGTAGGGAGCCAGCCAGCTAACTTTAGCTAGCTAGCTAACAGTACACTTTAGCTTGAAATCAAACCACTTTCTTTCAAAATTAGATAACGTGTAATATCTGAAAATGTAGCTTGCTATCTTACCTGTATACATCATCATGCATGATGGACGCCTCACCCAGTCAGGAATGCCATGTCACGGATGCCCTTAGTTTGAAGATGTAATCCAGAGACGTGTGTTTTCTCCATTTCTTTAGCTATCATACTCTAATCCACTGATTTAAGGACTTGATCCTCCAGAAAGTGGAGAGCAACACTTATGCAGCTCCACTACACAATACGTAAAAAAAGCTGCGTTCGACAGGATTACTAACAAAGACTCATGAGGTCAAATAGACATAAGCCTTCAATGGAAGACCAACTCCTCTCTCGGCATGTCCAGCCCACTCATTATCTCAGCCAATCATGGCTAGTCAGAAGTTTTCCATCTTTTTCTGTGGCTTAATTAACCAACAAGGCTCGTAATTTAATAATTGTATTTGTATTTACAGATTGCATACAAGTTTGTTATAAAGGCACATGCAAGTTCACATGTTCAAGAAGGCATTTCTCCTGTGAAGCCGTGACTTGGGACATACGCCTAGTTTCCTGAATCAGGTCACAAATGCTTGTGTTTCTAGCTCTAACAGTGCAGTTACATCTAACAATAATATCTAACAATTTCACAACAATACAGAAAAATCTAAAGTAATGTAATTAAGAATACATATATATTTGGACAAGCAATGTCAGAGCGGCACAGGCTAAGATACAGTAGAATAGGATAGAATACAGTGTATATACATATGAGATAAGTAATGCAAAATATGTGAACATTATTGAAGTGACTACTGTTCCATTATTAAAGTGGCCAGTGAGTCCAAGTCTATGAATATAGGGCAGCAGCCTCTAATGTGCTAGTGATGGCTATTTAACAGAATTTAACAGTCTGATGGCCTTGAGATAGAAACTGTTTTTCAGTCTCTTGGTCCCAGCTTTGATGCACCTGTACTGACCTTGCCTTCTGGATGATTGCGGGGTGAACAGGCAGTGGCTCAGGTGGTGGTTGTCTTGATGATCTTTTTGACCTTCCTGTGACATCGTGTGGCGTGTAGGTGTCCTGGAGGGCAGGTAGTTTGCCCTCGGTCTTTTGTCTTTTGTTTGGACATGTAGCTAACTGGGTAGCTAGCCAACTAAACAATGAACCAGCACATCCCCAACTCATACTACTACCAATACAACCATTGTCATAGCTGTAGTATGAATCTGCAGGTAGCTAAAGCTAACAAACTAGGTTCAATGTTAACTAGCTAACATTAGGCCATGTCTTGCAATACAAATGGGTTTCTGATTTGAATAATATTACTGTAGGTAACATTAGCTAGCGGGCCAGCAAGCTAACCTTTGCTAGCTAACTAAAAGTATGCTTTTTTTCTGATAAAATTGGAAACTTATATCTTGAAAATGTAGCTAGACACTTAAATGTATGAGCGCTTCACGGCAGACTGGAACCATTTAACTCAGTTTCGTTTGTAGCCACATCTTTTTTGTCCAGCTTTATGACAAGTCACACTGGTTCACACTGATTGTGGCATGTGCTGAAAGTAGCCCATCACCTGTTTCTACTTATCTGTCGATTGCGCCTACTAAATTCAGGGCATCAATGTTTTTGAGAAAAGTAGCAAAATCTTGTAGTTCTGAAAAGGCTAAAGTTATATCTTTTAAAAATGTTGCGGTAGAAAGGACTGTCAACACATACTGAACAGCTCACTTTATAGACAGAAGCTTGCTAAAGTTGAAGTCTGAAGTTTACATTCACCTTAGCCAAATACATTTAAACTCACAATTTTCACAATTCCTGAAATGTAATCCTTGTAAAAAATTCCCTGTTTTAGGTCAGTTAGGATCACCACTTTATTTTAAGAATGTGAAATGTCAGAATAAGCATTGCCTTTAAATTGTTTAACTTGGGTCAAACATTTCAGGTAGCCTTCCACAAGCTTCCCACAATAAGGTGGGTGAATTTTGGCCCATTCCTCCTGACATAGTTGGTGTAAAAGGAGTCAGGTTTTCAGTCCTTTTTTTCAAGTTCTGCCCACAATTTTTCTATGGGATTGAGGTCAGGGCTTTGTGATGGCCACACTAAATACCTTGACTTTGTTGTCCTTAAGCCATTTTGCCACAACTTTGGCAGTATGCTTGGAGTCATTGTCCATTTGGAAGACCGATTTGCGACCAAGCTTTAACTTGATGTCTTGAGATATTGCTTCAATATATCCCAATAATTTTCCTCCCTCATGATGCCATCTACTTTGTGAAGTGCACCAGTCTCTCCTGCAGCAAAGCACCCTCACAACATGATGCTGCCACCCCCGTGCTTCACGGTTGGGATGGTGTTCTTCGGGCTTGCAAACATCCCCCTTTTTCCTCCAATCATAACAATGGTCATTATGGCAAACAATTCTATTTTTGTTTCATCAGACCAGAGGACATTTCTCCAAAAAGTACAATCTTTGTCTCCATGTGCAATTGCAATCCATTGTCTGAATTTTCTATGGCGCTTTTGGAGAAGTGGCTTCTTCCTTGCTGAGCGGCCTTTCAGGTTATGGCGATACAGGACTAGTTTCACTGTGGATATAGATACATTTGTACCTGTACCTGTTTCCTCCAGCGTCTTCACAAGGTCCTTTAATGTTCTGGGATTTATTTGCACTTTTCACAACAAAGTACGTTCATCTCTAGGAAACAGAATGCGTCTCCTTCCTGAGTGGTATGACGGCTGCGTGGTCCCATTGTGTTTATACTTGCATACTATTGTTTGTACAGATGAACGTGGTACCTTCAGACGTTTGGAAATTGCTCCCAAGGATGAAACAGACTTGTGGAGGTCTACAATGTTTTTTTCTGAGGTCTTGGCTGATTTATTTTGATTTTCCCATGATGTCAAGCAAAGAGGCACTGAGTTTGAAGGTATGATTTGAAATACATCCACAGGTACACCTCCAATTGACTCAAATTATGTCAATTATCCTATCAGAAGCTTCTAAAGCCATGACATAATTTTCTATATTTTTCAAGCTGTTTAAAGGCACAGTCAACTTAGTGTATGTAAACTTATGACCCACTGGAATTGTGATACAGTGAATTATAAGTGTTATAATCTGTATTTAAGCAATTGTTGGAAAAATTACTTTTGTCATGCATAAAGTAGATGTCCTAACTGACTTGCCAAAACTATAGTTTGTTAACAAGAAATTTGTGGAGTGGTTGAAAAACAAGTTTTAATGACTCCAACCTAAGTGTATGTAAACTTCTGACTTCATCTGTACATGGCAGACCAATCCATACTCATCTCCCGGCATGTCCAGCCCTTACATGATCTCAGCCAATCATGGCTAGTGGGAAGGTTCCTGACGTTTTCCATGGCTAAACCAACTAGTCTCGTAATTTAACAATTTTGTTTGTATTTATGGGTGGAATACAAGTTTTTTTATTAAGGCACATTAATGTTTAAAACAACACATTTTGATAAAATATAAATTTTTACGTTCAAATACTGCTCCTTTAAAGTAGTGAAGTTCGACATATGCCTAGTTTCCCGAAATAAGTCAAATTTGTTAAGTGTCCCCCCCAAAAAATGTGTCTTTGTACGTAATTTACATGACAGAAGACATTGCAGTAGCTGAATCTTTTTTAATACCACACAAATTACCAAAATGAGTGGCTACCTTGACACTGACAAATTTTAAATCAAAAAATCAAAAATCCAGAATAACAGCAAAGTAGCTGCATTTGCATTTGTTTATGCTGTTTTCTCGTGACAGCAAGGTTTATACAAATCTCTGCTGTTGAAAAGTAAATGTTAGTCTAATGTGAGATAATGTCTAGATGCTTTTTATAGTGGAGATCAAGTTGATTAAGTGCCTGGTTGGACTGATGACACAGTGTATTTTTCAGTCAGATGGAACAGAGTAAATAACATTGTAGATTTAGCCGGTGGTAACTTGTGGAATAGACACTGGCTGGAATGCGGTTTTAACCAATCAGCATTCAGGATTAGACCCACCCATTGTATAAATACTGTATATACTCTATATTATAAACTGTGTGGTTCAAGTCCTGAATAGCATAAATAGGAAAGTATACCAGTTTCATTTGAGGACCAGGATATTGACAGCTGTGCCAAACAAAATGTAAAATAGCTTGGAATACATTTTTTATATACTGATTCCATGGCAAGGTGTGAATGAGTTGATATATAAAGCGACGCAAGATTCAAGACTTCGTGCTTTTCAGCTAAAATGATTGTACAGAATTCTTGCCATCAACAAAATGTTGAATATTCATTGCATCTCTGCAGAATTATTTTTTGGTTGCAAGGATACAGAATCAATAGACAATTTGTTCTGGTGTTTCCCTTAGGTAGCCTGTTTCTGGTCTCAGGCTTAGGAATGGCTGAAAAAGCAGAACATTCATCTAAAATTGACCCTAGAAATAGCATTGTTGGGAGATTTGGAGAGACCTGGTCAGTCAGTTACTAATATACTAATTAACTCGCAATCTGTGGATTGTATACGATTAGATGGATATTTTTTTTTTAACACACAGCATAGATGAAAGATATACTGTACACTACCGTTCAAAAGTTGGGGTCACTTAGAAATGTCCTTGTTTTCCATGAATGAGTTGCAAAATGAACAAGAAGTATAGTCAAGGCGCTGACAAGGTTGTAAATAATAATTGTATCCATCAAACTTTGCTTTCGCCAAAGAATCCTCCATTTGCAGCAATTACAGCCTTGCAGACCTTTGGCAGTTTGGGGCTGTGCGTTGGGTCATTGGATATCTATAAGTTGGCTCCATGTCATCTATAAGTCAATGCTAGGTAAAGCTCTGCCTTATCTCAGCTCACTGATCACGATAACAACACCCACCCGTAACACACGCTCCAGCAGGTATATCTCACTGGTCATCCCCAAAGCCAACACCTACTTTGGCCGCCTTTCCTTACAGTTCTCTGCTGCCAATAACTTGAACGAATTTCAACAATCGCTGAAGCTGGAGACTTTAAAACATCAGCTATCTGAGCAGCTAACCGATCGCTGCAACTGTACATAGCCCATCTGTAAATAGCCCATCCAATCTACCTACCTCATCCCCATATTGTTTTTATTTACTCTTCTGCTCGTTTGCACACCAGTATTTCTACTTGCACGTCACCATCTGGTCATCTATCACTCCAGTGTTAATTTGCTAAATTGTAATTACTTCGCTACTATGGCCTATTTATTGCCTTACCTCCTCACGCCATTTGCACACACTGTATATAGACTTTCTTTTTTTTCTATTGTGTTATTGACTGTACACTTGTTTATTCCATGTGTAACTTGTTGTTTGTGTCGCAGTGCTTTGCTTTATCTTGGCCAGGTCGCAGTTGTAAATGAGAATTTGTTCTCAACTAGCTTACCTGGTTAAATAAAGGTGAAATATACAGTGGGAAGAACAAGTATTTGACAAACTGCCAATTTTGCAGGTTTTCGTACTTACAAAATATGTAGAGGTCTGTAATTTTTATCATAGGTACTCTTCAACTGTGAGAGACGGAATCTAAAACAAAAATCCAGAAAATAACATTGTATGATTTTTAAGTAATTAATTAGCATTAATTGCATGACATAAGTATTTGATCACCTACCAACCAGTAAGAATTCCCGCTTTCACAGACCTGTTAGTTTTTCTTTAACCTGTTGCGACGACCAAACCCGGATCCGGGATTCTATTTATAGACCTAAGCTCATTACCATAACGCAACGTTAACTATTCATGAAAATCGCAAATGAAATGAAATAAATATGCTATCTCTCAAGCTTAGCCTTTTGTTAACAACACTGTCATCTCAGATTTTCAAAATATGCTTTTCAACCATAGGAAAACAATCATTTGTGTAACAGTAGCTAGCTAGCGTAGCATTTAGCGTTAGCATTAGCGTTAGCATTTAGCAGGCAACTATCACAAAAACAAGTAAAGCCTTCAAATAAAATAACTTACCTTTGAAGAACTTCTGATGTTTTCAATGGGGAGACTCTCAGTTAGATAGCAGATGCTCAGTTTTTCCAAAAAGATTCTTTGTGTATTAGAAATAGCTCCGTTTTGTACATCACATTTGGCTACCAAAAAAAAAAAAAAAAAAAAAAAAAAAATTCAGCCCTCAAAACGCGAACTTTTTTCCAAATTAACTCCATAATATCGACTGAAACATGGCAAACGTGGTTTAGAATCAATCCTCAAGGTGTTTTTCCACATATCTCTTCAATGATATATCCTTCCTGGAAGCCTGGTTTCTCCTTGCTCTCAAATGGAAAAATAATTGCACCTGGCTGTACGCTCCAATTTCGACGCAGGGACACCAGGCGGACACTTGGAAAATGTAGTCTCTTATGGTCAATCTTCCAATGATATGCCTACAAATACGTCACAATGCTGCTAACGCCTTGGGAGAACGACAGAAAGTGTAGGCTCATTCCTTGCGCAATCACAGCCATATAAGGAGACAATGGAAAACAGAGCTTCAGAAATCTGCTCATTTCCTGGTTGACGCATCATCTTGGTTTCGCCTGTAGAATGAGTTCTGGGGCACTTACAGACAATATCTTTGCAGATTCTGAAACTTCAGAGTGTTTTCTTTCAAAAACTGTCAAGAATATGCATAGTCAAGCATCTTTTCGTGACAAAATATCGCGCTTAAAACGGGAACGTTTTTTATCCAAAAATGAAATAGCGCCCCTAGAGATCAAAGAGGTTAAGAAACCCTCCTGTTCTCCACTCATTACCTGTATTAACTGCACCTGTTTGAACTCATTACCTGTATAAAAGACACCTGTCCACACACTCAATCAAACAGACTCCAACCTCTCCACAATGGCCAAGACCAGAGAGCTGTGTAAAGACATCAAGGATACAATTGTAGACCTGCAAAAGGCTGGGATGGGCTACAGGACAATAGGCAAGCAGCTTGGTGAGAAGGCAACAACTGTTGGCGCAATTATTAGAAAATGGAAGAAGTTCAAGATGACGGTCAATCACCCTCGGTCTGGGGCTCGATGCAAGATCTCACCTCGCGGGGCATCAATGATCATGAGGAGGGTGAGGGATCAGCCTAGAAAAACACGGCAGGACCTGGTCAATGATCTGAAGAGAGCTGGGACCACAGTCTCAAAGAAAACCATTAGTAACACATTACGCCGTCATGGATTAAAATCCTGCAGCGCACGCAAGGTCCCCCTGCTCAAGCCAGCGCATGTCCAGGCCCGTCTGAAGTTTGCCAATGACCATCTGGATGATCCAGAGGAGGAATGGGAGAAGGTCATGTGTTCTGATGAGCCAAAAATTAGAGCTTTTGGTCTAAACTCCACTCGCCGTGTTTGGAGGAAGAAGAAGGATGAGTACAACCCCAAGAACACCATCCCAACCGTGAAGCATGGAGGTGGAAACATCATTCTTTGGGGATGCTTTTCTGCAAAGGGGACAGGCCGACTGCGCCGTATTGAGGGGAGGATGGATGGGGCCATGTATCGCAAGATCTTGGCCAACAACCTCCTTCCCTCAGTAAGAGCATTGAAGATGGGTCGTGGCTGGGTCTTCCAGCATGACAACGACCCGAAACACACAGCCAGGGCAACTAAGGAGTGGCTCCGTAAGAAGCATCTCAAGGTCCTGGAGTGGCCTAGCCAGTCTCCAGACCTGAACCCAATAGAAAATCTTTGGAAAGAGCTGAAAGTCCATATTGCCCAGCGACAGCCCCGAAACCTGAAGGTTCTGGAGAAGGTCTGTATGGAGGATTGGGCCAAAATCCCTGCTGCAGTGTGTGCAATCCTGGTCAAGAACTACAGGAAACGTATGATCTCTGTAATTGCAAACTTAGGGTTCTGTACCAGATATTAGGTTCTGCTTTTCTGATGTATCAAATACTTATGTCATGCAATAAAATGCTAATTAATTACTTAAAAATCATACAACGTGATTTTCTGGATTTTTGTTTTAGATTCCGTCTCTCACAGTTGAAGTGTACCTATGACAAAAAAATACAGACCTCTACATGCTGTGTAAGTAGGAAAACCTGCAAAATCGGCAGTGTATCAAATACTTGTTCTCCCCACTGTTTATATATATATATATATATATATATATATATATATATATATATATATATATATATATATATATATATATATTAATTGTCCTGTTGTAGGAGGAAATTGGCTCCAATTAAGCGGCGTCCACAGGGTATGGCATGTTTTGCAAAATGGAGTGATAGCCTTCCTTCAAGATCCCTTTTACCCTGTACAAATAGCCCACTTTACCACCATCAAAGCACCCCCCCAGACCATCACATCGCTTCCACCATGCTTGACTGATGACATCAAGCACTCCTCCAGCATCTTTTAATTTTTTTCTGCATCTCACAAATGTTCTTCTTTGTGATCCAAACACCTCAAACTTAGATCTGTCTGTCCATAACACTTTTTGTTCAGTCTTCCTCTGTCCAGTGTCTGTGTTCTTTTGCCCATCTTAATATTTTATTTTAATTGTCAGTCTGAGTTATGGCTTTTTCTTTGCAACTCTGCCTAGAAGGCCAGCATCCCGGAGTCACCTCTTCACTGTTGACTTTGAGACTGGTGTTTTGCAGGCACTATTTAATGAAGCTGACAGTGAAGGACTTGTGAGGTGTCTGTTTCTCAAACTAGACCTCTAATGTACTTGTCCTCTTGCTCAGTTGTGCACCGGGGCCTCCCACTTCTCTTTATATTCTGGTTAGAACCAGTTTGTGCTGTTCTGTGAAGGGAGTAGTACACAGCACTGTACGAGATCTTCAGATTCTTAGCAATTTATTGCATGGAATAGCCTTTCTCAGAACAAGAATAGATTGATGAGTTTCAGAAGAAAGGTTTCTGGCCATTTTCTGGCCATTTTGAGCCTGTAATCGATCCTAACAAATGCTGATGCTCCAGATACTAATCTAGTCTAAAGAAGGCCAGTTGTATTGCTTATTTATTGCTTAACAGTTTTTAGTTGTGCTAACATAATTGCAAAAGGGTTTTCTAATTGTCAATTAGCCTTTTAATATGATAA
Source organism: Oncorhynchus clarkii lewisi (assembly GCF_045791955.1). Taxonomy (NCBI): domain Eukaryota; kingdom Metazoa; phylum Chordata; class Actinopteri; order Salmoniformes; family Salmonidae; genus Oncorhynchus; species Oncorhynchus clarkii. Next base: position 50,150,272 of record NC_092150.1, on the reverse strand, counting down.
ACTTGGATTAGCTAACACAACGTGCCATTGTAACACATGCCATTGATGGCCATTGATGGTTGCTGAAAGTGTGCCTCTACACATATGTAGATATTCCATAAAAAAAATCTGCAGTTTCCAGCTACAATAGTAATTTACATCATTAACAATGTCTACACTGTATTTATGATCAATTTGATGTTATTGTAATGGACAAAAATGAGCTTTTCTTTCAAAAACACGGGCATTTCTAAGTGACTTCAAACTTTTGAACGTTAGTGTATATTTACAAAAAAATATGGTGGATTGGAAATTATGCAGACAATTACATTGATGGAAGCCACATATATCTGCAGTATTAAAGCTGATCTAAGGGGCCTAGCCCAAACCTTGAAAAACAGCCTAAGACCATTATTTATCTTCCACCAAACTTTACAGTTTGCACTATGCATTTAGGCAGGCTAGCGTTCTACTGGCATCTGCCAAACCCAGATTTGTTCGTCGGACTGCTAGATGGTGTAGTGTGATTCATCACTCCAGAGAACGTGCTCAAGAGTCCAATGTTGGCTAGCTTTACACCACTCTAGCCGACGCTTGGCATTGTGCTTGGCGATCTTAGGGTTGTTTACGGCTGCTCGGCCATGGAAACCATTTCATGAAGCTTCAGACGAACAGTTATTGTGTTGACGTTGCTTTCAGAGGCAGTTTGGAACTCGATAGTACGTGTTACAAAGATTACAGACAATTTTTATGCATTACCCACTTCAGCACGCCGTGGTCCCGTTCTGTGAGCTTGTGTGGCCTACGACTTCTTTGCTGAGCCGTTGTTGCTTCTAGACCTTTCCACTTCACAATTACAGCACTTACAGTTGACCGGGGTTGCTCGAGCAGGGCAGAAATTTGACAAACTGACTTGTTGGGAAAGTGGCATAGTATGACGATGCCACGTTGAAAGTCACTGAGCTCTTCAGTACGGGCCGTTCTTCTGCTAATGTTTCTCTAGGGAGATTGCATGGCTGTCAGCAACGGGTGTGGCTGAAATAGCCGAATCCACTAACTTGAAGGGTAAGCCCCTGCATTAATCCGGCCCTGCCTGGTACATTATGACTGTATCAATCCGCCGTGTACACCCGATTCTGAAATGAAAGATGACTAAATGGCCCACATTTGTATGGATTTCTTTTAGACTAATGAGGTTTATTGTAAGATTTCAATGACAGGGTCATTGATCACTGTAACATGACAAGGCCTAGTCCTGTCTGGTCTGTGGATCATGTGTTTTGGGTGAACGTATCAATAGCGAGAATGATCAATGTAAATGGGTCTCTAATGAGGGCTGGGATAATTGTATCAAATTGTAGCATATGTTTTTGTCTGGATTTTACTTTTCAACCAGCCCTGTTACTGCTGTGAACATTTTTACAAACTATCACTTGTAATTTTTCAGGATAATGTTTCAATTAGCTATTAGGTTCTTAGAAAGGCAAACAAGGCCAAAGGAAAAATGTCCATCAGGTTTTGATCCTGAGCATTGAATAATGCTCTGTGCTTACACTATTTATATCAGTGACAGAAGTGCTTGCAGGGCTCTCCAAGGACCTCCATCTCTGCCGCCTGACAGCACACAGCCTTGTACTTCCCCTTCTGTACATATGGTGTTAGTATTTATTTAAAGAGGTCCAGATTAAGATTTCATATGCCTCCAAAACCAGGAAATGGACCTCAATTCAATAGCTTCAACTAGACTTAACTAGTCAAATGAAACGAAAGAGAGAGAGAGAGAGAGAGAGATTTTTGCTGTAATGACTGATTGAACTCAAATGGTCAGATAAATGTTCCTTTTGAATTCAGCTGGATCGGTACAAATGTATCATTCAGCTGGACCAGTATGAATATATGATGGCCTCTGGAAGAATTGATTGTCAATATCGACTATTGGAGGAGAGTGCTGCTTAATACGAGGCCTCTCATTTTGTTCTTCTGAAAGCCCTAGATACAGTAATCTGTAGCCAGGATGACAGTTTGACGACAGTATGTTTAGATTGCAAGGCAACATACTGATTTAGATATCCCCCACTCCACCCCCACCCACTGCTAACAGTTAATTTTTAACAACCTATTTCACAGAAAATCTTGTAAACCAACCTTGGCAGTTGAAAATAGGTCAACATTTCCTGGTATCAGGGATGTGCTGTTTTTGTTTTCCAATGCTACCCTTTTTACATTTTTGTGCCGGTGAATTCTTTTGATTTTGTAAATGGCCACACCACCATCAGCAGGACACCCCCTAGAGTGGCATGTCTGCCTTGATATTGCGCTGCAATCCTGATCAGAATTTCAGATTAAATGGAGTGTCACTCAGAGTTTACCACTCTAATTAAATGTGGAAGTAATTGAAAGTGGAAGTTCCGCGAAGTAAATTGTCCTCTTTTACGCGGCGCTTCACTCAGTCACATCGCCTTTCTCTTATGGGCTAAATGAAAGGTATTGTCTGTGGTCTCATTGTCAGTTGTTTGCTCATAAACTCGCTAATGGAAGCTACTACATGCTAACCTCCACTGTTATTGGTAATGCTGAGAGGTTAGCATGTCTTGAGAGTATGAACTTTGACCCTATGTTACTGTCTCACCCATCTTTATTCACGATTCAATCAGGATTATCCGTAATCATGGTAGTATCCTCATTAATTTAGAAGTGTTATTCTATTCTTATTTATAATAAAAAATGACTCCAAAATGACAGAATACATGATTTAGAATTTAATTGATTTAATTTATCAAATAATATGTCATGCCCTGATCTGCTTTACCTGTCCTTGTGCTTATCTCCACCCCCCCTTCAAGTGTCACCCATCTTCCCCATTATCCCCTTGGGTACTTATACCTGTGTGCTCTGTTTGTCTGTTGCCAGTTTGTCTTGTTTGTCAAGTCAACCAGCGTTTTGTCTCAGCTCCTGCTTTTCCTGAGTCTCTTTTTTCTCTCGCTCTCCTGGTTTTGACCTTTGCCTGTCCTAACTCTGAGCCCGCCTGTCTGACCACTGCCTGATTCTGACCCTGAGCCTGCCTGTCGTCCTGTGCCTTGCCACTACTCTGGATTATCTGCCTTGACCTGTGTTTTGCCTGCCCCTGTTGCTGTAATAAACATTGTTACTTCAACACAGTCTGCACTTGGGTCTTACCTGAAACGTGATAGTACGAACTGGCCATGACTGATCCAGCAGACTTGGACAATCTCCGCAACGCCATCTTCTCCCAAGGAGCCGTCATTCCAAGCACGAGGAGTTGCTTCATTGTCTGATGGAAGGGTTCCAGGACGTGGCCAAACGTCACGACCTAGAATTGGACCATTGTGGGAGCAATTATGTGGGTTGCCTACTAGGCAACCCACATAACCCGACTGGTAGCAACGCCGTCACCATGATTTCCTGGGAACCCCGCTTACCTCCCCCAGAGCGCTACGATGGAGATTACAGAACCTGCCAGGTATTTCTCTCCCAGTGCCCCCTCATTTTTCGAGCTGCAGCCTTCTTCGTTCCCTCGAATAGCGTACATTACTACACTGATGTCCAGGAGGGCACTCGCCTGGGCCACGGTGGTGTGGGAGCAACAATTCGTCGTCTGTCTCAGTCTGGAGGTATTTGTGGCGGAGGTGAGAAGTTTTCGAGGCTCCGGTGTCCGGGAGAGAGGCTTCCCGGAAGTTACTCCAGCTTCGGCAGGGCTCCCTCAGTGTGACAGACGATGCAGTTGATTTCCGCATGCTAGGAGCGGAGGGTGCCTGGAGCCCGGAAGCGCTGTTCGACATGTTTCTGCATGGATTATCGGAGGAAGTAAAGGACGAGCTCGCAGCCCGGGAACTATCGGCGGCTTTTGACTCACTCATCACTTTAACCGTCCGGATTGATGGTCGGCTACGCGAACGTAGGAGGGAGAAGAGGTCTGATTGTGATCCCACCTTGCATTTGATGAACTCCGGGAAGTCCCGAGTGGACCCGAGCTTATCCGAGTTCCTCTGTGAGCCCATGAAGACTGCCGATTTACCTCTTCCCTAGCCGATGCAGCTCGGCAGGGCTAGGCTGTCTCCAACCGAACGCGTACGCAGACACCCAGAGTTGTCTGTATTGCGGTACTGCCGGTCATTATGTGTCTACCTTTTCCCTTCAAGAGACCTAGCTCATTGGTAGGAATGAGTACTCTGGTTGGTCCTAAGTATAATTTTGCTTCTCCCCTTACTCGCCCCCCTCTCCATGCCACCCTGCGGTGGGAGCGACCAGTCAAAGTCTCTCCAGATACTCATCGACTTGGGGGCCGATAAGACTCTTATGGATGTTACTCTGGCGTCCGAGCTCAACTCCATTCCCATGAATGTCAGAGCGTTGGACGACCGCTCTATAGGCCGGATTACCCACCATACCACCCCCATCGACCTATGTGTGTCGCGGAACCACAGCACGGCGATCCAATTCCTGCTAATTGAGTCTCCGCGGGTACCTGCAGTATTGGGATTCTCTTGGCTCCAGCGACACAATCCCTCGATTGACTGTTCTACTGGTGCCATCATGGGCTGGAGCCCGTTGTGCCATGCTCATTGCTTGAAATCGGCTCTGCCAGCCCCGGGACGTCTTCCTGGTGGCTTGGAAATTGCCCCGAACCTCTCTGCCATTCCCGTGAAGTGCCACGACCTCTGGGAGGGGTTCAGGCCCGGGCCACTTCGCTTCCGCAATACCGACCGGTACCCAAGGATGTTAAGCCGGATGTGCTGGCACGCCGCTATAGCCCCGCTGCTACACCCCTGGAAACCGAGACCTTTCCCCTCCTGCTCCAAAGTCATTAGCCCTTCTGCTGTTTTTTCTCTGTTGCCCCGTACCCTCTGTATACTTCTAGATGTAAACCCAAGTCTCACAGCCCTTTGTCTCCTGTTTCCTGTCGTTTGCCTGCCCCTGTTGCTGTAATAAACATGATAATAAACGTGATATAATCTGTAACACAACCAAAATAACCTGCAAATGCATCCAAGTTTGTAGAGTCACAAGCTTGATTTAGTCATTGCGTGTTAGGAATATGGAACCAAATACTATACTTTTGACAACTTTATTTATAAGAATGTAGGAGTGTCAATAATTTTGCCCCCTAACTTTTTGAGATAGAAAAAAATGTATTATTATAAAAAAATATTTAATTTCCAATTTTTTTTTTGCATTAAATATAGCTCGGTATTGTTATTATTTATTTGATGCAGTCATTATTGGTAATCTTTATCAAGGGTGTCAATCATTTCGGACCCCACTGTATTTCTTTGTGAAAATGGGAATTACATTTTTCTTTTCATTTATTATTCAATTAGCCCCTTATCTCTTTGTCCAATTATTCCTTTGACATGCTTTATGATCAAAATGTGAAAGGTTAAATTTCATGTGGGTACATGGTATTACGAGTGCTATCAGTTACACTTTGTTGGCATCTTATCAGACACTTCCTGCTGTCAGCCCAAGTGCTCATTTCAAAAGTAGATTTGCATCAGATCCATGCAGTGTTCTACGACGATCTAATTGTGCTGATGTCTGGCTCTCCCAAAAGGTCAGGGATGTGAAGGGATTAGAGTTGGAATGTTATCGCTCTGATTGAAAAGCCACTATATTGAAGACTGAGGATGTGAAAGTAGAAGGGAGTTTAATTTCTTCCCATGTTCCTGTTTTTATTTACTTTTCTGCTCTTTTGCACACCAGTATTTCTACTTGCACATCATCATCTGCTCATCTATCACTCTAGTGATCTATCACTCTATCACTCCAGATAAATTGTAATTACTTTGCTACTATGGCCTATTTATTGCCTTACCTCCTCACACCATTTGCACATACTGTATATAGACTTTTCTATTGTGTTATTGACTGTACACTTGTTTATTCCATGTGTAACTTGTTGTTTGTGTCGCACTGCTTTGCTTTATCTTGGCCAGGTCGCAGTTGTAAATGAGAATTTGTTCTCAACTAGCTTACCTGGTTAAATAAAGGTGAAAAAATATATATATATATTTTTAAAATGCTCACCGACTCACAAATGAGACAAATTCACAGACTCCCATAGGTACTCCTATAGAGCCAGGTCCTACTCTCCGGCTGTAAAATTAGGGCAATCCTGGATATCTCAATGTCCCATCAATGCAAATGCTAACATTGAGAGATATGGTTAGGGATATTTGGGAACATTTTCTTTGTCTATTGCTTTCCTTCCTACATGATACACCTAGATTATTATTAGATTCATGAATCTTTGTAGTGATGTTATTTAGTTATACACGTAACAAGCCAGATGTTAATTCTCCATTCTACAAGCTATTTTTTTTTGAGTTGGAGCCAGCTGCAATTCATATTAGTTTTGCATGATATGCTTATGCATAAAAAAACGGGATTATCAAAGTCACCACATAAAATATGGAAAATGTTGACACACTGCAGACTCAAGAAATGCAACCTGCAAGACAGCAGAGCGCTACATTAAGGTCTCAGAATGAGGTGTGTTTCCAGAATCGTAATTCATTCCTTTTATTATTGTTTTTTTTTACCCTTTCTTCTCCCCAATTGGTAGTTAGTCTTTTCTCATTGCTGCAACTCCCGTACCGACTCGGGAGAGGAGAAGGTCGTGAACCGTGTGTCCTCCAAAACACAACCCAACCAAGCTGCTTCTTGACACAATGCCCACTTAAACTGTAAGCGAGCCGCACCAATGTGTTAGTACACCTGGTGACCGTGTCAGCGTGCACTACACCCGGCCCGCCACAGGAGTCGCTAGTGCGCGATGGGACAAGGATATCCCTGTCGGCCAAAACCTCCCAACCCGGAAGACGCTGGGCCAATTGCGCGCCGCCACATGGGTGTCCCGGTCGCGGACGGCTGCGACAGAGCCTGGACTCGAACCCAGAATCTCTAGTGGCACAGCTAGCACTGCGATGCAGTGCCTTAGACCACTGCGCCACTCGGGAGCCTGTAACTAATTTCTATGAACAAATATGCTGATTTTCTCATCTGTTATCACACATGAAGGTCGTTAATAAAGTAAAGTCCCTTATGAGACACCTCTCTGGTCGTTCTCTCCCTCTCCCTCTCTCTCTCTCTCTCTCTCTCTCTCTCTCTCTCTCTCTCACTCTCGTGCCTGTGACCATTGGGAATATACAGCTTGCGTTTTGTTTCGTGACACTGTCTAAATTGGATTTTACACTGAGCTACAACTGCTTTTACTAATGCCAAAAGCAAAACAAATTACATTTTCCCTTTGACAAAGTAAACATTTGCTCCTTGTATGTATTTGAAGAAAATAGAGTAGTGAATTATATTAATTGTCATAGATGCTGACTGGAAAAGGCGGAAAAAAAGAAAGGGGACTTATTAATTGCCTTCAGGCCCGGTCAGGAAACATCTAATGGCTAATTCAGCTCCCTAATGTTATCATGATTTAGTGGGCTTTTCATTTTAACACTGGATTGTTTGTACAAGTCAGTGGATGTTGCACTGCAGAAAGTTGGAAAAGATCCTTAAGACAAAGATTTTGTCAAGTTTCATCTAAAAGGTCTGTCTACATATGCACTGCATATCTATGGTAACCATAGTCTAGCATGACTATGCTAACAACTTAGAATCAATGACAGAACACTGAGGATGCCTTTTTAAAACGAGGCAGGAAGAGTCAAACCAAAATAAATAAATATTTACCCAACAAACTGTCATATATTTCCAATGATCTATTGTAAATGTGGACACTGGTTTGTGACAAGAGAAACAAATGTTATCGCTAAATCAGCAGAACAGGTATATTGATTTAAGAACTATGCGCTGCAGATAGTCTCCATCGGCAAGATGGCCAGCTCGGGGTATTGATGTATTTATCATGATTCGTAGGTAGCAAGGGTGGCCACCTGCAATTCCCTGGAACCACAAAACACTTATTGTTCAATTAAAATGTCTGTAACGTATATCTGAAAGGTCATTGTTCAGAAAATAGGGGGGGGAAGATACTGTTGTCAAAATTGTCTCCTTAAAAGTCACAGTGTGGCCAACACAAATGATACTGCGGCACAATGACACATACAGTACATTCTGCAGAGGAAATGTTATGTGAAACTAGAGATTTTGTCATTATTTTTGCTAGGTATCTGTCGATCAGTGTATCCACTCAGATGAAACAAACACGATTTATGTTAAATATCAAGATTTTTTGGAGAGAGATATATATGCACTGCATATGCCCTTTACTGTGAACACAATTACATTGTCAACCACCCCTGCTGATAGAAACACACAATGTTATTGAGTAATGGATACATTACTACAAAACAGAATGTATTGACCTTGGGTATAACATTGTTATAACTGAATAGCAGCGCTAAATGGATTAATAAAATACCATTATATTCATAAAAATGCAATTATTGCTTCATGGTTGTAAATGTACAGTGTATGTGTCTGTGGTATCGAATGGAGGTCATTACATTATTTATCAGTGTTTTTAAGGGCTACCGTTGTATTTGGATTTTTTTTTTTTATACCTTTATTTAACCAGGTAGGCCAGTTGAGAACAAGTGGCTGCGACCTGGCCAAGATGAAGCAAAGCAGTGCGACAAAAACAACACAGAGTTACACATAGGATAAACAAAAGTACAGTCAATAACACAATAGAACAATCTATATACAGTGTGTGAAAAATGGAGTATGGAGGTAAGGCAATAAATAGGCCATAGTAGCGAAGTAATTACAATTGAGCAAATTAACACTGAATTGGTAGATGAGCAGATGATGATGTGCAAGTAGAAATACTGGTGTGCAAAAAAGTCAATAAAAACAATATGGGATGAGGTAGGTAGTTGGGTGGGCTATTTACAGATGGGCTATGTACAGCTTCAGCGATAGCTGATGCTTAAAGTTAGTGAGGGAGATGTCAGTCTCTAACTTCAGCGATTTTTGCAATTGCCGCACGCATTGTTTTTTTTCTTGCCTCTTTTAAAGTCAAGTTTGAACTATTGACAAGGAACGGAACAATGCCATTTGCTCCTAGCATAGGATGCCATTTTCTTTGTCTGCACTTATTGATTATTATAACAACAATAACTGTACTGTATTACTAGTGTGAAGATTGTTAAGCTGCCTTTTATTAATGGCTTCTCTCTTGTTTACCTCCAGGTGCAACAATCGAACCCAGTGCATAGTGATCACAGGTTCTGATGTCTTCCCAGACCCCTGTCCAGGGACCTACAAATATCTGGAGGTCCAGTATGAGTGTGTTCCCTACAGTAAGTATGAACTTTCCATCATGCATTTAACAGTTCTCTGTCCTCTTCTTTGGCTCTCTTTCTATAATTTCTCTCACATTCTCGATCCCTCCTTTTATCCCTCTATATACTCTGATAATGTATCTCTCTTTACACTCTAATGCAAGATACATTCAAATTATTTGCATAAGTATTGGTTCCTAGGGAGGATCTATATACAATGTTTTATCTCTACACCATTTGACAATGGACCGTGCTGAGGTAAGTTTTAAATATATGACGATGTTAGTGGAGGGCTATATTAAAGTAATACAATTAAAGGTGTGATCTAGTCATCCCTCAGATACAACACCCTATTCCCTTTTTTGTGCACTACTTTTAACCAGGGCTCCATAGGGCACTGGTCAAAAGCAGTGCACTACAGTATATAGGGAATAGGGTGCACTTTGGGATGCATACCTAGGATTGATATCAGCAAAATAATCACCACTGCTCATTGCAATGGTTCTATGTAGTTTCTGAACAACAGGTGTTGAGATCTGTCAGCAGATGTTTCGTATGAAGGAAAACAGAATGCCTCCAATTAGATAATTCAACAAGGTGATGTATCACACAAAATTATAGGATTAACATTTGTCTCTTTGCTAAAATATTCATTGTGGCTTAGCTCCAAAATAATCTATAGTCTATAGATACCCCTTGTCTGAACCATTGTCCTAATAATGTTGTTGATATGCAAGTACAATGAATTGCCAGGAATTCAAAAGAAAGGGAAAATCCACTCAAAACAATATTTGTCATTTTTTCATTACTCCACTGTTGATATAGTCATGATGATGTGGCTGGTGATACTTTGCTTCTTGAAAGTCCAATATCTTAAAAACTTGACTGTTGACATGCAAAACGTTTTTGGGACTGTATCAACAGTGGACTAATGAAAAAAAATACTTAAAAGATAGTTTTTGAGTGGATTTACCCTTTCAATGATTTGAGCATGATCCAGCTCTACTAGCTGCTTTACAATTCTATTTTAGCTGTTAATATGTTTGTGAGCTCAACCTACTAACATGTACATCGTGTAGATTTGACCACTTAATCAAATGATTTCAGAGCGTCTGAGAGCATCTGGAATAATTATAGTCTATACGACCCAAAGCCAGGGTTCCTGCTCTAACCATTCTCCGTAGAATGTTCATACGAATAGCTAAGTGAACAACATTAGAATATGAACCTCATTACAAGTTAAAGTTTGACCTCTCCAAGGTTTTAAGACCCGAGATTATCAATGGGGCGGCAGGGTAGCCTAGTGGTTAGAGCGTTGGACTAGTAACCGGAAGGTTGCGAGTTCAAACCCCCGAGCTGACAAGGTACAAATCTGTCGTTCTGCCCCTGAACAGGCAGTTAACCCACTGTTCCCAGGCCGTCATTGAAAATAAGAATTTGTTCTTAACTGACTTGCCTGGCTAAATAAAGGTAAAAAAAAAAAAAAAAAAAAAAAAAAAAAAATGAACTATGTAATAATGAGAAATAGGTATAAACTACGAAAGCACACCACAATTCATTATTTTTAGCTGAAAATCCCTCTCCCAGTATTGTTTTTCAGGATCTTTCTCTGCTTGTCTCAAAGTTATAAGGAAACTATCGATCCATCTCTTGCTGTTTTGCTTGAGACCTTAATCATAGGATTAGCCCCAAGGTCCACCTAGACACCCTCAATATTTTTTGGGGGGGGGTTCCTGTCCCTTCTTGTGCTAAGGAAGCAGACAAACTTCCTTCGGAACATGTCAAAGGAACTACGAGGTTGTTGAATCCCAGCTATAGGTAGATTTTTGTAAAAGATCCCAAGCAGACCTCTCTATACTCTTTGGTTGATCCATAGTCCATGCATGTAGCGCCATCTTTTTGCTTCTTAATTTCCGTAAAGGTCCATGTCCGCCCAAAATAGGACCGAGGATACAGAATGTGTCGTATATCAACTGCCCTGGTAAGTTCTTAGTGTCCCCCCCCCCCAGTCCAGACCTTTTTTTAGTGTTCCCCCACCCAGCTAGACCACCCAGTGCTGTTGTAGACTGTGTCCCATGGGGCAGTGCTGTGTTTGGTTTTGTTTCCCCCACCAACCCCTTGTCTTTCCTCACACAAGCACCCAACCAGTGACCAGTGACTACCCTTAAGACTGTCTTTAAACTGAAGTATCACATTTGTCTCGAGCCTAGAGTTGCCTTCACTGGGCAATATTTAGTAAGCTTCTGCATATGTGCAGAGATATTACCACTTTTACCAGAGGGAGCAAATCATATGGAGTACATGAAGATATTTTGATTAAAAACGTTGACCTGGTTCAAACTATTAATAAATATGGCCCTTAGAGAGGTCTTAGGAAAGATATTTTTCAAGTCAACATATTAAACCCCTATTAAGCCAATCCACAAGTGAGATGAGTGAAGAAGACCAGTAGACATATGCATCATCATTCTAGACTAAAGCAAGGCTTCTAGAGCCTCTGCAACATAACTAACAATCTTACTTCAGAATATATCCAACACATTTTACCTTTACCACTGGTTTGATGTAATATGCTGTGTAATTTATTTATTTTTCTTTAACAAGCCTTCAAATCAAACTGGTCCATCTTCGATACATCTTGGATCTTTCAAAGTAGCACATACCAACAAAAACCTATATTTACACCATATATATGGTTAAAATACCTGGGTGTGTATAACCTCTATTTCCATAAATCTACCTCTTGTTCTTATTTGGTTCATGTCAAGAGCTATCCTCATTAGGCCCCATTATCTCTGTGTTTAGTCTGTGGATGTGGGTTGGACCTTCACCTGGCATCTTGTAGCCCTCTGAATTGCCTGTGTTAATTGCCAGGACGATATAAAAGTGACATACAAGTCTTCATTAACATCATTCTTTGCATTCTGTATCGAAGCAGCGAGACAAAATCTGCCACGACTGTTTCTACGGCACCTTGTAAAAATGCAGAGGCATGCAAACATATGTTAACAGGATTCCAAAGCAGTCAGACCTCATTTTGTTTTATGTCATCGTCTGCTATCATAGCTATCCTCCAAAACTGTACAATATAGAAACAGACATAAGTATTTTATTCAGGCAAAGAAAATAGGCATAATGCTTCAGCTTATGTTCCATAACATTTACATTTGAGAACTTTACTCTTTACATTTGCTGACATTAGTAGCGTAGTTTGCTTTGCTCAATTATATTATTTAGAGTTTGCATTATTCCCCAATTTAATCCAATTGAATGTCTTGCCCTCTGGACGAGACTGGAGCCACTGATTGAGTCTACATAGTGGTCAGCAGGCTTCTGAGTCCATGGATTGCAGCCAATACACCAGTCTAGTCACTCCAGAAAGTACATTACATGCAAATCAAAGGAGCTTCTGTCTGCAGCAAATAGAGCGGTTTGTTCTTAGTCAAGGTTAAAGTAGAGTAGTGATTATATAAAGACAGAACATTCATGTTATTTATAGGTGTATACCTTAAAATAACAGGGACCCCTTTACTGCTATGTTTGGTGATAATGATGACAGGGTTTTGGTGCTATCTTGTTTTTATAATGCTGCTCTTTTAAATGTTATTCACTTCTCTTCTTCCCTTGTGCAATCTGCAGGAGACTTCCTTGGCTCCCTGACTCTTATTATGTTCCTCTACTGACCAGTTTCTGGTGACCTTTTTAGTTTTACACTAATGTCTGCTCAGGTCTTCCATCTTGTCTCCTCTCCTTTTTCAGATTTCCGTCTTCTTCAATTTGTATCTGGCTGGCTGTGTCTGAGAATTTCTGCTGTCTGTTAATTTGTTTGCATCTCTGACATTTAATCTTGTAGGTAGCCAGAACTCTGCTCATTCTTAACCATGCCTTCCTCACACTTGAATCACTTGCATTTTTGCAGAGTGGAGGGCATGCTTATGCCTCTCCCTCTTTCTCTCCTTTTTCTTTCTTTCTCTTTTCACTATTTTCCACACACTTGAGGGATATATTTTAGAACAGTAAAATAGTATGTATTGTACTATAAAAGCATCTGTATATTCTATCTGATTAAATTGACGGCCTCATGAAATCTCTGCTATTGATATTGATTGATTTTTCTACTCAATGTCCCATTGTGATAAACTAACAGCTCATTGAATTTGTATTATATTCTTGATTTATAGTACTAATAGGCTGTCTTTATATGAAAACAGATCACCGTATGTAACACTTAATGCTATTTACACCTTTTGGTTAGCATTCTTGTGTTTCATTCAATAAGATTTTCAGATCGATGAACTAGCAAACGAGTCAATCCACCATCAATCCAAAAGTCAAATGGCACTATTATCGTTAACCTCAATTTACACAACTAATTAAGTGCAATGTTTACTTTGCAACTTAATGCATGGTGACTGTCATAACATTGCTACACTATTGTTTTTGTTCTATAATATAACACACTACTTGTAGTAGATATTTTAACTGATTATCTACTTCCTCAATAGAGAGAGGGGAAATAAACCACAAATGTCAGCAGATGCTTCAGGGTTTGTTTTTGTTTGCACCTGTTTTGCCTAAAGTCATACTCAGCAGGTCCCGGAAGCCTTGGTGCAAGAATATTAAATCACCAACTTACAGTGTATCATAGATTCTATATCAATCTGTTAGTAATGAAATAGGCCTCTATGAAGGTTGGATCACTGCAATATTGTACAGTAAACTGTGAACTGCAGGCTCTATTTTTGAACCATACTGTTTAACTCTCTTTTAGTCCTCTGGTTTCATGACACAAATTATTTAACTAGTACTGTATTATTTGTTGCCAGCACAAAGAAGATGTTGTGTTTGGCAATTGTGTTATTTACCTGGGTCGTGTCCATTTACGGCATGCAACTGACTTTTTTTTTAAACGGAAAACGAACCTTTATATTTCTCATCAGTGTTACTCAAGTCCAAGTTTACTGTTTCAGTAAAAAAAAATCTCCAGTTTCTGCCTACTGAACACGACCCTGGTGATCAGATTGTTTTTAAAAGGACAATGTACAGATTCCTCTTTTATGGGACTCAGCTCCCTTTCAATAGTGTTAATCTGTAAATTGAGTTAGGAATTTTTGTTGTGGAAAAATTTGATAGACATATGATATTAATAATTTACTCTGTTAGCAGCAGAGTTACTTGGTTTATAGTTTGCTGGTCAATTGCCGTTCATCAAAAATCACAGCAATGTCATTAACATTATTTTATCGTCTAATGTTCAACGGTTACATCCAGATATATCAAAAGTCAAAATAGTGTATATGTTATCAAAAGTGACAACAGTAGTCACACTAGCAGCCTACAGACTGTTGACCTGAATATAAAATGAACAATGTTGTGGCCAAGTGTGGTTGACCAACCTTCTATAAACCAAGCTTAACACTTGGCCAAAGCTCCATACATTGTCCATTTGGACCTCTCTGGGTGTCCTAACCTTAATCTTTCCCTCGAGATAGGGGGTCGTCTGAACTGTCTGATGGTGTTTACTGTATCTCCTGTTTCTCTTTCCTTTCTCAAAATAGGTCTGCCTATCTTTGTCCATGTGTCATTATATGTTACTGCTTATGTAACCATAGAGATGACAGTTAATTCATATTAATCTCTTTTTTTCCTTGCACCCCTTTCATTCTCTCTTCCAATGCTTAAAATAGAAGTGGAGCAAAAAGGTAAATAACTGACACAATCCAAACCCTAGATCCTTGTTTTGTGGCATATGGTTGTAAATCTTCCTATCCCCACTACGGTGTGCCAACCCCATAGCAGGCAGTACCAACAAACACATTCCCCATATAACAGTAGTCAGTAAACTGCAACGATGAGAGTGAGACTGATTTTAAAGAAAAAAGATGATAAAACACTAGCAGCAGTACAGCTGTAAGTGCAGAGTGTAGTAGCTGGAGTCCATAGGGGTTTCTTCCCCCATCCTCCTGGGTGCTTTTGCTACTCAGCCCAATCTCATATTGCCTGGCTTCCAAACCCCTCTACATAGCATGCCATGGTAACAGTGTTTTCTGGCCCTTTGAAATCTACTGGTTCTAATGTCCTGTTCTCCCTTAGCACCCTCTCCCCCTTATCCCTTATGCCTTCCCTCTTCCCCTTATCCCTTATCCCTTCTCTCTCCCCCTTATCCCTTCCCTCTCCCCCTTATCCCTTATCCCTTCCCTCTCCCGCCTTATCCCTTCCCTCTTCCTCCTCATCCCTTATCCTGCCACTTGCTGCTCTTCTTTCCTTTGATTCATGCACATACTCAGAGCAACAACAAAACACCTCAAGAACACGCTCACTTGTAACTTTAATGGTTAGGACATTTGCAACATTTTGTCACAACAAACCTCTCAGGTATATGGTAAAACGAGTGGTGTAAGTGGCAAATGTCTCAGAATACACATTTTCAGACCTGCTGAATCCTGCTCTCGATTGAAACCTCCAGTCTGTTGCCAAATGACTTTAGTTGCCTGCTTTTTTGTTTACAGGAATTTTGTTTGGTTTTCGTTCTGTTCTATTCTCCCCCTCGTTTGTTTTCTATTCCCCTACAGTAGATGTCTAAGAGACAAGGCTTCTTTTGTTTCAGAAAGTTATGTTATTACTTCATATACTATATATTTGCTTAACAACTTTCCTATTCCTTTTTTTCTTTCTATGCACAAAACCAAACTCCCCATACTGCTTGTGAACATTGGTTATAGCTGTAGTTGTCTTTTGGGCACTTTAATGTGTGTTTGTCCCCACTCTCTTTTTGGACAACCCGTAAAACAAAATGGAGAAATTAGAGATATCTTGACATTGTCTTCTGCTATTTTGATACGTTTCACTTGGATTTGTTGACTTAAATCTGTTTCTTATTTTACTCTTCCCTCATCACTAGTTTTTGTTTGTCCTGGGACCCTGAAAGCTGTCGGTGATCCTTCCTTTCTCTTTGAAGCGGAGCAGCAAGCTGGGTCATGGTGCAAAGACCCTCTACAAGCCGGTGACAAAATCTACTTCATGCCTTGGACTCCTTACCGGACAGACACACTCATTGAGTACTCTTCCCTCGACGACTTCCAAAACGCCCGGCAAACCATCACGTACAAGCTCCCCCACCGGGTGGACGGCACTGGATTTGTGGTCTACGATGGGGCCGTGTTTTTCAACAAAGAGAGAACCCGCAACATTGTAAAGTTTGACATACGGACCCGAATCAAAAGCGGCGAGGCCATCATCAATAACGCCAACTATCATGACACGTCACCCTACAAGTGGGGTGGGAAAACGGACATCGACCTGGCCGTGGATGAGAACGGCCTGTGGGTGATCTACGCCACAGAGCAGAACAATGGCATGATGGTCATCAGCCAGTTGAACCCTTACACACTGCGCTTCGAGGCCACCTGGGAGACGACGTATGACAAGCGATCGGCCTCCAATGCCTTCATGATCTGTGGAGTACTCTACGTAGTGAGGTCCACATATGAAGATAACGAGAGTGAAGTCAGCAAAAGCTTAATAGATTATGTTTACAATACCAAACAGAACCGTGGAGAGTATGTAGATATCCACTTTCCCAACCAGTACCAGTATATCGCAGCTGTGGATTACAATCCCAGAGATAACCAGCTATACGTGTGGAATAATTTTTACATCCTGAGATATAATCTGGAGTTCGGACCACCCGATCCCGCTGACGGTAAGCAGCATCTCATTTCTTTAGTGCACAATACTGGTAAATTGCATTTTGTGACATTGCGAACTTAGCTGCCACTAAGTGTGTTGATATTCCTTGGGTATTCCACAGCCTGCGTGTCAAGTGTCACGGATGGCAGATTTGTTTATTTAGAATTGAATATGTGTTAGATATGTTACGGAAGCTTTGGAGTGCATGAAGCTTCTCGGGGTGAAGTCGTCTTGCTCAGCAGTAAACAACATCACCCACTTACCATCTCATAAGGGATCAGTATCGGGGGATTTAGTTGGATTTACAGTGCGGGCGTTCCCCCACGTCCCCAGTGCAAAGGAAGGCCCATGGGGGTAGCTGCTGCCACCAGCTCTTCTCCCAGAGAGAGAGGAAATTTACCTCCACAACTGGAATTATACCTTCCTGGACAGGTACAAAGTGTTATTCCCCCTGGTTCAGAAACCCTTAATCCCCACCAGGCACTGCTCAGGTAGCAAGTAGTCTAGTGTTTAATAGCATTGGGCCAGTAACCAAAAGGTTGCTGGTTCAAATCCCTGAGCTGACGGGGTGAAAAATCTGTTGAAGTTTGCTTGATCAAGGCCCTTAACCCTAATTGGTCCTGTAAGTCACTCTGGATCAGAGCGTCTGCTAAATGACAAAAAAAAAGTTCACCCTATCAGGCTAGTATGAGGAACAGTGTGTCTTCTAGAAGACAAGGAGGCAGAGAACACGGGGAAGGGATCAATCACTCGGGTCATGTCAGATGAATATGTTTTTAATTTAACTGTCAAAAATTGACCTGAGGCCGCTTAGGCCCCAGATAGTCTTTACATTGAGCATATAATAACTGTAATTACCCTAATCCCCTCCTCACCCCGAGTCCTAAATCCATGTAATACTCCATACAGTCGGCGATGAGCGTGGAGGTCAAGCAACTTTCCTCCAGATTACCACAGCTCAATATTTATTAATGTATTTGCTAGCCCACTTTTGTATTGATAGGGCTGAGGAGGCTAAATTGGGTTCAACCAGTGGAACATGCCCACTATAGTAAGAGCCAGACAGGCTTTAGTGTAACAAAATAACTTCTCCTAAGTTTAGATACAGACCCTTAGGGGGAAATTAGTGTGCAGTGGGTGCACTGGATTGAAGTGAAGTCATCAAGGGGAGGAAGATGAAAATGCACTCATTTCCCTTTATTGCTGTCCATGAGCAACTTGTTTGAAGTGTCTCTTTAGCCAATAACGAGGTATTTGTGGATTTTGATTGAATATTTGCAGCATTACAAGCAAAATGTAATTTTCTTTTCCGATTTCCCATTTGGCAAATAGATTGTCATTAACAGATACTCAAATACAAATAGGTGACAATCAGCATAAAGGCAGCTAGTATATTGCATTTCTGTTTACATACAGCTATGGTAATGGTAGTAGCAAAAACACTTGTCACCTCGTTAAATCTAAGAAGTATTACAATATTTTTGTTACAGTTCCAAGTTATACGACTATAAAAAGCCAGACATTGAACTGAAACACATATGGTTTCAATACCATTTTTGCAGATTCACGGAATAGAGTTGCAATGCTCAGTTGATTAACACATATGTTGAATGCACATTGAATGCCAATATAGAAATGAAAGCACTTTAAAGGTGCTGTACAAAATAAGACTGGGTTTCAGTCACGTGTGTCCAACAAGCATCCTTAACTCTTCACACAGCACAGAGAACCTGGGCTGTAACATAGTGCCTATTTAGGGGCTCGTCTGGGATGCATGATACCTACATTATACCCTTAGGCCTAAACACTAACTACACTGAGCAAAAAATATAAATCCAACATGTAAAGTGTTGGTCCCATGTTTCATGATCTGAAATAAAAAATCCCAAAAATGAAACATGCACAAAAAGCTAATTTCTCTCAAATTCTGTGCACACATTTGTTTACATCCCTGTTAGTGAGCGTTTCTCCTTTGCCAAGATAATCCATCCACCTGACAGGTGTAGCATATCAAGAAGCTGATTAAAAAAAAACCTCATTACACAGGTGCACATTATGCTGGGGACAATAAAGCCACTCTAAAATGTGCAGTTTTGTTTGTCACATAGCACAATGCCTTCAGATGTATCATGTTTTGAGGGAGCATGCAATTGGCATGCTGACTGCAGGAATGTCCCCAGAGCTGTTGCCAGATCATTTTATGCAAATTTCTTTACCATAAGCCACCTCCAACGTCTTTTTAGAGAATTTGGCAGTATGTCCAATCAGCCTCACAACCGCAGACCAAGTGTAACCACGCCAGGCCCAGGACCTCCACATCCGTCTTATTCACCTGCGGGATCATCTGAGACTAGTTACCTGGACATTTGATGAAACTGAGGAGTATTTATTTCTGTAATAAAGCCCTTTTGTGGGGAAAATCTCATTTTGATTGGCTGGGCCTGGCTCCCCAGTTGGCCAATCCATGGCAGTGCGAAATGTGTGAAATCCATAGGTTAGGGCTTAATGAATTTATTGTAATTGACTGATTTCCTTATATAAACTGTAACTCAGTAAAAAACTATTGTTACTGTGTAATTTCACTTACTGTGTATTTTTTAGGGCTGTCAGAGTTTTGTTTTAGCATTTTTGGGGGTACACAATTTTTTAGCATGATTAATCGCAATCATGATTAAACATCCAAAATACATAATCTATATAGCTAAAGTCTACATTGTCATGTACAACTATTTGACATTGAGATTAGAGAAGGTTGTGCTTTCTCAATTTACCTAATTTTTGACAGTCAATATTCCTGTAATGTTCTTTGTATAAAAATTCTTAAATCACAGCTGAAATTGAGCAAATTCGGAATTTGTGAGTAATCGCAAGCAAATCCTGTGATTAACTCTATTACATTTTTTTATTGTTTGACAACCCTACTAGTTAGACTATTCTTACAACATCAAATAAAATGTACCTGTTTAGAAAGTCATTACTCACTATTGGTGTCTAAATTCAAGTTACAACATAACTATATCTCAGATTTTGTTAACACATATAATTCAATCACATGAAGTTGTGTAAGGAATTTTTTTTAGACCCTGATAGATCGGGGCCTTGTCTAGTGCAAATGCTGTTTATGTCAACGCAAGAGAATCAGCCTGTGAGATCACGCTGACAGGTGGGAGTGGATGGGGTTGAATCCAACACGCAGTGACTGGAAGTGTAAGTTAAATAGGGCTGGCACAAATACCTTATAACCTTATAAAGAGCGACCACCCCTAGAAAACAACTTCTCGTTTTGAAAACGGCCTATGTGCCATCAATATATGAGTCAGAAATATTTAATCTAGTGTCAACATTAACTACAAAGTGTGAAAATTCCATGACCATCACAGCCCTAAAGTTAAATGGGTGAGCCACCTTTTCATGACCAATCACACCCAGATGTGTCTCACCTATGAACTCTAATCCACTGTTACATCACATGGCGTCACAGCTCTTTTTAAACCACTACGGATTTCATGTAACAGCTCATAAAAAGAGGTATTCCTCCATCAGCTCCTGTTAGTGAGATGATTACATTAAATAAGACATTACACTGGAAGTCTCATCGGGCACACAATTATAAGGCCTGTTTATGCATCCAAAGCACAGATAGATTGTCTAAATTCTCTGAGTAAGCATCTAAAAAGCTGCTTTTTGACTGAGAGATGAACATTGGGCCTCGGTCTAGAAGCTCAATGGGACACAGGTCAGGCCTAGCTGGGGAACCCCTTTATTTATCCTGAGTTGTAAAATGAAATTGCTGATTGCTTTCATAAAAGAAATCCCCCTGAGCGCCAATTAAGACCCACACAACTCACCAACAGCTTCTTAATTGTTTAGATGTCAATACATTGGTATGCAATTTCATCTGGCGAGACTCAAATTGCAAGTGCTGCTCTTACGGCTCCAAATGACCCAATTTATTGTAAATTATAAGGTGCGCGCCATGCCGCCAGTGACACAATTTACCAATTAGCTCACCAGTATCTCTATGTGGCCGAACGTTGGCCTGCTGTTGCGTTATTTTATTAGTGCACAGCACAATACAAGAAAACCGTGCTAATACATTAACTGTAACACATAAGCAAATGGCCAAGTTCACCCCACATTTCAGGTGAATTCACAGCTTTCCAATCAACTCTATAATCTCATAATTTCCTGTACCTCTTAAATGTGGGCCATTCTACCATTCTATTCAGGTCTGCTCACAGGATGGATGGAAATGGGTGCTACATGTGTGCACATACCTAGAACACCATGAGAGAGAGGGGATTGAATGTATAAGGCACAGCCTCGCAGTGAGCCAAGGTGCTCTGCATGGTAACAGCGAAGGCCCCTCTCTACATGCTCCAGAGTTATCCCGGATCAGAGATCAAGGTGCTGAGGTAAAATGTGCAAAAGATGACACTGCTTGTTTTGACAAAACCAACCCCATGTCCTCGGCGTCCGAGTGGACATCACTTGAAAGGGAGAGCGTATTGATGTGGAAAATTGCCATTTTTATTCCTCCCACATTCTCTCTCTCTGGTGTGGACACACGTCGACGGGCCTGTCGCCTGTCTTACTGCGGCTGCTGATAGCGAGAGCCATTGTTCTCCATAGTCAATAGCCCCATGTCCCTGTAGATGAGCAGCACTGCCATGGGCCCTGTAAAAAATGCATCATTCCTACCTCCCTTCCTTGAAGTAATCACATAACCAGAATTGGTTGGATTGGGGGGAAAAATTGGGTGGCGAACTTGCTTTCACCTATCCAATCACTTATAGATCTGTGATTACCTGAAGGAAACAAGAATGGAAGGGTGGATTCTATTATTATGTATTATGATTTGAACAGGGACTGTGTCTGGCTTAGTCTGCTGGCCAGGATCAGCGTTAGACTTCAGCAAGCCAATCTGTTGCCCAGAGGCAGCGTTTCTATACTCCCGTTACTCTCCAGACTCACGTCCCTGCCAGTGCCGGCAGCGTCCACACCGCCTCCCCTCCTCTGCATTAGCAATGGAGGAATGAATTACCTCCGCAATCTGCACTGATGATAGGAGGAACATGCTAATTCAATGACGGATCCCCGGCCCCTGCGCGGCACCCGCTCTGAGGCTTTTTCCTCTCCCTCTCAGGATTCTGCTCACTTCTTCCTTCAAATGAGTCCATATCTTTTTATATTATTTCTGTATTCAGTCGTGATTCATCTGACAAGGGCTGTTCTAGCAGGCTCATTCCCAGATGTACTGTGATTTCACAATGTGTTTCCATTGGATCCTATTTATTAATATACAGTAGGGATGTCCCTGTGGTTGAAGATTTATAGGTTTTTCAATTCAAAAAATTCTAAATTCTGAGAAGTGTATTTTTTGATACACAGGGTTGGATGTCAGCTATTTCTCTAAAATGTGATCGATTTTAAGTTTTTCCCTCCACACATTCCCAAACGGTGCTATTATTGCACTCATTGTAAGACATGGAACAATTTGTGCACTTCCAAGCATCCACATGTATGATATGTTGTATTCCAACACTGAAGGTAATACGTTTTAACAGTTTGGGTTACATCATGTTGAACTAGACATGTGTACTACTGTGTCATATAGTCCAAACAAACTACTGCAAAATGATGTGTGATGACAGCATATGTGGGCAACCCTCAGCCATGGGTTACGTTTCACAATGTCACAGAGTTGTTTTACATAAGAGGATGATTACTGTTTCTCTGAGGTATGGCTGAAAGGATCAGCTCAGTCTCATGTTTGATTAGGGTTTAAACAATGCATATTGAAGTCACTATTATTATTGAGACATCTATACAGTCCACTAACAGTTATTGTGCCTTTGAGAATATTTGTTCTGGGATTGGGCTGTGTGTGTGTGTGTGCATGTGCATGTGTGTGGATGGATGTTCTGCTGGGTGGTTTGTTTGCCTGCCTGTATGTCTGTGTCTGTCTGTGTGTTTGGGGATGTTCTGAAATAGACACCCAGTGTGTATGGCACCAAATGTAGGCTAGTTCTTTGCACTCTGAGTTAATGCTTGAAATGTGAGGCACGTACAGTAGAGAAAGCTGAGAGAAAAAAAAGCAGTCTCTAGTCTGGCAGCTGCTGTGTGTGTGTCTGCTCTCTGTACTTAAATGTATGTGTTCCATTCGAGACAACCTCTAACAGCTATTAGGTTTTGTTCGCTTAGACACAGACATGGACCTATAAACACAAGTACATTACTCTTAGGAAATACATCTTTAGGAATTGCATATATTGCTGATATCTCTAAAGCAAACAATGTTATTTATTTTTTTCATGTGTGTTATTGTTATGATAGGAGGATATTGGAATTTACTGCAGACATATTATCACAACAATCAGCAAGTATAATTTCCAGGTGGATCTTTCACTGAAAGCCCGGGGAAATTAATGAATACATAGGACGATGTTAATGTGTGCACTTTAGCAAAAATGTGACACTTGGTTGCAAGGATTGGTCATGAGGTTATCACTTCCATCTTTACAGCTCAGGTAAACGGAACCCTGTGCAGTTCACTGTAGCCGATAAGAGGTTAATTATTTTTTTCAAATTACTTTTGAAGTAGATGGCTTATTAGTTTATTTTCCTGGTATACTTTTCTTGGCCCTTTCACAAAGGCTGAACTTGGCTCCTTTTTGATCTGAGAAACAGGGTTTTAATTATTTGAGCCTCTGTTGACTTCTTCTGTTTGCTTGTACTGTTCTATTAGGAGCTGATTACCACCTGGGACCCATAATTCACAACTGATAAAAGCCTGTGTTTAAAGGACCCCTTTAGTTTTGCACCAGAAAGGCAGAGGGAGAATCTCAGAGGGAGATCTTTTCAGCAGTTTTATTTGACACAATGTTG
This sequence comes from Oncorhynchus clarkii lewisi, assembly GCF_045791955.1. Lineage (NCBI taxonomy): Eukaryota > Metazoa > Chordata > Actinopteri > Salmoniformes > Salmonidae > Oncorhynchus > Oncorhynchus clarkii. The sequence continues at coordinate 50,126,456 of NC_092150.1, read as the reverse complement.
TTGGTTTTTCTTCAGTGACAAACAATAGTTGGTACAAATTAAATGAAATACTATTTTACCTCTTATGTGCGAATTATCTGAAGCATTGGTCTCCCAAACCTTCCCTATAGGTTTTCCTCCCTTTTTTTCTCTCCAGATAAACAGCCCCTGATAACGTGTATGAAGCATTACTCATGTGAACAACCATGCGGTGCACATCGTAAGTGCGGCCATTAAGCATAATATAAACGACACACTCGCTGTCAGTTTTCATTTTTCAACTCCGCCAAGACTGGTGAGGCCTGGAGAAGTCCAATCTATGCTCGATGCAGCTCTGACAACACGAGACAGCACTTCCCCCCTCCTCTCCTCTCTCTCTCCTCTCCTTCCTCTCCTGGATTATTGTCATATCATCTCAGATGAAACCCATGCCCTATACCCAAAGTAGTAATAACCGAGCGATGAAAATATGTTTCCAGGCAAAAAGATGTGGGCGGCGATCACATAAAGAGGTTATGAATGTGTCCATGTTTGACAATTCTCAGCACTTTGGAGGATATCTCTACCTTACACTCATAACTCCATGACAGTTAATTGAAGGTCCCTCTTGGGCTTGAGTGCTAGACAGACATTAATTGGGGGGATCCTCTCTGGTTTCTCCAATCTGAGATAGATTTGCTTGAGTTGTAATCAAAATGAAATTGTACAGGAGCGATTCACAGGTGAACAAAACATGTATTTCATCTGCATATGTTACAGATGTGAGGCAGGAGGAATCTGCTGCCACAGCAGAACAAACAATAAATATAACCCATAAGAGTATGTATGTATTCCAAATGGCACACTATTCCCTATATGGTGCACTATTTTTGACCAGAGCCATTTGGGCCCAGGTCGAAAGAAGTGCACTATAAACATTTAGGACGAACCGCTGCCTATCCAAAGATAGCCATCACTGTATACTGCAAACCAGCATCAGCATGGTAGGAGTGTCCATTTGAATAACTGTTGCGTTAATTCTTCCCAGTTTTCATTTTATTAAAGGAATCTTCGGCATCAAGGTAATGAAATTATATAGCTCTTAGTATTACAGACCAACAAACTGTATCAACTTGAATAGCACAACATTTGAATAAGGGTGAGAGAAGCACAAACATTGTGTAGGCCTATTTGTATCCAACTTTATTAAAGAGATTCTCCGGTACTTTTGTATAGTTTTTAGCCAGTAGTTCAAAAAGTAGTGGTCACAAGCCAAAAGTGTACCCTGAAAATTGCGGACTATGTTTTGCATACGTGGAGATTTGTGCACCGAATCATTGCTCTCTCTCTCGTTCTGCTGTGGGTGCATCATGTGCCTTTTGCTCATATGGTGAGGGGGTGAAGCTCATTGGTTAAACTCTAATTGCTAGGGGACTGGCCCAAGTGGGGGAAAATTTAGAGAAAATGGCGTAGCACAGTTTCCAGAAAAACAGTTACTTTCAAATGAAGGATTTCATAGCTAATTGAGGTAATTATGCTCATAGATCATGCATGTATGAATTACACATTGACATGTCCAGCCCAAAGCGGGAGGTTTCAAAAATAATGTGTAGTTGCCAAAGTTCTGGAGCATCTTTAAGTTATGTGCAGTTTAATTCAAATGGTCATCAATTTCATAAGAAGGCTAATCTCTAATCCCTTTAGAAACCTGAATGCAAAACTCACAAATAGGATCATCAAGGGCCTTTTCCATAACAAGTGTCATCCATGTATACATATTTTTTAGGACTTGCATATTGGCAGCAATTCTGTTGAATTAACAAGGCAAAGTAACAGCACAGCCTTCTGAAACATTTGTTATTGCCTAAGTGAATTCATTTCCCTTTTTTTTGCGCTGCTCGTAAAACAATCCCCTGTTCTACAGAGCAAAAACCAGTGAGAATCAGCAAAACAGGAGCCTACATCAAACAAGAGATACTTTTGGTCATGTAGGGTATGTAGACACCTGCTCGTCAAACATCTCATTCCAAAATCATGGGAATTAATATGGAGTTGGTCACCCCTTTGCTGTTATAACAGCCTCCACTCTTCTGGGAAGGCTTTCCACTAGATGTTGGAACATTGCTGCAGTGACTTGCTTCCATTCAGGCGCAATAGCATTAGTGAGGTCAGGCACTGATGTCGCTTTGTGCACCGGGGCATTATGCTGAAACAGGAAAGGGCCTTCCCCAAACTGTTGCCACTAAGTTGGAAGCACAGAATAGTCTAGAATGTCATTGTATGCTGTAGCGTTAAGATGTTCCTTCACTGGAACTAAGGGGCAGGTAGCATTCTCCTGGCATCCGCCAAACCCAGATTCGTCCGGACTGCCAGATCGTGAAGCGTGAAGCGTCTCCACTGCTCCAGAGTCCAATGGCGGATGGGTTTACACCACATCGGCATTGCGCATGATGATCTTAGGCTTGTGTGCGGTTGCTCGGTCATGGAAATCCATTTCATGAAGCTCCCAACGAACAGTTATTGTGCTTCCAGAGGCAGTTTTGAACTCGGTAGTGAGTGTTGCAACTAAGGACAGACAATTTTTACACGCTACGCATTTCAGCCCTCTGCAGTCCTGTCCTGTGAGTTTGTGTGGCCTTGGTTGCAACACTCACTACTGAGTTCCAAACTGCCTCTGGAAGCACAATAACTGTTCGCGGCTGAGCCGTTGTTGCTCCTAGATGTTTCCATTTCACAATAACAGCACTTACAGTTGACCAGGGAAGATCTAGCAGGACAGAAATTTTACGAACTGACTTGTTGGAAAGGTGGCATCCTATGATGGTGCCACGTTGGAAGTCAATGAGCTTTTCGGTAAGGCCATTCTACTGCCATTTCTACGGCGCCGACAGAGATGGCCGCCTCGCTTCGCGTTCTTAGGAAACTATGCAGTATTTCGTTTTTTTATGTATTATTTCTTACACTTTTACCCCAGGAAGTCTTATTACATACAGCTGGGAGGAACTATTGGATATAAGAGCAACGTCAACTTACCAACATTATGACCAGCAATACGACTTTCCCGAACCGGATCCACTGTTTGGTCCAGGACAATGGATCGGATCCCAGCAGGCGACCCAAAACCACGGCGCCGCGGAAGGGGCAGACGGAGCGGTCTTCTCTCCGTAGACGGGCACGTCGCCCACCACTCCCGAGTATACTACTAGCCAATATCAAGTCTCTTGACAACAAGGTAGACGAAATCCGAGCAAGGTTTGCCTTCCAGAGAGACATCAGAGATTGTAACCTTCTCTGTTTCACGGAAAAATGGCTCACTCTGTATACGTTATCAGAGTCAGTACAGCCACCTGGTTTCTTCACGCATCACGCCGACAGAAACAAGCATCTCTCTGGTAAGAAGAAGGGCGGAGGTGTATGCCTTATGATTAACGAGTCGTGGTGTGATCATAACAACATACAGGAACTCAAGTCCTTTTGTTCACCTGATCTAGAATTCCTTACAATCAAATGCCGACCGCATTATATACCTCGACGGCCCTGAAATAACTTATTTGGACTCTATGTAAACTGGAAACCACATATCCTGAGGCTGCATTTATTGTAGCTGGGTACTTTAACAAGGCTAATCTGAAAACAAGCCCCGCTAAATTTTATCAGCATATCGAATGCGCGACCTGGGCTGTGAAAATTCTGGATCATTGTTCAACTTCCGCGACGCATACAAAGCCCTCCCTCGCCTTCCTTTCGGCAAATCTGACAACAACTCAATTTTGTTGCTCCCAGCCTATAGACAAAAACTAAAACAGGAAACGCCCATGCTCAGGTCTGTTCAACGCTGGTACGACCAATCTGATTCCACGCTTCAAGATTGCTTCGATCACGTGGACTGGGATATGTTCCGGTTAGCGTTGAACAACAACATTGATGTATACGCTGATTCGGTTAGCGAGTTTATTAGTAAGTGCATCGGTGATGTTGTACCAACGGCGACAATTAAAACCTTCCCCAACCAGAAACCGTGGATTGATGGCAGCATTCGCGCAAAACTGAAAGCGCAAACCACTGCTTTTAATCAGGGCAAGGCGATCGGAAACATGACCGAATACAAACAGTGTAGCTATTCCCTCCACAAGGCAATCAAACAAGCTAAGTGTCAGTATAGAGACAAAGTAGAGTCGCAATTCAACGGCTCAGACACAAGAGGTATGTGGCAGGGTCTACAGTCAATCACGGACTACAAAAAGAAAACCTGCCTCGTCGCGGACCCGATTAGTTGCTCCCAGACAAACTAAACAACTTCTTTGCTCGCTTTGAGGACAATAAAGTGCCACCGACACAGCCCGCTACCAAAACCTGCAGACTCTCCTTCACCGCAGCCAATGTGAAGGAAACAATTAAACGTGTTAACCCTCGCAAGGCTGCCGCCCCAGACGGCATCCCTAGCCGCGTCCTCAGAGCATGCGCAGACCAGCTGGCTGGTGTGTTTACAGACATATTCAATCAATCCCTATCCCAATTTGCTTTTCTCACATGCTTCAAGATGACCACCATTGTTCCTGTACCCAAAAAGGCAAAGGTAACTGAACTAAATGACTATCGCCCTGTAGCACTCACTTCTATCATCACGATGTGCTTTGAGAGAGTAGTCAAGGATCATATCACCTCCATCCTACCTGACACCCTAGACCCACTCCAATTTGCTTACCGCCCCAATAGGTCCACAGACGACGCAATCACAATCACACTGCACACTGCCCTAACCCATCTGGCCAAGAGGAATACCTATGTAAGAATGTTGTTCATCGACGACAGCTCAGCATTTAACACCATAGTACCCTCCAAACTCGTCATTAAGCTCGAGACCCTGGGTCTCGACCCCGCCCTGTGCAACTGGGTCCTGGACTTCCTGACAGGCCGCCCCCAGGTGATGAGGGTAGGTATCAACATCTCCACCCCGCTGATCCTCAACACTGGGGCCCCACAAGGGTGGGTTCTCAGCCCTCTCCTGTACTTCCTGTTCACCCATGACTGCGTGGCCATGCATGCCTCCAACTCAATCATCAAGTTTACAGATGACACTACAGTGGTAGGCTTGATTACCAACAACGATGAGACGGCCTACAGGGAGGAGGTTGAGGGCCCTCGGAGTGTGGTGTCAGGAAAATAACCTCACACTCAACGTAAACAAAACAATGGAGATGATCGTGGACTTCAGGAAACAGCAGAGGGAGCACCCCCTTATCCACATAAACAGTTGTGGAGAAGGTGGAAAGTTTGAAGTTCCTCGGCGTATACATCACGGACAAACTGAAATGGTCCACCCACACAGACAGCGTGGTGAAGAAGGCTCAACAGCGCCTCTTCAACCTCAGGAGGCTGAAGAAATGTGTCTTGTCACCAAAAACATTCACAGACTTTTAAAAATGCACATTCGAGAGCATCCTGTCGGGCTGTATCACCGCCTGGTATGGCAACTGCTCCGCCCACAACCGCAAGGCTCTCCAGAGGGTAGTGAGGTCTGCACAACACATCACCGGGGGCAAACTACCTGCCCTCCAGGACACCTACACCACCCGATGTCACAGGAAGGCCAAAAGACCATCAAGGACAACATCCACCCGAGCCACTGCCTGTTCACCCCGCTATCATCCAGAAGGCGACGTCAGTACAAGTGCATCAAAGCTGGGACCGAGAGACTGAAAAACAGCTTCTATCTCAAGGCCATCAGAGTGTTAAGCAGCCATCACTAACATTGAGTGGCTGCTCCAACATACTGACTCAAATCTGCAGCCACTTTATTCATTAAAAATTGGATGTAATAAATGTATCACTCGTCACTTTAAACAATGCCACTTTATATAATGTTTACATACCCTACATTACTCACCTCATATGTATATTCTGTATTCTATACCATCTACTGCATCTTGCCTATGCCATTTGGCCATCGCTAATCCGTATATTTATATGTACATATTCTTATTAATTCCTTTACACTTGTGTGTATGTATAAGGTACTTATGAAATTGTTAGATTACTTGTTAGATATTGCTGCATGGTCGTAACTAGAAGCTCAAGCATTTCGCTACACTCACATTAACATCTGCTAACCATGTGTATGTGACCAATAAAATTTGATTTATGGACATTGTATGGCTGTGTGCTCGAATGTATACAGTTGTCAGCAACGGGCGTGGCCTAATCAACCAATTTGAATGGGTGTCCATGTACTTTTGTATATATTGTGTACCTAATGGAGAGATCTAGAGGAGAAAGAATGCTACTCAATTTTGGAGCTGGGACAATAAACCGAAAATTATCGACACCGTCCAATTATCCTCGACATTTTGCTGATATCGTTCATTATGATAATACGCCTTTAATAGAGAAATGTGAAGTTTAAAATGTTTGCTAATATGGGTGATTGTTGGGACAATTGATAGCTACAACATTCAATCTAGCACTAGTAGTTTGAAGGGTAATAAATACAAAATGTGCACAATATTATTCACTTATTGTTCTATGTATAGTTATCGTATTGATTCAGTCAATTTATCGTGATATGGATTTTTGTCTATTTTGCTCCACTCTACAGTCAGTTAGCCTCATGTAATTGCCTCACTGTTATTGTGCTGATAACCCACGCGACAGATTGTAGGAACAGACTTCAATTAGATGCAATTGGACGTCTTTTAGCAAAAGGGCAATTCCAAGGTAACGGAACTACGCTGAGCCTGCAGACAGGATAAGTGACATTAACTGGAGAGAGAAGAGGGGGAGGGGGGAAGAGTGAGTGGGAGGGGTTTTACAGACTGTTTTTACATTTGCTTTGACCACCAGATGACAGAAAGAGAAAGAAAACAGTTATGAGCTGAACATAACAGTATGCCAGCGGAAGGGAGGACTGTACAGGTGACCCAACTGTGGTTTATGACTATTATGATTGCCTATTGTAAGCAATTCAATTGCATCAATTCTGTTGCGAAGTGGTAACAGCATTAGGGAAAATCTGTAACATAATTTTTTGTTTTTAGTACATTTTTTGACCAGAAATCGAAGCCTTGGCTTATTTCTCATATTTAATATTAATGAAACATTTATATCTGCTTTAATTTCTCAAAAATCTAGGCCCTTAGCTTTCATTTGACACTAGATTTAACATGCTCCTGTGAACTTCAAATGTTGGTGCTTAAGGGTCCTTTTACATGGAAATGACCATAACTAGAGCAAGGAGTTAGAGTGCTGCATCAAGCCTGTACAAGGATCTGCTCTCTGAAGAGAGGTGTGGACATAATATCATTAGCTAACATGCTCAAGGAATGTATTTGAATCATAGCACTGCACATGCATCTTGATGTATTGGGGAGTGAACCCGTCATCTTCAATAACTCCAAACATCAAGGATTCATGTTGTGTTTTCACATCAATCTGACTTCTGTCCGAAGGAGGAAAAGATGTAAACATTTTCTCATCCAAACAGTATAGAGAGAACTTAAATCATTCATGGCTTTTCTCCAACTACCTCCTGGCCTAACATGATGTAAATACTGTTGATAATACACTTATTATGTGTCAAGCGATGTTCAACTAGTAGACCTGCATAATCTGCAGAGGTAGCTTGTCTACACGTGGCCAGTATATGTGAAATACAGGACTGAATAGTTATTTTCAGTAGTTTACCTGGGCTTTCAAATGATGCATATATATTACAGCCAACTTTACCATCAACCCCCGTATCAAAACATCCAGTCAGCTGAGAACTTCTCCATGTCACCATTTCAGGTCTGAGGTCTGTGTCTCAGTCAGGAAGCATCATGTAGAGGCAGTTACTGAAGCCAAGACTGGGGTGCTTTCCAAATGGCACCCTATTCTCTATATAGTGTATATAATTTTGACCAGGGCCTATAGGGCTCTGGTCAAATGTATTGAACTATGTTGGGAGTAGAGTGCCATTGCGGACCCGCTTGGGCTCCCGCTAGGCAGGAAGCGCATTGACTTGTCTCCAATGGTCAATAGAGACTAACTCGCAGCAGGTAGCAAGCTAACCAGCCAACCTCAAAGAGGGATCCCTTCAGCCTGGGCTGTGCTGAAGTCTTCCATCCACACCATAAGGGCGCTGCCAGGCACACTATTTCCATCAGCCCAGTCCCATTATCCAATTGAAGCGATAGATATGGTGGTGATGTCTGTCTTCCCTGCAAGCCTGGAAGCGAGAGCTTCGCACTCTCACTCAGTGAGCTCAGTAGTTGTTTAAGTGAATTTGCGTACATTTACAGGGATAAAACGGCAACAGCAAATACCCCTTTAAAGTCCTCCATGTTACGGACAACTTAATGGGATAATAAAAGGGATAAAATTCCTCGCACATCATTTTGTGTTCAAAATTGTATTATATTTCTAAACTCTCGCTTCAGTACCTTGAGATGTGAACAGATGTATAGCAAATGACTGGTTTATAGTTATCACCGTTTCACTTACAGGAAATACAGTTATAATAGTACTAGTATAACAAAATAAATGTCAGCCATAGGCCCTGTTGTAATACTTCAGAAATGTATAATTTCATCCCTGTTTCCTTGAGGTAAGCACAGATCTATAAGTGATGGATAGGTGTAAGCAAGGTCGCCAACCTATTGCTTTCAACAATCCAACCAATTCCGAGCTGTGATTACTTCAGAAGGCAAGGAGGGATGTATTTGAATGTGGTGTTTCCTTTTCACTCCTGACTGAAACTTATTGTTTTTGCCCTTGGCACATAACACATACCGGCTTTATCAAAATGTGGGGCGAGTAAGGAAAACAACCACCGAATGAATGTTCCGACAACAAAACGACACACACGGGCTCCTTGTTTCTCTGTCAAAATGTAATCAGCCGTGCCTCATAGTCTCTCAGGCAAGAGTGACTGCCAGGCAGGAAGATGTTACAGTAATTATTGTCTTGTTCGGTGCAGACTGAGTGCCTTGAATAAGATATAGTCCAGGGGAAAGCAAATATATTTGCACAAAGCACTCCCAGCTCCCCATTTGTGTGTAGCCACCATTGTGTGTAGCCAGCTTTGTACCAGGTGTGTTTTGAAAGAACGAGAACAGAAAGACTTGGGCGAGCTAAAATGAGACGACTTTATCATTTTCTCCCCAGCTCCACCTCTCTCCGAAGTGACCTCGGCGCCGGCTGAGCCTCTCCGAACGACAACCACCACAACAACCACCACAGCAGCACGCAACAAAGGCGTAGCAAACACCATGACCACAACAGGGCCCAAGGAGGGTAACAACAGAGGAGGGCCCAAACCCCCTCTGGAGGTTCCCCAGACCACCGCCCAGCCGCCTCTGGAGTCCTTCCCCCTACCAGAGCGCTTCTGTGAGACCACGGAAAAGAGGGACATCGTGTGGCCTCAGACCCAGAGGGGCATGTTAGTAGAGAGGCCTTGCCCCAAGGGGACCCGAGGTAAGCAGAGGGTTTACCTTAGGGCATTAGCTACTGTTTATCACCATGATGAGTGGTTGGAGAGATGAGATCGCTTGTGTGTTTTTGTTACCTGCACAGTATGTTATTGTTTCTGACAATCATTTATTGATAAATTCAGTTTGTGCAGGACTGTATAGGGAATCAACAAGATTTAGGATTTTTACAGTTGTGTAAATAATTCACTGCATTGTTATAGGTCAAAATAGTATTTGGCAATGTGTAGCCAGTGTGTTGAAGGGAACTGGCTCAGCTGTTACCCCAAGCTTGATTGAAGATGTTCAGGCCTTATTGGATTGTGTGTGAAATTGTGTTATCATTCAGGGTTCATTAGACGTTGGTGTAATTGGAACGGAAGGAAAAGTCTTATTATTACTTACTTTATAGTGAAACTGGCACTGGGAGAATATAGTCAGTATTTATGGTAAATTACCAGCTATTGATGTAAAGACAACAATTAAATGCAGTGTATGTAGGATTTTGGAGGTTAGGTTGGTTTAACACGATGAGGTATATGGCTAATATAACATGACATAATCCAATGTAGTTTCTAATACATATATCTTATATAACTGAGCTATTGTAAATTTATTTTCCTGACAGGCACCGCCTCTTATTTATGTGTACTTGCCACGGGGGCCTGGCACCCAAAGGGCCCTGATCTCAGCAACTGCACTTCCCACTGGGTCAACCAAGTAGCGCAGAAGGTATGTATGAGCTGTACTACCTCAATGTTTTGAGCTACAGTATACAGTCGGAAGTTTACATACACTTAGGTTGGAGTCATTAAAACTTGTTTTTCAACCACTCCACAAATGTATTGTTAACCAACTATAGTTTTGGCAAGTCGGTTAGGATATCTACTTCGTGCATGACACAAGTATTTTTCCAACAATGGTTTACAGAAAGTTTATTTTTACAGTGGCATAGAATTGTACATACACTAAGTTGACTGTGCCTTTAAACAGCTTGGAAAATTACAGAAAATTATGTCATGTCTTTAGAAGCTTCTGATAGGCTAATTGACATAATTTGAGTCAGTTGGAGTTGTACTTGTGGATGTATTTCAAGGCCTACCTTCAAACTCAGTGCCTCTTTGCTTGACATCATGGGAAAATCAAAAGAAATCAGCCAAGACCTCAGAAAAACATTGTAGACCTCTACAAGTCTGGTTCATCCTTGGGAGGAATTTCCAAATGCCTGAAGGTACCACGTTCATCTGTACAAACAATTGTACGCTATTATAAACACCATGGGACCACACAGCCGTTATACCGCTCAGGAAGGAGATGCGTTCTGTTTCCTAGAGATGAACGTACTTTGGTGTGAAAAGTGCAAATCAATCCCAGAACAACGGTTAAGGACCTTGTGAAGATGCTGGAGGAAACAGGTACAAATGTATCTATATCCACAGTAAAACGAGTCCTATATCGACATAACCTGAAAGGCCGCTCAGCAAGGAAGAAGCCACTGCTTAAAAACTGCCATAAAAAAGCCAGACTACGGTTTACAACTGCACATGGGGACAAAGATCATACTTTTTGGAGAAATGTCCTCTGGTCTGATGAATCAAAAATAGAACTGTTTGGCCGTAATGACCATCGTTATGTTTGGAGGAAATAGGGGGAGGCTTGCAAGCCGAAGAACAACATTCCAACAGTGAAGCACAGGGGTGGCAGCATCATGTTGTGGGGGTGCTTTGCTGCAGGAGGGACTGGTGCACTTCACAAAATAGATGGCATCATGAGGAAGGGAAATTATGGGGATATATTGAAGCAATGTCTCAAGACATCAGTCAGGCAGTTTAAGCTTGGGTCTTCCAAATGGACAATGACCCCAAGCATACTTCCAAAGTTGTGGCAAAATGGTTAAGGACAACAAAGTCAAGGTATTGAAGTGGTCATCACAAAACCCTGACCCCAGTCCTATAGAAAATGTGTGGGCAGAACTGAAAAAGCGTGTGCGAATAAGGAGGCCTACAAACCTGACTCAGTTACACCAGCTCTGTCTGGAGGATTGGGCCAAAATTCACCCAATTTATTGTGGGAATCTTGTGGAAGGCTACCCGAAACGTTTGACCCAAGTTAAACAATTTAAAGGCAATGCTACCAAATACTAATTGAGTGTATGTAAACTTCTGATGTGATCAATGTGATAAAATAAATAAAAGCTGAAATAAATCATTCAGTCTATTATTATTCTGACATTTCACATTCTTAAAATAAAGTGGTGATCCTAACTGACATAAAACAGGGAATTATTTACAAGGATTAAATGTCAGGAATTGTGAAAAACTGAGTTTAAATGTATTTGGCTAAGGTGTATGTAAACTTCTGACTTCAACTGTAAGTAAATGTACTAATTCCCTTAAAATACTGTAGGTACTGCGGTGCTTGAAGTGGAATGAAAATGGTGCCTGTAATCATTTTAATCTTACAGTAGTGGTGCTCATATTTTATAGTTGATAAGAGGTACCGGTAATCTCTACCAGTTTGAACTGGCTCAATTCAAGCACTGCGCTCTAATAATTGTATATTCCTCTTTCCCTTATATGGCACCTCTTTCCTTTCATCTTCCACCATTTATGATGATTAAAGACTCAAAATAGCCGCGGGCCATCCACTAGGTTGCGCTGTCTGCTGTTTGTTCTGATAAGTGACTCAGACATAGAATGTGTAGTAATTTAAGCACAACGGACGACCCTTCATCATTTTGTACTCTTGTGTTCACTTCCATCAAATGAGAAATACAGCACCCCGAGGAGTGTTATTAAGTGTAATTAGTCACCCATCTCTCCAGACTGGCGTTATATGGGGCAGCTCATCCTAGAATGACCTCACATCAGAACGGGAGGGAGAGAGCCTCATAGTCTGGTGGAATATTCCCTTATTCTGGTCCCAGATCTGTATGTGATTAAGCCAATAGCATAATAATCATATTCAGAGGACCACAAACAGATCTGGGTACAGTCCTTAGCAAAGTTGATACTACCAGCCATTTCTGCTGCCCATTTTAAAACATTGAAAGCCATAACAAATACCTTAGTATAAAGGTTTGTTCATGCTTATAACAAGTCTTAAGCCTATAACATGGCTGTAAGAATATCAAATTCAATAAAATTTCTAAAATCCCAAATAGCTAGCATTGCAGAGGCAAAAGCACAGAGGCCAGGAAAAACTCCCTAGAAGTAGCCTGAGAAAACACCTAGAGAGGAACCAGGTTCAGTGTTACAAATATATTTTTTATCGCTCCAGATCCGTAGTGGCGAGAATGCAGCTAACCTGGCCAACGAGCTGGCGAAGCACACCAAAGGACCCATCTTTGCCGGCGACGTGAGTTCATCAGTCCGACTGATGGAACAGCTGGTCGACATCCTGGATGCTCAGCTTCAGGAGCTGAGACCCAGCGAGAAAGACTCTGCGGGCCGCAGTTTTAACAAGGTAACTGATTTTCCACCCTTTCAAAATGGCTGCCACTTGACATCTTCATTCCCCTATCACGTACTGTGCTTTATGGAGATAAATAGCACTGCCATTTCTCCCCACCAGCAATCTCTCTGGATCTGAGTCACCGCTAGACGTTTTGTGATGCTCTTCTGAGCTGTCTCCCGCTTCAAGTTAGGAGAAATGTGATTCCTTCTAGTCAGTGAAATTAGTGGTTCTATTATTAATATTCCTCATATTATGTCTGTTCCTCTCTCCCTTTCTTTCAAAGTCAGACAAATGTACTCAAGCAAATAAAGAAACAGCAAACCAATTAGGATATTAAATTATATGTACTGAAATGCAATAAGATCATGTTATTCCCTGACATATTTGTACACCTGAAGTAATTGCTGTAATTGCCTCAACCAAGGCTTGTTCTGTGAAGTCTCCGGTGTATTTGAGAGAATTACATCATGCCACAAATGGAAGTGAGGGCTCTTTTGTCTGGAACCTGCAGGTTGCGTAGCCTAAAGCATGAGGAAGGAGAAAGCCAGCTGAAAGGGGGGGAGTGATCAGTCAGAAAATAATCGAAGCCTTGAACACTTGTTCTCAAGTTTCTACATTTTGCTAATTGTGTGTTTCTTTGTTTTATCTTTTTTCTACCTAATGAAAAAGCTTCAAAAACGAGAAAGGACATGCAGGGCATACATGAAGGTATCTGATCTATGCTAATGTACCACACTCTGCTTCTCTGCACCTCCCTCCCTCCCCTCCACTCCCCTGCTCTGCAGCATGTACCCTCGGTATTGTCATGTAGCCTCTCCCCCCTCTCTCTGTGCTTCCTGCATTTTGGAGTAATTGCTTCCACACAGCCATAATTGTGCCAAAGGTGCACGCTAAGTGGCCGAGACATCATTGGCAGTTACCAATGTAACTTATTTTCTCCCTTATATTTATAGGAGGATTTGGTTTTGTTTTTCGCTTATCTTTGTCTTCCATTGAATGGTCCTTTCTCTTTTTGCTTCAAGAATGTACATGCCTAAATATGTAACACAGTGATTCACAAACTGCATTTCATGGCTAAAATATGGGTAATTTCCTATATAAAGTTGGCCTGTGTGTCTTTTAAGGCACACATTCCTTTTTACAGTCACCTCCGATTCTGCGAGTCTCCTCAATAGAAAAGCCCATTACAGTGCTACAGTGCTAAGGATAGCTGTACTTAAGACTCTCTTTCCACCTGTGATGTATTCAAACCTTTGTCTTCCTCGGCCACACTCTGACCTTTAACATGTTAATTAATGACTGTTCATTCATCAGGGCACAGATTTTCATTTGTGTCATATATTAGAGGCACAAATCTGCGCTTTCCATTGGACTAATAAGGCTGGTGGGGGCAAACCAATTTGTGTCCTTCTCCATTTAATAGTTCCAGTGGCCTGCCGCTCTAAGTATTTTGGCCATATTGCTTCTCTGGCCATTAGGGACTTCTCAACATCCTTCTCCACCTGCCTCCAAAGTCAAGCTCTCTGACATCCAGATTGATCCTCAGGGACGTTGTTAAAATTGATCAGGTTAATTAGTCCTTAGATGGCCATACTTGTTAAAAATAAGAATTTTAGCTAAAAGCTACTATCCTTTCTCCCCAAATGTCTCATTATCGTCATCTCATTCATATTATTATTATTTTTTGTTGCAAATTTCCAGTGCATTGCATGTTTCTGTGGGACATGGGTCTATTTTTTGTTAGTGAGAGAAGATTTGAAATATGTATGTGACTAGATGACAGTGTGTGTGTGAGTGGGATGCTGTGTCGGCAGAATTTGACATACAATATAGTTGATGAGAAGTCACATTAGCCATCCGTGCTAGCTAGAGGAACTGGGCCCCCATTGATTACCTGATTAGTCTGATTGATTTGATAATTTTTTTAGGAGATCCCACTAGCGTCTGTATGTACTTTATCTACTGCCTGTGGAGTTCTAGCGACTGGCTAAACAGCTTGGATTTAATATTTCAAAATGCATAATGTTTTGGTTTTCTCAATGATTTGAGCTGTTTAATAGTGTTAAATGTTTATTATACAATACATTATAAATATTAGCTGATAAAAAAAAAATTGTCCAAGAAACATTGAAACACCCCTCAGTTTTAAACATATTCAATTATCTGCTTGAATGCACAGCAAATCACAAGAATTTACACTACATCGATACAGAGAAGATACTTGTGTGGAGCATTTGTTTAGCACTTACTCAAAACCCAAAACATTTTTTTTATGATCGTCCATAATATGTCAATGGGATTGCTTCGCCATGCATTATCAAAGCTATTCATATGACACCCCTCTTTGTTTTTGCTTATGACAATTACTGTAGTCGAATGTTTTCAGAATTGCTTACACATCTCTTTTTCTGATGGACACAGGCCATTGTAGACACAGTTGACAACCTTCTAAGACCAGAGGCTCTGAAGTCCTGGCATGATATGAACAGCACGGAACAGACACATGCTGCTACTATGTTACTGGATACCCTAGAGGAAGGAGCGTTCGTCCTTGCCGACAACCTAATGGAGCCGGCTATTGTGAAAGTACCCGCTGATAATATAAGTAAGTAATTGAATTCCCGGTAAACAAATAATAAAGCACGGCCAGTGATTTGAACGCAATCAGTCGTTTTTGATGCTGTATGCATATTTCAACTACTCATGTCGAGAAAGAAAATGAGTCTGTTCAATGAGTTCAGTCACAATGTACATGTAAAACAAAGTGATGAATTTCAGACAATTTCCAGGTTAATAGATTGGGAGGACTTGGTTTATAAATGCGTAGGTCTGCCCCATGTAATTCTATACATTAATGTGAACATTACCCTACTGCGGAGACCTAGTAAAAACAGTGTTTAGACCCTGTCTCCTCCTTTAACCTCAAAGCTCTCGGGACATGAGAGGGAATGAATGTAAAATGTTTCACTGTGCATTGCAACAACATTTCTTCTTTTTTTTATTCAAATGCTGCAGTTTTATCTTGTACATCCAGTCTTTCACCGGATTTTTACAAGTGTACTGTATCCCACAAAGGGACTCAACAGGAGCTAAAGGATCACCTTGGTTCTGACATTTTAACTCGGCAGCAACAATGTTGTTGCATAGAATCACTTGAACAATGTATTCAGTGGCTGTAGTACCTAACACCCCCGCACTCTTGCTTCGCCTTAGGAATGTAAGCAACCACGTCCTGGGCATCAACATTTTTCTTTTTTATTACCCTCGTCTTACTCAAAACACACTCTAACGTCTTGTATCTCTCTCTCCCGGTCTCTCTCTTTTCTTGTCTCTTTTTTTCCCCCTTCATCAACAAAACCCCAGTCCTGGATGTGTATGTGCTCAGCACGGACGGCCAGGTTCAGGATTTCAAATTTCCACAGGCCAGCAAGGGTGGTGTTTCTATCCAGCTGTCCTCCAATACTGTCAAGCTCAACAGTCGGAATGGTAAACCCCATACACTTCCCTCTCAGAAATCTCACTTCATTCACAGGCAGAGCTGCATGCGGGTGTTTATCCCAAGTGTGAGTGTTAGCTCAGACTTTTTGTTCCATTCCAGTGTCTATGAAAAGGTGAAGAGTCTGACGAACCGGTCTGTCAATGCAGCTTGTCAAAACTGACAATGCACAGTGATTACTCAGTGGGACTGTTAGATAGGAGCGACCACTAAGGATTTGAACCCTAAAACCCAGCACCATGATATTTTCTGAAGATAACTGACAAGGCCCACTTATGTTCCCCGATGGTCTAATCCGTTTTTTTTATTCTCAGCCCTTAGTTTTTTTTAACACTACAGTTACTGCTGCTTTTATTTGGAAGGAACATGTTTTCCTAGCCGCTTACCTATTATGTTTTTCCTTTCTTCAGGTGTTGCCAAGCTGGTGTTTGTTATGTACAAAAACCTTGGGCAGTTTCTCAGCACTGACAACGCCACGATCAAAATGTCCAACGATGCTTATGGGCGGAATGTGTCGGTGGCCGTAAATTCAGACATCATCGCCGCCTCCATCAACAAAGAGTCCAGTCGTGTGTTCATCACGGACCCTGTGATTTTCACCCTGGAACACATTGACGTAAGTCTTCCCAAGCTAAATGAATGGAGAGGTCATAAAACCGCTGGGAAAGAGAAGAGCCTGGCAGGCAGAAATCGTTTAATTCATTATAAATGCCTGGCTAGGTAAAATGTAAAAGTACAAAGTAAGTCGCTTTGGATTAAAGCATAGTCTAAATGGCATAAACAGGTAACTGCCAAAATAAAGGAAACACTAGAGTAAATGACGAATACAAAGTATATTGAAAGAAGGTGCTTCCACACAGGTGTGGTTCCTGAATTAATTAAGCAATTTAAACATCCCATCATGCTTAGGGTCATGTATAAAAATACCCAGTTGGCCATTATTGTAGCTACATGGCTCGAAGAAGTGATATCAGTTACTTTGAAAGAGGGGTCTCAAAGGAGCATGGGCTCCCGAGTGGCGCAGCAGTCTAAGGCACTGTATCTCAGTGCAAGAGGCATCACTACAGACAGGCTGTATCACATCCAGCCGTGATTGGGAGTCCCATAGGGCGGCGGACAATTGGTCCAGGTTTGGCCGGGGTAGGCCATCATTGTAAATAAGAATTTGTTCTTAAATGACTTGCCTAGTTAAATATAAAACAATAAGGGGTTTAAAGCAGTGGTTTCCAAAAATAAATCCCCAGGGCCCCCTTATTTACATTTAAATTGGTTTAGATCATTGTTTATTGAGAGAGCCTATATTAAATACACCATCATGTTTAATTTGAGGGACCTAAGAAATGTTGTTTTGAAGCTCATTTCCTGCATTTCTACATAGTCTAACAAGACTCATTACTATTTTAATGATGATAATAATATTAATGAATAAGGAAAATAAAGTCTAGACCCGATTTCCCAAAATGTTATTCCGCTACCAAATATGTTTTATTATAATTTACATGAACCTTCAATTGAATTATACATATTCTGTTTTACAGAAAGTGAATAGATCAATTGATACCAACAGAATCACACATTGTATAAGATTACTTCCCAAGCAATGTCCAATTTCTTTGAGTCCTCAACTTTAGAAGGTCGTAGGTCAGCTTCTGAATGTCATAGAGTAAAGATCTTACCATGTGTATCAGAGTCGCGTCTTCCTCTGGCATTTTACCACTTGTTTCTAGCCTAAAGCGTCGCAGATTTATGTGTTGTTTTAGATCGGTATAGACAATCGCGATCACGTTGGTATACAATATGTGTGTTTGACTGAGACGAGTAGGTCTTCAATTGGATTGAGATCTGGTGACTGAGACAGACCGATACACACACAGTTTAAAGGGTGTGTGTGTATGTCTCAGTCTCCAGATATCAACCCAATAGAACACTTTTCGGAGATTCTGGAGCGGCGCCTGAGACACCGTTTCCACAACCACCAACTAAACACCAAGTGATGGAATTAGTTGTGGAAGAATTGTGTCGGATTTCTCCAATAGAGTTCCAGACACTTGTAGGCTCTATCCCAAGGTGCATTGAAGCTCGTGGTGGCCAAATATATAAGATACTTTATATTGGTGTTTCCTTTATTTTATCAGTTACCTGTATATAAATATATAGATTTTTTTTAATTCCACATTTGGTTGTATTACAGACTGAATTCAAAATGGACTAAATAGAGTGTTGAGCCTAGGTGCATCCAATTGCCTTTGATCGTCCTTGAGAACTTCATTGGGGTCCACCTGTGGCCAACTCAATTGTTTGTACATGATTTAGAAATAAACACACCTGTCTATATGATGTTCCACAGTTGACATTGCATGTCAGAGTAGGAACTGACTATAGATCTTTGAAATAGAATTGTGATGAGGAATATACAGTTGAGTTTTAATGACTCCAACCTAAGTGTACGTAAACTTCCGGTTTACGTACACTTAGGTTGGAGTCATTAAAACTTGTTTTTCAACTACTCCACAAATGTCTTATTAACAAACTATAGTTTTGGCAAGTCTGTTAGGACAACTACTTTGTGCATGACACAAGTATTTTTTCCAACAATTGTTTACAGAAAGATTATTTCACTTATAATTCACTGTATCACAATCACAGTGGGTCAGAAGTTTACATACACTAAGTTGGCTGCCTTTAAACAGCTTGGAAAATTCCAGAAAATTATATCATGGCTTTAGAAGCTTCTGATAGGCTAATTGACATAGTTTGAGTCAATTGGAGGTGTACATGTGTATGTATTTCAAGGCCTACCTTCAAAGTCAGTGGCTCTTTGCTTGACATCATGGGAAAATCAAAAGAAATCAGCCAAGACCTCAGAAATAAAATTGAAGGTCTCCACAAGGCCTCCACAAGCCACGTTCATCTGTACAAACAATAGTATAAAGTATAGTATAAACACCATTGGACCACATAGCCGTCATACCGCTCAGGAAGGAGATGCGTTCTGTCTCCTAGAGATGAATGTACTTTGGTGGTGAAAAAAATCCCAGAACAACAGCAAAGGATCTTGTGAAGATGCTGGAGGAAACAGGTACAAAAGTATCTATATTCACAGTAAAATTAGTCCTATATCAACACAACCTGAAAGGCCGCTCAGCAAGGAAGAAGCCACTGCTCCAAAACCGCCATAAAAAAGCCAGACTACGGTTTGCAACTGCACATGGGGACAAAGATCGTACTTTTTTGAGAAATGTTCTCTGGTCTGATGAAACAAAAATAGAACTGTTTGGCCATAATGACCATTGTTATGTTTCGAGGAAAAAGGGGGAGGCTTGCAAGCCGAAGAAAACCATACCAACTGTGAAGCACAGGGGTGGCAGCATCATGTTGTGGGGGTGCTTTGCTGCAGGAGGGACTGGTGCACTTCACAAAATATATGGCATTGTGAGGGAGGATAATTATGTGGATATATTGACAAAATAGCCCTGACCTCAATCCTATAAAAAATGTGTGAGCAGGACTGAAAAAGTGTTTGCGAGCAAGGAGGCCGACAAACCTGACTCAGTTACACCAGCTCTGTCAGAAGGAATGGGCCAAAATTCACCCAACTTATTGTGGGAAGCTTTTTGTGGAAGAAAAAATGCTGAAATAAATAATTCTCTCTACTATTATTCTGACATTTCACATTCTTAAAATAAAGTGGTGATCCTAACTGACCTAAGACAGGGAATCTTTACGAAGATTAAAAGTCATGAATTGTGAAAAACTGAGTTTAAATGTATTTGGCTAAGGTGTATGTAAACTTCCGACTTCAACTGTATCTGGGGAAGGGTATAGAACAGTTTTTCGAGTGTTCAAAGTTTCAAAGAGCACAGTGTTCTCCATCATTGGGAAATCAAAAAAATATGGAACTTACCAGACTCTGCCTAGAGCTGGCCGTCCGACCAAACTGAGCAACCGGGCAAGAAAGACCTTGGTCAGCATGGTGATCAAGAACCTAATGACCACTTGACAGAACTACATAGTTTCTTTGGCTGAGATGGGAGAACTTGCCAGAAGGACAACAGTATCTACAACTCTTCACCAATCTGGGCTTTATGGGAGAGTTGCCAGATGGAAGCCACTCCTGAGAAAAAGGTACACAACAGCATGCCTGGAGTTTGCAAAATGGCATGTGAAAGTTAATGAAAAGATCCTGTGGTCTGAAAATGGAATGGCTTCAGAACAAAAATGTGAAAGTCCTTGAGTGGCCCAGCCAAAGCCCAGACTTGAATACCATTGAAAATTAATGGAAAGACTTCAAGATTGCTGTTCAATGCCGCTCCCATCTAACTCAACAGAACTTGAGACAATCTGCAAGGAAGAATGGGAGAAAATCCACAAATCTAGATGTGCAAATCTGATACAGACATCCCAAAGACGACTCAAAGCTGTAATCGCCGCCAAAAGTGCTTCTAACAAAGTATTGACTCTGTGGTGTGATTACTTATGTAAATGAGTAATGCATTTCATTTTCAATAAATTTGCAAAATGTTCTAAAAACCTGTTTTCACTTTGTCATTATGGGGTATTGTGTGTAGATGGGTGAGAAAAATAATAAATGTAATCCATTTTGAAATCAGGCTGTAACACAACTAAATTTGGAATAAGTCAAGCGATATGAACAGTTTTTGAAGGCACTGTCTATATCAACATTAGGATATAAATTATTCCCATTTTATTTTATGGAGGAACAAATTAACTCAGAAGAAATTACTGGAGCACCAATTATCCTTTGTCTTTTAAAGTTGTCAAGATGGATTCCCAGAGGTCTACGCATGAGTCCGTTCTTTATCCAGGAAATTGTTCATTTCCAAAGACAAGCCAATTGTATAAAGAAACAATAATAACATGAGGAACAAACAGGCAGGCAGCGTTTCTCAACCAGTCGAAATCATGAATTAGCTGGGATCATATGGATATATATATATATATATACAAAGAAATGTCAATTGAAAAAGTGTAAACCTAAACAAAGTGCAGCTAGTTTGCAGTCTTTCCAGCTTCAGTTTGAAGTGATTGTTTTAGCTGTGTTGTTGGCTAGCTCCTCTGAACAACATTGTCCTGATAAGTTGTCACATTTTCTATGCCATGCGAAATCGCTCCTCATTAGTGCATTATTGATTTATCCAACACCGGCTTCTCGGGCCTTATCACAGGGTACAATTACCAAGTTGATGTTTATTTTTTTAACTAGGAAAGTCAGTTAAGAACAAATTCTTATTTACAATGATGGCTTAGGAACAGTGGGTTAACTGCCTTGTTCAGGGGCAGAATGACAGATTTGTACCATGTCAGCTCGGAGATTCGATCTAGCAACCTTTCGGTTACTGGCCCAATGCTCTAACCACTAGGCTACCTGCCGCTGGTGTACAAGGTAATTTAGGTAGATATGTACATATAGCAGTGTATATGATGAGTTAAAATAGTTAGTACAGGGAGGGTCAATGCAGATAGTCTGTGTAGCTATTTGGTTAACTATTTAGTGGTGTTATGGCTTGGGGGTAGAAGCTGTTCAGGGTCCTGTTGGTATTGCCTTGGTAGATTTAGTAAGTAGGCAACCAAATTAGATATGATTTTATTAAATAAATTAAGAAAGTGCATTATGCACCTCCCCTTTATCAGTTCAGTATCTTTATGCGAGTGGAAAAAAGTTCATAGGTTCTGTACAAATTATGATTTGGACAGTCAGTTATTTCAACACTTAATCTTATCATCAGATGGACCACTACTTCAACTCCAATTGCTCCTTTTGGAATTATTCGGAGAGGAGCATGATGGGATACTGGTCCACCCAGGGCTGCAAGCTCCTGGGCTCCAATAAGACCCACACCACCTGCTCCTGCAGTCATCTCACCAACTTTGCAGTTCTCATGGCACATCGGGAAATCTCGGTAAGCAGCTCCTGTTTTGGTATATTAATTAATTGATTTATTCTTGGGTAAAAGAATTTGTAGAGTTTAAACCAATTTAAAAGTACAAAGAAATCACAGATGATAACACATGAAATAGTTAAATACACTTATTTCTGATGTACATTTTGGTAGATTTGCAGTATCATCTTTCATCTTATTTTCCCTCTATTCATTAGATAATTCATTTTCCTAAAGCCCATTAATTTCAATGATTTTATTGTACCACAAAGTGTATTTCATGAGGGTCTGTAGGCCTAATACTCCATGTTTAAAAAGTGTATGCAGGTTGTAGGAATTAAAAAAGCCTCTGTAGGAGTTAATATGACGTGGCCTAACTACAGCGCCTTGCTTTAAATTCCACCCAGTCAGTTGTCCTCTATCAGATGCTAATTGTACTCATCTGAAGGGCTCAGTCCATGATTGATGGCTGCTGAGCATTTATTTCCTCATGTCTCCTATGAAATAGAAAAGTAATTTTCCCATGGCTCTTGCCGAAATGAAGTATGGAAGCATTGGCCGTCCTCTATTTTTTATTGACAAAAACAGGCATATTAATATGCCCCATCCGTTATCCCCGTAGGGCCAAGTTGGAGTGCACGAATTACTCTTGACTGTCATCACCCGGGTGGGCATCGTTGTCTCGCTGGTGTGCTTGGCCATCAGCATTTTCACCTTCTGCTTCTTCCGGGGCCTGCAGAGCGATCGCAACACCATCCACAAGAACCTGTGCATCAATCTCTTCATTGCCGAGTTAATATTCCTAATCGGTATTGATATGACCGAACCCAAGGTAAGCAGCACAGATTTACCACTTCTTTGTGAATATATTATTTTATGTATATTTTTCTATATTTTTCACCCCAAACTAAAAACCCTTCAATGTGAAAGTCATGTGACTTTCAAACATAGTTGTGTTTAACCTTCAGTACTTGTCCTCTGCATGGCATGGGTCAGACAGACAGCACCATTAATATGGATTACAGAGGAGGGATGTCATGCAGTACTTTCCACCTTTTTCTTCGTCACTGAAACACTCAATACGGCCTCTGCACGCTTTTTAGTTCTTTAATTTCCTCTGTATTCTCTTTTAGTTCTTCTTCTCTCCATGGCCTTTGTGTAGTCATAGTACCTTCCACCTCCACACAGTCAGTATTCACTGTACAACCAAGGCTCAATGAAAGGACAAAACCAGAAGTAATTCAAATAGGTTGACCATGGAGCCAGCAGCACTTAGCCTTTCAAGTCAACTGTCATTTTAAGCAGCCAGCTGCAAGGTCGAACTTGAGCGAACCTGTACGGAGCATAGTGTGTTTGAATATTTTCTTGTCTTTCAATGGGAAGCGTGATAACTTTTACTTCTGTTCATTACTTACATTGAAATGCACATAACCACTGTATAATAACAATCGCACTCAATTAAATGACATCATTTTCATTGGGATTTGAGAAGATTAACATGGAATGTTGTTGCTCAGTTAATTCCTCATAAGTTGTTACTTTATTTCAAGTTAATATCTATAGTATTTTGATCAATTGAAACGATTAATCCATCCACTATAGGTTGGCTGTTCCATCGTCGCTGGGATTTTGCATTTCTTCTTCCTGGCCTCGTTTTCCTGGATGTGTTTGGAGGGCGTTCAGTTGTACCTGATGATGGTGGAAGTTTTCGAGAGTGAACATTCAAGGAAAAAGTACTACTATGTATCTGGATACCTTCTCCCAGCCATTGTGGTGGGTGTCTCTGCTGCTATCGACTACAGGAGCTACGGGACAAAGAAAGCGTATGTAAAAATGTTTCCGCTATTTTGTTCTCTAAAAAACTGTCTTAGTCCATTTAGTCTGTGTGTATACACAGCCCTGTGACTACGAACTATCTTTTCTGTCGTTGCTTTTGTCTGCACCTGGGACCCCTTCCTGGAATGGACTGATCCATTTTTTATGTCATTTTAAAGAGCCTGACAGACTCAACACTGTGGTTTCTAGGGGGGCATGGCAACATTAATGCCTTTCTGTTCAAAGACCCTCCTGCGACCTCTTGTTTTTAAATGCTCTCTTAAAGAGAGGAGTGCTGTCTGGAAAAAGGCTTTTACATAGATTAATGATAGTATTTTAGCTAAGCTTCAGGGTTGAGGCTAGAGTCCTCACTTTTGTCTTGTGTAACCATGTAACTGCAATGTGGGACTTTGTTTTTAGATGGCTTTTTTAGGTGGCTTTTTCATTGATTATTGACAATAAACTAACTACCATGTGTTAACAGGGTACGTTTTTGTCCTCATAATTCATGCCCGTGCATTAATATTTGGCCTAAGGAGGCTGGGTTTAGTTGTTCCTCTTACGTGTGTGTTGTTCTTTTACGGATTCCTAATATTTGTTTTATCTTCCATCGTAGTTGCTGGCTAAGAGTGGACAATCACTTCATATGGAGCTTTTTAGGACCTGTCACCTTCATCATCATGGTAAGTTAGTTTTCTTTTCCTGAGAGGCAGAGGGAGAGAGATAGGAAAAGAGAGAGAGAAAAATGTTCCTCCGTGATTGGCCACACTGATACAGTATGTTCAT
Organism: Oncorhynchus clarkii lewisi; assembly: GCF_045791955.1. Taxonomy (NCBI): domain Eukaryota; kingdom Metazoa; phylum Chordata; class Actinopteri; order Salmoniformes; family Salmonidae; genus Oncorhynchus; species Oncorhynchus clarkii. The sequence goes on along the minus strand of NC_092150.1, from coordinate 50,101,602 downwards.
AGTGACTCGCAATTGTCTCTATCAAGGACCGATGAGATGTACAACAACCACAGTGTGAAAAGACATAAGGTCAAATAGTATCTTTGAATTTTGTTGTTGTTGTTGTGAAACCCAACTTTCCTGCTCAAATCCATTTTTGAACAAGGAGGACACAAAATACAAAACATTTCAGTTATTTTCATGCTTCCATGCTGTAGTATTTAGTAGTATTAGTAGTATTTATTGGGATCCAGAATTAACCACTTCCTGGGGTCCAAACAGGAAACTAAACACAACAAATAATATACATAATATAATAGTCATAATATACATAATACACATAATATACACTAGATAATATCCTGCCTCTGCCTCACGCTTCAGAAACAAGAGATGGCTCCTGCCCTTTGAGCCGTTGCAGCTCGCACAAGCCAAGGATTCGTGCAAGGTCACCCACCTACATAATACAATGAATAATACAGTGCAAAATACAATACAAAATATATAAAACATGTCTGTGTCTTCACAGTCCCCATGGTGCCGTAAGGTGTTATTTTATCTGGTTTTATTCCTTGGGTGGCAGATAGTTTGATGTAGTCATGGCTCTATGTAATACTGTGCATTTCCCTAGCCTGTGTTCTGGACCTGGGGACTTGTGAAGAGACCTCGGAATGCATGTCTTGTGTTGTACTGATAAGGGAAAGGGGGATACCTAGTCAGTTGTACAACTGAATGCCTTCAACAGAAATATGTCTTCCGCATTTAACCCAACCCCTCTGAATCAGAGAGGTGCAGACGTCTTCGGCACCCGGGGAACAGTGGGTTAACTACCTTGCTCAGGGGCAGAACGACAGATTTTTACCTTGTCAGCTCGGGAATTCGATCCAGCAACAGTGGCCGAACTGTGTGCTAACTGCTTGAACAAACAGTTCAGTACCTTGCACAAAGACCATTAGTGATGCAGTCAATCTCTCCTCAACTTTGAGCCGAGAGAGATTGACATGCATGTTCCTGACATTCACCCTCTGTGTACATCTAAGTGCAATATGTGCTGCTCTGTTCTGGATCAACTGCAATTTACCTGTCCCTCTTTGCATGGCTACACAACTGGGCAATAGTCCAGGTGCGACTAAACTAGAGCCTGTAGAACCTGTCTGGTTGACTGAGATGTCAAGAAAGCAGAGCAATGCCTTATCATGGACAGACCTCTTCCCGTTTTAGCAACCTTTGTCTATATGTTTTGACCATGAGTCTGTAAGTCCTTACAAAAAAAAACATCACCTAGGTGAACCCAGGGGTATGCTATGATCCCTTATTGATATCCCTTTTTAAATCTACTTCAATCAGTGTAGATGAAGGGGAGGAAACCGGTTAAAGAAGGATTTTTAAGCTTTGAGACACGGATTGTGTATGTGTGCCATTCAGAGAGTGAATGGGCAAGACAAAATATTAAAGTGCCTTTGAACGGGGTATGGTAGTAGCTGTCAGGCGCACCGGTTTGAGTGTGTCAAGAACTGCAATGCTGCTGGGTTACTCACACCTTTTCAAACAGTTTCCTGTGTGTGTCAAGAATGTTCCACCATCCAAAGGACATCCAGCCAACTTGACATAACTGTGGGAAGTATTGGAGTCACCATGGGAAGAATTTTGACACCTTGTATGCCCTGACGAATTGAGTCTGTTCTGAGAGCAAATGCTCCTACTGTTTTGTTCACTCAATGTATGTGCTGTTCAAGCGTTATTTACTGGTCATGACATTATTATCTCCAACTCGATCAATGGAGGTTCGGTGGCTCCCAGGGAAGAGGCCCGGGGGAGTATTATTTTCCCATTTGGAAAAAAAGAAATAAGAAATAGCTGGTGGCATTCATCGGATGTCAGAGCCCTTTTGACTGTCTATTGTTTTGGCCTCTTTCACACCAGGTGAATGGTAACAGTCTCCAAACTGTCTCCTGTGAAGAGGGAGGAAGAGCAATATTTGCTCAGCGCTGTGTTCATTATCGGGCGTAATGGCTGGATTTACAGACGCGCTGATCTCCCTGAGTGAGAACACAGCTGCCAGAAGGAGGGCTTCCTCTTTGCTGCATCTTATTGCAGTGCTTTGCTGCTTTATGACAACGGCTGGCCAGCGAGGCTTTGTAACACACGAACGACTTACCCGTTCGGTAGAGAAATATAATACAATTCCCTTAAATTGCAAATTAAAGGGGGTGTGTTAAATATTTATCCCTGTGTCAGCAAATGCTCTGCCAACTGCGTGAGATAGTTATTCTCTAAATTGGACATTGTTTTTTTTTCTTCTTCTCTTTAGTTTCAGAATTATTTGCATGAAAAAATGTGTTGGCTGTTGAGATGATAATCCGGAATCCCAGTCCCAGTGACCTGCATGATAAAGCGGTGACCCTGACAAAACTGATATATTGTTGCAGTGCTAATGTTGGACAGGAATGAGGATTTGCAGTTCTAGCGGACGGAGGTATCGTAATGCTGCTTTTTTACTTTTTGCAGAAATTGACAACAAACGGTGAAGCACAAGGGTAGGGGATCTCAAGGGAATGTGTGGGAGCAAGGTTTTCCACAACCTGTGACCCTGATTCCTCAACAAATTGGCTTTGTCCTTGTCAATGAGATAGGAGAGTGGAAGACACAGACAGACAAAAAAAGCATCCAATCTCACATTCAGTGGCTAGCTGCAGCAGCCACAGCTCCTGTCTTCGAACACCATACTCTCCCGCTGTGTAACTTTTGGTCTAACCCGAGTTGGTCAGGCTCAGTGAAAAGCACTCACAAAAATGTTGTTTTTCCTCTTCCTCCCTAGTTTTTTTTTTTACTCCCCCCACCTCCCTGAAAGCCGTCTTAAAGCCCAGACTTGAAGTGAAGCTTGAAGAAGCACTCTGTTCAGCCCTGTTCTCAGGCAAGAGGTTAGTTGGCCCTGTCTCCGGGCACAGAGGGTATTAGCTCCATGAAGAAGGAACATGGAAGTAATGAGTGGTGGGGGGAAACCATTAGTATGCCTGAGATGCTTTAACAGCAAGCCTTTGGATCATGACACGTCGCAAGCAGTTCCTATCATCCGGACAGCTCCATCTGCACCTTTAATATTTCATCCCCAGTTCACAAGGAGTTCAGGGTTGTAGCACACACTCGACACATACTCGCTCAGGAAAAAGCTTTCTCCTCGGTCCCAGTGTGGCAGAGATGCTTCTGCTTGGCTAGCGGTGATGGTTCAGAGCAGAGAGAGAGAGGCCCAGGCCTAGTAGCTTGCAGGCTGCCACTCTCACTAGGTAGACTGGGCCCTGGGGAAGGCAGAGAAAGCATGTTGGTAGGGGTAGTGAACATGTGCTATGCTAGCTAGGGTCCTTTAAAGTACTGTTGTCTCCGTCCTCTGTCTCATTGGATCCATGTCACCACTCCAGGGTGTGTGAAAGGCATTTCCAAGTGCCCGACTCATGCAAGCAAAGTGACAAAAATGATTTGTCTGATGGCGGCATAAACAAAACGCTGCATCACTATGAAAGTCCATCTATGTTTTTTTTTTCTTGCCTTCGCTTGTTATGCTCTGCTTATTGTTCTGTGACTCTGGTTGATTAGGCGGGGGAGGGGGAGATATTGATCACCTAGCTACTCCTTTCATAGCAGAGTGCAGTAGAGCGCAAGGGGAGCGTGAATGAACAGCCAGACATGTCCAGTACATTATGGAGCTCACAAAGCACCTCCATTTGTCTCATTCCTTCACATTGGTGTTTTCACGCTCTTTTTCTCTTTCATTCGCTCTTGCAGCATTCAGAAGATAACCTGAGACAATTGAGCTTTGTTCATGTTCAACTAAGTAAACTATTTCAAATTCATATAGTTAAATCACCCCTCACCAGAATTTCTTTAATTTCTGAAATCAAGATGTGGAAGGTTTATATTAGCAGAACAAACAGGTTTTGTTGTTGGTTGTTTGTTTCTATAATTTATTAACAGTCTTTCTACATTCGTCCAGGGTTCACACAGAGTGCTTGAAGTACTTGAATTTGGAGCTCAGAAAATCAAGTGATGGAATACCTTGAAAATCTGACATTTCCTCTATTTTGTCCTTGAAAAGTCCTTGAAATTATTGGAGCCGATTTATATGCTTGGACTGCTCAATATAATTATCCAGAAATTTTATTTCTGATCAATTGTTGTGAGAGGGAGACACTTTTGTTTGTTTCCCATCGTTTCAATTGACAAGGGTTGCACTCGTCTGTTCATTTTTTGCGGTAAAACCACGTGCAGTTATTGTGAGGACGACAATGTTGGCTTCAATTTGGCTTTCCATAAAAAGCTTTCCAATACAAAGTGAACTATTTTTTGGGTTGCGCTTTCTCATTTGAAAAACATGACACAAACCCCTAGAACATCTCAAATGGCGAGGGTGAGCATAATGCTACTGCTAGCCTACGTGGACAGGCGTTATCAGTGTGCTTGTATCGCCAACACTTCTACGGGTAGGCATTACAAATCGTCATGCATGCAATCTATTTAGTCAGGCAATGTCCATATTATCCTGTCATACTTAGAATGTCATCATAATTTGAATGCAAATGCATAGTGCCATTGGGAAGAACTATAAAATGCGTTAGTCTTAAAGTTGTAATGTATACTTTTTTTTACACTTTTTGCATGCTTTTGGGCGAGAGTTTTTTCTATACTTTTAAATATAAAATCGAGGCCCTTGAAAATTGCAATTTAGTGCTTGAAGAATTCCTTGAAAGTCCTTGAATTTGATTTGCCAATGTCTGTACGAACCCTGTTTATAACATACAATATCATTCAAATGTTTCGGGTCACTTGTCCTTGTTTTTGAAAGAAAAGCAACATTTTTGTCCATTAAATAACATTGTTCAAAAATACAGTGTAGACATTGTGAATGTTGTAAATGACGATTGTAAATGAAAAAGCTGGTGTGAGTAACAGACGCCTCACAATTCCTCAACTGGCAGTTTCATTAAATAGTACCCGCAAAACACCAGTCTCAACGTCAACAGTGAAGAGGTGACTCCGGGATTCTGGCCTTCTAGGCAGAGTTGGAAAAAAAAGCCATATATCAGACTCGCCAATAAAAATGTAATATTAATGGGCAAAAGAGCACAGACACTGGACAGAAGAACTCTGCCTAGAAGGTCAGCATCCCGGAGTCGCCTCTTCACTGTTGATGTTGAGACTGGTGTTTTGCGGGTACTATTTAATGAAGCTGCCAGTTGAGGACTTGTGAGGTATCTGTTTCTCAAACTAGACACTCTAATGTACTTGTCATCTTTCTCAGTTGTTCACCGGGGCCTCCCACTCCTCTTTCTATTCTGGTTAGAGCCAGTTTGCGCTGTTCTGTGAAGGGAGTAGTACACAGCGTTGTACGAGATCTTCAGTTTCTTGGCAATTTCACGCGTGGAATAGCCTTAATTTCTCAGAACAAGAATAGACTGACGAGTTTCAGAAGAAAGGTCTTTGTTTCTAGCCATTTTGAGCCTGTAATCGAACCCACAAATGCTGATGCTCCAGATTTTCAACTAGTCTAAAGAAGGACAGTTTTATTGCTTCTTTAATCAGTACAACAGTTTTCAGCTGTGCTAACATAATTGCAAAAGGGTTTTCTAATGATCAATTAGCCTTTTAAAATGATGAACTTGGATTAGCTAACACAATGTGCCATTAGAACACAGGAGTGATGGTTGCTGATAATTGGCCTCTGTACTCCTATGTAGATAGTCCATAAAAAAATATGCTTTTTCCAGCTACAATAATCATTTTCAACATTAACAATGTCTACAATGTGTTTCTGATCAGTTTGATGTTATTTTAATGAACAAAACATTAGATTTTCTTTCAAACACAAGGAAATCTTCTAAGTGACCCCAAACTTTTGAACGGTAGTGTAGACAGTAGGCTATGCGTATGTGCGTGCGTTCAAGAGTCAGAGACCCGGTTCTGTCTCAGAATAGATAGTTTTAGGAGTAAATCATTTGGAGCTGCTCCTGATTGGCCCATGCAGCTCCCTCTGTGTGTCTCTAAATCATGGTATTGATATATTTTTAAAGGGCTGAAAGATACAGCACACAGTAATCCACTCTGAACTTGATATGTACCACTGGCTTTCTTATGATTTCATCTGGTATTAAAACAAGGAAGAGAAAGTGATGGGAATCTCTCCCTCCCTGCCTGTCTGTCTATTTTCCTGCACAGGAATTGGAGAAATATACTGCGTTCCATATAGCGTTTTATAGTTGCCAGACTGTAGCCGTGTTTTTTGGCTGGACTGCGATGGATTTTAATGCATGTTCATGGTCTTATTGATATAGAATGACACAACATTTGGCGCCAGTCTGCTTGTCTGAGTCTTGCAGGACGATAGATGTCTATTACATTAGGGCAGTGGATGAGAGAAGCTCGGGAAGGCACTCCTATTTTAATAGTTATGGACAAATTAACAGTTTTTTCTCCTTCACCATGCCATTAATCTCCATCAATTAACAAAGCCATTACTCTGTTTTGACAGCTCAATCTCATCTTCCTGGTCATCACCATGTACAAAATGGGGAAGCACTCCACTACTCTGAAACCAGACTCCAGCAGATTGGAGAACATCAAGTAAGTAGAGATTCTGGGTAAATGCACATTTTCCAATATTCTTGGCAATAAACAGATATTTCCACAAACCCATAAAGACAATAGTACTGTATGGCATGGTAAAAATGTTCTATGTACTGTAGAGGTAATGATTTTGATAAGTCGAATTTGTGTCCTTGTCGGTAGCATTAATGTATCTATATCTGGTACACATTTAAATTGTCCATACAGAAAATTGACCAGAGGAGTTCCAATTGATCTCCAGGGAGATCATATTTTACACAGAGACTGGTGGTTTCGGGTGGGGGATTATGGCATGACCGTCCTGCAATGATGACAACATTTACTTTGTGAATGGTCTTTCGTCTTTGTTGTATTCCTCTGTGTCAGCGACCACTGGATTGTGTTGGCATGGCACAAACCATTCGTAAACGTCTGGCTCAAAGTATACGCTGTTAGTGCTTCAGGGTGGGATGAGTGGAAGCACTGTCATGTGATTCCCATGGAACAACAAAAACAATTTGAGTCCTAGAAAAGAAGTCCACCCTCCCTTAACTCCACTCCCTCCCCATCCCTTAACGAGTGTGTGGTCACCTCTGCATTTGCTACGTGTTTTGCTTTGGGGAAAGTAAATGTTTGTTTTTTTTGAATCACTAGTGGATATTGTCTTTTTGGTGCGTAATGAAACTACACTGCATAACATGTTTCCTCCAAGCAATGTTTGTACACGTATAAGTATTACTGTATTTTCTGTTGTCTTCTTGTGGTCTTATGTTGTCTGCACCAATCCTCAAGGACTTTGGTTAGTCACCCACATAGATGGGAATCAGCATAGCACCAGTGTCATTGCATGTTGCATGTCAAAGGGAAAGCTAATCTGCAGCGTCTCTCGTTTCTCTTCCTGTTGCGTTTCTTCTTTTCTCTCTGTCCTGTCTTCCACACCAGTAATTATCGCGTTTGTGACGGCTACTATAATACCGATTTGCCCGGGTAAGCTTTCACCATACATTTCCCCCAAATTGTCTTCATCGCAGAGCGGACATAGTAATATAAACACAAATTGAACGGCACGCAAGTGGTTTGAACTGACCAGTTTACACATTTTGTAATTTCATCAACAGCCAAATACACACACAGACTCTCGCTACTTGTTAGCCTCTTAATTTCATTCCCTCGTAATTTTCCTAAAATCAAAGGTGAAGATCTCTGCCTCAAAATGCCAACTAACCACGCTGTGATGCGTCTGATCTAATTTGTGTTTCTCTTTCCCGCTTATCATGCTCTCTAGCTATGAAGATAATAAACCATTTATCAAGTAAGGACATTAGCCTCAGAAGTCTGAGACTGTTCTTCAGCCTGTAGTTGATTTTCCTCACCATTCTGCCTCTCTCTCTCTCTCTCTCTCTCTCTTTCTCTCTGTGATCACTCCAAGGTGCTCCTCATTTTCTTTACTTAATGTTCACATCCCCATGTCTCTCCGTCCATCCGTCCGTCTTGTCTCTATCCAGTTTGCTGTTGTGTGTCTTCACCTGTGAAGGTGTTTGAAGGCTCCATAGGACCTTCACACAACCGGCTCCAGGCTTTCCTATAGAAATAATAAATATATTAAAGACTTGTTGAAAGAGAGACAAAACACAGGTAATAATTTTTATCGAGGTTGATCCCCACCCCACCCCCCCCCCACCTATCCCCCTCCCCAGATATGATATGATACCAAAAGAACAGTATCTGTAGTCAAGCTCGCGTGTCCCATAAACATTGTGTGAATGTTGTCTGAGTTTTTGGACTCCTTGGCTGAATCTGCCGGTGTAGATGTCCAGTCTGTCCACCTGTCATGGTCTAGCTAGCACAGATTGATCGTTATTCCAAGAGAACACAATATCCCCCTCACACTGGATTTCCTTTTTAAAAAAAATGTATTTGTTTGTTCAGATCCTGGGTCCTGGGGGCGTTTGCACTGCTTTGCCTGATGGGACTGACGTGGTCGTTCGGCTTGTTCTTTATCAACGAGTCCTCTGTGGTGATGGCCTACCTCTTCACAATATTCAACACCTTCCAAGGAATGTTCATCTTCATTTTCCACTGCCTTCTCCAGAAAAAAGTATGTTTGCTTCCTTTATAAGTTTGCACTATAATGTTGCACAAACACTACGTGAGACTGAATCAGTTGTGGGGTGAGTGGGGTAAGTTGAGCCAAAGGTTTGGTTGAGTCACCCTTTGCTTTGTTTCTAGGAGACCATGCACAAAATTAATCAGGTGACCAAATATTTAGGAAGAGGTCATCATTTCATGGAGTCGATAAAAGAAGAAACCACATGGAAAACTCACATTTATTTATTGTGTTATAGGTTTCATGATGATTGTATCTAAACAAAAGTTTTAAGATTGTTTTGTATATCAGTTGGAGTCTCTATAAGCTACAATATGAGGTCCTAAACCTAGCATGAAAGTGCATCCTTGTACCTGTGTGGGCTAATAACGTCAACATTTTGCCTTGGGGCAAATTGAGATAATGGCCACAATATCCCATACAAATTATTATTACATTTAGTCAGTTTTATCCATAATATGCATAGTATTTGTGCAATGTGTCATGCATATGAACTCAAGATTTTTGTTACAGAGCAGACATCATCATGCACTGTAAACAAGCAGGGGTCTAGCCCCCCTTGAGGTTCTTGAGAAGCCAAGGAAGTGAGAGAAGGGAAGAAGTCCATTTGAGCAGCAGCAAGTGATGAAATATAGTCTGAATGACATTGAAGAGGTACATTGACAAAAAGAAGACAAACATGTACCTGTCCGAAAGAGAGTCTATAACAGAGCAGCAGAGGTGCACAACTTCTTATCTAATGAAATTAAGGTTGAGCTTGCTAACGATATCAAGAATCTTGCAGACCAGTTTCATGGGCTTAGTAGCCTCAAATGCAGAGAACTTTCCTACGAATTAGCACATCGAAACAACATCCATGTCCCAGACAACTGGTCAATAAATGGAAGGGTAAGTAATATTGAAGGCAGAGATCTATATCTGAATGTAGGCATACATTTAAGATATACAATATAACAAACCCCCATTCCTTGAATTCAACTTTGACCTACCAGCACCATCACCCACTGTCACAGGACACCAGTCCTCACTTATCCCAAGGCGGCTCAACTTACCCAATTCCTATGCTCAATTTACCCCATACCTAGACCACTATTTTTGGACAAGCTATGTTTTCAAAACTGTTGTGTTTACATTAATTCTGGCTATTTTCAGGGATACAGTATTCAGACCACTTGACTTTTTCCAAATTGTGTTAGTTACAGGCTTATTCTAAATTGATTAAATTGTATTTTTTTCTCATCAATCTAAACACAATATCCCATAATGACAAAGCAAAATCAGGTTTTTAGAATTCCAAAAAATAAAAAATTACAAATTTACATAAGTATTCAGACCCTTTACTCAGTACTTTGTAGAAGTACCTTCGGCAGCGGTTACAGCCTCAAGTCTTCTTGGGTATGACGCTACAAGTTTGGCACACCTGTATTTGGGGAGGTTCTCCCATTTTTCTCTACAGATCCTCTCAAGCGCTGTCAGTTTCGATGGGGAGAGTTGCTGTACAGCTATTTTCAGGTCTCTCCAGAGATGTCAGATTGGGTTCATGTCTGGGCTTTCACTGCAGAGATGGTTATCCTTCTAGAAGGTTCTCTAGAGCTCTGTCAGAGTGACCATCGGCTTCTTGGACACCTCCCTGACCAAGGCCCTTCTCTGCCGATTGCTCAGTTTGGCAAGGTGGCCAGCTCCAGGAAGAGTATTGGTGGTTCCAAACTTCTTACATTTAAGAATGATGGAGGCCACTGTGTTCTTGGGGACCTTCAATGCTGCAGAAATGTTTTGGTACCCTTCCCCAGATCTGTGCCTCGACACAATCCTGTCTTGGAGCTGTACGGACAATACCTTTGACCTCATGGCTTGGTTTTTGCTCTGACACACACTGTCAACTGTGGGACCTTATATAGAGAGGCATGTGCCTTTCCAAATAATGTCCAATCAATTGAATTTACCACAGGGTGACTCCAATCAAGATGTATAAACATCTCACGGATGATCAATGGAAACAGGATTCACCTACTTATCTAAATAACGTATTTCTGTTTTTAATCTTTAATTAAAAAAATGCCTCAATCCCTCTTCCGAAACAAAACTTATCCATAGTAAGCTAATGTATGGTCCAAGCATTGCTAGCATGTTATCTTTTAGAAAATTAACATTCAGAAATAATTTCTATTAAATGTTTTATGTAATTTTGTTGTAATGACAAATCTAGATTTTTTTGGGGTGAAAATATTTTGCTGTTTGTTTTTGAATATCTTCCTCTGTTTGAATGTACCTATTTCAATTGTTGGGAGGGACAAATGGCTTGGATATATCATCCAACATCTTTTAGCTGACAAAAACTTCCTCAGGCTTTTGAATGGCACGGTACAGTGCCTTGCGAAAGTATTCGGCCCCCTTGAACTTTGCGACCTTTTGCCACATTTCAGGCTTCAAACATAAAGATATAAAACTGTATTTTTTTGTGAAGAATCAACAACAAGTGGGACACAATCATGAAGTGGAACGACATTTATTGGATATTTCAAACTTTTTTAACAAATCATAAACTGAAAAATTGGGCGTGCAAAATTATTCAGCCCCCTTAAGGTAATACTTTGTAGCGCCACCTTTTGCTGCGATTACAGCTGTAAGTCGCTTGGGGTATGTCTCTATCAGTTTTGCACATCGAGAGACTGAAATTTTTTCCCCATTCCTCCTTGCAGCTCGAGCTCAGTGAGGTTGGATGGAGAGCATTTGTGAACAGCAGTTTTCAGTTCTTTCCACAGATTCTCAATTGGATTCTGGTCTGGACTTTGACTTGGCCATTCTAACACCTGGATATGTTTATTTTTGAACCATTCCATTGTAGATTTTGCTTTATGTTTTGGATCATTGTCTTGTTGGAAGACAAATCTCCGTCCCAGTCTCAGGTCTTTTGCAGACTCCATCAGGTTTTCTTCCAGAATGGTCCTGTATTTGGCTCCATCCATCTTCCCAGCAATTTTAACCATCTTCCCTGTCCCTGCTGAAGAAAAGCAGGCCCAAACCATGATGCTGCCACCACCATGTTTGACAGTGGGGATGGTGTGTTCAGCTGTGTTGCTTTTACGCCAAACATAACATTTTGCATTGTTGCCAAAAAGTTCAATTTTGGTTTCATCTGACCAGAGCACCTTCTTCCATATGTTTGGTGTGTCTCCCAGGTGGCTTGTGGCAAACTTTAAACAACACTTTTTATGGATATCTTTAAGAAATGGCTTTCTTCTTGCCACTCTTCCATAAAGGCCAGATTTGTGCAATATACGACTGATTGTTGTCCTATGGACAGAGTCTCCCACCTCAGCTGTAGATCTCTGCAGTTCATCCAGAGTGATCATGGGCCTCTTGGCTGCATCTCTGATCAGTCTTCTCCTTGTATGAGCTGAAAGTTTAGAGGGACGGCCAGGTCTTGGTAGATTTGCAGTGGTCTGATACTCCTTCCATTTCAATATTATTGCTTGCACAGTGCTCCTTGGGATGTTTAAAGCTTGGGAAATCTTTTTGTATCCAAATCCGGCTTTAAACTTCTTCACAACAGTATCTCGGGCCTGCCTGTTGTGTTCCTTGTTCTTCATGATGCTCTCTGCGCTTTTAACGGACCTCTGAGACTATCACAGTGCAGGTGCATTTATACGGAGACTTGATTACACACAGGTGGATTGCATTTATCATCATTGGTCATTTAGGTCAACATTGGATCATTCAGAGATCCTCACTGAACTTCTGGAGAGAGTTTGCTGCACTGAAAGTAAAGGGGCTGAATAATTTTGCACGCCCAATTTTTCAGTTTTTGATTTGTTAAAAGAGTTTGAAATATCCAATAAATGTCGTTACACCTCATGATTGTGTCCCACTTGTTGTTGATTCTTCACAAAAAAATACAGTTTTATATCTTTATGTTTGAAGCCTGAAATGTGGCAAAAGGTTGCAAAGTTCAAGGGGGCTGAATACTTTCGCAAGGCACTGTATATATTTTTTAACGCTGAAAATCCGGTGTTTCTATGGCAAACAGTTGTGTTATATTTCAGTCTTCTGTGATGTATTTAAAGTGTATTTCTGGGATGCAAAATCAACATTGAATACATTTCAACTCTATATCTGGCATGGTACAGGTGTCTTCTTTTTTATAAACCCATAACCATGTGTGTGAGGTGTATACATTTGTTTCAAACTAGATTTGCTTAAGACTACTAAGAAACACTCGGTGTGACCATGATTTAGCCACTGCAGTAAAATATTAAGTCAAAACTGTAACTAGACCGCTCAGGAACATTCAATGGCATCTTGGTTATTAACTCCAGTGTATATTTGGCCTTGTGTTATAGGTTATTGTTCTGCTGAAAGGTGAATTTGTCTCCCAGTGTCTGTTGGAAAGCAGACTGAACCAGGTTTTCCTCTAGGATTTTTCCTATGCTTAGCACTATTCTGTTATTTTTTTATCCAGTAAAAACTCCCTAGTCCTTGCCGATGACAAGCATACCCATAACATGATGCAGCCACCACCATGCTTGAAAATATGAAGAGTGTTACTCAGTGATGTGTTGTGTTGGATTTGCCCCAAGCATAATGCTTTGTATTCAGGACATGAAGTTGCCAGATTTTTTTGCAGTTTTACTTTAGTGTCTTATTGTAAACAGGATAAATGTTTTGGAACATTTTTATTCTGTACAAACTTCCTTCTTTTCACTCTGTGAATTAGGTTAGTTTTGTGGAGTAACTACAATGTTGCGGATCCATTTCCAGTTTTCTCCTATCACAGCCATTACATGACCAATTAGACTGTTACCAACCCTTAGTAAGCTTTTGGAAAAAAATGTGTTTGACCAGATGCAATGCCTATTTACAGTAAATACATTGACCACATACTTTCAGCACGCTTAAAGGGAAGTACATTCAACAAGCACAGCACAAATGACTTGGCTGAGAGAAATTGATGAAAAAAAGATTGTGGAGGCTGTTATGTTAGACTTTGTGCGGCTTTTGACATTATCAATCATAGTCTGCTGCTGGAAAAACATATGTGTTGTGGCTTTACACCCCCTGCCATATTGTCGATAAAGATTTACCTGTCTAACAGAACACAGAAGGTGTTCTTTAATGGAAGCCTCTCCAACATAATCCAGGTAGAATCAGGAATTCCCCAGGGCAGCCGTTTAGGCCCCTTAATTTTTCTACTTTACTAATGACATGCCATGGGCTTTGAGTAAAGCCAATGTGTCTATGTATGCAGATGACTCAACACTATACACATCAGCTACTACAGAAACTGAAATGACTGCAATACTTAACAAATAGCTGTAGTTTGTTTCAGAATGGGTGGCAAGGAATAAGTTAGTTCTAAATATTTCAAAACTAAAAGCATTGTATTTGGGAAAAATCATTCACTAAACCCTAAATCTCAACTACATCTTGGAATGAATAATGTGGAAATTAAGCAAGTTGAGATGAATAAACTCTTGGAGTACCCCTGGATTGTAAACTGTCATGGTCAAAACATATTGATACAACAGAAGCTAAGATGGGGAGAAGTCTGCCCATAATTCTACATCAGGTAATACAAGAAGTAGAATCAGATTTTAAAAAACAGGTCAAGTACAACTTATGGAACAGCGGGGACTGTGAAGAGACACAAACAAAAGTACAGACACCCATACGCAAGCACACACACTTTACACACATTTACTTTGTAATATTGTTGTATGGTGGTATTGTAGATTTTATGTAGTGGTGTAATAATGTTATATGATGTACTGTTTTATCTTTGTTTTATATGTAAAGTAAGTGGCTTAATGTGTAATTAATAACTTCACCATGCTCAAAGGGATTTTCAATGTCTGATTTTTACATGTTTTACCCATCTAACATTAGGTGCCCTTCTTTGCCAGGCATTGGTGGTCTTTGTGGTTGAATCTGTTTGAAATTCACTGCTTGACTGAGGGACCTTACAGATAATTGTATGTGGGGTACAGACATGTGGCAGTCATTTAAAATCATGTTAAGCACTATTATTGCACACAGAGTGAGTTCATGCAACTTATTATGTGACTTTTTAAACAAATTTTTACTCCTGAACGTATTCAGGCTTTCCATAACAAAAGGGGTTGAACACTTATTGACTCAAGACATTTCAGCTTTTTATTTTTTATGAATTTAAAAATCATAATTCCACTTTGACATCATGGGGTATTGTGTGTAGGCCAGTGACACAAAATCTCAATTTAATATATTTTAAATTCAGGCTGTAACAAAGCAAAATATGGAAAAAGTAAAGGGGTGTGAAAACTTTCTGAAAGCACTGTAAGCACACACAAAAGGTACACACAAAATAAACGTAGCCACTGACTTAGCGCCCCCTTCTTTTTGCTTCCACAGGTCCGTAAAGAGTACATCAAATGTTTCCGCCACACATATTGCTGTGGTGGCTTACCAACTGAGAGCTCACACAGCTCAACAAAGACCTCCACCACAAGGACAAGTGCACGCTACTCCTCGGGCACACAGGTACTATACCAGGGATTCTGACTGGGATTCATCTTTATGTCAGAGTAGATTGGCATAAACC
This sequence comes from Oncorhynchus clarkii lewisi, assembly GCF_045791955.1. Lineage (NCBI taxonomy): Eukaryota > Metazoa > Chordata > Actinopteri > Salmoniformes > Salmonidae > Oncorhynchus > Oncorhynchus clarkii. The sequence continues at coordinate 50,086,345 of NC_092150.1, read as the reverse complement.
CAGTTTACCGCAAAGTATCACCTATAATAGTTAACTAGGAGAGTCTCCAATTACTTCTGAATCCATTGAATCCATCAGAACACCCAGTAATGTTATATTTTTCAAGACCGCTGGCCAATGTAATTGTACCAGAAACACAGACCGTAGTTAAACAGTGACATGTATACTTTAAAGTAAGCTAACTGTTTCAAGCAGTATCTACTCTATTGCATGTGCACCTTTTTCCACTCTACCCCTTAGCACTCGCTTTATCTTTTTTTCTCACTAACGCCACTGTGCATGGAACTATTTGCGCTATTTGAGAGCATTGCAGTCACTTTTACCCTTTGAAAAACAAGAATGCAAATACAATTTTATGTTTATTCCTTTGTTATTCCTTTGCTATTGAACCACTTTTTTATAAATGTTTTGATAGCAGACAATGCTCTAACCAATAGAAAGCAATAGAAAGACAAACCGTCACAAGACATTCCCATCTTAATGGCTCATTAAACCTATGGAGCACCCGCCTATTACATCCACTACTTTTGACAGGAAGTATAAAAGTAGTCACTCAAAGCCTGAGTTAATATAATGTGTGAAGGCCAGACGTTGCACTTGGTGCTCTTTGTGTGAAGAGTCGGTTCGCCGATGCAGGAACACTACATACAGCAAACATAATGAAAGTTGATCTCAACAGTGAACAGGCTTCTTTAAGTCCTAATAACTGTCCCTTGTTAATCTGACAGAGCCGTATCAGGAGAATGTGGAATGACACCGTAAGAAAGCAATCTGAGTCCTCCTTTATCTCAGGTGACATCAACAGCACCTCCACCCTTAACCAAGGTCAGTCACACACCTCATCTCTTCTTCACACACCATTCACCATCATCGAGACATAAAATACATTTTCAAGTACCAATGATTTCATACAGAGGGGCTAACATCCTGAGAAATTGTAGTGAATGCTTTGGGCTTGATAAGATTTGCGGCACTGTGCTAAAAGGGATAGCAAGGATATTCTCCCTGTTCTGTTCTGCCAACTGAGGATTACAGAAATCCTTCCTCAAATACTTTGTGCTGTCATTTTGGGCAGTAATGTCGAACACGAATTGGGGCAGCCACTGTACTGTTTGTCCTAAGTCCAAAGTTCATGTGGCTCAGTCCATTAAAAAAAGAAGAAGAAGAAGAAGGAAATGCCAACAAACTCTAAATAAAGTTTTGTTTTTATTTTTAAACCTATGTTTGCTTGACACGCAGGGGCACATTATTTGGTCGGTATGTAAGGCGACCTCTGCTATTTCAAGGATTCAGGAGGGAGGAAAACAACCTTGTCATTTATTATTTAGCCAGAGCACAAGTATGATGATGAGAAGATGTTCAACTCTGGGTGACCCTGAGTGCTTAGTGTGTTGTTCAGCCTTTACGGCTCGGCATGGCTCTAAAATGGCTTTCCAAGTATGCAAGGAAAGAGGTTAGCCTGAGGTAGTCTGACTTCCCCCTCCCAAACTCCCCCTTATTATTTTTCACACTATAATTTCCTTGAGGTAAAATGTTACGAACAGTAGTTTGAAATTCATCTTGTCAATATTTTTCTGTCCCGATAAGCTGTATATTAGATGTTAAGGTTACATTTATCTATCATGCTCCAGTGTACTACCCTAGTTACCCTTGAGTACACTGTACTGAGGATGGCCCGCTCTTCAGAAACCACTCCGTGTCATTATAACATCCTCAGAGAATACCCTACAAGAGTGATGGGTTTTTCTAGTACACAGCTTATAAAAATGTTACTGGAAATGTCTAGTTTTTAAACGTGATGCAAGAAATCCATTATAACATTATAATCGGGGTGAATTGAGTATTTGAAGAAAATATCTGACATTGTAAAGTATTGGCATCCAGGTGAAGTTAGTGTTAGTGTGATATTTTACTAAGGATACAAGGGTGTGGTCATTTGTTGTGTACACGTTTCAAGCAATTGCATCATAGGACTTCAACTTAAAACTGTGGCCTAGCAGGAGCAATGGACAAAACAAGCGTTGCACTGCAGAAAATACCTGATAATGCAGTTTTAACAATTCATTAATATCCACAGCAATAGAAGGCTAAATGAGAGTATAGTTTTCTCACCAGTTACCTTTCTTGTCAAATAACAAAAACACAAAAAGGCTGACTTTATACTTTTTTTCTGTTGTTACATTGCTTCTCATTTACATAGCAGATTGTAGTAGAATTAGAATGAGGTGAACAAAAGTGCCTTTTGTGGTAGTGACTGTTTAGATGTTCTATATCCCCTCTGTATCCTAATCCTTGCTTCCACAAAATGCCTGTACACTTTGCTCAAGTGACATCCAGAGATAATATTAATATCTTGTCCTCCCCAAAAAATTCAAAAATGCAATATTTACTCTGAAAATAATAGCCCAGTTTTAGATGTACTTGACATTTTGTTCCATAAATCACCCCAAAAAGCACTCATTGTACCAATGCCAAAAACTGATCTGTCTTCTTCTGTCTTACCGCCTCCAGGAATGACGGGCAATTATCTTCTAACAAACCCTCTTCTTCGACCACAAGGCACTAACAACCCTTATAACACCTTACTGGCTGAAACAGTCGTATGTAACGCTCCCAGGGCTCCAGTGTTTAACTCTCCAGGTGTGCTTACTTAACACTTCTTGACGTACAGTTAACTTCTTCTTCTCTCTTCATTTTTTATACTTTGACTAGTTTTTTTTATGAGTTATTGTGGCCTTATCAAGATCAGAACGTTATCGAGTATCAACTTCCAATCTGGATCTCAGCAGGATCCCCAAATGGGTAACAGACATCGGTTGCTGAAATCGGTGTTGTAAGAAAGCACCGTGTGTATGACTTGGTTTGTGATTTATTAAGAGACCTCTGGTGTGCAGTTTCAGTTTTAAAGTTTCTCTTGAATGAGATAAAGTGATTCAGTGTACTGCCATGTACTGCCATGAAAAGACAGTATGAACATTGTCATGGCCTTTCAAATGGTACTCTGAAATTGCAGGATTATTGAGATTGATGATTTGTGATTTATTTATTTAGTGTTTTGTGGGTGAACCTACCCCTAAAACCGTATACGTTGCAATACGGGCAAGCTGAAATATTCAGTTTGTGCTTGAATATTTGTGTATTCATGAATGTGACGCAAAGAACAGAACAGATACCAATCCTGACAATCATCATTGGATGCTGTTTGATAAGTAAACAGTTAATTTACCTAAATGATCATGATATTTAAAATGTGTCCGTCCAGTATTTCAAATTGTGTGTAGGGATTATTATGGTACAATGCAATGATTTTTACATTTTTTTAAATGACAATTTAACATGACAATTTAAGTTTTAAAACAAATGTTTTTCGTTATCGATTTATGCTTTTTCCTTAAGCTTTTAAAAAATGATTTTCTGCTATTTATATATTTTGTGTTTTGGAGTGAACTTGCCCCTTAAACCGTATACGTTACAATACAGGCAAGCTGAAATATTCAGTTTGTACTTGAATATTTGTGTATTCATGAATGTGACGCACCATGATTTAGATCAACATTTGATTTTGATCAATGATATGTTTTTCAGGTATAAACAGATACCAGTCCTGACAACTGTCACTAGACACTGTTTGATAAACAAACAGTTCATTTAGCAAAATGATCATGAGATATTACGTGTTAGTCCAGTATTTCAATTTGTGTGCAGGGATTATTATGTTACAATGCAATGCAATTTAAAAAAAAATACATTTTTAATTACATTGTATATTTTGTCATGTTTTTTTTGCTTTCTCCTTACGCTTCCCTCTAGTGACCTACAGAGAGACAAGTATGGGAGTAAAACTTAACTTTGCCTATCAAATGTAAATTTATTTAAGCATGCTTATTAAAAACAACAACTCCCTGGTACATCAATGGTCATTGGCATTTACTCAGTGGGCAAGTGGTTCACAAACTATACCAACCAAATTATATTCCACCAATAGGAAAATACTACTTTCCAATATTGCATTCCTTTGGGATCCAACAGCTATCTAAGACAGCTGAGAAAGAATGGTTTTGTTATACCTCAGATACTCTTCTTCTTTCTCTTGGATGTGTATAAGTAGTTTGTGATCTGCAGACATCAACTGTAGCTTTGTTACTGGGGTGGCAAAGAATATTTCCTGGGTGAATTGAGAGAAGAGAGGCTTCCTACGTGAATGCCGTTCCCTGTGGCACTCAGCATTCTGTGTCCAGTTACATTCCCCTCACATCTCTCCCCTATTCTCCAGACATCACCTGTGTGGGGAAAATTGTTCTCCTAGTGAGGTATAAACAAAATGTACAAACGTCATGGTAGCAGCTGTAATCCTTTTTTTTGTTGTCCTCTTTCACTCTTTCCTTTCTTGTCATTTCTCTCCTCTCATCTCCGCTAAACTCTGTGATGTCTGTTTTACATGTCGGTGTGTCTGGAACACAGGAGGTTGGTGGCACCTTAATTGGGGAGGACGGGCTCATGGTAATGGCTGGGGTGGAATGGTATCAAATACATCAAATACATGGTTTGATGCAATTCCATTTGCTCCGTTCCAGCCATTATTATGAGCCGTCCTCCCCTCAGCAGCCTCCACTGGTCTGCAAAAATGGTCTATCCCCTTATCTGAACAACAGCATGTCACCATAAAATACCCATTCCTCTTAATCTCTCTCTTCTATCTGTGGCAGGAATTTATAGAAATGTTTTTCGCAATTTCTTTCTGTGCCAAAGCCGTGTTAGCCACGGCAGATACACAACCTCTCTCTCCAATCACACCCCACTAATATTTATTCTATCGCCGCCTGATTTCCATGGCCCTGTGCATACAGAAATTCATAACATGACTGCATCTGACCTTCCCAGCTGTGTTTTTCTTGGGCTGTTCTTGTAGAGACCGGGCGTACACTGGGGACTGTCATTTTGACTGATGTGAACCGCAGGGCTGCCGGCTAACTCTGACCTTGCCTGAGAGAAAATACAAAAAAACACAACTCAGACACCACTCAATTAAACAAATACAGCCAAAATAAATTCAAATCATTAAAATAATTTAAATAAAAATTGGTGGCATTTAATCTTTAAAAAAAGCTTTGATTGCTTGTTAATCAAATTTGCTGAACCCTTGCTCTAACTAAGTTGCTATGTTTTAATTTTTTTCCTTTCAGTGATTCTTCATGTTACAATAAATCATTTTACTTTCTTTTGTACATCAGCTACTCTTAGGCCAGATAGCCTGAACAGACAAACATGATGTGAGTTGTCCAAAGTGAGTCTCTCCACCTGCTGTCTGTCGTGATGTCGGATGGTGCTTGTGGGCCCTGAAGTGAGAAAGATGGCTGTCCGTGTTGACCATGACTCTCCATTCTGTATACATTCATATTTTCCCATTATTTTTCCCTGTCACCTCCAACAAAGAGTTGCTAGACAACTTCTTGTCTATGTCGTAGCTTGCCCATTTGTGGCTACATACCAAGGCCCGGTTTTCTGATAGTGATGGAACTTAGGCTTACGAGTGTTTTAACGATGCATCTTTCCTACAACGGACGAAAATGTAACATGCATTTCCCAAAACACCACGCAGAGAGAATGTTCGCTAAGTGCATCGTTGAGGCATTTGTCGAAACTGAAAGGATCGAGAAAAAAAAGGGAGCACTGCTCTCAGATCAGCGTTCTCCCTTTCAAAACTTACCTTAACATAAGAATTATTCCACAATACTGACGACGGATCAGTTCCTAGAGAGATATTATCACCTATGACTGCAAATATTGAAGTGGCTTATTCTAATGCTTACCCTATAATTATGTACTAAATCAAGATTTTTCACATCATTGTGCACGTTACACATCATGAAATATATTGAGGCAAAAATTACAGACAGTAGTGTACAAATAGCTAAATAAAACTCAATTGAATTAACATGAAAATGTATTTAAATGTCATTCAAATATATAGATCTATGTAGCCTATACTGTATTTATCTTTTAATACAGTTCTCAGTTTTCATTTGAAGCGTCTTTATATCATTTGCTTGTTATGCAAAGAAATGGGCAACTTTGTATTTGTCGTCACTGTCACATCGTTCTGAAGCTTTCAGCGGTCACAGAAAGACAGATAAACATCTTGATTTTGTGTTTAACTGAGACCTTCTGTGTATAAAGTGACACGGAAGGGGGAAAAAGAATCTAACGATGTACTTAGCTATTCTACAAGTGGTCTGAGGCAGTCGTTAATTACCAAACGTTTTCAAGATCATCTTTAGTAACGATGGTTTTGGGAAACAGCTCAGAGATTTAACTATGCTCATACGAAGGTTTTAATGATGAACGTAGCCTTAAGATGCTTTTGGGAAACCGGGCCCTGTACATTTACCTCTGACATGTGTGTTGTGATCTTCATGATTTCTTCACGTTTTTTAATGTTGTTTGGGATCACGTCTGTCCCTTTGTTACTAGAGAGTCAAAGGCAGAATATTTTAGTGAATTGGAAAGGCTTTTAGAGAAAGTATTAGTTCATGATATACAAACATTTTCCAAATTACCCCATAACTGAGAATGTAAAATAATTGTTCATTGTGTATATGCATGCATACACATTCTCCTTACAGATTGTCTAATTAGTAACATGGTACAGCTGAATCTTAGTCTTGTGCCAAATTATCTCCAGCGTCCTGAACAGCATTAAACCACTTTTCTCATTTTTTTCATATTGCTTTCAGAAGAATGGTTGTGACTAATTTAAATCCCCTCATATGTTTTCTCATTCCAGGACACTCACACACACTGAACCATCCCAGGGACACCAGTGCAATGGATACTCTACCGCTAAATGGTAACTTTAACAATAGCTACTCGCTTCGCAACGGGGATTACGGCAACAGTGTGCAGGTGGTGGACTGTGGACTCAGCCTGGACGACGCAGCCTTTGAAAAAATGCTAATATCGGAGCTGGTGCACAATAACCTCCGGGCTTGCAACAAGAGCCACAACCACCATGTGGAGCGGGGGGCTCCTCTTCCTCCATCGTCCAAGAGGGTGCACGTGGTGGGCGGGAGCAGCAGCGAAGATGACGTCATCGTGGCTGACACCTCATCTTTGGTGCACGGCCACAATATCAACACACCGGTGGGCCTGGGCATAGAGCTGCACCACCGGGAACTGGAGGCCCCGCTCATCCCCCAGCGGACTCACTCACTTCTGTACCAGCCGCAGAAGAGAGTGAAGACCACTGAGGGGGGCTTGGAGAGCTACGTCAGCCAGCTCACGACCAACGAGCATGGGGACAGCCTACAGTCCCCAAACAGAGACTCTTTGTACACTAGTATGCCCACCCTAAGGGACTCTCCATACCCCGAGAGCAGCCCTGATGCGGAGGAGCTGGAGGACCTCTCGAGCCCCTCTAAGAGGAGCGAGAACGAGGACGTTTACTACAAGAGCATGCCTAACTTAGGAGCAGGACACCAGCTCCAAGCGTACTACCAGATAAGTAGAGGAAACAGTGACGGTTACATCATCCCTATTACTAAAGAGGGCTGCATCCCTGAAGGAGATGTACGGGAAGGACAGATGCAGTTAGTGACAAGCCTTTAAAATATATTTAAATCATCGTCCCCTGTCCGCTGTCCCGACATCCTCGAGGACAAACATTACTGTACTCTGAGAGATGCCGGGGAAGTTTTTTTCAGAGAGCCTTAGAGCCCCCAACATGCACGCACGCACGCACGCACACACACACACACACTCCTCTCCCCCCAGACTCGCCACACCCCATCCTCCTCACAAACCAACAGACTTAAGTGCACTGCGATGGCAGTGCGACATTACCCCGACCGCTGGAGTGGAGTTTTAAACAGACTGTATATAAAATGCAGAGTTCAATTTAAGACACATACCATTTCTGTATTTAATTATTCTGCTGCTGTTGCATTTTAAAAAAGGATATAAAAAACTATTTAAAAAATGTTATCGGCCAATCCAGTTCAGCAGTTTTTTCTGGCCAAAGGTTGTACATACACTCCCACCATCCTTGTCAAGCCTGTTTCGTATTACATACAAAATGAAGCTCTCGGACCAGGATAAGGACTTATTTGTTTGATGGTGTTCTTGATCAGACTATTAATTAGGAATATAAGGTCCTGGATCCTAGAGTTGTCCCCATCACCGTGAAGGTTGGATTAACCACTAGCAATCAAGCCCCAGGCCTTATATTTTCTCAATTGAGCTGTTGTAAAGGGAAATGGCAAAATGAATATATATTTTGCTAGTGTAAAATAAAATTCATGGAAACCCGTAAATATAAAGAAACCTTTTAATTGAAAATGTAACATTTGAAGAGAATATTGTGTAAAAGTTGCACATATGTTATAAAATGTGTTTATAGTTCTTACACATCATTCATTATCGTATGTTTGAACAAAAAAAGCAGGTGAAAACAAAATAAGTCTACAAAGAACAAGGTTAATGCATAATAATTTGTTCCACTTGTGAAGTGTTTTTCCATACTGAATTCATATACAGTATGTTGTCCATTTGAAATTTATATGATTTTATATTGCTAAAAGGTCGTTATTTTAGTAAAGTGGGAATACAACAGTGTCTAATCTAATCGGATAAACAATCATGACATAGAAATGGGCCACTCAAGACTAACATCCACTCGAGATAAAACATTTACCATAACATTTTTATTCATTATACATGTATTTCTTCTTCCTGGGTATGGACATTTATTTATTGAAATATTTTCAAAAGATTATACATTGGAAAATGTAATATTTTCCAGCACTGGTATACATAGTCCTTCTTTTTATGTAAACATGCTATTAAGGGGCCCATCAATAAAGACAAATGTAAAGTTCAACACTTGTTTAACAAATAAATAAATGTGAGATTTTTTTGTAAAATGACAGTTTTATTAATGTTTTGTGGTTTTGTACCATTGGAGAAGTTTTAGGCTTGATTATTTTGCTATGGACAAAATACACTTTTGACTCAAGTCATGAGTACATCCCAAGCACCTTGGAAGGTTATCAGTGATATATTTTCAGAGGGATTGCTTTGCTTTTGTTTTCTATCAAAGACTTTGCCTATTAGTCAAGCTCATTTCACCTTATGTGTTGATAAGCCAAATCTTTCCATGTGATTCAATTATGAGAAACTCAGGTAGGAAAATTACATTGTAAATGTTCCTCTGTGTGGTTGTAACACTCCAATAAAAGTTTGAAAATTACACCGGTTCATAACATTGTCCGATTAGTATATTATTGAGCACTTCACCAGACACCATTAAAATCTAGGTGATGCAATTCTGTAACTCATCAGCTGGCTTTTTAATAATATGTAAGTGGAAATGAGTCTGATGCTTTACAAGGGTCGCTGTTATAGTTGGAGGCTGTTTGGAGAAATACAGTACATCACAGTAAATATGTCTTATTTATGACACATATTTGCACCAATTAATGCCCACTCCCGCTGAGGACAAAAGTCAGTCCTTTGTTAATGCTCAGGTATTGCTAATTTATGACACATTCTAATAGGGTAAATAAGCCACTGGTTAGAGCAGGATGACAGCTCACTGCAGGGAATCTGGAAATTACATTGTTTATCATTTGCCATTGAAGGAAATGACTCAGGATCTGCACCGCCAAGACGCTCTCACTGTCAGAAGAAGTTCACATTAAAGGGACAGTTCACCCAAATTACAAATTAATGACTGCAATTTCGGTGAACTATACTCTTAAATTGCATAAACTTTGTTGATGTTGCTTTTCTTATAATTGAGTGAGAGATATTGCTGCAATTATCAGAGGGACAATTTATTAACTGCGAATTCTCGGGTTTCTCACATTCTCGGTTTATCATCGGAAACAGCTGATGAATGCTGCCATGGTGGTTCTCTGACAAACGGTTTTAGTGAATACTTTGAATTATATGATTATTATATCATTTTATTTTATATCTAGTATTTTATATCCAGTTTTTATTATTTATTTTGGATCCAGCAACGCAGATAGCCACAGTGCTGGAACCGCTATATTTGTCCCTGGATCATTTTAGTAGTCTTTTAGTAGCCTATTGGCTAGTAAGCAAAATGGCTGAATTTAGTAAAGGGTGTTCTATCAGCACAAAGCAGTGAAAACTCCTTTGACTATCGCTGACCATAAGGCAATTAAATGCCTTTTATGTGATATGTTCACAATAATCCCAGTGAAGGACTTTTATGAAAACTTCACCTGTGTCAAATGCCACAAACTAAATGCTGCCACGAAGAGGATCATTACTTTACTTGAGGAAATTAAACATCTGGATGAGTTCTAATTTTGAATAAGGATGCCTCACGTTGAAATACTCTAGTCAAGTCAAGGAAATGTACATTATCCCTGTCTTCATTTCAATAGTATTTAAACAGCCACCAAATAGATGCAGCCTCAGGCCCATCGGGGCAAGCTTTGGTAATCTAATTTCTATTCCTATGAAATTTCCTGACTTACTTAATGATCAAGTTTATAACGACCTGGTTACGGTAAATATGGATACCCCTGCTGTTTTTAGGTCTGGCGAAGGGCTGGGTTTGTGACATTTAATTGTGCAAAGTATGATGTAAAAGATTGACTTTATCAATATCTGGATGCATGACATGAACACAGACATTCTTGTTTTGGTTAAATTATTTGATCATGGATAAGGACATTGGCACTGACATTGCTAATTACAAGATTTTTAGATATTTTCAGAGAAAATGTGGAGCGGTGGCGATGTAAGTAAAATCCACTTGTGCTCTTATTCCCCAGAAATGTGAAATCCTGGTTTTAGATGTGACCATGAGACAAAATGTGCATGTATTTGTTGCTGGAGTGTACAGTATAGGCCCCCTGCTGCTTTAATTCATGGGATTAGTATCCTAGCTGAGCATTTACAACCTTTTCTATCATCTGAACTGGTGGTCTTAGGTGAGTTTAACCCGGACTGGCTGACACCGATCTCGGATAACTTTAAGAACATTTGTTTTGATCTTAATATAACCCAGCTGATCACAAAACCCACTCAGTTAAATGTGAAACATCTAGATAGATCCTCATGATTGAATTACATTTTCACAAATATGTTTGCAAACTTAGTGATCATTGTCCTATAACCTGTTTTGGAGATACTAGACAACATAATTCTGATCCCTGTATTATTAGGAAGATACATTTGAAAAACTTTTCTGCCCAAGCGTTTATGCATGACTTGTACCATCAAGTGTATACCTGACCCTGAATTAGCAATTGAGCATTTCTCATCTATTTTTATATCACTTGCAGATAAACACGCTCCTTTTAAATGCTTCCCTACCCAAGAAAGTTATACTGAACTCTGACATCATTACTGAAAAAATTAGATAGGTCATGCTTTTTATCAACATTTTCTGTCCTCTGTTTTTGTTTGAAAGAAATGTTGGTTTAATAGACCTGGGTCAGTCAGTAAACTGCTCGTCCCTCTCCCGGCTGCTAATCGACTTGATAGAGGACCAGACAACCCCCAGTGAATCCTTGTACTCTCTGGATCAACTGTCTACCTTGTGAAGATGAAAGGCGCCAGGAGGAGTTGGCTGCCGTTTTACGGGCTCTTAACCAATTGTGCTATTGTGTGTGTTTTTTTCGCGTCATTTGTAACTTATTTTGCACATAATGTTTCTGCCACCGTCTCTTATGACCGAAAAGAGCTTCTGGATATCAGGACAGCGATTACTCACCTCGTACTGGACAAAGATTTTTTTTTCTCGTGTCGGACGCAAATGATTTACTTCAGATACATGACAAAGCCCACATCCCCGTCATTCGCAGGAGAAAGAGTCGGAGATATTGGGGACATAGGTCGGGGTGCCTTGTAAGGATCCAACGCGAGTGGGTAATCTGCCTCTACCATCAGTCCTATTAGCCAACGTACCATCATTGGATAACAAAATAGACAAGCTACGTTCCGAAAATCCTACCAACGGGACATTCAAAACGGTAATATCTTATGTTTCATCGAGTAGTGGCTGAACGACGGCATGGATAAAATACAGCTGGCAGGGTTTACGCTGCATCAGCAAGATGGGTCAGCTGCCTCCGGTAAGACAAGGGGTGGCAGTCTGTGTATATTTGTAATCAACAGCTGGTGCACAAAGTCTAATATTTGGAAGTCTCAATGTTTTGCTCGCCTGAGGTAGAGTATCTCATGATAAGCTGTAGACCAAACTATTTACCAAGGGGGTTTTCATCTATATTTCTCGCTGTTTATTTACCACCACAAACCGATACTGGCACTAAGTCTGCACTCAATGAGCTATATAAGTCCATAAACAAACAGGAAAATGCTCATCCAGAGGCGGTGCTCCTTGTGGCCGGGGTATAATGCAGGGAAATATAAATCAATTTGACCAAATTTCTACTAGCATGTTAAATGTGCAACCAGAGGAAAAAGAACTCTAGACCACCTTTACTCCACACACAGAGATGCGTACAAGCTCTCCCTGGCCCTCCATTTGGCAAATGTGACCATAATTATATCCTCCTGATTCCTGCTTATAAGCAAAAACTAAAGCAGGAAGCACCAGTGACTCTGTAAATAAAGAAGTGGTCAGATGACGCAGATGCTAAGCTACAGGACTGTTTTGCTTGCACAGACTAGAATATTTTCTGGGATTCTTCCGATAGCCTTGAGGAGTACATCACATAAGTCACTGGCTTCATCAATACGTGTATCGATGGCATCGTCCTCACAGTGACCGTAGTTACATACCCCAACTAGAAGCCATAGATTACAGACAACGTACGCGCTGAGCTAAAGGGTAGAGCTGCCGCTTTCAAGGAACGGGACTCTCACCCGGACGCTTATAAGAAATCCCGCTATGCCCTCATACAAACCATCAAACAGGCAAAGCGTCAATGCAGGACTAAGATTGAATCGTACTACACCGGCTCCGATGCTCGTCGGATGTGGCAGGGCTTGCAAACAATTACAGACTACAAAGGGAAGCACAGCCGCGAACTGCGCAGTGAAATGAGCCTACCAGACGAGCTAAATTACTTCTATGCTCACGATGGAGGCAAGCAACACTGAACCTTGCTTGAGAGCATCAGCTGTTCCAGACGACTGTGTGATCACGCTCTCCGTAGCCGATGTGAGTAAGACCTTTAAACAGGTCAATATTCACAAGGCCGCTGGGCCAGACGGATTACCAGGACGTGCACTCCAAGCATGGGCTGACCAACTGGCAAGTGTCTTCACTGACATTTTCAACCTGTCTGACTGAGTCTGTAATACCAGCATGTTTTAATTAGACCACTTAAGTCCCTGTACCCAAGAAAACTAAAGTAACCTGCCTAAATGATTACCGACCCGTAGCACTGACCTCTGTAGCCATGAAGTGCTTTGAAAGGCTGGTCATGGCTCACATCAACATCATTATCCCAGATGATGCAATCTCTACTATATTCCACACTGTCCTTTCCTACCTGTACAAAAGGAACACCTACTTGAGAATGCTATTCAATGACTACAGCGCAGCGTTCAACACCATTGTACCCTCAAAGCTCATCACTAAGCTAAGGACCCTGGGACTCAACACCTCCCTCTGGAACTGATCCTGGATTTCCTGACAGGCCACCCCCAGGTGGTAAGAGTAGGTAACAACACATCTGCCATGCTGATCCTCAACACGGGGGCCCCACTGGGGTGCATCCTCAGTCCCATCCTGTATTTCCTGTTCACCCATGACTGCATGGCCAGGCATGACTCCAACCCCATCATTAAGTTTGCCGACGACACAACAATGGTAGGCCTGATCACCAACAACGATGAGACAACCTATAGGGAGGAGGTCAGAGACCAGGATAACAACCTCTCCCTCAACGTGATCAAGACAAAAGAGATGATTGTAGACTACAGGAAAAGGAGCACCGAGCATGCCCCCATTCTCATCGACGGGGCTGTAGTAGAGCATGTTGAGAGCTTCAAGTTCCTTGGTGTCCACATCGCCAACAAACTATCATGGTCCCAACACGCCAAGACAGTCGTCAAGAGGGCACGACAAAGCATTTTCCCCCTCAGGAGACTGAAAAGATTTGGCATGGGTCCTCAGATCCTAAAACAGTTATACAGCTGCATCATTGAGAGCATCTGGTTGCATCACTGCCTGGCATGGCAACTGTTCGGCGTCCGACTTCAAGGCACTACAGAGGGTAGTCGAATATCCCAGTACATCACTGGGACCAAGCTTCCTGCCATCCAGTACCTATATCCCAGGTGGTGTCAGAGGAAGGCCCTAAAAATTGTCAAAGACTCCAGCCACCCTAGTCATAGACTGTTCTCTCTGCTACCTCATGGCAAGCGGTACCGGAGCGCCAAGTCTAGGTCCAAAATACTTCTTAAGAGCTTATTCCCCCAAGCCATAAGACTCCTGAACAGCTAATCAAATGGCTACTCAGACTATTTGCATTGTCCCCCCGCTCAACCCCCTCTTTTACACTGCTGCTACTTTCTGGTTATTATCTATGCATAGTCACTTTAACTCTACCTACGTACTGTATGCATATTACCTCAATTACCTCGACTAACCTGTGCCCCTGCACATTGACTCTATACCGGTACTACCTGTATATAGTATTTCTACTGTTATTTTACTGCTGCTCTTTAACTATTTGTTATTTTTATTTTTTACATCCCTATGTTTTACTTAACACTTATTTTTCTTAAAACTGCATTGTTGGTTAAGGGAATGTAAGGAAGTAGTTCACTGTAAGGCCTACACCTGTTGTATTCGGCACATGTGACAAATCCAATTACATTTGAAGCATTGGAACAACAACTAAAATCTACTGGGGCTGATATGCTTGATCCCTTCTTATTACAGCTTTCTGCTCCATTGATTGCAGAAGCATTAACACATTTTTAACTTGACAATTATATCAAGTAGCATCCTTAGAGTTTGGAAGGCGGCCGATGTACTTCCTCTACATAGAGGTGGCAGCCCGAGTTATCTAAATAAATATCATCCCGTTTCCAAACTCTTGCCTAGCAGAAATCCTGGAATCATTGATTAATACTCAGCTTAGATCCCTTTTAATTGCTACATATTTTCTGAATGTAGAACAGTCAGGGTTAAGACCAGGTCATAGTACCATCTCTGCTACTTCTATGGTTTTAAATTGTCATAAATTGTTTAGATATGAAGAAATACTGTGCTGCCCTCTTCGTTGACCTGTCCAAGGCATTCGACACTGTGGATGACACCTTACTTATTCAGAAACTCTATGATTGGATTATATCAGCCTGTTTGTAGCTGGTTTGAGAATTATTTAAAAGACAGAACACAGTGTGTACTTACTGATGGCGATAAATCAGGATTTCTCAACTTAACAAAAGGTGTCCCACACGGTTCGATTCTTGGTCCAGTTTTTTTCACTATTTATAATAACAGCATTGGTCTATCTGTACAAAACTGTAACTTTCATCTGTATGCAGATGACACTGTTGTATATGCTACTGCCCCAATGGCAGCTCAGGCTCTGTTGACTCTTCAATCTGCTTTTACTACCTTGCAGAAAGCCTTGGTTGACCTGAAGCTGGTACTAAATGCTGGGAAAACCAAGTACATGTTACATTATTACATGATTTGGAAAGTAACTGATGATTTGTGAATAAGTACGTTAGATGGTGCCCTTATTGATCGTGTCCCCGCCTATAAATATCTGGGCATCTGGATTGATGAAAAGCTATCTTTTAAAAAGCATGTTGACAAGTTAGTCAAAAAAACTAAGAATTAAGTTGGGCTTCTTAAATGGGAATAGAGCTTGCCTTTAATTAAATAGTAGAAACAGATAATTCAGTCTACATTTATTACTGTTATAGATTATGGTGATATTATACACATGAATGCAGCACCCAGTCTTTTGAAGCCCTTGGACACAATTTATCATAGCGCACTTCATTTTATAACATCTGACAGTTTTGACACTCACCACTGCATTTTTTATCATTAAGTTGGTTGGACCTCAATAAAAATACGTAGGTCACTTCATTATTCTGTTTTTGTTCATAAAGCCGTACTCAATAAACTACCAATTTACTGTTGAAATATAGAAACTCCGATTACAACAATAGATCACAGGGTTGGTTAATGCTGTAGACTCCACGTGTATCCACAGAATTGGTTAAATCTACCAAGCCCCTATCATGTAGAAGAATCTCCAAGTAACGTTTCATTTGAATGTGTTGTTGTCTCTGAGTCAGTTTAGGAGAAAGGCTCAGGATTTTTATATTCATGAATGTGTTTGTATTGTTTGATTGTTTATTGTATATATAATATTAGCTATTTATTTAATTTGGTGTTTTATATTGTGTAATTTTATTTTCTGTATTGTTCCCAGGGCACATTTGCAAATGAGACCTAGGTCTCAACGTGTTTTTTCCCCTGCTTAAATAAAAGTGAATTAAAATCATCCTTCACCTTGGTCGTCATGGACAGTCAAGTTGAAATGTGTCTGTTTGTTTTACACAAAATGAGAGTGTTGTGAAATGCCACAGACCAAAATCATTTTGGGTGTTGACCATTTTGGGTGTGTTGATACAGGTATTATTTAAATGTCATATCTTGAATATGTCCTTGCTCTCAAGTGATATGTGATTACTGGTTCCTGTAAGTGTCACGTTCTGACCTCTATTTCCGTTGTTTTGTATTTATTTAGTATGGTCAGGGCGTGAGTTGGGTGGGCAGTCTATGTTGGTTTTTCTATGTTTGGGGCATTTCTATGTTTTCGGCCTAGTATGGTTCTCAATCAGAGGCAGGTGTCATTAGTTGTCTCTGATTGAGAATCATACTTAGGTAGCCTGGGTTTCACTGTGTGTTTGTGGGTGATTGTTCCTGTCACTGTGTTTGTTGTCACAGGATAGGCTGTATAGGTTTTTCACGTTCCGTTTGTTGTTTTGTAGATAAGTTATTTCATGTATCGTTCATTTTCCATTAAAGAACATGAGTAACCACCACGCTGCTTTTTGGTCCGCTTCTCCTTCTACAGACGAACGTCGTTACAGAATCACCCACCCACCAAGGACCAAGCGGCGTGGTAAACAGAGGCAGCAGCAAAAGCAGCAGCAGGAGAAGCGACTGGTACAGCAGGAGCAGCAGCAGCAGCAGGAGAAGCGACTGGTACAGCTGGAGCAACAGCAGCAGCAGGAGAAGCGACTGGTGCAGCAGGAGCAACAGCAGCAGCAGCAAAAGCAGCAGCAGGAGAAGCGACTGGTGCAGCAGGAGCAACAGCAGCAGCAGCAAAATCAGCAGCAGGAGGAGCAACAGCAGCAGCAGCAAAAGCAGCAGTGGGAGAGGCTGCACTACTTGGAGAAATGGACTTGGGAGGAGATTCTAGACGGGAAAGGACCCTGGGCAGAGCCAGGAGAATATTGCCGCCCCAAGGCCGAGCTGGAGGCAGCAAAAGCAGAGAGGCGGCATTATGAGGAACTAGCACGGCAGAGCGGATGGAAGCCCGAGAGTCAGCCCCAAAAATTTCTTGGGGGGGGCACAGGGGGAGTGTGGCAGAGTCAGGAGTCAGACCTGAGCCAACTCTCCCCGTTTATCGTGAGGAGCCAAGGAGGAGCTCGGAACCAGAGCTGGTGTTGGAGGTGAGCGAAGCAGAGACTGTGAAGGAGTTAATGGGGAAATTGGAGGAGAGAGAGATGAGGGACTTGCTGGTTTGGTGCATGAGGCACGACATTCGCCCGACGGAGCGTGTCAGGGATTTAATGGCACCGGGGTCAGCTATCCATACTCATCCTGAGGTGCGTGCGAGGGGTCTGGTGAAGACTGTGCCAGCCTCACGCACCAGGCCTCCTGTGCATCTCCCTAGCCTTGCACATCCTGTGCCATCTCAGCACTACAGTGCTCCTAGCAGTGCTAACTGTGGCGGGCATGGTGCTGGTCAGGCACCGTGTTATGCAGTTGTTCGCACGGTGTCCCCAGTACGCGTGCTTTGCCCGGTGCGCTACATCCCAGCTCCCCTCATCTGCCGGGCTAGGGTGAAGATCCAGCCAGGGCGGTTGGTGCCAGCCCTGCTCTCAAGATCTCCAGTACGCCTTCACGGTCCGGTCTATCCGTCGCCACCTCCACGCACCAGCCCTCCGGTGGCAGCCCCCCGTACCAGGCTGTCTCTCCGGCCCATCCTTACAGGGGCTTCCTCCTCTCCAGCGCTGCCGGAGCCTCCCGCCTGTCCGGCGCCTCTGCCGGAGCCTCCCACCTGTCCGGCGCCTCTGCCGGAGCCTCCCGCCTGTCCGGCGCCTCTGCCGGAGCCTCCCGCCTGTCCGGCGCCGCTGCCGGAGCCTCCCGCCTGTCCGGCGCCTCTGCCGGAGCCTCCCGCCTGTCCGGCGCCTCTGCCGGAGCCTCCCGCCTGTCCGGCGCCTCTGCCGGAGCCTCCCGCCTGTCCGGCGCCTCTGCCGGAGCCTCCCGCCTGTCCGGCGCCGCTGCCGGAGCCTCCCGCCTGTCCGGCGCCGCTGCCGGAGCCTCCCGCCTGTCCGGCGCCGCTGCCGGAGCCTCCCGCCTGTCCGGCGCCGCTGTCGGAGTCTCCCGCCTCTCCGGCGCTACCAGGGCCTTCCTCTTCTCCGGCGCTGCCGGAGTCTCCCGCCTGTTCGGCGCTACGAGAGCTACTCAGTCCAGCGCCGCCAGCGCCGCCCGTCTGCCCAGCGCCGCCAGCGCCGCCCGTCTGCCCAGCGCCGCCCGTCTGCCCAGCGCCGCCAGCGCCGCCCGTCTGCCCAGCGCCGCCCGTCTGCCCAGCGCCGCCAGCGCCGCCCGTCTGCCCAGCGCCGCCAGCGCCGCCAGTCAGCCAGGGGCCGCCAGCGCCGCCAGTCAGCCAGGGGCCGCCAGTGCTGCCAGTCAGCCAGGGGCCGCCAGTGCCGCCAGTCAGCCAGGGGCCGCCAGTGCCGCCAGTCAGCCAGGGGCCGCCAGTGCCGCCAGTCAGCCAGGGGCCGCCAGTGCCGCCAGACAGCCAGGGGCCGCCAGTGCCGCCAGTACCGCCAGTCAGCCAGGGGCCGCCAGTAAGCCAGGGGCCGCCAGTGCCGCCAGTCAGCCAGTGGCCGCCCGAGCAGCTGCCCCTCTGTCCCGAGCAGCTGCCGCCCCTCTGTCCCGAGCAGCTGCCGCCCCTCTGTCCCGAGCAGCTGCCCCTCTGCCCCGAGCTGCTATCGTCCCTCTGTCCCGAGCAGTTGTCCCTCTGTCCCGAGCAGCTGCTTCACCTCTGTCTCGAGCTGTCCCTCTGTCCCAAGCAGCCCCTCTGTCCAGTGGGGTCATTGAGAGGGGTGGTCATGGTGAGAAAGCCACGGAGGCGGACAATAAGGCGGACTAAGACAATGGTGAAGTGGGGTCCGCGTCCCGCGCCAGAGCCGCCACCGCGGACAGACGCCCACCCAGACCCTCCCCTATAGGTCAAGGTTTTGCGGCCGGAGTCCGCACCTTTGGGGGGGGGGTACTGTCACGTTCTGACCTCTATTTCCGTTGTTTTGTATTTATTTAGTATGGTCAGGGCGTGAGTTGGGTGGGCAGTCTATGTTGGTTTTTCTATGTTTGGGGCATTTCTATGTTTTCGGCCTAGTATGGTTCTCAATCAGAGGCAGGTGTCATTAGTTGTCTCTGATTGAGAATCATACTTAGGTAGCCTGGGTTTCACTGTGTGTTTGTGGGTGATTGTTCCTGTCACTGTGTTTGTTGTCACAGGATAGGCTGTATAGGTTTTTCACGTTCCGTTTGTTGTTTTGTAGATAAGTTATTTCATGTATCGTTCATTTTCCATTAAAGAACATGAGTAACCACGACGCTGCTTTTTGGTCCGCTTCTCCTTCTACAGACGAACGTCGTTACAGTAAGTAAAGATTGGACTTGTTGAGATTAGCTTTATTTAAATATCAAAAGTCCACCCTAGAATATTGTTGTTATCAGAATAGATGCTTCAAGAAATAATATAGCGAGAGACATTTCTCAACTTTAATATTGCAGATACATTTTGGGTTCAATCAAATTAGTTGTTTGCGTAATTCTCAACCCCCTTATTTTATTTTTTCCCCAACCCTACCATCCTTCCCTGATTAGAGTAAACTAATGGACAACAGTACATCTTCTACTGCTGCTTACAGCTATTTTCATTCCTTACAGCGCATTTGGAAAGTAATCAGACCCCTTGACTTTTTCCAAAATCTTTTACGTTACAGCCTTATTCTAAAATTGATTGAATATTTTTTTGAGAGCTTCAATCTACACACAATACACTGTAATGACGAAACGAAAGCAGGTTGTTAAAAGTTTTAGCAAATTTATAAAAAATAAAAAACAGAATTACCTTATTTACAGAAGTATTCAGACCCTTTGCTATGATACTTGAAATTTAGCTCAGGTGCATCCTGTTTCCATCAATCATCCATGGGATGTTTCTACAACTTGACTGGAGTCCACCTGTGGTAAATTCAATTGATTGGACATTATTTGGAAAGGAACACACCTGTCTACATAAGGTCCCACAGTTGACAGTGCATGTCAGAGCTCCGAGACAGGATTGTGCCGAGGCACAGATCTGGGGAAAGGTACCAAAAAATGTCTGCTGCATTGAAGGTCCCCAAGAACACAGTGGCCTCCATCATTCTTAAATGGAAGAAATTTGGAACCACCAAGACTCTTCCTAGAGCTGGGCACCCAGCCAAACTGAGCAATCGGGGGAGAAGGGCCTTGGACAGGGAGGTGACCAAGAAGTCGATGGTCACTGACAGAGCTCTAGTAGAGTTCCTCTCTGGAGATGGGCAAACCTTCCAGAAACACAACCATCTCTGCAGCACTCCACCAATTAGGCCTTTATGGTAAAGTAACCAGACGGATGCCACTCCTCAGTAAAAGGCACATGACAGCCCACTTGGAGTTTGCCAAAAGGCACCTAAAAGCCTCTCAGAACAAGATTGAACTCTTTGGCCTGAATGTCAAGGAGGAAGCCTGGCACCATCCCTACATGTGAAGCATGGTGGGGGCAGTGTCACGCTGTCGGGATGTTTTTCAGCGGCAGGGACTGGGAGACTAGTCAGGATCGAGGGGAAATGAATGTGACAAAGTGCAGAGAGATCCTTGATTAAAACCTGCTCCAGAGTGCACAGGACTTCAGACTGAGGCGAAGGTTCACCTTCCAACAGGACAACGACCCTAAGCACACCGCCATGACAACGCAGGAGTGGCTTCGAGACAAGTCTTTGAGTGGCCCAGCCAGAGCCCGGACTTGAAGCCGATCGAGCATCTCTACAGAGACCTGAAAATAGCTGAGCAGCAACGCTCCCCATCCAACCTGACAGAGCATGTGAGGATCTGCAGAGAAGAATGGGAGAAACTCTCCAAATACAGTTGTGCCAAACTTGCACAGTGGTTCCTCCTTTAAAAGTTGCGTCATACTGCAACACCTCTTGCAGGCTGCCGCATAATTCTATGGCACGTTATTTAAGTGTCAGCCATTGTTACAATTAATGCTAGTTAGTGCTAGTTTGACTTTGGTTTTCCAGTAAGCAACAATTTGTTTACCTTCATTAGCCTACTTTGTTCCAATATTTCTGTCATTCAGTGATATTTATTCCCAACCTCATAAACATCTGCATTTTCAAAGTTTTTTATCATTATTTTATTAACGAAAGCATAAAGATGTTAATGAAGAAATACTTTACAGTATATGCTTTATCCGACATTTTGCGGTTGCATGAGGTCGCCCACACGCACTTTAAACATTTGGATAATAAAACATTTAAAGCATATTGATGATGGAAACTGCCTGCATATGTTTATTAGGCAACTGTGCAGTCTGACAAGTAAACATAGCCTACAGTACGTAGTAAATATTTTAAAGTGCCTAATTCTTTACATAAGGGAGAGCAGGCCATGTCCAGACTTTCTCGGTGACCTCAATGACATACCCAAATCTAACTGCCTGTAGCTCAGGACCTGAAGCAGGGATATGCATACTCTTGATAGCATTTGAAAGGAAACACTTTGAAGTTTGTGAAATTAATGTAGGATAATATAACACCTCATCATCTTTAAAATGCATGAGAAAAGACCCAATGTATTATTCCAGTTTAGGCGCAATTGAGATGTTGACCACTAGATGGCAGCAGTGTACGTACACCGTTTTAGACTGATTCAATGAACCATTGTATTTCTGTTCAAAATATTGTATCAAGTCTGACCAAATGTGCCTAACTGGTTTATTAATACATCTTCAAGTTCATAACTGTGCACTCTCCTAAAACAATAGCATGGTATTCTTTCACTGTAATATCTACTGTAAATTGGACAGCGCAGTTAAATTAACAAGAATTTAAGCTTTCTTCCCATATCAGATATGTCTATGTCCTGGGAAATGTTCCTGTTACATACAACCTCATGCTAATCATAATAGCGCACATTAGCTCAACCATCCCGTGGATGAGACAACAATCCTGTAGAGGTTTAATGCTCTTTCGGGTTGTATCAGCCATGGACAGAAACTTCTGAGACACAGTATTAATGATGAACACCTGTAGGTTCACTGGTAAGCCACATTTGCCTCGGGATCCATCCCAATTGGTATTCTGTGGAACCATGCATTTTTTCGCTGCGGCCTGTTGTCTAGCTCTTTGTCCACTGATCTCCACGGATGGTTGTCGGCATGGTTGTATGCTGTGCAAAAACACATTCACGTTTATAGTACACAATTGTTGATTTTATTACAAAGTATGCCTACACATTGATCGCCTACATACATTTTTGTTTTTAAGAAAATGCACTGAAACCAAAATACCTTTAGTTTTGGTGATTCTCTCAGCTCCGACTCATTTTCAAGTCCTCTGGTGGTTACAGTCCTAACCCTAGAATGGGTAGCACCATAGAAATAAGTTGGCGATGTCTGTGAGCCGGAAAAGAGTCTGCTCGGACCAAAACACACTGCCACCCGGGTTTGCATTGTGTAACTGTGTCAGGTTGGTAGGCCTCCTTGCTCGCACACGCTTTTTCAGTTCTGCCCAAACATTTTCTATGGGATTGAGGTAAGGGCTTTTTGATGGCCACTCTAAAACCTTGACTTTGTTGTCCTTAAGCAATTTTTCCACAACTTTGGAAGTATGCTTGGAGTCATTGTCCATTTGGAAGGGCCATTTGCGACCAAGCTTTAACTACGTGACTGATGTCTAGAAATTTTGCTTCAACATATCCACATAATTTACCTCCCTCATGATGCCATCTATTTTGTGAAGTGCACCAGTCCCCCCTGCAGCAAAGCACCCCCACAACATGATGCTTCCACTCCCGTGCTTAACGGTTGGGAGGGTGTTCTTTGGCTTGCAAGCCTCCCCATTTTTCCTCCAAACATAACGATGGTCATTATGGCCAAACAATTCTATTTTTGTTTCATCAGAACAGAGGACATTTCTCAAAAAGTATGATCTTTGTCCCCACAGCATTAGATTTAAAACGAATCATCCAGTGATCATACACTGTTTACCAGGGGGCAGGGCTAATGACGTTAAGGCTAATCTGAAGATGGTGCTGGCTAAAGCTAAAACTGGTAAGTGTAGAGAGTATAGAGATATTGTTATCCACATCGGCACCAACGATGTTAGGATGAAATAGTCAGAGGTCACCAAGCGCAACATAGCTTCAGCGTGTAAATCAGCTAGAAAGATGTGTCGGCATCGAGTAATTGTCTCTGGCCCCGTCCCAGTTAGGGGGAGTGATGAGCTCTACTGCAGAGTCTCACAACTCAATCGCTGGTTGAAAACTGTTTTCTGCCCCTTCCAAAAGATAGAATTTGTAGATAACTGGCCCTCTTTCTGGGACTCACCCACAAACAGGACCAAGCCTGACATGCTGAGGAGTGAAGACCTCCATCCTAGCTGGAGGGGTGCTCTCATCTTATCTAACAACATAGACAGGGCTCTAACTCCTCTAGCTCCACAATGAAATAGGGCGCAGGCCAGGCAGCAGTCTGTTAGCCAGCCTGCCAGCTTAGTGGAGTCTGCCACTAGCACAGTCTGTGTAGTCAGCTCAGCTATCCCCATTGAGACCGTGTCTGTGTCTCGACCTGGGTTGGGCAAAACTAAACATGGCGGTGTTCGCCTTAGCAATCTCACTAGGATATAGACCTCCTCCATTCCTGTCATTATTGAAAGAGATCGTGATATCTCACATCTCAAAATAGGGCTACTTAATGTTAGATCCCTCACTTCAAAGGCAATTATAGTCAATGAACTAATCACTGATCATTATCTTGATGTGATTGGCCTGACTGAAACATGGCTTAAGCCTGATGAATTTACTGTGCTAAATGAGGCCTCACCTCCTGGTTACACTAGTGACCATATCCCCCGTGCATCCCGCAAAGGCGGAGGTGTTGCTAACATTTACGATAGCAAATTTAAATTTACAACAACAAAAAAATTAAGTTTTCCTCTTTTGAGCTTCTAGTCATGAAATCCTTGCAGCCTACTCAATCACTTTTTATAGCTACTGTTTACAGGCCTCCTGGGCCATATACAGTACAGCGTTCCTCATTGAGTTCCCTGAATTCCTATCGGACCTTGTAGTCATAGCAGATAATATTCTAATTGTTGGTGACTTTAATATCCACATTTCGGAGCCATCGTCGACTCAGTGGATTTTGTCCAACATGTCTCTGGACCTAGTCTTGTCCCATGGAATAAATGTTGTGGATCTTAATGTTTTTCCTCATAATCCTGGACTATCGGACCACCATTTTATTACGTTTGCAATTGCAACAAATAATCTGCTCAGATCCCAACCAAAGAGCATCAAAAGTTGTGCTATAAATTCACAGACAACACAAATATTCCTTGATGCCCTTCCAGACTCTGTCTACCCAAGGACGTCAGAGGAAAAAAATATGTTAACCACCTAACTGAGGAACTCTATTTAACCTTGTGCAATACCCTAGATGCAGTTGCACCCCTAAAAACTAAAAATATTTCTCATAAGAAACTAGCTCCCTGGTATACAGAAAATACCCGGGCTCTGAAGCAAGCTTCCAGAAAGTTGGAACGGAAATGGTGCCACACCAAACTGGAAGTCATCCGACTAGCTTGCAGTATCGAAGAGCCCTTACTGCTGCTCAATCGTCTTATTTTTCCAACTTAATTGAGGAAAATAAGAACAATCCAAAATGCATTTTTGATACTGTCGCAAAGCTAACTAAAAAGCAGCATTCCCCAAGAGAGGATGGCTTTCACTTCAGCAGTAATAAATTCATGAACTTCTTTGAGGAAAAGATCATGATTATTAGAAAGCAAATTACGGACTTCTCTTTAAATCTGCGTATTCCTTCAAAGCTGTCCCGAGTCTGCACAACTCTGCCAGGACCTAGGATCAAGGGAGACACTCAAGTGTTTTAGTACTATATCTCTTGATACAATGATGACAATAATCATGGCCTCTAAACCTTCAAGCTACATACTGGACCCTATTCCAAATATACTACTGAAAGAGCTGCTTCCTGTGCTTGGTCCTCCTATGTCGAACATAATAAACGGCTCTCTATCCACCGGATGTGTACCAAACTCACTAAAAGTGGCAGTAATAAAGCCTCGCTAGAAAAAGCCTAACCTTGACCCAGAAAATATAAAAAACTATCGGCCTATATCGAATCTTCCATTCCTCTCAACATTTTTAGAAAAGGCTGTTGCGCAGCAACTCACTGCCTTCCTGAAGACAAACAAGGTTTTATACCCCATCATAGCACTGAGGCTACACTTGTGAAGGTGGTAAATTACCTTTTAATGGCATCAGCCCGAGGCTTTGCATCTGTCCTCGTGCTCCTAGACCTTAGTGCTGCTTTTGATACCATCGATCACCACATTCTTTTGGAGAGATTGGAAACCCAAATTGGTCTTCACGGACAAATTCTGGCCTGGTTTAGATCTTATCTGTCAGAAAGATATCAGTTTGTCTCTGTGAATGGTTTGTCCTCTGACAAATCAACTGTAAATTTCGGTGTTCCTCAAGGTTCCGTTTTTGGACCACTATTGTTTTCACTATATATTTTACTTCTTGGGGATGTCATTCGAAAACATAATGTTAACTTTCACTGCTATGCAGATGACACACAGCTGTACATTTCCATGAAACATGGTGAAGCCCCCAAATTGCACTCGCTAGAAGCCTGTGTTTCAGACATAAGGAAGTGGATGGCTGCAAACTTTCTACTTTTAAACTTGGACAAAACAGAGATGCTTGTTCTAGGTCCCGAGAAACAAAGAGATCTTCTGTTGAATCTGACAATTAATCTTGATGGTTGTACAGTCGTCTCAAAAAAAAACTGTGAAGGACCTCTGCGTTACTTTGGATCCTGATCTCTCTTTTGACGAACATATCAAGACTGTTTCAAGGACAGCTTTTTTCCATCTACGTAACATTGCAAAAATCTGAAACTTTCTGTCCAAAATTGATGCAGAAAAATTAATCCATGCTTTTGTTACTTCTAGGTTAGACTACTGCAATGCTCTACTTTCCGGCTACCCGGATAAAGCACTAAATAAACTTCAGTTAGTGCTAAATACGGCTGCTAGAATCCTGACTAGAACCAAAAAATGTGATCATATTACTCCAGTGCTAGCCTCCCTACATTGGCTTCCTGTCAAGGCAAAGGCCAATTTCAAGGTTTTACTGCTAACCTACAAAGCATTACATGGGCTTGCTCCTACCCAGCTCTCTGATTTGGTCCTGCCGTACATACCTACACGTACGCTACGGTCACAAGACGCAGGCTTCCTAATTGTCCCTAGAATTTCTAAGCAAACAGCTGTAGGCAGGGCTTTCTCTTATAGAGCTCCATTTTTATGGAATGGTCTGCCTACCCATGTGAGAGACGCAAACTCGGTCTCAACCTTTAAGTCTTTACTGAAGACTCATCTCTTCAGTGGGTCATATGATTGAGTGTAGTCTGGCCCAGGAGTGTGAAGGTGAACGGAAAGGCTCTGGAGCAACGAACCGCCCTTGCTGTCTCTGCCTGGCCGGTTCCCCTCTTTCCACTGGGATTCTCTGCCTCTAACCCTATTACAGGGGCTGAGTCACTGGCTTACTGGTGCTCTTTCATGCCGTCCCTAGGAGGGGTGCGTCACTTGAGTGAGTTGAGTCACTGATGTGATCTTCCTGTCTGGGTTGGCGCCCCCTCTTAGGTTGTGCCGTGGAGGAGATCTTTGTGGGCTATACTCTGCCTTGTCTCAGGATGGTAAGTTGGTGGTTGAAGATATCCCTCTCGTGGTGTGGGGGCTGTGCTTTGGTAAAGTGGGTGGGGTTATATCCTTCCTGTTTGGCCCTGTTCGGGGGTATCATCGGATGGGGCCACAGTGTCTCCTGACCCCTCCTGTCTCAGCTTCCAGTATTTATGCTGCAGTAGTTTATGTGTCGGGGGGCTAGGGTCACTTTGTTATATACTTCTCCTGTCTTATCCGGTGTCCTTTGTGAATTTAAGTATGCTCTCTCTCTTTCTCTCTTTCTTTCTCTCTCTCGGAGGACCTGAGCCATAGGACCATGCCTCAGGACTACCTGGCATGATGACTCCTTGCTGTCCCCAGTCCACCTGGCCGTGCTGCTGCTCCAGTGTCAACTGTTCTGCCTGTGATTATTATTATTTGACCATGCTGGTCATTTATGAACATTTGAACATCTTGGCCATGTTCTGTTATAGTCTCCACCCGTCACAGCCAGAAGAGGACTGGCCACCCCTCATAGCCTGGTTCCTCTCTAGGTTTCTTCCTAGATTTTGGCCTTTCTAGGGAGTTTTTCCTAGCCACTGTGCTTCTACACCTGCATTTCTTGCTGTTTGGGGTTTTAGGCTGGGTTTCTGTACAGCACTTTGAGATATCAGCTGATGTACGAAGGGCTATATAGATACATTTGATTTGATTTTATGTGCAGTTGCAAACCGTAGTCTGGCTTTTTTTAATGGCAGTTTTGGAGCAGTGGCTTCTTCCTTGCTGAGCGGCCTCTCAGGTTATGTTGTTCTAGCACTCGTTTTAATGTGGATATAGATACTTTTGTATCTGTTTCCTCCAGCATCTTTACAAGGTCCTTTGCTGCTGTTCTGGGATTGATTTGCACTTTTCGCACCAAAGTACGTTCATCTCTAGGGGACAGAACGCGTCTCCTTCCTGAGCGGTATGACGGATGTGTGGTCCCATGGTGTTTATACTTGCGTACTATTGTTTGTACAGATGAACGTGGTACCTTCAGGTGTTTGGAAATTGCTCCCAAGAATGAAACAGACTTGTGGAGGCCTCCAATTTTTTTCTGGGGTCTTGGCTGATTTCTTTTGATTTTCCCATGTTGTCAAGCAAAGAGGCACTGAGTTTGAAGGTAGGCCTTGAAATACATCCACAGGTACACCTCCAATTGACTCTAATTATATCAATTAGCCTATCAGAAGCTTCGAAAGCCATCATTTTCTGGAATTTTCCAAGCTGTTTAAAGGCACAGTCAAATTAATGTATGTTAACCTCTGACCCACTGTAATTGTGATACAGTGAATTATAAGTGAAATAATCCTTTTAAACAATTGTTGGAAAAATTACTTTTGTCATGCACATGGTAGATGTCCTAACCGACTTGCCAAAACTATAGTTTGTTAACAAGACATTTGTGGAGTGGTTGAAAAACAAGTTTTAATGACTCCAACCTAAATGTATGTTAACTTCCGACTTCAACTGTAGGTCTCCTGATTTAAACTCAATCTAACTTTTTGGGAATAGACGGAAAACATTCATCCGTAACTGTGCCAAGCCTACAAGCAAAGATGAACTGGTGAAGGACATCAACACGTTTTGGCTTGAGATTTTGACGATACAACTCTCCCCCTACCCTCCTTGGTAAGAGTCTATTGTTCTGCTAAGAGCCCATAATGGGTGGATGGATGGCTTCTTTTGTATTCCAATGTGGGAATGAATGTATTAATTACAGGTCATTTACCATTCTTATTATCCGACTGGAAACGTTGTTTGCAGAGTTCACGATCTCATTTTCAAGTCCTTGTTTAAAAAATAACAATATTTTGGAGATTATATTTTCAAATATCCGAAAGTGAGCGTTTTTAATCTGAATAAGTGGGAAAAGGCCATTCTTGAACATAGGGTGAGACAATAGGCCCTTTTAATTTTGTTTGGCTTGCCATTCCAAATCAAATTGAATATTTTTTACTCATATAATTTAAACAGGTCCCTCTCCGCCTGACTCTCCGCCAATAATACAATTTAGAGGATTGGAGGATTCTAAATTAACATCTAATGGGCATTTGTCGTTAGGGCAAATCTGATCTGTGAGAATATCTAAGGGGCTTTAATATCATTATAATTCAGGGTTAATATTAATAATAATAATCTCTTTGTAAATAAGGATGCATTATGAAAGGAAAATGACATGCGCAAGAGACGGTGGTAATATGTTTCCTTTTAGAGACTGTAATACATGGCACCCAGGTCAGGATAACCAATATTATACACAAAGCACTAACCCTGACTCCCGTTTTTTAAGTGTTCATAGGTCTAGGTCTATATATTTCTTGTGTTTTCCACAAAAATTGCTTATTTTAGTTGCACACTCTTTACAGACCGTGCTTATTTGAGACCAAAACTAGCGATCAATTGTGGAGTTGTGTCTTTTCATAATCACTTCTATTTTCTATTTTTCACTTCTAAACTATCAGAAAGAATGTTGGTACTAATTTATTTTGATCCAAAGCCACAAATGAGTGAGTCACTCAGCTTTATGTAGGGGCCGAGGCTATATGACTGTGCCATCAAATTATTTAGCAAACATCACTCGCTGCTTATATTCAGTCAACACATATATTTTAAGAATATCATGGAATATAATATTTTAAAAAATGTACAGCTTCCAAAAGCATAATCAATGCTTTAACTCTCCCTTGCGGTGGTCTGGCGCAATGAAGCAGTGACGCAGGGTACCCACAAATGACCTCGAAATCCCGCGGCATAATCTGAAAACTTTTAATTGAGGAACCACTGTAGTGTCATACCCAAGAAGACTCAAGGCTGTAATCGCTGCCAAAGGTGCTTCAACAATGTCCTGAGTAAAGGGTCTGAATACATATGGAAATGTGATATAAGTTTTTTATTTTCAAGAAATGAGCAAACATTTCAAAAAAAAAGTTTTTGCTTTGTCATCATGGGGTATTGTGTGTAGATTGATTTTTATTTTTTTGTAATACATTTTAGAAAAAGGCTGTAACCTAACAAAATTTGGGAAAAAATCAAGGGGTCTGAATACTTTCTGAAGACACTGTATATATAGTAGATAAAGACAAAAAATTGACAAGTCTGATGGGTAACAATATTATCAATTGTCAATTTGAGAATGAAGAGACTGTTGACCCGCTCAGCATTTATTGACAAAGAAGGGAACAGAGCTTGCCAAACAGTACCTTTTCCAATAATCCTCCAGAAGTCCATGCAGGCCATACGATTTGATTGCTATACCCTATCGAAAAAAAAGTATATTCTGAGGTTGCTAATTGAACCTAATCTTGCCAGAATTATCTCAAAATTGCACAGATGGGTTCATTTTCAAAATACAACTTTTTCCTACAATAACTACATCTCCATGTGTTCCCAGAACTCCTTCCTCATGTGAGTACTTGTGACAATAAGCTATAGCCATTTGGGAAAAATATACTTTCTATTCTATGCTGTTATATTCTATTATATTCGTGACTCTAAAATATATGTGTGCTGACTGTGGTAGGGCAGGGGAGATAAGCGCGTGACGTCTGCTAAATGAACAAGTTGATTTCATGGAAAAGCCATAAGCACAGATACTGTAGGCCTGAAATAAAACTAGAAAAATGCTATTCTGTTCTTTTGAAATACATTTCTTAGTATTAGGTTTTTTATGACCTTCCTAACTAACTCTTAATAAACTTCTTGTGTATATTAAATTGATTTACTTTACTATTGGTACTTGTTGAGGCCCGGCTATTCTTCTGTTAAATATGCATATGCTCATTTTGACCATCATGGCACTTTGAGGTAGAAATCATCAGAATTAGATGTTTTTTAAATTATATTTATCTCAATGTTCTGGTAGAGTGTAAAATACACATATTTAGGAAAAGTCAGGGACAAGTGGGTTCAAGGTTTTTATTGAATTGGAGTTATTGAAATTACAAAATTGAAAACGGTCAGATTGACTGTCTTGGCGGTTGTAATGTTAAGTTGCGTACAAATGTCTGTACTGAATGAAATATTACCACTACCTGTTTAAAAATATATATACAGTGCCTTGAGAAAGTATTCGGCCCCCTTGAACTTTGCGACCTTTTGCCACATTTCAGGCTTCAAACATAAAGATATAAAACTGTATTTTTTTGTGAAGAATCAACAACAAGTGGGACACAATCATGAAGTGGAATGACATTTATTGGAAATTTCAAACTTTTTTAACAAATCAAAAACTGAAAAATTGGGCGTGCAAAATTATTCAGCCCCTTTACTTTCAGTGCAGCAAACTCTCTCCAGAAGTTCAGTGAGGATCTCTGAATGATCCAATGTTGACCTAAATGACTAATGATGATAAATACAATCCACCTGTGTGTAATCAAGTCTCCGTATAAATGCACCTGCACTGTGATAGTCTCAGAGGTCCGTTAAAAGCGCAGAGAGCATCATGAAGAACAAGGAACACACCAGGCAGGTCCGAGATACTGTTGTGAAGAAGTTTAAAGCCGGATTTGGATACAAAAAGATTTCCCAAGCTTTAAACATCCAAAGGAGCACTGTGCAAGCGATAATATTGAAATGGAAGGAGTATCAGACCACCGCAAATCTACCAAGACCTGGCCGTCCCTCTAAACTTTCAGCTCATACAAGGAGAAGACTGATCAGAGATGCAGCCAAGAGGCCCATGATCACTCTGGATGAACTGCAGAGATCTACAGCTGAGGTGGGAGACTCTGTCCATAGGACAACAATCAGTCGTATATTGCACAAATCTGGCCTTTATGGAAGAGTGGCAAGAAGAAAGCCATTTCTTAAAGATATCCATAAAAAGTGTCGTTTAAAGTTTGCCACAAGCCACCTGGGAGACACACCAAACATGTGGAAGAAGGTGCTCTGGTCAGATGAAACCAAAATTGAACTTTTTGGCAACAATGCAAAATGTTATGTTTGGCGTAAAAGCAACACAGCTGAACACACCATCCCCACTGTCAAACATGGTGGTGGCAGCATCATGGTTTGGGCCTGCTTTTCTTCAGCAGGGACAGGGAAGATGGTTAAAATTGATGGGAAGATGGATGGAGCCAAATACAGGACCATTCTGGAAGAAAACCTGATGGAGTCTGCAAAAGACCTGAGACTGGGACGGAGATTTGTCTTCCAACAATACAATGATCCAAAACATAAAGCAAAATCTACAATGGAATGGTTCAAAAATAAACATATCCAGGTGTTAGAATGGCCAAGTCAAAGTCCAGACCTGAATCCAATCGAGAATCTGTGGAAAGAACTGAAAACTGCTGTTCACAAATGCTCTCCATCCAACCTCACTGAGCTCGAGCTGTTTTGCAAGGAGGAATGGGAAAAAAATTCAGTCTCTCGATGTGCAAAACTGATAGAGACATACCCCAAGCGACTTACAGCTGTAATCGCAGCAAAAGGTGGCGCTACAAAGTATTAACTTAAGGGGGCTGAATAATTTTGCACGCCCAATTTTTCAGTTTTTGATTTGTAAAAAAAGTTTGAAATATCCAATAAATGTCGTTCCACTTGTTGATTCTTCACAAAAAAATACAGTTTTATATCTTTATGTTTGAAGCCTGAAATGTGGCAAAGGGTCGCAAAGTTCAAGGGGGCCGAATACTTTCGCAATGCACTGTATATTCATACTAGGTTTAGGACCTCATATTGAAGCCTATAGAGACCGCAACTTATATATAGAACAATCTTAAAATTATCTACTTTAGTGTAGATACAAGCATCATGAAACCGATAACACAATAAATGAATATGCCTTTGTGAAATTTGTTTTTTGGACCTATATTACCACTTTTCCATGTGTTTTTTTTCCTTCACAGACTCCATTTGGAGTTAGGCTGAAATTTTTTTTGACCTGTGCTACAGACGGGTACACCGCTCCACTAATACAGGACTAATAAAGGCACAGTGCACTACTTTTGTGAAGAAATTATATATATATATATTTTACAGTTTTAGTACATATTTTTTTTTGTGATTTTTCAGGGGGTTCTGCAGCACCCGCCGATGTCCACAGATTAATCCATCTTTCCCAGTATAATACAATTTTGCTATTTCCTTTTGCAATGCTTCCCTCCATTTTACTGTGATGTCTTATGAGGGTCTTGAACCTCCCTATTTGGAACATTTCTACACATATTGCCATAAAAATAAATACTTTGCCCAAGAGTATAATGATATTTTACATTGACTGATAGTGGCTTCTCGGATCCCCTAACAATACAGTTTGCAGGTCCATCTGAACCCTGATATGACGTACAGTAACAATCATTCCTGGACCTGACTCCAAAAGCGAGCCACCGATGGACAGTACCAGAAAGATTTATTGATTCTGTTTCCTTGTGGCAGAGTCTGCACAGGGCTGACCGTTCAATGTCCCATATATTGAGCATTATTTTGTAGCAAGTATTTTATATAACAGCTTAAATGGAAATGAACAGATTGATGTTTCAATTGTTTTATATATTAGTTCATAGACCCGATGCCAAGGTATTGGGACACCAAAGACCTGTTCCCAACTGACTTGAAAGTTATGCAACATAGCTTTCAAACCTTTTGACTTTAAGTGAAACTGCTATATATTTTTTATTTATACAAATACTTTTAAGCCATTTATGGTTTTTAATGGGTATCAGACAGACTTGTTCATTTCTACTGCCTCTTCCAATTTTGTGGTAGAACCATGATGAGTTGGTTATAATTTTGTATTGTGTCACGCCCTGATCTGAGATCTCTGTTTTCTTCATATTTTGGTTAGGTCAGGGTGTGCCTAGGGTGCATACGCTAGTTTATGTATTGTCTAAGGTTTTTTGGAGGTCTAGGGGATTTGTATGTCTATGGTGGCCTGATATGGTTCCCAATCAGAGGCAGCTGTTTATCGTTGTCTCTGATTGGGGATCATACTTAGGTAGCCATTTCCCTTTGGTGTTTGTGGGATCTTTTTCTATGTTTAGTTGCCTGTCTGCACTATTCGTATAGCTGCACGTTTAATTTAGTAATTTTGTTAGCTTGTTCAGTGTTTCATTCTTTTAATAAATAAGAATGTACGCATACCATGCTGCGCCTTGGTCCGATCCCTATAATGAACGTGACATATTGAGCATACACCTCCATACACTTGTGTGACAATGTTAACGTCCTTGTTTACAATGTCCTTCCTAAAAATTATAGCCTTATCGTTTAACCATATTATTTTCTGTAATATTTGATCTACCTTTTCTGGAGGATGAAATTAAAATTGCAGCCAACTCTGTATGGCTTCATTTAAAAAGGAAGATATTTTAAATATGATTCCACTGTCAGTCCACCAAAAATGTGTGGGGTTAATCTGCAAAATATGCATACAGCCCCCTCTTAAACACACAGCCAGGTCACCAGTGATACAATGCAGTATTTGTCATTTGTCTGAGGATGTCGGGTGATGACGTTGAAACGGGCAACTACAGTGAGCGCTTTTACTTTCAAGAAGGTTTCGGGTTTTGCTAGGGTGTTGTGGTTGGGGATGGCTGATGGGCGTAAGCATTCTATTCAAATCCAGCAATAAAGTTTTTTTTTTTTAGGTTTTTATTTTAAGCCTATGCCAAACCTTAACCGTAAGCTTAACCATTTGGAGTTAATGCCAAACCTTAAGATTGCTGTGTTAATGCCTAAACTTAACCTTAAACACTTCAAAATTTGACATTTGTGAAACATGGATAAACATCGACTTCTGATGTGAGACTGTGAGAGCTTGTTGTAAACATGGGATGTACATCTCTTAGTAGACTGCTGGAAAAAACAGTTTGGATTTAGATATAGTTTCTGTAACATTTTCCCTCCATCCCATGGCAAAAATGTTAGAACCAAGAAATTAGCTTTAAAGCAACACGTTTTCCTCTCTGCCGCCAAGAGTGGAGCCACTAAAATGTTTTGCCCACTTCGTGGTGGGG
The DNA here is from genome assembly GCF_045791955.1 of Oncorhynchus clarkii lewisi. Classification (NCBI taxonomy): domain Eukaryota; kingdom Metazoa; phylum Chordata; class Actinopteri; order Salmoniformes; family Salmonidae; genus Oncorhynchus; species Oncorhynchus clarkii. Next base: position 50,051,123 of record NC_092150.1, on the reverse strand, counting down.
GCCCCCAACCAAAGCTTGCTTAGGGCCCCCAAATGCTGGAAACTTGGCACATTATGTTCCATGCATAACTTAATAACTGAACAGTGATTTCAGGTTAAATTAAATCAAATATTGCTCATTAATCATACTTAAGCTGCCTGACTATAGCCTGTCTTCAAACGAAGAAAAAAATACATAAAAGAAAACAAATAGTCAACCCACTACTCACCTCTCACTGGAGTTTGTTCACCTGACATTGCAGCCTTAGGCACAGACAAGCTTGGCTGGCACGCAGGGTTCATTTTCATTATTAAGGGGCAATATGATCCAGGATTAGCTAGCTATCATGGTGAAACAGGGAGTTTGAACTCACCCCTCTAGCCTTGTGTGTGGCCTTCTCAATCTAAGAGCCTCCATAACCCCCACAAGCACCGGTGGAGACTCACTCTTTGTCAAACATTGATTTAGAAGAAGGCCATGGGAGTCAAGGGACGCATGGCTCTGTGGCTCTCCCGTAGAGGAGAACACAGTCTCTGGGGATAGAATACTGTCAGCAGAATCAGGAGAAATGAATTGTGATTGATAGGTAAACTTCTGAAAGGAGAGACACACTGGCAGCTGACAAATGTTGTTGACAATAGGGTTGTCATGTTGGCAAACTCTTACCAGCTACTCACATTTAAATTATTATTGATACATTTGTAAATGTTATGGTTGATGAATGATGATGATTAACTTTTCTGATACTGATTGTGCTCTAGAATCAAGGGTTTCTCCAAATCACACAATGTATTGGGAAGGTGCCAATGTTGTTTTCCAAAAAGAGATGGCTTTTGTGACAGACATTGGATTTCTGTAAAACCTCAATCAAAATGATAATCTGTTAATAAGGATCAATAATTATGAGCTTCCTGTACATTAAGGGCATTGTTCCATCCCATGCTGTGTTGAAGTTGGAACAGTATTAAACTGGGTTTTCAAAAGAGTTTGGTTAATTGTCGGCATATTTTTTGTCTTTCTGTTTTGTACGCGTTAGCCTATCTATTGTAATACAATCACCTCTGTTGCACTATTCACACACGTATTATTTGCTGCTTCAAGTACAGTACCTAGACTACCTCTCCTCTCCTAGTTGGCGTGCAAGATCAAGTGTTGTCTCAATTAAAAAGAGTAGGCTATAAGCAGAGAAGCAAGGGACAGTTATCTTTCCGAATAAATACAATTCCTGAATGTCATAGGCTATAGTTTACTACACTGTCTGGAATTAAATATTGATAACCCATTTATTGGTCTCTGCCTGCAAATCATTCCGCTCCACTCCTAAAAGGTAGGTCTATATGTAAAATGTAGCTCAAGAAGTGCAAGTCTCCGCTCTCTCATCATTTTTGCTGTTTCAAGTTCAGTAGGCTACCTGTCCTTTTCTCTTTGGGCGTGCGAGATTAAGTGTGCCTATACGTGTCATCTCAATTAAGCACAGGCGTAACCTATAGCCTAGACTAGGCTATATTTACGGGTGGAAAATAATGAGGCAGTTTGCCTCTTTCCAAGGAAATGAACATCATTAATATTTGATTAGTCCATAGTTTCTTAAATATTGAAAACCCATGTCTTTGTCACTGCCAGGAAATCTTCCCATTCCTAAGAGGTAGGCTATATGCAAAACATAGCTAAGGTTGAGTTCAAGTGTCCGCTCTTGCTCCAACTCTGGCTCTCTTTCAAATTATGTCTGGCCTATTGGCTGGCATCTTCCAATAATAGTGATAGCCTATAATTAAGCCACATAAGAATCTCTGGCCATTTAACCTAATTTCTTAGGTTATTTTGCACAAAGGAAACACCAACATATGGCTCTATGGTCGTCTGGTGTTAAGGTGGTGCTAGTGTCAAATGCACATTAGTTTGCTATTTCATCATGTAAAAACTGTCTCACTGGCATTTTCCAGCCCTAACGCCAGGTTCGGCAGGTTACCTGTCTTATATTGGCTCTATTGCGCTCAGATTGGAGAGGAGAGGTCAGGTGCCCTTAAAACATGATCCAAAGTGCTAATTTCAGGCAGCACTGATAGAGATATTTAAGACCAACCAAAAGCTGGTTTTAGTGGTAACAGTTGGTTATGTCATGCGGAAACGCAGCCTATCCAGCCGTGACGCACACTGTCCATATGTGTATGGAACAAGGGTAGCCTTTTGTGCATGTATACCTGGTATTTAGAAAAATAAAAAACTGATGTTTTCACATCTTGTTTAATTTGGTTAAACCTCTCTAGGGTAGGGGGCAACATTTGGAATTTTGGATGAAAAGCATGCCTAAATTTAACGGCATTCTACTCGGGGCCCAGAAGATGTGACATGCATATAACTGGTAGATTTGGATAGAGAAAACTCTAAAGTTTCCAAAACTGAATAGTGTATGTGAGTATAACAGAACTGAGAACAATCTATTCAGGAAGTATTTTTTTTTTGGTTTTGTAGTTTTCTATTCAATGCCATTACAGTATCCATTGACATTGGACTGTATTTGCAGTTCCTATGCCGTCCACTAGATGTCAACAGTCTTTAGAAATCATTTCAGGCTTGTATTCTTATAAATGAGGGAGTAAGACCAGTGTGAATGAGTGGGCCCTAACGTGATGCAGAGTTTTTTCAGGCGCATGTGCATTTCTTGTTTACCTTTTATATTGACAACGTTATTGTCCGGTTGAAATATTATAGATCATTTAGGCTAAAAAACAACCTGAGGATTGAATATTAACATCGTTTGACATGTTTCTATGAACTTTACGGATACAATTAGGATTTTTTTGTCTGATTGTTTTGACTGAGTTTGAGCCTGTGCATTACTGAAGAAAACGCTCTAACAAAACTGAGATTTTTGGATATAAAGAGACTTCATCGAACAAAAGGAACATTTATTGAGTAAATTAATGTCTTCTGATTAACACCATATGAAGATCATCAAAAGGTAAGGGATTCATTTCATCTCTATTTCTGAGTTTAGTAATGCTTCTGCTTGGCTGGTTACTGTTTGTAATAATTTGTCAACTGGGCTATGTTCTGAGCTAGGTATGTTCTGGGCTAGGTATGCTTTCGCCGAAAAGCATTTTAGAAATATGACACTGTGGTTGGTTTAACAAGAAGTTCATCTTTAAACCATATGTTTCGTTTTCTGAATTTTTAGAATGAGCATTTCTGTAATTGAATTTGGCGCTCTGCAACCTAACTGGATGTTGGCCAGATGGGACCCCTAGAGAGGTTAAAAACCAAGCTTAGCCTCCCCTCTCATTGAAGGCTTTTTTTTCCCAGCCCAATGCAATCGCAAAAAAGTCAAGACTGTCAATAAAGGGTTTGGCTCCTGAGACCACTTAGAAATAGATCTTAATCACCAAAGCTTTATTAAAATATACAGTTTGACAGGAGTAAAACAGTGAGCTGACATTCCCTTTTTATCTATACATTGTAGGCAGGCCCACATTATTTTAGCCATGCAGGTCCTGTATTGGACATGCTTAAAACCACTTCCTATCAAGGCACAAGGCGAGACCCAAATGCAGACACAGGAGGCAGATGGCTGGCGTTTAAGATGTTTAATAAATCCAAAGGGAATAGGCAAGAGAATGGTTGTGGACAGGCAAGAGGTCAAAACCAGATTCCAGGAGGTAGGCAGGCTCGAGGTCAGGGCAGGCAGAATGGTCAGGCAGGCAGGTACAGAGTCCAGAAACAGGCAAGGGTCAAACCCGGGAGGACTAGAAAAACGAGAAAAGGCAAAGCAGGAAAAAACGCTGGTAGGCTTGGACATACAAGACAAACTGGCACAGGGGGACAGTAAACAGGGATACATACACTGGGGAAACAAGCGACACCTGGAGAGGGTGGAGACAATAACAAGGACAGGTGAAACAGATCAGGACAGTACCCACCCCCCATAGGGGTGCCACCTGGTGTCCTAAGGGCACATACCTGGTTGACCGGAGTGTCGGCGGTGGAAATCGGCGATGAGGGCTGGATCCAGGATGTTTCTATGCCGGATGGCCATCAATGACACGGGGGGCCTGGGGACAGAAGACAAAGAACAGTGAGTGCAGGAGGCCAGAAGGAGCTTGCCGTGGAGTCTTGTTTTGAGCACACACAGTGCATGCGGTGGCGAAGGCAGAGACTTCAGGGACCATTGTGGGCCACCAGAAACGTTGTCACAGGAAGGCTAGTGTGCGACGGGACCCTGGATGACAGGTCAGCCTGGAGGAATGAGCCCATTCCAGGACCTGGGACAGGACTGGATTAGGGACAAACAGCCAGTTAGCTGGGCCCCCTTCAGGTCCAGGTTCTCAATAGCCCAATCTACAGTGGCAGCAAGGCATGAGGTAGGGAGAATGGTTTCAGAGGTCGAGGGTGTGGCAGAGGAACTGTATAGGCGGGAGACGGCGTCAGATTTCACATTATTAGACCCTGGGCGGTAGGAGATGGTGAAGTTAAATCTGGTGAACAGGTGGGACCACCGGTCCTGCCTGGAGTTGAGGAGCTTGGCTATACGGAGATATTCCATGTTTTTATGGTCGGTCCAGACCAGGAATGGCTTCTCTGCTCCTTCCAGCCAGTGGCTCATCTCTTCCAATGCCATCTTCACCACCAGGAGTTCTCCGTTGCCAACATCGTACTTCCTTTCAGCAGATTGAGCCTATGGGACAGGAAAGCACAGGGATGAAGCTTCTGGTCATGTGCGGATCGCTGGGACAGATGGCCCCCACGCCAACAACCGAAGCATCCACTTCCACCACAAATTGACACGAGGGGTCCGGATGGATGAGGATGGGTGCTGTTGTGAACCGATGCTGCAGGTCCAAAGGCTTTGTCGACAGCTGGAGACCATTTGAATGATACCTTGGGGGAGGTGAGTGCCGAGAGGGGGGCAGCCAGAGTGCTGTAATCCCGAATGAAATGGCGGTAGAAGTTTGCAAACCCAAGAAACCGTTGCAACTGCACCCTGGATGTTGGTTGAGGCCAATCCACCACTGCTTTCACCTTTCCAGGATCCATCTGAACATTGCCCTCAGCAATGACATATCCCAGAAAGGTGATTGTAGCGAGTGGTGGAACTGACACTTCTCGGGTTTCACTAGCAATTGGTTCTCCAGGTGGCGCTGATGGACCTGTCTGACATAGAGTACATGTTATTGGGCAGATCGGGAAAAAAAACAGGATGTCGTCCAGGTACACAAACACAAACATGTCCCGAAGCACATCATTGACCTAAGCCTGGATGACAGCGTCTGAGTCCAAATGGCATAACCTGGTACTCATAATGTCCAATGGCTGTGTTGATAGCTGTCTTCCACTCATCCCCCTCACGTATCTGAACCAGTTGGTAGGCATTCCAAAGGTCCAACTTGGAAAGCATAGTAGCCCCCTGGAGAAGTTCAAATGCTGAAGAGAGGAGAGGTAACAATTTGACAGTGCTATCGTTAAGTCCCCATTAGCCAATGCACAGGCGCACGGTCTTGTCCTTCTTCACAAAGAAAAACCATGCGCCGGCAGGAGATGCAGAAGGAAAGTGTGTACTCCTCCATAGCTTTGGTCTCTGGTCCAGACAGAGTACAATCGACCCTGAGATGGTGTAGTGCCCACGGGGAGAAATGATGGTGCCTATTTAAAACCTATTTAAAGCCTATTTAAAGCCTGTTTAAAACAAGTTGTTTCGTTTTGTTTAGAATTTGATTATAATTATTTGCTAGCTTTCAGGTCTGAATTAAATCTAGCTATTTACAATGTTTGTAACTGTTATTGGAGGGATGAGACAAATTTCTTTCCACGAATAGGTCTTCAATTGGATTAAGATCTGGTGACTGAGGCAGACAGACACACACACACACATACACACCCCCTTTAATCCCCTATGCTCCTTTGAGACCCCTATTTTCAAAATCACAGAACTCTTCTAGCCATGGTAGCCAAAATAATGGGCAACTGGTCATTTACATGACCCTAAGCATGATGGGATGTTAATTGCTTAATTAACTCAGGAACCACACCTGTGTGGAAGCATCTTGTCACGCCCTTACCTTATAGAGAGCTTTTTATGTCTCTATTTTGGTTTGGTTGGGCAGTCGATGTTCATTTGTCTATGTTTCGTATTCCTTTGTTTTGGCCGGGTATGATTCTCAATCAGGGACAGCTGTCTATCGTTGTCTCTGATTGGGAACCATACTTAGGTAGCCTTTTTCCACCGGTGTTTTGTGGGTAGTTATTTTCTTTTTAGTGTTCTGCACCTGCCAGGACTGTTTCGGTTTCATTTATTCACTTTATTATTTTGTTCTAGTGTTCAGTTTAAACCTCTTACTTCTACCCCCTCCTTTTTTGAAAATTCTGTTAAAAATCGCGCAACTTTTCAGCGTCCTGCTACTCATGCCAGGAATATAGTATATGCATATGATTAGTATGTGTGGATAGAAAACACTCTGAAGTTTATAAAACTGGTTAAATCACGGCTGTGACTATAACAGATCGTGTGTTTCATTGAAAAACGCAAGAAAAACTGCTCTCTGAAAGCAAAAAATAATTTCCATAAGTCACTTCCACCAGTTGTTAAAAGAGAACAGAATTTAATGGGAATCTGCCTGCAATTCATACAAATTCCGCACGATGGCGCCATTGTCCTAATTTTCAATTGAATTAATTGTTGGAAAATCCATCTATCTGACCTCCATTTTCCCAGTCTTCACCCGGATGCAGTTGAGGGAGATATCAGATGGCATTGTTTTTGAAGTGAAGACCTATTGAAGAGACATCGCCCTGTAATCATTTTGATAGATTATAAACGTTTACTAATACCTAAAGTTGGATTACAAAAGGATTTCGAAGTGTTTTGTGAAAGTTTATCGTCGACTTTTTTAATTTTAAAAAATTACGCAGCGTTTAAAAACGATGATTTTTTCTGAATGACACAACTTCCATACAAAGCTATTTTGGGTATATATGGACCGATTTAAACGAAAAAAAGACCCAATAGTGATGTTTATGGGGCATATAGGAGTGCCAAGAAAGAAGCTCGTCTAAGGTAATGAATGTTTTATATTTTATTTCTGCGTTTTGGGTAGCGCCGGCTATCGCAAAATCTGTTGTTTACGTGTCGAGCTGGCATTTTGGGGGGTGCATGCTATCAGATAATAGCTTCTGATGCTTTCGCCGAAAAGCATTTTAAAAATCTGACTTGCTGGCTAGGTTCACAACGAGTGTAGCTTTAATTCAATACCCTGCTTGTGAATTTTGATCAAAGATTGAGTTGTAACGAGTACATTTAGCATTTAGCGTAGCGCATTTGCATTTCCAGGGGCATACTTGGGACGTCTGCGTGTCAAGTATTCTCAAGAAGTTAATAAAAGTCATGAACACTTATCACGCTTTGATCCGATTCTTCCTCAACAGACGACGACCGTTTCACATCTGCTTTAAAATACGTCCTTTTGTGTCCCTCACTTACTCAAGTGTTTCCTTTATTTTGGCAGTTACCTGTAGCTGCTATTGTTTCTAAAAGTTTTTCTAAATAAACTTTTCTATACCTCCATATAGAAACTGAGAACATAACGTGTGTAAAATTAATTGGTTAGAGAGTTATCACTTTAATTTGTGTCCGCTGTAGCTTTAGAATCGAGACAAATGTGTTCCTGTTTCAGTCACATCTTTGGCCATGTTTGCGTGGGTCAAACAAAAAACACTCTAATGATTTGTTCCAAATAGCACCTTCCAAAAAGGAAGGTGATTGCTGCATGGTGTAGTTGGTGAGAAGCAACTGAAGCAACTTGAAGGTGACTTCATCAAAAACTGCATGACCTTTGATCACATGATTTTTGTAAAGTTCGTGCAGTTGACATGTAATCATCAAGTTGGAAAATGTTTATCTCCATAATGCAACACACTTTCAAAGGCGGTGTCTAACGATGGTCAATGTCTTGACAAAAGTGATCCGCTCGAACAAGCCCAATGACTTTTATTGTGCAAAATGCTGGGGCTGCCAAGCGAGCTGTCACATACGCCTAACAAAAACATTTGCTAACTTTTGGTCGTGGTGCTATCATGTTGCAGATGTGTGAAGTACACCGTTGCGTAGATAATCTGAGTGCACCGTCTTGCATCGCGCTTATCTGCGGTTTATCCTGCTGCTCGTGGCAACATCATACCCTGAGTCTCAATTTAAGGTGGATAAAGTGTGAAAGGACTGATATGCTGATGATGTGTGGAGTTTGTAGGTAGGCTTGGAGCAGACATGGATGGCGCTAGGGAGGGGTGCTGAAGTACATTCAAGAAGGCCTAACACCCCCAAGAAAGGGGAAGTTCAGGTTTTTACAACGTGATATTAGATAGTTCCTCATCCTGAAGGAAGTCAATGGGCCAGATTAATTGTAATCCATGGTTCAGCTACAAAAAAACTCAGCTACCGTTAGCCACCACTGGGAGTGATTTATTTTGATTTGTTTTATTTTACTTTTATTTAAACAGGGACTCACCATTGAGACCAGGGTTTCTTTCACAAGTGAGCCCTGCATTTAGAATTCATGAGACAATTCACAAGATACAATGTAAAAATAAATAAAAAATACAGCACAACACATATATTTCCATTTTTTTTTACCTTCCTCAGTACAAAGGTCCCCAATCAATATTTAAATTGCCGAGCCCCACAAGAACATCCAATTGTAACTTATTTTGTAGTTGGTTCCAGCAATTAGGTGCATTCAAACTAAAAACAGATTTACTGTGCCTAGTTCGGTGGAGACCAAAGGAAACTCAAGAGTTATCCACCCCTGTGAACAGGTTCGGTATTTCATGTTATAAAACTTTAACAAATTAAGTTCGGTAAATTGGAAGCTCTGCAGTGGAGCTATGTTTTAATATTTATCAGAAGAGAAGTTGATCACAGTAAGCGCAGTATGTGAACTGAAAAAGGAAGGGGGATGTAGCTACTGTACATATAAATAATGTGGCCTTTGGTATTTTGATGGTATGGATCTACTTTGGATTAGATTTTTACCTCATACAGGAACAATGTGCAGGTGAATGAATGCAGAGTGGTAATAAAAGTTTCACAAACATTTCATCAATAAGGTGTCTTACTAGGATCAACTGAAAAATGGCATTCAGATGATACAAACCATATTCTCATTCTGCAACCATGTTTGTTCCTAGTTTCTTCACTTCCATATTCAAGTGTGTTTGTGATGGTGACCTGTTCAATGCAACTTCTCAGTGTTGAGGAGGGATTACCAACATACTGTAGCAACTCCCTCTGTGAACCTACCACACCGTGCCAAGCATGGATACCATCCGTTTGGTGGATGAAGGTGATTGAAAAAAAGTCTCATGAGTCACAAACCCCAACTCACAGTGCAGAGTAACTTATTTAGAAGTCTTTAAGTTAAAGGATAACCTTTAACTATGCAGCTTCTTTCTTCTCTAACGCTCTTTTGTCCTGTCTCAACTTCAAATATGTGGATTTGCGGCCTGTTCGAGACTTAGATCCAGTCCCACCGAGGTGAAAAACCCAATTAACCTGCAGCTCCAGCTGCTGGCCCGATAATCCCCTCCCATAATTATGAAATTACCAGATGCAGGATTTCAAATGAAAAAGGATAAGAGCGACTTCTACTTTGCAATGCATGGAGATGAAATAATGCAAGTGAGCCAGACAGGCAGCACACAGGCTGATATTTAATTTTGCACCCATCCTTTCTTTGCTCCAGGGAGAACAGGTAATTCATATGGCCAGGGTCAGTGTTGAAAAGGGGTGAAAACATGCCGTGAATATTTCAGTCCAAAATGGCACAACACAGACTGCACATGGTGATTAAAGAGCAACTGCCCCTAAAAAGCTAAATTGACTACAAAGTATAAATATGATAGTTCTGGTCCAAAAGTCAGTCTCGTCTAAAATGGAGTTTAGAACCTCAGTGCATCACAATGAGTCAATTAAAGTTGGGATTTGATTATAATTATGTCAACCTCCCTGAAGATGGCACCGATAGACATGGCAGCTATGCTTCTAGCTCGAAGCAACTTTGCAGTATATACAGTAGCAGTCAAAAGTTTGGACATGCCTACTCATTCAAGGGTTTCCTTTTTTTTTTTACTATTTCCTACATTGCAGAATAATAGTGAAGACATCAAAAAATAGCCACCCTTTGCCTTGATGACAGCTTTGCACACTCTTGGCATTCGCTCAACCAGCTTCACCTGGAATGCTTTTCCAACAGTCTTCAAGGAGTTCACACATAAGCTGAGAACTTGTTGGCTGCTTTTCCTTCACTCTTTTCCTTCACTCATCCCAAACCATTTCAATTGGTTTGAGGTCAGGTGATTGTGAAGGCCAGGTCATCTGATGTAGCACTCCATCTCCTTCTCGTTCAAATAGCCATTACAGAGCCATAGTCCTTAAACAGTTGGGTCATTGTCCTGTTGAAAAACAAATGATAGTCCCACTAAGCGCAAACCAGATGGGATGGCATATCACTGCAGAATGCTGTGGTAGCCATGCTGATGTTAAGTGTGCCTTTAATTCTAAATAAATCACTGACAATATCACCAGCAAAGCACCCACACACCTTCACATCTCCTCCTCCATGCTTCATGATGGGAACCACACATGGGGAGATCATCCGTTTACCTACTCTGCGTCTCACAAAGACAAGGCGGATGGAACTCAAATTTGGACTCATCAGACCAAAGTACAGATTTCCACTGGTCTAATGGACATAGCTCGTGTTTCTTGGCCCAAGGTGGTGACGGTATGCAACAACACCTCCACTATGCTGATCCTCAACACAGGGGACACACAAGGGTGTGTGCTCAACAGAGGGAGACAACAGAGGGAGCACACCCCCATCCACATTGATGGGGCCGCGGTGGAAAAGGTGAAACGCTTCAAGATCCTCGGCGTACACATCACTGACAATCTGAAATGGTCCACCCACCCACACAGACAGGAGGCTGAAGAAAAGTGGCTTGGCCCTTAAGACCCTCACAAAATTTTACACCATTGAAAGAATCCTGTCGAGCTGTATCAACACCTTGCACGGCAATTGAACCGCCCAAAACCACATCACCGGGGGCACACTGCCTGACCTCCAGGACACAAACAGCACCCGATGTCACAGGAAGGCCAAAAACATCATCAAGGATATCATCCACTCGAGCCACGGCCTGTCCACCTCGTAATTATCCAAAAGACGACGTTAGTACAGCTGCACCAAAGCTGGGACAGAGAGAATTAAAAACATATTCTATCGCAAAGCCATCAGACTGTTAAATAGTCATCACTAGCTGGCCTCCGCCCAGTACCCCTAACACAGGAACACTGACCTTCAGCGATACGGTTTGAATAGAACCCCATGAGCAGGGCAGGTCTGATCTAGGACCTGTCTAAGGCAAAACGGCCCAGTGCTTAAGACTGAAACCACTTCCCTTGTCTGTGACGATCTTTATTTATTACTATTATTATCAATGTGGATGGGGGTGTGCTCCCTCTGTTTCCTCCCTCAGCCACTGTCACCGCAATCACGGGGTCACTCAACCCTGCACCTTAGAGGCTGCTGCACTATCTACATAGACATGGAATCCCTAATCACTTTAATAATGGAACATTGGTCATTTTAATAATGTTTACATACTGTTTTACTAATTTAATATTTACAGTGCCTTGCGAAAGTATTCGGCCCCCTTGAACTTTGCGACCTTTTGCCACATTTCAGGCTTCAAACATAAAGATATAAAACTGTATTTTTTTGTGAAGAATCAACAACAAGTGGGACACAATCATGAAGTGGAATGACATTTATTGGATATTTCAAACTTTTTTAACAAATCAAAAACTGAAAAATTGGGCGTGCAAAATTATTCAGCCCCTTTACTTTCAGTGCAGCAAACTCTCTCCAGAAGTTCAGTGAGGATCTCTGAATGATCCAATGTTGACCTAAATGACTAATGATGATAAATACAATCCACCTGTGTGTAATCAAGTCTCCGTATAAATGCACCTGCACTGTGATAGTCTCAGAGGTCCGTTAAAAGCGCAGAGAGCATCATGAAGAACAAGGAACACACCAGGCAGGTCCGAGATACTGTTGTGAAGAAGTTTAAAGCCGGATTTGGATACAAAAATATTTCCTAAGCTTTAAACATCCCAAGGAGCACTGTGCAAGCGATAATATTGAAATGGAAGGAGTATCAGACCACTGCAAATCTACCAAGACCTGGCCGTCCCTCTAAACTTTCAGCTCATACAAGGAGAAGACTGATCAGAGATGCAGCCAAGAGGCCCATGATCACTCTGGATGAACTGCAGAGATCTACAGCTGAGGTGGGAGACTCTGTCCATAGGACAACAATCAGTCGTATATTGCACAAATCTGGCCTTTATGGAAGAGTGGCAAGAAGAAAGCCATTTCTTAAAGATATCCATAAAAAGTGTTGTTTAAAGTTTGCCACAAGCCTCCTGGGAGACACACCAAACATGTGGAAGAAGGTGCTCTGGTCAGATGAAACCAAATTTGAACTTTTTGGCAACAATGCAAAACGTTATGTTTGGCGTAAAAGCAACACAGCTGAACACACCATCCCCACTGTCAAACATGGTGGTGGCAGCATCATGGTTTGGGCCTGCTTTTCTTCAGCAGGGACAGGGAAGATGGTTAAAATTGATGGGAAGATGGGTGGAGCCAAATACAGGACCATTCTGGAAGAAAACCTGATGGAGTCTGCAAAAGACCTGAGACTGGGACGGAGATTTGTCTTCCAACAATACAATGATCCTAAACATAAAGCAAAATCTACAATGGAATGGTTCAAAAATAAACATATCCAGGTGTTAGAATGGCCAAGTCAAAGTCCAGACCTGAATCCAATCGAGAATCTGTGGATAGAACTGAAAACTGCTGTTCACAAATGCTCTCCATCCAAACTCACCAAGTTCGAGCTGTTTTGCAAGGAGGAATGGGAAAAAATTTCAGTCTCTCGATGTGCCAAACTGATAGAGACATACCCCAAGCGACTTACAGCTGTAATCGCAGCAAAAGTTGGCTCTACAAAGTATTAACTTAAGGGGGCTGAATAATTTTGCACGCCCAATTTTTCAGTTTTTGATTTGTTAAAAAAGTTTGAAATATCCAATAAATGTCGTTCCACTTCATGATTGTGTCCCACTTGTTGTTGATTCTTCACAAAAAAATACAGTTTTATATCTTTATGTTTGAAGCCTGAAATTTGGCAAAAGGTCGCAAAGTTCAAGGGGGCCAAATACTTTCGCAAGGCACTGTATATACTGTATGCTAGTGAATACCATCCTATTAAACTATTTCTATACATATACTATTCTATTATACATACTCTACACATATACTAAATATCCTATTCACATACTGTCCATAATGTTTATACTGTACATCCCATCACATATATACAGTACCAGGCCATATCATCTGATGCAGCACTCCATCACTCTTCTTCTTGGTCAAATAGCTCTTACACAGCCTGTAGGTTAATGGGGAGATGGTCGCCTCACTTCAGGTCCTATGCAGTAATTCATTTTTTCAATATATTATTTATTACATTGTTAGCCCAGAAAATCTAAAGTGTTATTACATACAGCCGGGAAGAACTATATATAAGCGACGTCAACTTACCAACATTACAACCAGGAATACGACTTTCCCGAAGCGCATCCTTTGTTCGGATCTCCACCCTGGACATGGGATCTTATCCCAAATGCCGACCCAAAACAACGAGGTCGCCGCAGGAGAGGCAGACTGAGCGGCCTACTGGTCAGACTTAGAAGGCGAACACACCATCCACCACTTCCGAGCTTATTACTCGCCAATGTCCAATCTCTAGACAACAAGGTGTAAGAAATAAGGGCACGAGTTGCCTTCCAGAGAGACAGAGATTGGAACATTCTCTGTTTCACGGAAACATGATTCACTCGGGATATGTTGTCAGAGTCGGTACAGCCACCAGGTTTCTTCACTCATCGCACCGACAGAAACAAACATCTTTCTGGTAAGAACCATAACAACATACAGGAACTCAAGTCCTTTTGTTCACCTGACCTAAAATTCCTTACAATCAAATGCTGACCGCATTATCCACCAAGAGAATTCTCTTTGATTATAGTCACAGCCGTGTATATTCCCACCCCCAAGCAGATACCTTGACGGCCCTGAAAGAACTTCCCTGGACCCTATGTAAACTGGAAACCATATATCCTGAGGCTGCATTTATTGTTGCTGGGGGATTTTAACAAAGCTAATCTGAGAACAAGACTTCCTAAATTCTATCAGCATATCGAATGCGTGACACGAGCTGGTAGCATTCTGAACCATTGCTACTCTAACCTCCGCGATGCATACAAAGCCCCCCCCCCCCCCCCCCCCCCCCCTAGACAGAAACTAAAATAGGAAACGCCCGTGCTAAGGTCTTTCCAACGCAGGTCTGACCAATCGGATTCGACGTTTCAAGATTGCTCCGATCAAGTGGACTGGGATGTGTTCCGGGTAGCCTCAGAAAACAACATTGATGTATACGCTGACTAGGAGAGTGAGTTTATTAGCAAGTGCATCGGTGATGTTGTACCCACTGTGACAATTAAAACCTTCCCTAACCAGACACCTTGGATTTCTGGCAACATTTGCGCAAAACTGAAACTGCGAACAACCGCATTTAATAATGACAAGGAGACTGGAAACATGACCGAATACAATCAGTGTAGCTATTCCCTACGCAAGGCAAACAAACAAGCAAAGCTTCAATATAGAGACTGAGTAGAGTCGCAATTCAACGGCTCAAACACGAGACGTATGTGGCAGGGTTTACAATTATTCACGGGCTACAAGAAGAAAACCAGAGCCATCGTGGACATCGACATCTTGCTCCCAGACAAATTAAGCAACTTCTTTGCTTTGAAGATGATACAGTGCCACTGACACGACCTGCTACCAAAGCCTGTGGGCTCTCCTTCACTGTGCCCAACATGAGAAAAGCATTTAAATGTGTTAACCCTAGCTGCTTCCTAAGAGCATGCACAGACCAGCTGGCTAGTGAGTTTACAGACATATTCAATCAATCCCTACCCCAGTCTGCTTTTCTCACCCTACCTGATACCCTAGACCCACTCCAATTTGCTTATCGCCCAAATAGGTCCACATATCACACTGCCCTATCCCATCTGGAGAAGAGGAATACCTATGTAAGAATGCTGTTCATTGACTACAGCTCAGTATTAAACACCATAGTACTCTCCAAACTCATCATTAAACTCGGGGCCCTGGGTCTCGACCCCGCCCTGTGCAACTGGGTCCTGGACTTTCTGACGGGACGCCCTCAGGTGGTGAGGGTAGGAAACAACATCTCCTCCCTGCTGATCCTCAACACTGGGAACCCACAAGGGTGCGTTCTCAGCCCTCTCCTGTACTTCCTTTTTCACCCATTACTGTGTGGCAATGCACGTCTCCTACTCAATCCTCTAATTTGCAGACGACACTACAGTGGTAGGCTTGATTACCAACAACAATGAGACGGCCTACAGGGAGGAGGTGTGGACCCTCGGAGTGTGGTGTCAGGAAAATAACCTCGCACTCAACGTCAACAAAACAAAGGAGATGATAGTGGACTACAGGAAACAGCAGAGGGACCATCCCCCTATCCACACCGACGGGACAGTAGTGGAGAAGGCGAAAGTTTGAAGTTCCTCGGCGTACACATCACAGACAAACTGAAATGGTCCACCCACACAGACAGTCTGGTGAAGAAGGCATAACAGCGCCTCTTAATAAACCTCTGGAGGATGAAGAAATGTGGCTTGTCACCTAAAGCATTCAAACTTTTACCGATGCACCGACGAGCACATTCTGTGGGGCTGTATCACCGCCTGGTATAGCAACTGCTCCGCCCTCAACTGCAAGGCTCTTTAAAGGTTAGTGCAGTCTTCCCAAGGCATCACCGGGAGCAAACTACCTGTCCTCCAGGACACCTACAAAAATTGATGTCACAGGAAGGCCAAAAAGATTTTCTTGGACAATAACCACCTGAGCCGCTGCCTGTTGACCTCACAATCATTCAGAAGGCGAGGTCAGTACAGGTGCACCAAATCTGGGTTAGGGTTATGATCACGGTGGGAACCATACATGGAGATTATCCGTTAAAACCTGTTAGGGATAGGGGGCAGCATTTTCACTTTGGATGAATTGCATGCCTATAGTGAACTGCATCCTACTCTGTCCTAGATGCTAATATATGCATATTATTACTACTATTGGATAGAAAACACTCTGAAGTTTCTAAAACTGTTTGAATTATGTCTGTGAGTATAACAGAACTCATAGGGCAGGCAAACTTCCAAACAGGAAGTGGAAATTCTAGGGCTGGTTGAATTTCAAGTTATCGCCTATCCACATCCAAACAAGATATGGATCTGTTCGCACTTCCTACGCCTTCCACTAGATGTCAACAGTCAGTAGAACGTGGAATGAAGCTTCTAGTGTGATGTATGACCGGATGGCAGGGGAATGAGTCACTGGTCTGTCAGAATGCCAGTTCCTGATTGCGCACATTTTTGTTGATATCGCCTGTGTTCCATGACTCTGTAAACAAAAACGAATGCTCCGGTTGGAACGTTATTGGATATTTATGAAAATAACACCCTGAAGATTGATTCTCTTCTTAATTTGACCAGTTTATTCGACCTGGAATATACCTTTAAGTTTTCGTCCGAGTTCGCCTGGATCAGCGCCAGCTTTTGGACATGTGAACTAACGGTGCTAGCAAAAGCAGCTAATTGGACACTACTAATGGACATTATGGAACAAAACAACGATTTATTGTGGAACTAGGGCTCCTTGCACTGCATTCTGATGAAAGATCATCGAAGGTAAGGGAATATTAATGATGTAATTTCGTATTTCTGTTTACTCCAACATGGCGGAGAAATATTGTTACGTCTTAGCGCCGTTTTAGATTATTGCATGGTATGCTTTTTCCGTAACGTTTACAAAAAAATCTGACACAGCAGTTGCATTAAGAACCAGTGTATCTTTAACTATATGTAAAACGTATCTTTCGTCAAAGTTTATGATGAGTATTTCTGTTATCTGGCGTAGCTCTCTGTAATACTCTGCATTTCTGAACATGGCGTCAATGTAAACTGAGATTTGTGGATATAAATATGCATATTATCGAACAAAACATAAATGTATTGTGTAACATGAGTGTCATCGGATGAAGATTATCAAAGGTTAGTGATTAATTTTCTCTCTAATTCTACTTTTGTGACTATCTTTGGCTGGGAAAAATGGCTGTGTTTTTTGGGATTTAGTGGTGATCTAACAAATATATATATATATATGTTGTGTTTTCGATGGAAAACTTTAAAAAAAAAATCGGACACAATGGGTAGATTAACAAGATGTTTATCTTTCATTTGCTGTATTGGACTTGTCAATGTGTGAAAGTTAAATATTTCAAAAAAATATTTTTGAATATCCCGTGCTGCCTTTTCATTGGAATGTTGGGGGGGGGGTGCTAGCGGAACCCCTAGCCATAAGATGTTTTTAACCTACTCTGCGTCTCACAAAGACACGGTGGTTGGACCCAAAAATCTTCCATTTGCTCTCATCAGACCAAATTACAGATTTCCTCCAGTCTAATGTCCATTGCTCATGTTTCTTGGCCCAAGCAAGTCTCTTCTTCTTATTGGTGTCCTTTAGTCTAGCTTTCTTTGTAGCAATTCCACCATGAAGGCCTGATTCATGCAGTCTCCTCTGAACAGTGGATGTTGAGATGTGTCTGTTACTTGAACAGGTCACCATTCACAAGGCCTCAGGACCAGACAGATGTACTCCAAGGACGTGTACCAGGACGTGTACTCCAAGCATGTGCTGATTTTCTGGAAAGTGTCTTCACTGAAATGTTCAACCTGTCCTTGACCGAGTCTGTAATACCAACATGTTTCAATTGCACTCCACACTGCCCTTCCCCAACTGGCCAAAAGGAACACCTATGTGAGAATGCTATTCAATGACTACAGCTCAGCATTCAACACCATAGTGCCCTCAAAGCTCATCACTAAGCTAAGGACCCTGGGACTAAATACCTCCCTCTGCAACTGGATCCTGGACTTCCTGACGGGCCGCTCCCCAGGTGGTAAGGGTATGTAACAACACATCTGCAATGCTGATCCACAACACAGGGGCCCCTCAGGGGTGTGTGCTTAGTCCCCTCCTGTACTCCCTGTTTACCCATGACTGCATGGACAAGCACTACTCCAACACCATCATTAAGTTTGCCGACAACACAACAGTGATAGGCCTGATCACTGACGACGATGAGACAGCCTGACAACGATGAGACAGGGAGAAGGTCAGAGACCTGGCAGTGTGGTGCCAGGATAACAACCTCTCGCTCAACGTGATCAAGACAAAGGAGATGATTGTAGACTACAGGAAAAGGAGGAGAGAGCACGCCCCCATTTTCATCGACAGAACTGTAGTGGAGCAGGTTAAGAGCTTCAAGTTCCTTGCTCCTCAAGAGACTGAAAATATTTGGCATGGGTCCTCAGATCCTCAAAAATGTCTACAGCTGCACCACTGGTTGCATCACTGCCTGGTATGGCAACTGCACAGCCTCCGACCGCATTTCACTACAGAGTGTAATGCGCACTGCCCAATGCATCACTGGGGCCAAGCGTTCCTGCCATTCAGGACCAGCTATGACTGGGAGACCCATAAGGTGGCTCAAATTTGGCCCAGCGACGTCTGAGTTGGAGGAGGTTTGGCCCGGGGGGGCTTTACTTGGCTCATCGCACTCTAGCGACTCATTGTGATGGGCCAGAAAACTGGAGGCTTACTCTGGTCGTCAGTTGAACGGTGTTTCCTTCGACACATTGATGCAGCTGGCGTCCGTGGGACGTTTGAGCTAACATAGGCTAATGTGATTAGCATGAGGTTGTAAGAAACAAACAAAAAACAGGACATAGACATATCTGATATGGGCAGAAAGCTTACATTATTGTTAAGCTGTTGTGGCTGCAATCCCGATACCGGGATCGATATGACAACTACCAGTGAAAATAGAGGGTGCCAAAATTCAAACCACAGAAATCTCATAATTACAATTCCTAAAACATACATGTGTCTCTTATAATTTGTAATCTATTTTCGTTGTTAATCCCACCAAAGTGTCCGATATCAAATAGGCTTTTCAGTGAAACCACTACAAACGATTATGTTAGGTCTCCACCAAACCACAATAAGCACAGCCATTTTCAAGCAAAATATAGCCTTCGCAAAACCCGGAAATAAAGATAAAATTAAATCACTAACCTTGATTATCTTCATCAGATGACACTCATAGGACTTCATGTTACACAATACATGCATGTTTTGTTTGATAAAGTTCATATTTACGTAAAAATAATCTGAGTTTACATTGGCGCGTTAGAATCACTAGCTCCAAAAACATCAAGTGATTTTGCATAGCCACATCATTCAACATAAATACTCATCATAAATGTAGATGATAGTATAGTTATACACATGGAATTATAGATATACCTCTCCTTAATGCAACCGCTGTGTCAGATTTCAAAAAAACTTTACGGAAAAAGATTCTGCATGCAATAATCTGAGACGGCGCTCAATTTAAAAACACCACAGCCGCAAAGATGGCGTCAACATAAACAAGAAATTACATGATAAATATTCCCTTACCTTTGATGATCTACATTAGAAAGCACTCCAGGAATCCCAGGTCCACAATAAATGTTTGTTTTGTTCGAAAATGTCCGCTATTTATGTCCTTCAATAAAGTTCCAACCGGAGTACTCCTTCTTGTCTTCGTCAACCGGAGTACTCCTTCTTGTCTTCGTGAGCAATGCAACGCAAGTGACTACCACGAGGAAAAAGTGGGATCACAAAATGGCTGCTTGATGGACAGCTGATATATTCTGCTCTCATTCACTCCCACAACAACATAGAAGCCTCATTATAATTTATATTGATGGTTGACATCTAGTGGAACCCCTAGGCAGTGCAACATCATTCATATCTCAAGGGGATTTCATTGGGGACTCTGGTGAATACATACAAGCTCAGATTTCTGACTTCCCGTTTTGATTTCAACTCAGGATTTTGCCTGCCAAAATGAGTTATGTTATACTCACAGATCATTCAAGCAGTTTTTGAAACTTCAGAGTGTTTTCCATCCAATAGTAATAATAATATGCAAATATTAGCAACTACAACTGAGGATCAGGCCGTTTGATATGGGCACCTTTTCATCCAAGCTACTCAATACTGCCCCTGCAGTATCTAGCTGCACTGTCCAATTTACAGTAGCTATTAGAGTGAAAGAATACCATGCTATTGTTTGAGGAGAGTACACAATTATGAACTTGAAAATGTATGAATAAACCAATTATGCACGCTTGGTCAGTCTTGATACAACATTTTGAATAGATCTGCAAGGTTTCACTGGATCTCTCTAAAACTTTGCGTAAATAGTGCTGCCATCTAGTGGTCAAAGTTTAAATTGCGCTTTTGGAATAAGTTAATTCATTATGCCCTTTCTCTTGCATTTCAATGATGGAACAAAAAAAAAATACAAAAAAATGTTGTTTTTTTCTTTGTATTATCTTTTACTAGATCTATATATATATATGTTATATTCTCCTACATTCCTTTCACATTTCCAGAAACTTCAAAGTGCTTCCTTTCAAATGGTATCAATAATATGCATATCCTTGCTCCAGAGCCTGAGCTACAGACAGTTAGATTTGAGTATGACATTTTAGGCAAAAATTGGGGGAAAAAGGGGAGGATCCTTATGTTTCGGAGGACGCATGACTCGACCTTTGCCTCTCCAGAGCCCGTTGGAGAGTTGCAGCGATTGAGACGAGATCGTAATCATGAAAGTGAGGAGAAAAATAAATAAATAAATAATCAACTGGTTTGATAAACTAGTAGGTTAATTACCCAGCCAAGCAGACACAAGTAGTAGAGTCATTTTGGTTGTTAAGTGCACTATCACAAAGCTTTGTCAATTCTTTACAACAAGATGTAATTTACCACTTGGCTGCCTATTATATCACAATGTCACAGGCCCTCGCAGTCTACACCACCTCATAAGATGAGGAAGTACATTGTTTATGAGTTTTGCCTGGTGCAGTTGTTTGAGAAATGTCTAGTTTGCAGTTGAACATGCAACATATAGAAGACCAGCACGGAGATCCTAAGCATCATGCAGAAATGCCCTCTCTGTGAGCATTCCTATAATTGTAACAGG
Source organism: Oncorhynchus clarkii lewisi (assembly GCF_045791955.1). Classification (NCBI taxonomy): domain Eukaryota; kingdom Metazoa; phylum Chordata; class Actinopteri; order Salmoniformes; family Salmonidae; genus Oncorhynchus; species Oncorhynchus clarkii. Next base: position 50,029,835 of record NC_092150.1, on the reverse strand, counting down.
GAGGACACTTACATTTCACATAGTGTCTTAGAGAAGCAAATGCATACATTTTAATACTGGTCCCCAATGGGAATCAAACCAACAACCCTGGTGCTGTAAGCACTATGCTCTACCAACCGAGCTACACAGGACTAAATTTGTCCTGGTCAAAGGTCAAAACTGTTTTGAGTTTTGTACCAATTCACCATCATAACCTTGCCACGTGGGACCAGCCTGATCGCTGCTTTTCGCATTCAATTTCACTTCACATATCATGATATCTAAAGGAATCTTAGAAAGTTGAATGCAGCGATCAGGTTGGTTCTTCCATGCTTATCATAACCACCATTTATAATATACAGTGCCTTCAGAAAGTATTCATACTCCTTGACTTATTCCATATTTTGTTGTTACAGCCTGAATTCAAAATGGATAAATGTGATTATTTTTTTCACCCATCTACACTCAATATCCCGTTATGACAAAGTGAAAACTTGTTTTTAGAAATTCTTGCAAATGTATTGAAATTTAAATACAGAAATATCTCATTTACATACAGCGTGAAGAAAAAGTATGTGAACCTTTAGAATTACCTGGATGTCTGAATAAATTGGTCATCAAATCTTCATCTAAGTCACAACAATAGAAAAACATAGTCTGCTTAAACTAATAACACACAAACAATTATAATTGTTCATGTCTTTACTGAACACACCGTGAAAACATTCACAGTGCAGTTTGGAAAGAGTATGTGAACCGTTTTGGCTTAATAACTGGTTGACCCTTCTTTGGCAGCAATAACCTCAACCAAACGTTTTCTGTAGTTGCGGATCAGACCTGCACAACGTTCAGGAGGAATTTTGGACCATTCCTTTTTACAAAACTGTTTCAGTTCCACAATTTTTCTTGGGATGTCTGGTGTGAACCGCTCTCTTGAGGTCATGCCACAGCATCTCAATCGGGTTGAGGTCAGGACTGACACTCCAGAAGGCATATTTTCTTATTTTCAAGGCATTCTGTTGTTGATTTTGGGTTGTTGTCCTGTTTCATCACCTAACTTCTGTTGAGCTTCAATTGGCGGACAGATAACCTTACATTCTCCTGCAAAATGTCTTGATAAACTTGGTATTCATTTTTCCTTAGATGATAGCAAGCTGTCCAGCCCCTGAGGCAAAAAAGCAGCCCCAAACCATGATGCTCCATCCACCATAGTTTACAGTTGGGATGAGGTTTTGATGTTGGTGGGCTGTGCCTTCATTTCTCCACACATAGTGTTATGTGTTCCTTCCAAACAACACAACTTTAGTTTAATCTGTCCACAGAATATTTTGCCAGTAGCGCTGTGGAACTTCCAGGTGCTCTTTTGCGGCAGGTAGCCTAGTGGTTAGAGCGTTGGGCTCGTAGCCGAAAGGTTGCTGGATCAAAACCCAGAGCTGACAAGGTAAAAAATCTGTCGTTCTGCCCCTGAACAAGGCAGTTAAGCCACTGTTTCCCGGTAGGCCGTCATTGTAAATAAGAATTTATTTTGCTCTTAACTGGCTTCTTCCATAGTGTCCTCCCATAAACTCCATTCTCGTTTAGTGTTTTACATATTGTAGACTCAACAGATATGTTAGCATCTTCCAGAGATTTCTGTAAGTCTTTAGCAACAGTGTTGAAATTTCTCCATTTATAGACACTTTGTCTTATCGTGGACCGACATTTAGAGATACTTTTGTAACCCTTTCCAGCTTTATGCAAGGCAACAATTCTTAATCATAGGTCTTCTGCGATCTTTTGTTCGAGGCATGGTTCACATCAGTTAATTATTCTTGCGAAGAGCAAACTCAAATGTTGTGAGCTTGTTTGTTTTTTATGGGGCAGGGCAACTCTAACCAGAATCTCCAATCTCATTTCATTGATTGGACTACATTTTTGGATACCTAAGCTAACATATGGAATTGCTTTAAAATGTTTTTTTATTTTTTAAGGGATCATCAGGAATAAGGTTTGGAAGTATTTGTCCTATATCTAGGAGATATAAGAAAGCTAAAGAAATGTTTTTGTTTTTTTGGACACATATTTAGCTCCTTATTTTTTGGGGCAAATAACTACCTTCATACTTCCATTAGTTTGTATGGGTTACATTTAGTTATGTCCCATAACACATAATACATAACCTGTAGAGCAACAACATTGTGTTCATGAGTCTTCCCTTTCCATAGAGTGGTCATAATAGTTTGTAGTCCAAACCGTTCGGACGCTACAGATATTTCGTGACAAGATCGATTTTCAGGATGTCTCATGGTTTGACAAACACTGCTGAAGCGCGGCCACCTTCCACCAATGCGGAAGGCCGATATAGGCAGATGGGGTGGAATGAGACACAGCGCATGCAAAAAAAAACTGATATGTCTAGCATAAACGAATGGATTTTGTTGGGTATTTTTTTTAAACATTTCAGCTTTTCATTTTAAATGAATTTGTAGAAATTTCGAAAAAGATTATTCCGCTTTGATATTATGCGGTATTGTGCGCTCTGTGTGTGGGTGTTTGTGTGTGACGACCAGTATCTTTAATGAGGGGCCAGGAGCTGATCTACGCTGCCATGCCCATAAATGGGGCGCAGGCAAAGACCTTGCCTCCAGCCTTACCTCTTGCCTGCTCACCAACGGTCGTAGAGGGAGACCTGTTCAAACTTTAACATAGTATATGTTTGTTTGTCAGATATCACCAATCCTAACTGCCATTGGTACTAGAACAGTGACTGTGTACATGTTCACAGATGCATCTATGGAGCCAGCACTTGAAGACTTGCAAGATGATGTGATGGAGTCCTAACCGACAGACAGGCTTGATACTCTCTGAATGGAGAGAGACCTGGCACTCAACACATCCACATTGTGGGTCTGAAGGTGATCACTAATATAACAGTACAGCAGAAATGTATATTATTTGCAACATCCTTTTCATTCCATGCATCACTGATGCACTCTGCCTCAACTCTGCCAATTTCTACAGATGGAGAGGACTGTAGATGCTTTTGCCAGATGCCAGCCTCAGTCGTTTGATGGGGAGACCATAATTGGGTAGGTTTTATCTGACCTGTTCAAACTCCAACATAGTTTGTGTATCAGATATTACCCATCTTAACTGCCATTGGTAATAGAATAGTAACTATGTGTGAATGTGTTCACAAAAACATGTATGGAGCCAGCACATGGAGACTTGCAAGATGATGTGATGAAGTCCAGACTGACAGACGGGCTTGATACTGATGTCTCTAAATGGAGAGACCAGGCACATTTTGTACTAGACATAACTTTTACTTGTATTTTTTTTATTTATTATTGAATTGAATGGTATCCGTCAATATGGGGAGGGAGAAACCCAGTTTATTCTGCAACAGGATCAGGCAACTCCTTTTGTATTCGGGACACAACACAGGAAGGTAGCCCCATTACCACCAGACAAAATGCCGATAGGCACAATATCTGTACCGGCTGCGAAGGACAATGAAAGGTGAGAGGTGCACATTGTTATATTAGCAGAACACTGCTTATATGTTATTATGTAAAGGGTTGTTTGTTCTACATGGACCTGTGACTACATTTGAAAGTTATCAAAACACTTAGTTTAGAATATCTACATATATTCAGCAATTGCATTCTTCTCAAATTACTCTATAAGCTACTGACCTATTCAAAGCGTCCACCGGCATCTCACCATACATCTGCCAACTTTGCAGTATTTCCTCTTTTTATGTGTTATTTCTTACATTATTAGGGCAGAAATGTTTTTGTGTTAACGCCGGAAAGAACTTTTGGATATCAGACCAGCGGTAACTCACCAGCATTACCAGTTTTACGACAAGGAATATAACTTTCCTGAATCGGATCCTTTGTTCGTATCCCCCATGGCAATTTAACTGATTATAGAGGCCCGACCTAAAACATCGGCGGCAGAGAAGAGGTACTTAGTTAGAGTGGACTTCAAGTCCGACTCAGGAGGCGCACACACCACCCACTGCTTCCGAGTATATTACTTGCTAATGTTCAGTCTCTGGATAATAAAGTTGACAAGCTGAGTGCGAGGATTTCCATCCAGAGAGACATCAGGGATAACATACTCTGTTTCACGGAAACATGGCTCTCTTGGGAATTACTGTCTGAGTCCGTACAGCTGGGGATTTTAACAAAGCACATTTTGAGGAACTAGCTCCCGAAGTTCTATCAACACATTGATGTTGTTGTACTTGCGCTGCTAAAACACTTGACCACTGGTACTCCAACTTCCGGGATGCCTACAAGGACCTCCCCCACCCTCCCTTCAGAAAATCTGATCACGACTCCATTTTGCTTCTCCCTTCCTATAGGCAGAAACGCAAACAGGAAGTACCCGTGCTAAGGACTATTCAACGCTGGTCTGACCAATTGGAATCCCCGCTTCAAGATTGTTTTGATCGCGTGGAGGGATATGTTCCGGGTAACCTCTGAGAACAACATTGACAAATATACTGATATGGTGACTGGGTTTATAAGAAAGTGTATAGGAGATGTTGTACCCACTGTGAATTCAAACCTACCCTAACAAGAAACCGTGGATAGATGGCAGGATTCGCGCAAAACTGAAAGCGTGAACCACCGCATTTAACCATGGCAAGGTGACTGGGAATATAGGAGAAGCAGTGTAGTTATTCCCTACGTAAGGCAAAAAAAACAGGCAAACCGTCAGTACAGAGACATAATGGAGTCTCAATTCAACTGCTCAGACACGAGACGTAAATGGCAGGGTCTACAATCACAGACTACAAAAGGAAAACCAGCCACATGATAAAAAATGTTTATAATAATAATATGTCTTCATTTTATGTGACTCCAATGCTTCCCACAATTGTGTCAAGTTGGCTGGATGTCCTTTGGATGGTGGACCATTCTTGATACCAACAGGAAACTGTTGAGCGTGAAAAACCCAGCAGCATTGTAGTTCTTGAAACACTCAAACCAGTTCGCCTAGCACCTACCCCGTTCTAAGGACTTAAATATGTTATTTTGCACATTCACTCTCTGAATGACACACATACACAATCATGCCTCAATTGTCTCAAGGCTTAAAAATCTTTATTTAACCTGTCTCCTCCCCTTCTTCTACGCTGATTGAAGTGGATTTAACAAGTGACATCAATAAGGGATCATGGCTTTTACCTGGAATACACCTGGTCAGTCTATGTCATGGAAAGAGCAGATGTTCCTAATGTTTTGTACACTCAGTGTAATAAACTTTTTTTTGTTTAAATGGCCACTATGTATACGATCTGATTGTCATTTACATGCGGTTAGCTTCTCCATTCTGCTCAATCCCTTCACTGCATCACCCGAATATTACTGTAGGTCAGGCAACTTATAGAGCAGATCAAGAGGAGAAGACTGAGAAACCATGTCTAAAATGTCGACTAATAAAGGCTCTGTGTAGTATGTTTTTAGTATTTCAGTGTTTTTGACCTATATGGACAATAGTTCGTCACTCCAGAACATCACAAGATCTCCAGTTTTTTCAGAAGGTCATTCCTGCACTTTAAAATATGTATTTGAAACTCTCTCAGGGTTTGTGTTTCTCTCACTCTACATTTTATCCATCTTTTAACTTAATAAAAGAGAATGTTTCATAATTTGTTCAATTTTTAAACCTCGCTGGTGAGCACAAAGAATATGGGCATGAATTATTACCACTTCATCGACTTTGCAAAGCTTGTTTTGTGCTCGATACGAATGCAACATACTGATAGTGAAAATAATAATCTCACCATAATGAGTTACATGTCGTAGTAAATGTAGGAAACAATTTGCAATGTTTTGAATAAGTAATATGGAATGTAATAAAATGCCAGTTCCCTATTCCAATGAACAAAATACCAAGCGCTGCTGATCATTCATCCTACTTGTTAATAATAACACTCTTTCTGGGAACTCTATTTATACTGAGAGGAAGATTTGTTCCATAAAACAGACTTGGGCATACTTGTTTAATTAATAAGTTGAGGAAAAATAGGTTGTAACCAGAATAAAGGTATGTATTGCAACATCATATTGATTCCAAGTCTCCTTGCTGATGGCAAAGGTGCAAGGTGTCTGAGAAGACAAGATTTTAAATATATTATTCATGTCTCGGCAGTATTAATTAGGATTCAGGGAGGAACTTTGTCATGTTAATCCTGATATAGTGGTCCCATTGGGTCCAAGGAGCTGGTAACTGGTATGGAGAGCACTAATTTCTATCAAAGCCTTTTAGCTTTTTCGAAATGTAGTCGTTTATAGCTATAGTATATACTATAATGCCGTTTAGCAGACGCTTTTATAGAAAGCAACTTACAGTAGTGCGTTCATACATTTTAGTATGGTGGGCACAATGGGAATCAAACCCACGATGCTGATGTTGCAAGCATCATGCCCTATCAAATGAACCACAAAGGACCATGGTAGTCAAAGCTTTTGTGTTGCTTGTACTGTCCTCTGATATCTACACTAAATGACCAAAAGTATGTGGACACCTGCTCCTCGAACTTCTCATTCCAAAATCATGGGTGTTAATATGGAGTTAGTACCCCATTTACTGCTATAATAGCCTTCACTCTTCTGGGAAGGCTTTCCACTAGATGTTGGAACATTGATGCGGGGACTTGCTTCCATTCAGCCACAAGAGCTTCAGTGAAGTCGGACACTGATGTTGGGAGATTAGGCCTGGCTTGCAATCGGTGTTCCAATAAATCCCAAAGGTGTTAGATGGAGTTGAGGTCAGGGCTCTGTGCAGGCCAGTCAAGTTCTTCCACAGCGATCTCAACAAACCATTTCTGTATGGACCTCACTTTGAGCACTGGGGCATTGTCATGCTGATCAAGGTAAGGGCCTGCTACCACAAAGTTGAAAGCACAGAATTGACTAGAATGTTATTATATACTGTAGCGTTAAGATTTCCCTTCACTGGAACTAAGGGGTTTAGCCCGAACCATGACAAACAGCCCCAAATCATTATTTCTCCTCCACCTAACTTTACAGGTGGCACTATGCATTGGGGCAGGTAGCGTTCTGCTGGCATCCGCCAAACTCAGATTAGTCCATCAAACTACCAGATGGTGAAGTCTGATACATCACTCCAGAGAATGTGTTACCACTGCTCCAGAGTCCAAAGGCAGAAAGCTTTACAACATTTCTGGCCAGTGCTTGGCATTGCACATGTTGATCTTAGGCTTGTGTGCGGCTGTTCGGCCTTGAAAGCCCATTTCATGAAGCTCCCGACTAACAGTTTTGTGCTGACGTTGCTTCCAGAGGCAGTTTGGAACTCGGTAGTGAGTGCTGCAACTGAGAACAGACGATTTTCACATGCTATGTGCTTCAGTACTCGGCGGGACTGTTCTGTGATTTTGTGTGGCATACCACTTCGCAGCTGACCCGTTGTTGCTCCTAGACATTTCCTCTTCACAATAACATCACTTACAGTTGACCGGGCCAGCTCTAGCAGGGCAGAAATTTGACCAAGTGATTTGTTGGAAAGGTGGCATCCTATGAAAGTCACTGAGCTCTTCAGTAAGGCCATTCTACAGCCAATGTTTGTCTATAGAGATTCCATGGCTGTGTACTCGGTTTTAAACACCTGTCAGCAGTGTGTGTGGCTGAAATAACCTAATCCTCTCTTTTGATGGGGTGTCCATATACTTTTGTATATATAGTGTATGTCTGTATTAAAATCAGCTGTATTCAATTCATTTCAGGAGTATTAGAAACACAGACTATTATGGTTCAGTCTTCTGTCTAAAGCAATGTGAGAAAAGAGTAGGTGTGTACAGTATGTACTGTAGGTCTACAGTACAGAAATGCTTTGATTGTATATTGTCATTTATCAAACGCTGTGTAGGATCTAGAATGTCATTTTAATTCAGGTCAGTTATTTTATTTACTGTTCTTTGTCATCTGGTTCACAAGCAATTAAATGAGGCAGACCTAAAATAATAAAAGATAAACATATCTGAGATTCGTGAGATCGAGGAATTCATCCTCTATAATTTAATATCTTCTGAACCCTGGGTCAGTTTCAATATAACATGAGTGAAGTGTGGAGAGATCTAATCTAATTTCAGTTTATTAAAATAAGAATGCATTTCAAGAAATCAATTTCACTTTTTGATGTATATCAACACATTATTTCACTCAAGGCTATCACCACTAGCACAACCGCTGATGTCAAAACTAGTCTTAAACTGTTCTGAAAATAATGCGGTCAATTTTTGGGGGGCATTTCAGTAATAACAAGAGTTTGCATATCTAAGTAATGCAAAAATGTACATGCTGTAATTAATTATTGTAAAGAGTACATGCAGCCAATCATTCTATCATTGGACAGGGTGCATTATGTTATTCATGATTTTTAAGTTGTCCATGAAAACATGAAAATGTATGCTAATGGTAGCAAATCATGTTTTCCTGGACAACCAACATACAGTATGTGTGGATAACACTTATTTTTATGGTTTTAACCATTAGATCATGTAAAAATGTAGTCAGATGCTTGCTTTATTGCTTGCTCCATGCATCAATTGACCACGTTTTCATTGTCACCTCAATTCACAGCTTTTGACAAACCAACACTCTTGTGCCACTACTGGTGTGTGGCAACAAAAGTTTTTTTCAACTCCAATCTAAATTATATTGTATGATTCAAATGGTTCAGGGTTGAACATTGTACTACATTTCAATGCATGCCCACAGCTGCCAGCACCAAACTAATCATCAATTCGGAGTGCAGCTGCACGCAACCTGATCGTAATGCCCATGGTCAATATGGTTTAACATTCACTATCCCTATGGGGCTAGTTAGGGACCATCATAGGATGATATATTTTTAAATGTCAATAGCTCCAAATTTCAATGACTTGAAAACCTCAAACCAACTACAAATTGTAGAAATTCATACACAAAGAATTGACAGCTGAGACAGCTGAAAGATATTGTCCAATTCACATTGTATAATTAATTTCATAAGTAGCCCGAGCAACTTTGTAATGTGAAGCTAATTGGCGGAAGAAGTTGACTAGTACAAACTAGTGTATGCCACTTCAAGACCAGGTTAGACTGTTTCAAATTATCTAGAAGGGTGAGTCACTGTAACGGAGTACTTTTTTACATTTCAGGAGATGTACTTATCCAGAGTGATTTATAGGAGCAATTAGAGTTTAGTGCCTTGCTCAAGGGCCCATCAATAGACTTTTCACCAAGTCAGCTCAGGGATTCAAACCCAACACTCTTAACCACTAGGCTACCTGCTGCCCTGTACTGGTGCACTGTTTTAGCAGAGTGAATGTACAAACGCATGCAACACACACACAAGAGACACCCACATTAAACCAACTCCTCAACACAACTCTCCCTTGGCTTCAGTTATTGCTTCTGCATTTCTTAATTATCAATCTAAAAAAACATTTTTGAAAAAAAAATACATGTTTAAAGTGAGGCTGAACTTCATGATTTTGCCTCTTTTTCAATGTCCATTTTCAAGCATTTTATTTCTGGATTTTACTGAATTTCATTAAGGCAGCTGTCTCACATACTGACTTTTGAACTTCTGCTATGTATTTCAACATTAAACATTTTCATAATTTGAAAATACTTAATGCACCTCTTTGAAAAATAGTCAAATGAAATCTTTATTATTTTTTGATGTGCATCAGAACTAAATATGTTATTTTCTATGAAATACAGATGTCTTATGGTATTGCATCATTACCATCACACTGAACAAAGTGATCAATTATAGTGCTTTTTCAAAAAAGTCACACAAGGACTGGGACGTGACAGTGGAGAACAAGGATATGACATCGACAGTGTTCAATAGTATACAGTGCATTTGGAAAGTACTCATTGACTTTTTCACATCCTGTTACGTTACAGCCTTCTTCTAAAATTGATTAAATAGTTTTTTTCCCTCATAAATCTACACACAATTCCCCATAATTTCAAAGCAAAAACAGGTTTTTAGACATTTTTCCAAATGTCAAAACAAAAACCGAAAAATCACATTTACCAAAGTATTTAGACCCTTTACTCAGTACTTTGTTGATGCACCGTTGGCACACCTGTATTTGGGGAGCTTCTCCCATTCTTCTATGCATATCCTCTCAAGCTCTGTCAGGTTGGATGGGGAGTGTCGCTGCACAGCTATTTTCAGGTCTCCCCAGAGATGTTCGATCTGGTTCAAGTCCGGGCTCTGTTTGGGCCACTCAAGGACATTCAGAGACTTATCCTGAAGCCACTCCTCCATTGTCTTAGCTTTGTGGTTAGGAGCAGGTTTTCATAAAAGATCTTTCCCTCGATCCTGACAAGTCTCCCAGTCCCTGATGCTGAAAAACATCCCAACAGTATGATGCTGCCACCACCATGCGTCACCGTGCGGATGGTGCCAGGTTTCCGCCAGACGTGACACTTGGCATTCAGGCCAAAGAGTTCAGTCTTGGTTTCATCAGACCAGAGAATCTTGTTTTGGTAATTTCCAAACGTGCTGTCATGTGCCTTTTACTGAGGAGTGGCTTCCGTCTGGCCACTCAACAATAAAGGCCTGATTGGTGAAGTGCTGCAGAGATGGTTGTCCCTCTGGAAAGTCCCTCTCCCATCTTCTCAGGAGCTCTTTCAGAGTGACCATTGCGTTCTTGTTCACCTACCTGAACAAGGTCCTTCTGCCCCCATTGCTCAGTTTGGCCAGGCCGCCAGCTCTAGGAAGAGTCTTGGTGGTTCCAAACTTCTTCCATTTAAGAATTATGGAGGCCACTATTTTCTGTGCCTCGACACAATCCTGTCTCGGAGATCTATGGACAATTCCTTCAAGCTCATTGCTTGGTTTTTGCCTTAAAAACAAAGAGTCACACACTCTACGTATAAACTCCCAGTAACTTATTGGGTAAACCACCAGCTTTTCGGAATCACTGTGCATTCTTGGTTTTTGCTTTGACATGCACTGTCAACTGTGGGACCTTTATATAGACAGGTGTGTTCCTTTCCAAATCATGTGCAATCAATTAAATTTACCACATGTGGACTCCAGTCAAGTTGTAGAAACATCTTAAGGATGATCAATGGAAACAGGATGAACCTGAGCTCAATTTCGAGTCTCATAGCAAACGGTCTGAATACTTATGTAAATACTTATTTTTAGTTTTTTTATCTTTTTTTATCTTTATCTCTGCCCAAGTTTCTAAAAGCCTGTTTTCGCATTGTCATTATGGGATATTGTCTTTTAGATTGATGAGGAAAAAAATGATTTCATCAATTTTAGAATAAGGCTGTAACGAAACCAAATTTAGAAAAAGTCAAAGGGTCTGAATACTTTCCGAATGCACTCTATATCCACCTCCAAGAAAATGAACTTTGAATGTGTGAAAAATATATATATTTGTATTGTCACTATTGCAATGGCTATAACTCGTCAAGATTGTCCTCTATTTGAACAAATAAATATCATTCTGTCGTGTTTGGAAATTATCAAATGACAGCTGATCATATTAACAAAGTAAATACAAAAGAGTTGCAAATAATCATTATCAACACTGTCGTTACCACAAACAAAATGTGTTGGTAATGACGATTTACATGTTGTTACCATTACAGAGTAGTGACTTTTTGTATAACTTCTGTATAAAATGGATAAACGCCAGCTCAATACTGCTTATCACATAATCTTTTACTCTATATTAACCAATCATATTGTAAATACCCATTTCCACACAGTTATATTTAACAACTAATGCAATTTATCATAATTATTTCATAACTGACAAACAGCCAAACAGTGTAAAAATATTTACACAATAAATATCACACTCCTGTGTTCTTCTAGTGTGAAGCACTAATTTGTTCTCAAAATAACTCCTTAAAAATTATAAATACATAACCATTTCAAAAAGTAATTGCATTTTTTATCATAGTTTCAATGCAGGTATACAAGCACATATAGAAAACAGCCATATTTATGCAATAAGGAATTAGAATAATCATTTTAAAATGTGGTGGTGCCAAATCCTATTGACAGATAAACCAAATAATCCCAAAACCCATTGTTTGTTTGTGATTCAGTAAACAAACATTGAAGGTTTTATGTGATGTTAATGACATCTGCAGAAGGTGTTTTGGGGAAACAGGGTAAATTCCATGTATTGTTGAATAAAAATGGTCACACTCAATAACAGTTTATGGTTTTTCGGCACGTGGTTTGATTTGATAAAATTAAGAAAATATTTATGTTGATAAGTTTTTTGTAAGAAACTTTTATTTATTTATATAACATATGCTTGGTCGCTCCTGGGCATCCTCACAAAACATGCCCTCGTTCGTGCCATTTAAGTACAGCCAGGGGGATCCTGACAGATGTGGAATGGCTGTTTTGTCTTGGGCACATTAAGAGCTTCACTTTGGAGGTGATATGAAGTCTAAACCACATTATGGACTCTCTTTGATGCAGTAGCTTACAGCTGGTCACAAAGATCAATTGCTGATATTAGATATTTAATACAGATATTCCACGTGTAGGTTGTCACGTAGGTATTTTGAATTCAACGGTCTCTTTGATTAGCACCATGGTCCCTTTCATAGCTTTTTAATACCACCACAGTTCTATGTTGAGATTTGCTCTAAAGTAGAGGTTACCTAAAACCCCATTTGTATTCCCTGGCCTTCTATCTGCAAGGTCTGTCTTTATGTACACATTAATGTGCCAAGCGCTCGCCAGGGCAAGCAACCATAGAGAATCACAAGTGGTGCTTAGGCCATAACGGGATATCAGCATGTCATCTGGCAAGACGTGTCAATGTAAGTGTGCAACATGCAACGTGTTGAGCCTCGAGCGGTGCTCCCTGCATTAATTTCCTGTTCAGGAGTTCAAAGTGTTTGTTACCCGGTGTCAGTCATATCGCAGTGCTCTCCCTGTGCCACTATGGGACCTCTCCGTGGAAGGAAGAAAATGTTTTTCCTTAATAGTACACTGGTGTCACTTGGTTGATGGTGCTAGAAGGTCCATCAGGGTCAGGGCAACAGACATGGGCGGATACTGCCTCCCCTCGACTGATAGAATGCTCAATGGACCTCCACCAACCAAGCCTGCACATTCCCTGAGGATGCCAGGGAGGGATAGCTAGAGAGAAGAAAAGAGATGGGAGGGAGAGAGCAGTCAAGTTAAAAAGATATGTTTCTTTATCTGTCTAAGGATGTCTATCCTGATCAATAGTGAAACACATGTGTGAAGGAACAAGGCCGGGGATAGGCTCACTATGGGAACACAAAGTTCCAATTCATTAAAGATGCGTTGCGAATTGACTTGTCCCTGTGTACATATTTGATCAGCAGCAATAATCAACAGTCGAGAGGCTAATCTGAATAATAAACAAGATGATTATCTGCATTGGAAATCGGTGCACTTCATCTGCGCTCAGCATTAGTGTTGTCAGCAGCCACTTGTTGATTGAAGAATAAGCTGGTGCAACACAAAAGCATAAGAAATCAATGTGCTTTCGATACTTTATTTGAAAGTGGACTTCAGGAAACAGCAAGAGGACTTGAGGGAGCACCCCACTATCCACATCACTGATGTGGTGTACACATCACTGACAAACTGAAATGATCCACCCACACAGACAGTGTGGTGAAGAAGGCGCAACAGTGCCTCTTCAAACTCAGGAGGCTGAATAAATTTGTCTTGGCATCTAAAACCCTCACAAACTTTTACATATGCACAGTTGAGAGCATCCTGTCGGGCTTCTTCGCCGCCTGGTACGGAAACTGCCCTGCCTGCAACTGCAGGGCTCTCCATAGGGTGGTGCGGTCTTCCCAAGGCATCACCCGGGGCAAATGACCTGCCCTCCAGGACACCTACAGAAACCGATGTCACAGAAATGCCAAATATATCTTCAAGGAAACAACCACCTGAGCCACTGCCTGTTCACCCCATTATCATCCAGAAGGCGAGGTCAGTACAGGTGCAGCATAGCCAGGGCCTAGAGACTGAAAAACAGCTTCTATCTCAAGGCCATCGGACTGTTAAAAAGCCCTCACTAGTACATTAGAGGATGCTGGTTAGAGGATGCACTAGTCACTTTATCAATGTTTACATATTTTGCGTTACTCATCTCATATGTATATAATGTATACTGTCCTATTCTACTGTATCGTGGTCTATGCAGCTCTGACTCAAAATATTTAGTCTTAATTCCATTTCTTTACTTTAGATTGTGTGTATTGTTAGATAATACTTGTTAGATATTACTGCACTGTTGGAGCTAGAAACACAAGCACTTTGCTACACCCACAATAACATCTGCTAAACCCGTGTATGTGACAAATAATATTGGATTTTGATTTGAAATGGCATGCAAAACTATATACATGTTGTATTCAAGCTAAGGGCCCTGGACTTGAACACGACCCTGGATCCTGGACTTTCTGACGGGCAGACCACAGGTCGCGATGAAAGGCAATAAGTTCTCGTCCACACTGACTCTCAACACAGGGGCCCCCCATGGAAGTGTGCTCAGTGCCCTCCTGTACTTCCTGTTCAACCACGACTGCATGGCAAAGCACGACTGCAACTCCATGATAACGTTTGCTGATGATGCCACCTTTGTAGGACTGACAATGAACAATGAAACGGGGAGATCTGACAGTTTCGTGCCGGCACAACAACTTCTCCCTCAACCCCAGTAAAACTAAGGAGCTGATCATCAAGAGGGTCAGCAGCCTCAAGTTCCTTGGTGTACACATCACTAAAGACTTGACATGGACCCATAACACCAGTACAGCAGTAAATAAGGTGTACCAGCGCGTCATATTCCTCAGGCAGCTGAAGAAATTTGGCATGGCTCCTCAGATACTGACAAACTTCTAAAGATCGAGAGCATCTTTATTGGCTGCATGACGGCATGGTATCGCAGTTGAAATGCCCTCGAGTTGCATGCTTTACAGGACATCTACACCAGGCCATATCTGAGGAAGGCCTGTAAACTCCAGCCACCCTAGCCATGGACTTTTTTCTATGTTGCAACCACAGTCCCATCTACAAACACACACACACACACACACAACCACCACACTGGGGGTAATGGCTGGAGCGGAATAAGTGGAATGGCATAAAATACATCAAACACATGGTGTCCATTATGAGCCATCCTTCCCTCAGCAGCCTTCACTGGTATTGAAATGGTCCGTGCCATGGTGGTGAAACTTGCACTGCAGATTGGAAATAATTTGATGATGAAACTTGCATCCAGCCAACCAAAAACTAAGCTAAGCAATTCAGACATTATTGAAATGCAATCCTTGTTCTGCAAAAAAAACATTTATTTTATAGTTGCAAAAATATATGTAGTAAGCATGAAGCATTTAGAATTAAATGTGGAGTGGAACTTTAAAGATAGACTACATGGTCAAGAGTATGTGGACACCCCTTCAAATTTGTGGATTTGGCTATTTCAGCCACACCCATTGCTGACAGGTGTATTAAATCGAGCACACAGCCTCGCAATCTCCATAGACAAACATTGGCTGTAGAATGGCCCGAACAGAAAAGCTCAGTAACTTTCAACGTGGCACTGTCTTCGGATTCCACCTTTCCAACAAGTCCAACAAGTTTGTCAAATTTCTGCCCTACTAGAGCTGTCCTGGTCAACTGTTAGTGCTGTTATTGTGGAATCTCTAGGAGCAACAACGGCTCAGCCAAGGAGTGGTAGGCCACACAAGCTCACATAATGGGAGTGCAGAGTGCTGAAGCGTGTAGTGCGTAAAAATCATCTGTCCTCGTTTGCAACACTCACTGCCTCTGGAAGCAACGTCAGCACAATAACTGCTCGTCGGGAGTTTCATGAAGTGGGTTTCCATGGCTGAGCAACTGCACCAAGCCTAAGATCACCATGCGCAATGCGAAGCGTTTGCTGGAGTGGTGTAAAGCTCCCCGCCGTTAGACTCTGGAGCAGTGGAAACACATTCTCTGGAGTGATGAATAACGCTTCACCATCTGACAGTCCGACAGATGAATCTGGGTTTTGCGGATGCTAGGAGAATGCTACCTGCCGAATGCATGGTGCCAACTGTAAAGTTTGGTGGATGAGGAAAAATGGTCTGGGGCTGTATTTCATGGTTTGGGCTAGGCCCCTTAGTTCCAGTGAAGGGAAATGTTAACACTACAGCATACAATGACATTCTAGACAATTCTGTGCTTCCACTTTTGTGGCAAAAGTTTGGGGATGGCCCTTTCCTGTTTCAGCATGACGATGCCCCTGTGCACAAAGCAAGGTCAATACAGAAATGTTTTTTCGAGATTGGTGTGGAAGAAGTTGACTGGCCTGAACATAGCCCTGACCTCAACCCTATCGAACACCTTTGGGATGAATGCCGACTGCGAGCCAGGCCTAAACCTCCCAACATCCATGCCTTGTTCTGTACGTGATGACATCACGTGCCCCCGCATACCTTCAGAGTTATTTGGCAATCATCATTCGAAAAACACAGTTTACATCATTATTTGTCAAAATAAAGAACGTTTGACAAAAGACAAATCCATCCTCGTCAAATTGATAAAAATGTTGATCTTTAGAACGTTTGCGACATTGCTTTTGTTGAATACACCTGGGTCAATGGAAACCTACCTAGTGTCGTAAAGCCCCACGCCCAGTATAAGTGCTGACATTTCCCTCCATGGTTGTATCACTTTCCATCCAGAAATGAACTTTAAAGGATGAGCCTAAACTATCTGTAGATACATGCTGAATACCTAAAGTTTAAACAGAAACTACAGAACATGGTGATCTTGATGTTCCACAAATGTAATGGATATTTTTTTAATTGGTGAAATGATCCATTAAATCAAATCATATTTGTCACATACACATGGTTAGCAGATGTTAATGCGAGGGTAGCAAAATGCTTGTGCTTCTAGTTCCGACCATGCAGTACTATTTAACAAGTAATCTAACAATTTCACAACAGCTACCTTATACACAGAAGAGTAAAGAAATGAATAAGAATATGTACATATGGATGAGCGATGGCCGACCGGCATAGGCAAGATGCAGTAGATGGTATAGTGTTTACATATGAGATGAGTAGTGTAGGGTATGTAAACATTATATAAAGTGGCATAGTTTAAAGTGACTAGCGATATATTTATTACATCCATATTTTCATCATTAAAGTGGCTAGAGATTGAGTCAGTATGTTGGCAGCAGCCACTCAATGTTAGTGATTGCTGTTTAACAGTCTGATGGCCTTGAGAGAGAAGCTGTTTTTCAGTCTCTCGGTCCCAGCTTTTATGCACCTGAACTGACCTCGCCTTCTGGATGACAGCGGGGTGAACAGGCAGTGGCTCGGGTGGTTGTTGTCCTTCTTTTTGGCCTTCCTGTGACATCAGGTTGTGTAGGTGTCCTGGAGGGCAGGTAGTTTGCCACCGGTGATGCGTTGTGCAGACCTCACTACCCTCTGGAAAGCCTTACGGTTGTGAGCGGGATGCTCTCGATTGTGTATCTTTTAAAAGTGTTTTTGGTGACAAGCCGAAATTTCTTCAGCCTCCTGAGGTTGAAGAGGCGCTGTTGCGCCTTCTTCACCACGCTGTCTGTGTGGGTGGACCATTTCAGTTTGTCCATGATGTGTACGCCGAGGAACTTCAAACCTTCCACCTTCTCCACTACTGTCCCGTCGATATGGATAGGGGGGTGCTTCCTCTGCTGAATCCTGATGTCCACGATCATCTCCTTTGTTTTGTTGACGTTGAGTGTGAGGTTATTTTCCTGACGCCACACTCCGAGGGCCCTCACCTCCTCCCTGTAGGCCGTCTCGTCATTGTTGGTAATCAAGCCTACCACTGTAGTGTCATCTGCAAACTTCATGATTGAGTTGGAGGCATGCATGGCCACGCAGTCATGGGTGAACAGGAAGTACAGGAGAGGGCTGAGAACCCACCCTTGTGGGGCCCCAGTGTTGAGGATCAGTGGGGTGGAGTAGTTGTTTCCTACCCTCACCACCTGGGGGCGGCCCGTCAGGATGTCCAGGACCAAGTTGCACAGGGCGGGGTCGAGACCCAGGGTCTCGAGCTTAATGACGAGTTTGGCGGGTACTATGGTGTTAAATACTGAGCTGTAGTCGATGAACATCATTCTTACATAGCTATTCCTCTTGTCCAGATGGGTTAGGGCAGTGTGCAGTGTGATTGCGATTGCGTAGTCTGTGGACCTATTGGGGTCCACAGTGCCTTGCAAGAGTATTCATCCCCCTTGGCATTTTTGCTATTTTGTTACATTACAACCTGTAATTTAAATAGATTTTTATTTGGAGTTCATGTAATGGACATATACAAAATAGTCCAAATTGGTGAAGTGAAATTACAAGAATAACTTATTTTTAAAAAATCAAAAAAAAATAAAAAGGAAAAGTGGTGCATGCATATGTTTTCACTCCCTTTGCTATGGAGCCCCTAAATAAGATCTGGTGCCAGCAATTACCTTCAGAAGTCACATAATTAGTTAAATAAAGTCCACCTGTGTGCAATCTTAGTGTCAGAGGATCAGTGGGGTGGAGTACACACCTGTTCTGAGTATATATAGACCTGTTCCGAAAGCGCCCAAAGTCTGCAACACCACCAAGCAAGCGGCACTACCAAGCCAGTGGCACCATGAAGACCAAGGAGCTCTCCAAACAGGTCAGGGACAAAGTTGTGGGGAAGTACAGATCAGGGTTGGGTTCTAAAAAATATCAGAGACTTGGAACATCCCATGGGGCACCATTAAATCCATTATTAAAGAATGGAAAGAATATGGCACCACAACAAACCTGCATAGAGAGGGCTTCCCACCAAAACTGACAGACCAGGCAAGGAGGGCATTAATCATTAATCAGAGAGGCAACAAAGAGACCAAAGATAACAATGAAGGAGCTGCAAAGCTCCAGAGAGGAGATTGGAGTATCTGTCCATAGGACCACTTTAAGCCGTACACTCCACAGAGCTTGGCTTTACGGAAGAGTGGCCATTGCTTAAAGAAAAAAATAAGCAAGCACATTTGGTGTTCACCTAAAGGTATGTGGGAGACTCCCCAAACATTTGGAAGAAGGTACTCTGGTCTGATGAGACTCAAAAAGCTTTTTGGCCATCAAGGAAAATAATATGTCTGGCACAAACCCAACACATCTCATCACCCCGAGAACATCACAGTGAAGCATGGTGGTGGCAGCATCATGCCGTGGGGAAGTTGTTCATCGGCAGGGACTGGGAAACAGTTTAGAAATGAAGGAATGATGAATGGAGCTAAATACAGGGACATTTTTGAGGGAAACCTGTTTCAGTATTCCAGAGATTTGAGACTGGGACGGAGGTTCACCTTCCAGCAGGACAATGACCCTAAGCATAGTGCCAAATGAACACTCAAGTGATTTAAGGGGAAACATTGAAATGTCTTGGAATGGCCTCGTCAAAGCCCAGACCTCAATCCAATTGAGAATCTGTGTTTTGACTTAAATATAACTGTATACCAGCGGAACACATCCAACTTGAAGGAGTTGGAGCAGTTTTGCCTTGAAGAATGGGCAAAACTACTAGTGGCTTGATGTGCCAAGCTTATAGAGACATACCCCAAGAGTCTTGCAGCTGCAATTGCTGCAAAAGGTGGCTCTACAAAGTATTGACTTTTTGGGGGGGTTGAATAGTTATGCATGCTCAAGTTGTCTGTTTTTTGTCTTATTTGTTGTTTGTTTCACAATAAAACACATTTTGCATTTTAAAGTGGTAGGCATGTTGTGTAAATAAAGTCATACAAACCCCCCCAAAATCTATTTTAATTCCAGGTTGTAAGGCAACAAAATAGGGAAAATGCCAAGGTGGTCAATACTTTCGCAAGCCACTGTATGCAAACATTATTAAAATGATTGTGAAAAATGTGTTTGTATCATATGACTGTGTTTTGCTTTTCATGTTTTTATTGTAATTGTTGTTTATGTATGTGTTCATGCAGGGCTTATCTGCAAAAGAGATCATGGTCTCAGCATGACTCCCTGGCTAAATAAAAGTTAACAAATAGCAAATCCAAAATTAAATGAGCGTTAGGATTTTCCGGTGTCAATATTAATATGGTATATTCATAAAAGTTTAGCACATGCATTAGATTTGCAGGGCATTAACAATTTAACAAAAAATATCATTAGAATCATAGTTCTGGTAGATCAGACTCTTTAACTTGCATGACAATCCCTGAGAAAAAAAATCCCATATTTAATGATGAGCTTCCGGATGGGATACTCTGCCTTTCCATTTTTATTGGAGAATGTTTTCCATGGCATTTGTATTATGGAATGGGAAACTTCTCCAAGGTTGAAAATATTGACATGGACTGTGATTTATATTACCTGCAAATGTTTTGCTAAACTTTCATTTACTCATTTACTGTGAGATAGAATTATATACATTTCCCCATTTAACACCTCCCATGAGAGTAATCATGATTCAAATTCACTCTTAACACAATCACTGTAGGCTACATACATGGTTTACTGCTCTGGGTCTGTCTGTGCATTGTCATTAGCCAAGACAGTTAACTTTAAAAGGGGCTTGCTAGTAGTTGAGTGATGTCTCTCTCAAGATTATGAAAACTAAAAACAGCACTTTAAATCATTCTATTTTGAAAATTGATTTCTGACCAGCATGACAGTTTTTGTGCAAACTGACATACAGATTGGCTTTAGACAAGACTGGACAATGTGGGGACTCGACTGGTCCCCTCATTGCAACAAATACTTTCCTTCATTGGCCTTGGTGCACAGAAAAATTTGTTAAAACTCATATATATTGTATCTTTGTTTGGAATGCAGATAACTATGTCTGGATGTAGCCAGCACCTTTGTGTACTCAACAGTGTAGTGAATGAATCATCACATGATTATTTGAGCAATCAGAGCAGTGATTTATCTGATTACCTAAAAAGCTTTGGGACAATTGGTTTATTGAACATGTTCCTGTGGATTACAATGTAAAAGTCGTGCAAAATGGATGGGGGCTTAAATACCCTCTAGTCTGAGAGCTTAATCCCCCTATCAGGTTTCAAGTCTTTAACCTCTAACATTAAAGGACTATAACATTACATATTGCTCCCGATACACTCTCTAAGATAAGGAATATTGGGTGAGAGAATAATAAGGTTGACATTTTTTAGGAGAATCAACTTTGAGGGTTATGTCAATTGTAAGCTACAGTATTATTTATTTATATTTGTAACCTATTTTTTGGAAGCAATTAGTTGATACAGCAGTCCCATCTCCTCTGAGGCATGCCCTAGATGAATCAAAGCATACACCTCAAGTGGTCTCAAAGGGACTGGAGTATTTGACTGGCTCAGGAAAGATTGACAAGTGAGCATTATTTTCACTCGAAAGTGGCAGGGAGTCCCTTATGCAGTATGAAGGCATGTGAAGGGCTGCTCTTTTTCCTCACACATCTGCAGTGCTATTCAACCAGGCCTCTGAGCATTTAGATAATCAGAATTCAGCAACATGGCTGTCTGCTTCGTGCTGTCAAATTTGGACGGATATGTTTCAGCAAGTGAGAAAAGGTAGACACGTACACTACACACACTTGCCCAGTGAGTCCAGAGTCACTTCTCTATACGGGCAAATGCGTCTTAGCGTATCCGGTGCAGAGCCAAGCTGTAATGTGAAAAATCGGTTCCTGCATGGAGAAGCAGTCAGTCATGAAGCTGTCTAGGGCCAGCAGCTATCCGTTTAGTGAGCGACTGCAGGGCAAAAGGCCAGACTTAGACCCACTTTTCTTTAACTCCGGTTCACGAAAGACTTCTCCAGTTAAAATAATAGCCTCTCAGGTGATTCAGCGTTTTACCAGCATTTTAACCCCTTATAGAAACTGCTCAGTTTCATAGGAAACTGATTTAAACTACGTGTTAAGGATCGTACCACTGCTGTATAAATCCCAACTCAATCTGGGGCTCTTTTAACAAACCTAACGCAATGGTAAATCTTAGCATTAGCGCTATAGTTTCCGTGGGTGTGTCCGAAATATTGTTCCTATTTTCATGGGGATAATTATGACAAAGTTAAAACAGGTTTTTAGACATTTTTGCGAAATTAGAAAAAATACTAAAGAGAAATACTTATTTATGTAAGTATTCAGACCCTTTGCTATGAGACTTGAAATTGAGCTCAGGTGCATCCTGTTTCCATTGATCATCCTTGAGATGTTTCTACAACTTGATTGGGGCCCACCTGGGGTAAATTCAATTGATTGGACATGATCTGTGGTAAATTAATTTGATTTGACATGCACACACCTACAGTGCCTTGCGAAAGTATTCGGCCCCCTTGAACTTTGCGACCTTTTGCCACATTTCAGGCTTCAAACATAAAGATATAAAACTGTATTTTTTTGTGAAGAATCAACAACAAGTGGGACACAATCATGAAGTGGAACGACATTTATTGGATATTTCAAACTTTTTTAACAAATAAAAAACTGAAAAATTGGGCGTGCAAAATTATTCAGCCCCTTTACTTTCAGTGCAGCAAACTCTCTCCAGAAGTTCAGTGAGGATCTCTGAATGATCCAATGTTGACCTAAATGACTAATGATGATAAATACAATCCACCTGTGTGTAATCAAGTCTCCGTATAAATGCACCTGCACTGTGATAGTCTCAGAGGTCCGTTAAAAGCGCAGAGAGCATCATGAAGAACAAGGAACACACCAGGCAGGTCCGAGATACTGTTGTGAAGAAGTTTAAAGCCGGATTTGGATACAAAAAGATTTCCCAAGCTTTAAACATCCCAAGGAGCACTGTGCAAGCGATAATATTGAAATGGAAGGAGTATCAGAACACTGCAAATCTACCAAGACCTGGCCGTCCCTCTAAACTTTCAGCTCATACAAGGAGAAGACTGATCAGAGATGCAGCCAAGAGGCCCATGATAACTCTGGATGAACTGCAGAGATGGCGTAAAAAGCAACACAGCTCATCACCTTGAACACACCATCCCCGCTGTCAAACATGGTGGTGGCAGCATCATGGTTTGGGCCTGCTTTTCTTCAGCAGGGACAGGGAAGATGGTTAAAAGTGATGGGAAGATGGATGGAGACAAATACAGGACCATTCTGGAAGAAAACCTGATGGAGTCTGCAAAAGACCTGAGACTGGGACGGAGATTTGTCTTCCAACAAGACAATGATCCAAAACATAAAGCAAAATCTACAATGGAATGGTTCAAAAATAAACATATCCAGGTGTTAGAATGGCCAAGTCAAAGTCCAGACCTGAATCCAATCGAGAATCTGTGGAAAGAACTGAAAACTGCTGTTCACAAATGCTCTCCATCCAACCTCACTGAGCTCGAGCTGTTTTGTAAGGAGGAATGGGAAAAAATGTCAGTCTCTCGATGTGCAAAACTGATAGAGACATACCCCAAGCGACTTACAGCTGTAATCGCAGCAAAAGGTGGCGCTACAAAGTATTAACTTAAGGGGGCTGAATAATTTTGCACGCCCAATTTTTCAGTTTTTGATTTGTTAAAAAAGTTTGAAATATCCAATAAATGTCGTTCCACTTCATGATTGTGTCCCACTTGTTGTTGATTCTTCACAAAAAAATACAGTTTTAAATCTTTATGTTTGAAGCCTGAAATGTGGCAAAAGGTCGCAAAGTTCAAGGGGGCCGAATACTTTCGCAAGGCACTGTATCTACATAAGGTCCCACAGTTGACAGTGCATGTCAGAGCATGAGGACGAAGGAATTGTTGGTAAGGCTCCGAGAAAGGATTCTGTCATGGCAAAGATCTGGGGAAGGGTACCAAAACATTTCTGCAGGATTGAAGGTCCCCAAGAACACAGTGGCCTCCATAATTCTTAAAAAGAAGACGTTTGGAACCACCAAGACTCTTATTAGAGCTGGCCGCTGCCAAACTGAGCAATTGGGGGAGAAGGGCCGTGGTCAAGGAGGTGTCCAAGAACCCGATTGTCACTCTGACAGAGCTCCCAAGTTCCTCTGTGGAGATGGGAGAAACTTCCAGAAGGACAACCATCTCTGCAGCACTCCACCAATCAGGCATTTATTGTAGAGTGGTCAGACGGAAATCACTCAGTAAAATCACTTGATAGCCTGCATGGAGTTTGCCAAAAGGTAACTAAAAGACTCAGACCATGAGAAACCAGACTCTCTGGTGTGATGAAACAAATATTGAACTCTTTGGCCTGAATGCCAAGAGTCACATCTGAAGGAAACCTGGCACCATCCCTACAGTGAAGCATGGTGGTGGCAGCTTCATGCTGTGGGGATGTTTTTCAGTGGCAGGGACTGGGAGACTAGTCGGGATTGAGGGAAAGATGAACGGAGCAAAGTACAGAGAGATCCTTGATGAAAACCTGCTCCAGAGCACTCAGGATCTCAGATTGGGGCGAAAGTTCACCTTCCGACAGGACAACAACCCCAAGCACACAGCCAAGACAACGCAGGAGTGTCTTCAGGACAAGTCTTTCAAAAAGAGAGCTGTCCGAAGCAAGTACAGGTTATACCTGCAGCAGGTGGTGCGAGTGGTGAACTTCATCAACAACTACGCAGAGGATAATGCAATAGTATTACCAGGACACCACCCAGCACTGTGATAGGGGTCAACATCCCACAGCAGGTTGGACTGGAGGATGGTACGGTGCTAGTGGAAAGCTATGGCTGGCAACAACACCTGACTCTGTACTTCAGGCCGCTGTCACAGTTCAGGCAGTACCAGCACTTAAGGTGAATATCATTTTCATTGCACTGTATGAGGATATTCTTCTTATCTAAACTTGGGAGATGAATTAATGTTGTGCAAGATTGTAATGTCTTTTCCTGTTTTACAGCTTTGATGCTCTGGAGCCTTGTGTTGTCGCCAAGGAGCGTTCGGACTCGGGCAGGATCAGGTTTCAGCTGCTGTACAGCGCTGACATCCTTCCTCCCATGGATGGCCTGCCTGTACAAGCACCACCTGGACTGGACACAGCTAGACAAAATTATGTTTTTGAAAAGATCTGCGATGAAGAGGCTACGAACATCACACGCCCTGTACCAAAGTCAAGGGCAGGACAGAAACAGGCTCTCCGAATATAGATTCCCTTGTTCATGCGTTGTTCGGATGGACCAGTCATCAGCACTATACGCAGTGTCTCTATTCAAATGACTCACTCCAAACACACACGCTATACGTTGCTGCTACTGTATATTTTTTATCCTGCTGCTCAGCCACTTTACCCCTGATTGTATGCATATAACTACCTCATCTATCACTGATATTGTTCTTGTTCTTGTACATACTGTATATTATTTTATTTATAGTGACACTATCTATTTCTGATATTGCTACTATGTAGGTAACCACTTGGCTGTACCGTTTACACCTTCTGTAGAGACCCATCCACTAGGCAAGATATGGCTGTGGGTTATAGCATTTCTTTCACAAAACCCATCAATTTAGACAAGTGTGTCTGGGTAAGCATCATCTAATATTTATAAAATATTTACATCTGGAAACGTTCTGTTTACCTGGAATTTTTATTGTAGGCTACCACCACCTTTAGTCTTAATCTTTACTACACTACTCACTGTTTAGCACATGACCTCACATGTGAATCCTTAAAGAGATGGGTAGGGCTGATTTAAGAGGATGTGAACAATGCTGAATGGGTGTAGACAAAGGAGAGCTCTCCAGTAGGTACCAAAACATTCAAAGGCCATTTTCTCAAAAGTGAGTTTACAAGTTTGTCAACTTTCAAAGCATAATTAATTTCCCATTGTTCCAAAAATGCAGTGCATCGTATACCATTGTGTTGCTCTGAGTTCTATTTTTTCCAATGTAAAAAACACCATTTCAAATTTTGCTACATAAGACCAATTTGAGCCGGTCGGTCACATATTTGGAGTAAACTTGAGTGTACCTTACACCCAACATTAGGAGGCTAAGGGAAAGTCCGGGGGATAGCCCCACCACGTTGGTCTCTTTTAATGAGGGTAGCTCACTAGCTAAATAGATATGTTGACAACTATTGCTGCTACTAGACTGTCTTGAACTGAAGGTGGCTTGCTTACTAAGGTTTCTCCACATACCTGATAAATAATCCTATTTTGCTAGACCTAGCTAACTAACACGATCATGTTTGTGAGAGTCTCATCTTTCCATAAACTGTTTGGATGCTACATACATTTGGAAGACCGTTTGTGGTGATGTTTCATGGTCTGACAAATATCGCCTTAGCTCAGCCACCTTCCATCGCAGATGCAGAAGGCCAACATTGGTGGATGCGGTGGATTGAGACGCAGCCCATGCAAACCCCCAAACATCTCTAGCTTAAACTGATGAATTTTGATTGGGATTTTTGTATATGTCAATAGACTGAAGACTGAAGTGTTTTAAACTTCATCCATAGCTCTACAAAGTGTGTCAGTTGTAATAACCAGGTTTTGACAATACGCTCTCAAAGACACTTGGCTAACATTTTCACAGGTTTGAAAATGATTGGCACGTGACTCCAAAATGAATTTGCCAGTTTACAGGCACAAACATCATGTAAACATACTGGAGGACCCAAAGACGTTGCAACTTTTTTAACTTCTTGAGAATACTTGACACGCAGATGTCCCAAGTATGCCCCTGGAAATGCAAATGCGCTACGCTAAATGCTAAATGTACTCGTTACAACTCAATCTTTGATCAAAATTCACAAGCAGGGTATTGAATTAAAGCTACACTCGTTGTGAACCTAGCCAGCAAGTCAGATTTTTAAAATGCTTTTCGGCGAAAGCATCAGAAGCTATTATCTGATAGCATGCACCCCCCAAAATGCCAGCTCGACACGTAAACAACAGATTTTGCGATAGCCGGCGCTACCCAAAACGCAGAAATAAAATATAAAACATTCATTACCTTAGACGAGCTTCTTTCTTGGCACTCCTATATGCCCCATAAACATCACTATTGGGTCTTTTTTTCGTTTAAATCGGTCCATATATACCCAAAATAGCTTTGTATGGAGGTTGTGTCATTCAGAAAAAATCATCGTTTTTAAACGCTGCGTAATTTTTTAAAATTAAAAAAGTCGACGATAAACTTTCACAAAACACTTCGAAATCCTTTTGTAATCCAACTTTAGGTATTAGTAAACGTTTATAATCTATCAAAATGATTACAGGGCGATGTCTCTTCAATAGGTCCTCACTTCAAAAACAATGCCATCTGATCTCTCCTTAAACTGCATCCGGGTGAAGACTGGGAAACTGGAGGTCAGACAGATGTATTTTCCAACAATTAATTCAATTGAAAATTAGTACAATGGCGCCATCGTGCGGAATTTGTATGAGGTGCAGGCAGATTCCCATTAAATTCTGTTCTCTTTTAACAACTGGTGGAAGTGACTTATGGAAATTATTTTTTGCTTTCAGAGAGCAGTTTTTCTTGCGTTTTTCAATGAAACACACGATCTGTTATAGTCACAGCCGTGATTTAACCAGTTTTATAAACTTCAGAGTGTTTTCTATCCACACATACTAATCATATGCATATACTATATTCCTGGCATGAGTAGCAGGACGCTGAAAAGTTGCGCGATTTTTAACAGAATTTTCAAAAAAGGTGGGGGTAGAAGTAAGAGGTTTTAACAAATCAAAAACTGAAAAATTGGGCGTGCAAAATTATTCAGCCCCCTTAAGTTAATACTTTGTAGCGCCACCTTTTGCTGCGATTACAGCTGTAAGTCGCTTGGGGTATGTCTCTATCAGTTTTGCACATCGAGAGACTGACATTTTTTCCCATTCCTCCTTGCAAAACAGCTCGAGCTCAGTGAGGTTGGATGGAGAGCATTTGTGAACAGCAGTTTTCAGTTCTTTCCACAGACTCTTGATTGGATTCAGGTCTGGACTTTGACTTGGCCATTCTAACACCTGGATATGTTTATTTTTGAACCATTCCATTGTAGATTTTGCTTTATGTTTTGGATCATTGTCTTGTTGGAAGACAAATCTCCGTCCCAGTCTCAGGTCTTTTGCAGACTCCATCAGGTTTTCTTCCAGAATGGTCCTGTATTTGGCTCCATCCATCTTCCCATCAATTTTAACCA
Source organism: Oncorhynchus clarkii lewisi (assembly GCF_045791955.1). Lineage (NCBI taxonomy): Eukaryota > Metazoa > Chordata > Actinopteri > Salmoniformes > Salmonidae > Oncorhynchus > Oncorhynchus clarkii. The sequence goes on along the minus strand of NC_092150.1, from coordinate 50,001,734 downwards.
TCTTCCCTGTCCCTGCTGAAGAAAAGCAGGCCCAAACCATGATGCTGCCACCACCATGTTTGACAGTGGGGATGGTGTGTTCAGCTGTGTTGCTTTTACGCCAAACATAAAGTTTTGCATTGTTGCCAAAAAGTTTAATTTTGGTTTCATCTGACCAGAGCACCTTCTTCCACATGTTTGGTGTGTCTCCCAGGTGGCTTGTGGCAAACTTTAAACAACACTTTTTATGGATATCTTTAAGAAATGGCTTTCTTCTTGCCACTCTTCCATAAAGGCCAGATTTGTGCAATATACGACTGATTGTTGTCCTATGGACAGAGTCTCCCACCTCAGCTGTAGATCTCTGCAGTTCATCGAGAGTGATCATGGGCCTCTTGGCTGCATCTCTGATCAGTCTTCTCCTTGTATGAGCTGAAAGTTTAGAGGGACGGCCAGGTCTTGGTAGATTTGCAGTGGTCTGATACTCCTTCCATTTCAATATTATCGCTTGAACAGTGCTCCTTGGGATGTTTAAAGCTTGGGAAATCTTTTTGTATCCAAATCCGGCTTTAAACTTCTTCACAGCAGTATCTCGGACCTGCCTGGTGTGTTCCCTGTTCTTCATGACGCTTTTTTTACGGACCTCTGAGACTATCACAGTGCAGGTGCATTTATACGGAGACTTGATTACACACAGGTGGATTGTATTTATCATCATTAGTCATTTAGGTCAACATTGGATCATTAAGAGATCCTCACTGAACATCTGGAGAGAGTTTGCTGCACTGAAAGTGAAGGGGCTGAATAATTTTGCACGCCCAAATTTTCAGTTTTTGATTTGTTAAAAAAGTTTGAAATATCCAATAAATGTTGTTCCACTTCATGATTGTGTCCCTACAGTTTTATATCTTTATGTTTGAAGCCTGAAATGTGGCAAAAGGTCGCAAAGTTCAAGGGGGCCGAATACTTTCGCAAGGCACTGTATTTAGCAGTATTGAGGGTAGAGAACGGCTGTAGGCTCCCCATGCCCATCTAACAAATATAGTACCGGTGGGAAAAATATCTATAAACAAACAAATGATGGCAAACAATGTCCTTCACAGGACTAAATCAAAGATACCCTGCATGGGATACAAGGTCCACCATACAACTCATCTCCAAATTCCCAGACAAATAGATAAAGTGTGTTACACAAACAGGGGCCCTATCTGCTTTTGAATAAAAAACAGCTAAGACAGTAGAGATGATAATTGTAATTGCATTTTATATTCAACAAGAGGTCAAAATGTAATTCAAGGCCAAATTCATAATTGTTAAAAAGCTTCTTTAGGAAAGGTCTTTGAGGACAGCGCCTGACTCATATATCAAATCAAATGTATTTATGAAGCCCTTCTTACATCAGCTGATGTCACAAAGTGCTGTACAGAAACCCAGGCTAAAACCCCAAACAGCAAGCGTTGAAGCACGGTGGCTAGGAAAAACTCAGTAGAAAGGCCAGAACCTAGGAAGAAACCGGAAACAGGCTATGAGGGGTGGCCTCTTCTGGCTGTGCCGGGTGGAGATTATAACAGAACATGGCCAAGATGTTCAAATGTACATAGATGACCAGCAGGGTCAAATAATAATAATCACTGTAGTTGTCGAGGGTGCAACAGGTCAGCACCTCAGGAGTAAACAGCAGGTCTGGGACAGGTAGTATGTCCGGTGAACAGGTCAGGGTTCTATGAGGAAAAACATTAAGATCCACAACATTTATTCCACAGGGCAAAACTAGGTCCAGAGTATGACTGTGGCAGTGAGTAGGTCCGGAGACATGTTGGAAAAAACCCGCTGAGTCGATGATGTCTCAAAAAGCCTTTTGGAGTGGTCTGTGGACTTTTCCATGTGAATATTAAAGTCACCAAAGATTTGAATATTATCTGCCATGACTACAAGGTCCGATACGAATTCAGGGAACTCAGTGAGGAACGCTGTAAACAGTAGCTTTAAAAAGTGATTGAGTAGGCTGCATAGATTTCATGACTAGAAGCTCAAAAGACGAAAATGTTTTTGTTTTTTTGTAAATTCAAATTTGCTATCATAAATGTTAGCAACACCTCCACCTTTGCGGGATGCGCGGGGTGTATGGTCACTAGTGTAACCAGGAGGTGAGGCCTCATTTAACACAGTAAATTCATCAGGCTAAACAATGTTTCAGTCAGTCCAATCACATCAAGATTATGATCAGAATTAGTTAATTGACTATAACTGCCTTGGAAGTAAGGGATCTAACATTAAGTAGCCCTATGTAGACATTCGAGGTATCATAATCTCTTTCAATAAAGGCAGGAATGGAGGAGGTCTTTATTCCAGTGAGATTGCTAAGGCTAACACCGCCATGTTTAGTTTTGCCCAACCTAGGTCGAGGCACAGAGATGGTCTCAATGGGGATAGCTGAGCTGACTACGCTGACTGTGCTAGTGGCAGACTCCACTAAGCTGGCAGGCTGGCTAACAGCCTGCTGCGTGGCCTGCACCCTATCTCATTGTGGAGCTAGGGGAGTTATAGCCCTGTCTATGTTGGTAGATAAGATGAGAGCACCCCTCCAGCTTGGATGGAGTCCGTCACTCCTCAGCAGGCCAGGCTTGGTCCTGTTTGTGGGTGAGTCCCAGAGAGAGGGCCAATTATCTACAAATTCTATATTTTGGGAGGGGCAGAAAACAGTTTTCAACCAGCGATTGACTTGTGAGACTCTGCTGTAGAGCTCATTACTCCCCCTAACTGGGAAAGGGGCCAGAGACAATTACTCGATGCCGACACATCTTTGTAGCTGATATACACGCTGAAGCTATGTTGTGCTTGGTGACCTCTGACTGTTTCATCCTAACATCGTTGGTGCCGACGTGGATAACAATATCCCTATGCTCTCTACACTCGCCAGTTTTAGCTTTAGCCAGCACCATCTTCAGATTAGCCTTAACGTCGGTAGCCCTGTCCCCTGGTAAACAGTGTATGATCGCTGGATGATTCGTTTTAAGTGTAATACTGCACGTAATGGAGTTGCCAATGACTAGGGTTTTTAACCTGTTGGATCTCTAGGGGCGCTATTTCATTTTTGGATAAAAAACGTTCCCGTTTTAAGCGCAATATTTTGTCACGAAAAGATGCTCGACTATGCATATTGACAGTTTTTGAAAGAAAACACTCTGAAGTTTCAGAATCTGCAAAGATATTGTCTGTAAGTGCCCCAGAACTCATTCTACAGGCGAAACCAAGATGATGCGTCAAGCAGGAAATGAGCAGAATCTCTGAAGCTCTGTTTTCCATTGTCTCCTTATATGGCTGTGATTGCGCAAGGAATGAGGCTACACTTTCTGTCGTTTCCCCAAGGTGTTTGCAGCATTGTGACGTATTTGTAGGCATATCATTGGAAGATTGACCATAAGAGACTACATTTTCCAAGTGTCCGCCTGGTGTCCTGCGTGGAATTCGGTGCGCAAACGCCAGCTGCTTGTACTTTTCCATTTGATTGAGGGGAGAAACCATGCTTCCACGAACGATATATCATTGAAGAGATATGTGAAAAACACCTTGAGGATTGATTCTAAACAACGTTTGCCATGTTTTCAGTCGATATTATGGAGTTAATTTGGAAAAAAGTTCGCGTTTTGAGGACTGAATTTTCGTTTTTTTTTTGGTAGCCAAATGTGATGTACAAAACGGAGCTATTTCTAATACACAAAGAATCTTTTTTGGAAAAACTGAGCATCTGCTATCTAACTGAGAGTCTCCTCATTGAAAACATCCGAAGTTCTTCAAAGGTAAATTATTTTATTTGAAGGCTTTTATGTTTTTGTTGAAATCTTGCGTGCTGGATGCTAACGCTAATGCTAACGCTAAATGCTACGCTAGCTAGCCACTTTTACACAAATGATTGTTTTCCTATGGTTGAGAAGCATATTTTGAAAATCTGAGATGACAGTGTTGTTTACAAAAGGCTAAGCTTGAGAGATTGCATATTTATTTAATTTCATTTGCGATTTTCATGAATGGTTAACGTTGCGTTATGGTAATGAGCTTAGGTCTGTAAATAGAATCCCGGATCCGGGTTTGGTCGACGCAACAGGTTAATTTGTCAGAGCTAATGGTGGGAGGCTTTGGCGTCTCAGACCCCGTAACGGGAGGAGTGGAGACCAGAGAAGGCTCGGCCTCTGACTCCGACTCACTGCTCAATGGGGAGAACCGGTTGAAAGTTTCTGTCGGCTGAATGAGCGACATTGGTTGAGTATTCCTACAGCATTTCCTTCAAGAAGCCATGAGAAAGTTGTCCGGCTGCGGGGACTGAGTGACGATATTTATACTACTATCTGTACTTACTAGCGGCACAGACTCTGTTTCATCCTTTCCTATACTTAGATTACGCTTGCCTAACGATTGCATCTGAAGATGGTCTTGCAACACAACTATCCTCGCCATAAGGCAATCGTTCTCCTGTATACTATGAGTACAACCACTGCAATTGGAAGGCATCATGTTAATGTTACTACTTAGCTTCGGCTGGTGAAGGTCCTGAAGAATAACGTCCAGATATAGCGTCCGGAGGAAAATACCACAATCCATAATACTTAATTTACAGTACTCAACCCATTGATTATAATTGGTTGAATGAGTTTACCTTAGCTGAATGAAAGAAGGATGATTTCATGTTCTGTGTAGGACTTTCTAATATGGGCATTTTGTGGCTGGAAAGTTAACTTCTTAAGGTATAGGGGACAGCATTTTCACTTTTGGATAAATAGTGTTCCCAATTTCAACTTCCTGCTACTCATGCCAATAATATAAGATATGCATTTTATTAGTAGATGTGGATAGAAACCACTCTGAAGTTTCTAAAACTGTTTGAATCATGTCTGTGAGTATAACAGAACTTATGTAGCAGGCAAAACCCCGAGGACTAACCGTTCAGAAATAATATTTTTGTGGTCTCTGTCTGTTCATTGAGTTCTCATTGGGAAACAATATTTCTTAGGAACTTGTTTTCAGTTCCTACCGCTTCAACTGGATGTCACCAGTCTTTGGAATTTGGTTGAGGTTATAAAGTATGGCCATCTAGGAACTGCGTAACACTGTTGAGAGTTGCACAAGACTTGAAAAGTAGCTTGGTTTCTTGTCTTCCTGTATTGAACACAGATAGACCCGTCTTCAATTTGATCGATTATTAACGTTTAAAAATATCTAAAGTTGAATTACAAAAGTACTTTGAAATGTTTTGGCATAGTTTACAGGCTTTAGAAATATTTTGTAGTGACGTTGCGCAATTTGGAAGTTGTTTTTTTCTGGATCAAACGCGCCAAATAAATGGACATTTTGGACGGAATTAATCAAATAAAAGGACCAATTGTGATGTTTATTGGGCATATTGGAGTGTCAACAAAAGAAGCTCGTCAAAGGTAAGGCATGTTTTATATTTTATTTCTGCGTTTTGTGTAGCGCCTGCAGGGTTGAAATATGCTACCCTCTTTGTTTACTGTTGTGCTATCATCAGATAATAGCTTCTTATGCTTTCGCCGAAAATACTTTTAAAAATCTGACTTGTTGGCTGGATTCACAACGAGTGTAGCTTTAATTTAGTATCTTACATGTGTGATTTAATGAAAGTTTGATTTTTATTTAATTTTATTTGAATTTGCCACGCTGCATTTTCCCTGGCTTTTGGCCAAGTGGGACGCAAGCGTCCCCTATACCATATATTAAAGGAAAGGTGAATATTTTTGCACAGCCCAGTCAGTAAGTCATACCGTCTGTATCTGTGTAAGCATTTTCACAAGTTTTGATGTAGAAACTGTTCAAAGGTTGGATCGAGGACAGCTCTTATACTTTATCCAATATTTCAAGTGGGTGCTACACATTAATCGTGGAGAGGAATGGCTAGCCAGCTAGCTAGGTAACCATCTACAGCCCGGAGCAGTGACAATGTGAGTGAATAGCGAGGTGCACTGCTGAGGCTACAGACCTGACTGCCTCTCTACTCTGAATGGCTCCATCCTCCGCTCATCTGATCATCAATGCTTCCTCCGATGTCAATGCCATTATATCTGCTTCAACTCATTGATCATCGATCTTCCCTTCCAGTTCAATTACTTACCTTCCAGTTGAATCCAAATTTCTTGATTTGTATTTTTGTTTATTGTACTTGTATACATTTATGCACAATAAAACTAAACAAAAATTCATGCCTGAGTGCAATTGCTTCTCAGATTTTTACAAAATGAAGATTGGACACCATCAGAACAAACATCATGGCCTCTAAGGCAATCTGGACTCTATCTCCTGAGCCCCCAACCCAGACAGCCCCTCCCCTCAGCAACTCCACAGAAGTTTAGTCCACCGCTGTGCAGTCAATCATCTTTAAAATTTAGTCCACTACTTGCTCCCTTGACCCTATCCCTTCATCCCTACTGAAAGCCTGCTCATCTAACCTGCTTCAGTTTGTCACCACCCTAATCAACAAGTCGCCTGCAACCGGGGAGGTATCATCACTCTTCAAAACAGCTGCAGTCACCCCCTAACTGAAGAAACACAAGAAACCCTTGACCAGGACTAGGGTGGAATAGATGGAACCAGGTTACTGATATTTACTCAGATTTCCCACGCAAACCTACTCCCTTTTCTTGGGAATAATAACTGTGAGAAACGGGTAAATTATAATAAATGATTTATATGAACAGCATGATGTGAAATGGAACTGTTAAATGATATGCCTAAATCTGGCATCTCTGCGGGCTATGGCCTACACTCAGCCATCTGCATGATCAGCCATCAACGCTCATCAGCGCATCTCAGTAGCCTATGGAGCGTAGTTCATAATGCATGTACTTTTTTTCTTGTGAAAGGTAGGACTACATTTGCTGCAGCATAGTCTATGAATGCACATCTAATTTACAAATATTGGGGGTCACCTTATTTTTTTTTATTGTAAAGAAGCATTTTGAAAATTGCAGCTGCAGAGTTTTAAAACAGCCTACCACTCAAATATAGTTGCTTAAGTCAGTGCACACGCGAGCACTCTCTCACAGTCTTTCTCTCCATCATTTCCATTCAAATTGCATCCAAAATAGATAGGCCTAATCCTGTACAAGATTTTTATACTGTATATACACAGTGCCTTCGGAAGATATTCAGGCCGCTTTACTTTTTCCATATTTTGTTACTTCACAGGCTTATTCTAAAATGTTTGACATGTTTTTCCCCCTTATAAATGTTCACACAATACCCCATAATGAAAAAGAAAAGTTGTTTTTGTTGTTGTTGAAATGTATATACATATATATAAAAAAAACATATCACATTTACAAAAGTACTCAGACCCTTTACGCTACAAGCTCGGCACACCTGTGTTTGGGGAGTTTCTCCCATTCTTCTCTGCATATCCTCTCAAGCTCTGTCAGGTTGGATCGGGAGCGTTGCTGCAAAGCTATTTTCAGGTCTCTCCAGACATGTTCGATCGGGTTCAAGTCTGTGTTCTGGCTCAGCCACTCAAGGAAATTCAGAGACTTGTCCCAAAGCCACTCCTGCGTTATCTTGGATGTGTTCTTAGAGTTGTTGTCCTGTTTGAAGGAGCAGGTTTTCATCAATTATCTCTCTGTACTTTGCCTCGATCCTGACTATTCTCCCGGTCCCTGCCGCTGATCTGTGCCTCGACTCAAACCAGTCTCGGTGCTCTACGGACTATTACTTCGACCTCATGGCTTGGCTTTTGCTCTGACAAGCACTGTCAACTGTGAGACCTTATATAGACAGGTGAGGGCCTTTCCAAATCATGTCCAATGAAGTGAATTTACCACAAGTGGACTCTAATCAAGTTCTATAAATATCTCAAGGATGATCAATGGAAACTGGATGCACCAGAGCTCAATTTCGAGTCTCATAGCAAAGGGTCTGAATACTTATGTAAATACAGTATTTCTGTTTTTTACATTTAATACATTTGAAAAAAAATATTAACCTGTTTTCCCTTGTCATTATGGGGTATTGTGTGTAGATTGTTGAGATTTTTATTTATTTAATCAATTTTATAATAAGGCTGTAATGTAACAAAATGTAGGAAAAGTAAAGGGGTTTGAATACTTCCCGAAAGCACTGTATATGGATGTCATAGCCTACCTCTTTCAGGTGATACATTAAATGAAGTGTGGTGGTTAATTTCTGTATTACAAAATGAGGAGAGAGACAAACTTCACACACCAGTCAGATTAATACTTGAACTACTGTACATATTTAATAATAAGAGGTTTGCAATAGCAATGACTTTCAATTATGCAACATTTCTAATGAACCATTGAAAGTGACAACACAAAAGTACAAATATCTTTTCTAGCCAAGATACACCCCTCTCAACCTACATGACGAACCACAGATATTAGGAACATTTCACAAAGGGACATTATAATTGAGAAAGGAGTATCCTTATAAATTATCGTTCAGTTTGGTCCCTACGACGAGGTTCTAATCTCGTTCCTGGTACTTCATAACACAGAACCATTACCTCATCCAATGGCATAACTTAATTGTCAACTCTAGATACTCCCATCTCAAGTAACACCCCTTCTTGACCCCTCTCCTGGACAAGCTCACTGAGGGGAGTGAGCCTCTAGGTCATACACTGTCCCAGGATAAGTGCAACATCAGAGAGGACATACAATGGTTCCAGACACTGCCAATGACCTACCCCCAATGCCAAAGGAGGGAGTGACTTGCACACAGACATTGTGGAGACAAGTAATTGGCTCCCCATTAATCACGCCATCCCTTCACATGGTTTAAGAATAGGTAAAGACACATTCACATATGAAAACCATGTTCCATCCTGTCCCCTTCCCTTTCTGATATTCTGCATAGCACCAGAGACATGTAAAAGACAAGCCTGACCTCTCCCCTCTCTGGGCCCCAAGTGACTGAGCCCCAGCTGAAGGAAGAAGTACAACTGCCAACACCAAAGGGATACATTCTAATAACAAGTATGTCACATAAGCATATTATGCACATAAGACATCTTAATTACTTATGTTACCCAAATAATTCTGATTCATCCACCACAGTAGTATTAGCCTTATATTTAGCTAATGAATGATGGGTTTTGCATAATCTTCTATCTCTGTCTCTTGCACAATACGCACCTGTGCTCCGCTGGCCTGTCTCCTTAAAAAAAATGCTCCTTAGCTCTTGGAGTCCCAGGAAAAGCTAGACTAGAATAGTCTAAAGCATGTATTATACTAACAGACTATTCTAAGAGGGATGCAAGCTCTTGTTTACTGAATGTTAAATGCAGCAGCCAATAGAACTCATGAGAAGTTTGAAAAAAGAGAGACCGTGGGATGGTGGTAGGCTATAGTGTAACAGTTATTTAGACCCATAACGATTCAATCTTTGTGAAGAGAAGTGTTAGCCGTCTGTATCTTGTTCTAGTCCTATATTTCCAAGCATGTAATTACAATAATGAAGATAAGGACAACAGAACATATTTACTTTTACTGTTGAAAGGCAGGAAAGAATAAAGCAACAATAGAGAGAGAAGAGGAAGTAGGCTAATACGTACGTCGCGCAACATTAGGCAAATATTATGAACGGTATACAGTGGGGCAAAAAAGTATTTAGTCAGCCACCTATTGTGCAAGTTCTCCCACTTAAAAAGATGAGAGGCCTGAAAATCACATTGTAGGATTTTTAAATGAATGTATTTGCAAATTATGATGGAAAATAAGTATTTGGTCACTTACAAACAAGAAAGATTTCTGGCTCTCACAGACCTGTAACTTCTTCTTTAAGAGGCTCCTCTGTCCTCCACTCGTTACCTGTATTAATGGCACCTGTTTGAACTTGTTATCAGTATAAAAGACACCTGTCCACAACCTCAAACAGTCACACTCCAAACTCCACTATGGCCAAGACCAAAGAGCTGTCAAAGGACACCAGAAACAAAATTGTAGTCCTGCACCAGGCTGGGAAGACTGAATCTGCAATAGGTAAGCAGCTTGGTTTGAAGAAATCAACTGTGGGAGCAATTATTAGGAAATGGAAGACATACAAGACCACTGATAATCTCCCTCAATCTGGGGCTCCACACAAGATCTCACCCCGTGGGGTCAAAATGATCACAAGAACGGTGAGCAAAAATCCCAGAACCACACGGGGGGACCTAGTGAATGACCTGCAGAGACCTGGGACCAAGGTAACAAAGCCTACCATCAGTAACACACTACGCCGCCAGGGACTCAAATCCTGCAGTGCCAGACGTGTCCCCCTGCTTAAGCCAGTACATGTCTAGGCCCGTCTGAAGTTTGCTAGAGAGCATTTGGATGATCCAGAAGAAGATTGGGAGAATGTCATATGGTCAAATGAAACCAAAATAGACATTTTTGGTAAAAACTCAACTCGTTGTGTTTGGAGGACAAAGAATGCTGAGTTGCATCCAAAGAACACCATACCTACTGTGAAGCATGGGGGTGGAAACATCATGCTTTGGGGCAGGGGGACACGTCTGGCACTGCAGGATTTGAGTCCCTGGCGGCGTAGTGTGTTACTGATGGTAGGCTTTGTTACTTTGGTCACAGAAAACGTTTGACCTCTGTCATTGCCAACAAAGGGTATATAACAAAGTATTGAGATAAACTTTTGTTATTGACCAAATACTTATTTTCCACCATAATTTTCAAATAAATTCATTAAAAATCCTGCAATGTGATTTTCTGGATTTTTTTCTTCTCATTTTGTCTGTCATAGTTGAAGTGTACCTATGATGAAAATTACAGACCTCTCTCATCTTTTTAAGTGGGAGAACTTGCACAATTGGTGGCTGACTAAATACTTTTTTTGCCTCACGGTATATGCGTCAGCCTACTAATTATAAAAATGTAATGTAAATGTAAATTATATTTCAAAATATATATTTTGCTAATTGAAACTTTGCATTGCATGTTCTCTCACAGCTTCATGATTTGAACGAGGTCCATAATTCCTATCCATATAATACAACATAATTCAATACAGTACAGTCCACACTCAAAAAGTACTGGTACTACACTATACATGCAAAAGTATGTGGACACCCCTTCAAATTAGTGGTTTTGGCTATTTCAGCTGCACCTGTTGCTGACAGGTGTATAAAATCGAGCACACAGCCATGCAATCTCCATAGGAAAAAAACTCTGACATTAGAATGGCCTCACTGAAGAGCTCAGTGACTTTCAACGTGGCACCGTCATAGGATGCCACCTTTCCAACACGTCAGTTCATAAAATTTCTGCCCTGCTAGAGCCGACCCAGTCAACTGTAAGTGCTGTTATTGTGAAGTGGAAATGTCTAGGAGCAACAACGGCTAACCGCGAAGTAATAGCCCACACAAGCTAACAGAACGGTACCGCCGAGTGTTGAAGCGCGTAGCGTGTAAAAATTGTCTGTACTCGGTTCAAGCACTCACTACCGAGTTCGAAACTGCCTCTGGAAGCAACGCCACCACAAGAACTGTTCATTAGGAGCTTCATTAAATGGGTTTCCAGCCGCACACAAGCCTAAGATCCCCATGTGCAATGCCAAGAGTTGACTGGAGTGGTCTAAAGCTCACTGCCATTGGATGCTGGATCAGTGGCAACGCGTTCTCTGGAGTGATGAATTACGCTTCACCATCTGGCTGTACGACAGACGAATCTGGGTTTGGTGGATGCCCAGAGAACGCTACACGCCCGAATGCATAGTGCCATTTCTATGGTCTATTCTAAGTGTAACACTGTCTATGTGTTACAGAATAGGTTTGCTCAAGGAGGTCCACCATGGCATAACTGGTACCAGGGTTAGCATGGTGCTAACAAAATCGCCATATAAACCTAGGGTCGCATTAGCAGTTAGCATAGCGCCCGCTTGCGGAAACTCTTGGACAAAAACCTCCATGTTCTAGAACGGATATTTCATAGCAAAAAGTTATCTGAGTAGAATTTCTCAATAAAAGGTATTAACTTATACTTTCTAATTTTTTAGCTTTCACTTTCTGTCAATTGCTCTGGGCACTAGTCAGAGATAGAAAAATAGAGCAAAATGTTATGCTCCTGCGCCCTCTGTAGGAATCTCAGAATATGTCATCCTAAATTCTATTAACCCTTTGCAAAGAGTTAGAAGTTAAGTGGGTTTTTTAAGGATTTGGTTGTCTAACCACACACTGACATGCACAGCTCTCTGGGTGAGGTTCTTTCTTCAAGTCTCCAGTGGGTCATGAAGTTCCTTCCATCTATGTAATGTATTACTTGTAATGGACAGGTGTAGTCAGGTGGCAGGAGAGGTGGAGTGCATGACACTCCATCCTGGATATGACTGAGTTTGCCTCAACCCACGGGTCAGCAGGCAGAGTTCAATAACTACAGGCAGATGTGAGATACAGGAAGATGACACCAGGAGGAAGCTTTGAATTGGTCAATTTCCTACAGAGTAATATGAGTTGAGCGCAATTGCTGAACTTATGTTGGTATTCAGAAAAAGTGTTTTGATCACTTTCAAGTGTAACCGTTCCATGTAGAATAAACTATCCTTCACATAATACTGTAGAAGCGGTGTTCTGCTAATATAACAATGTGCAAATATTATGCTTGTCTTTTATCTTCTATTGTCATTCACAACCAATACAGACACTTTACCTATCAGCATTTTGTCTGGTGGTACATGTTAGTTGTCATCCCTTCTTATGGTGTCCCATACTGTATTGATAGCGCCAACAGACATGGCAGCTCTGCTTCTAGCTCCTAAGCATCTTTTCAGTATTTTGTTTTTTTGTGTGTTATTTCTTATATTATTAGCCCAGAAAGTTTTTTGTGTAATTACATACAGCCGGAAATAACTTTTGGATATCAGAGCAGCGGTAACTCACCAGCATTGCGGCCAGGAATACGACTTTCCCGAATTGGATCCTTTGTTCGTACCCCACAGGGCAATTGAACTTATCCCAAAGGCTGCTCCAAGACGTCTCCGACGGAGAAGAGGTGGACTTCTAGTCCGACTCAGGAGGCGTGCATACCATCCACCTCTTCCGAGTACATTACTTGCTAATGTTCAGTCTCTGGACAATAAAATAGACGAGCTCAGGGTGAGAATCTCCTTCCTTAGAGACATCAGGGACTGTAACATACTCTATTTCATGGAATCATGGCTCTCTCTGGATATACTGTCCTCGTCCATACAGCCAGCTGGGTTCTCAGTACATCGCGCAGAGTGAAATAAATACTTTCCAGGAAGAAGAAAGGCGGGGGTGTATGTTTCATGATTAACTACTCATGGTGTAATTGTGATAACGTACAGAAAATCAAGTATTTTTGTTCACCCGACAATCAAATGCGAACATATTACCTACCAAGATAATTCTCTTCGGTTACAGTCACAGCCGTGTATATTCTCCCTCAAGCCGATAACACAACGGCCCTCAAGGAACTACACTGGACTTTGTGCAAACTGGAAACCACATATTCTGAGGCTGCATTTATTGTAGCTGGGGTTTTTAACTAAGAAAATTTGAGGAAAATGCTACCAAAGTTCTATCAACACTTTGACATTGTTGTACTCGCACTGCTAAAACACTCGACCACTGCTACTCCAACTTCTGGGATGCCTAAAAGACCCTCTCCCATCAGATCATGACTCCATTTTGCTCATCCCTGCGTAAACAAGTCAAAGATTTCAAGACTGAAAATGGTAAATGTAGTAGCCTACAATAAGAAAACATATGATTTTTCTAGTCCTTGGCCTATATCCTAATCTGACTTTGGTGCAGGTCATATTGTTCTTCACATTACTCTCTCTGGTAAACACGCATTATATCAAATATACGTTTATTTGTCACATGCACATGATACACAAGGTGTAAATGGTACAGTGAAGTAGTTACTTGCGTAGTAGCAATATGAAAAACAGAGTGTCCAGACAAACATACTTCAGAATTATTAGATGACACTTACCCGACACACTTGTCTAAATTGATGGGTCATGTGAAATAAATGCTATAACCACCCCCCAGCCAAGTGGATGGGTCACTAATGTCTAGACATTTACACATGTTCATTAAGTATAATAGATGGCCATAAACACCCCAGACACACCTGGTGAACTTGATGAGTCATGCAATCATCTGGCGATGATTAGACATGTAGTTAGCTAGCTAAACAATGAACTGGCATAATCTCAACTGATACTACTACCAATACAAACATTGTCATAGCTGTTGTATGAATCTGCAGATAGCTAACCAGCTAGGTTAAACTATAACTAGCAATGCAAATGGTTTTCTGATTCCAAAAATATTACAACACAGATCATGCATGTAACGTTAGCTAACAAGCCAGCAAGCTAAGGTTCACTAGCTAACGAACAGTATGCTTTAACTTTTAATGAAAATTAATTTTTGACAAATTAGAAACGTATATCTGAAAATGTAGCTAGACTTACATGGATGATTGCTTCACGGCAGACTGGGACCATTTAACTCAGTTTTGTTTGTAAGTACATATTGTTTGGCCAGCGTTGTGTCAAGTCACTCCGGTACACAATGACCGTGGCGTGTGCAGAAAGTGTCTCATCACAACTTTTTCCCAACTGCTAAATTCAGGGCATCAATGTTGTTGAGAAAAGTAGCAAAGCTTTCGTGTTCCTCGATGGCTATCGTATACAGTATCTTTCAAAAACACCACGGTAGGAAGGACTATCAACACATACTGAGCAGCTCACGTTATAGACAGAAGCATGATACTTGGCAGACCAATCCAAACTCATCTTCCGGGATGTCCAGCCCATCCATTATCTCAGCCAATCATGGCAGGCTGGAAGGTTCCTGTCTTTTTCTGTGGCTAAACCAACTAGGCTCGTAATTTACATAGGTATTCCTCTTGTCCAGATGGGATAGGGCAGTGTGCAGTGTGCAGTGTGCCCTATCATCTGTGGACCTATTGGGGCGGTATGCAAATGGTAGTGGGTCTAGGGTGACAGGTAAGATGGAGGTGATATGATCATTTACAAGTCGCTCAAAGCACTTCATGATGACAGAAGTGAGTGCTACAGGGCAATAGTCATTTCGTTCAGTTACCTTTGCCTTCTTGGGTACAGGAACAATGGTGGCTATCTTGTGGGGATAGCAGACTGGGATAGGGAGAGATTGAATATGTCTATAAACACACCATCCAGCTGATCAAATCAAATCAAATTTTATTTGTAACATACACATGGTTAGCAGATGTTAATGCGAGTGTAGTGAAATGCTTGTGCTTCTAGTTCCGACAATGCAGTAATAACCAATGAGTAATCTAACTAACAATTCAAAAACTACTACCTTATACACACAAGTGTAAAAGGATAAAGAATATGTACATAAAGATATGTGAATGATATGTGAATGAGTGATGGTACTCATTCACATATGATCTGCGCATGCTCTGAGGACGCGGCTAGGGATGCCGTCTTGGCCGGCAGCCTTGAGAACTTTAACATATTTAAAAACTACTTCGGGCTAGTGGGCAGTATTTGGAAGTTTGGATGAACGAGGTGCCCAAAGTAAACTGCCTGTTTCTCAAGGCCAGAAGCTATGATATGCATATAATTAGTAATATTGGAGAGAAAACACTATAAAGTATCAGAAACTGTTAAAATAATGTCTGTGAGTATAACAGAACTGATATGGCAGGCTGAAACCCGAGGACAATCCATCCAGAAAAAAATACAGCTCACACTTGATTACTATGGCTGTCAATGGGAATACTTTTGGATGAATAGCGTGTCCAGAGTGAACTGCCTCCTACTCTGTCCCAGATGCTAATATATGCATATTATTATTATTATTGCATTATTATTAGTATTGGATAGAAAACACTCTGAAGTTTCTAAAACTGTTTGAATGATGTCTGTGAGTATAACAGAACTCATACGGTAGGCGAAAACCTGAGAAAAGTCCAACCAGGAAGTGGGACATCTGAGGTTTGTAGTTTTTCAAAGCTTTGCCTACCATACACATTGAGATATGGATGAGTTTGCACTTCCTAGGGCTTCCACTAGATGTCAACCGTCTTTAGAAACTGGTTTGAGGATTCTACTATAAAGGAGGGGCTCATGAGACCTCTTTGAGTCAGTGGTCTGGCAGAGAGCCTTGCTCTCATGATGCTTGCTCCCGACAGAGTTACCTCTCGTTCCAATGCTTTTCTGAAGACAAAGGAATTCTCCGGTTGGAACATTATTGATGTTTTATGTTAAAAACATCCTAACGATTGATCCCATGCATCGTCTGACATGTTTCTAAAGAACTGTAACGGAACTTTTAGAGTTTTTGTCTGGATGAAGTGTCTGCGCCTCATGAAGATGGATTACTGGGCTGAACACGCTAACAACAAGTGGCTATTTGGACATAAATGATGGAACTTTATGGAACAAATCAGTCATTTATTGTCGAACTGGGATTCCTGGGAGTGCCTTCTGATGAAGATCATCAAAGGTAAGTGAATATTTATGGTGTTGTTTCTAACTTTGTTGATTCCAAAATGGCAGATACTCCTCTGGCTGTTTTGGGTTCTGAGCGCCATTCTCAGATTATGCTTTTTCTGTAAAGTAAAAAAAAAATCTGACACAATGGTTGCATTAAGGAGAAGTCTATCTTTAATTCTATGAATAAGTATCTAGTATCTTTTATCAATGTTTATTATGAGTATTTCTGCAAAATCACCGGAGGTTTTGGAATCAAAATATTACTGCACGTAAGGCACCAATGTAAACTGAGATTTATGGATATAAATATGCACATCATCTGATGAAGATCATCAAAGTTTAGTGATTCATTTTATCTATATTTCTGCTTTTTGTGACTCCTATCTTTGGCTGGAAAAATGGCTGTGTTTTTTCGACTTGGCGGTGATCTAACATATGTTGTGCTTTAGCTGTAAAGCATTTTTGAAATTGAACACGATGGGTAGATTAACAAGATGTGTATCTTTCATTTGCTGTATTGCACTTGTTAATGATGGAAGTTACATATTTCCCAAAAATATTTTTGAATTTCGCGCAATGCCTTTTCAGCGGAATGGTGTCGAGCTAGAAAGGTGGGTTTAACCCTCAGTACTGCCCTACTTTAAAGAAATGTATGCAGTTTGGGTAAGAGCTTATTTTTTTGCATGTTTCTGTTAGCTAGTCTAGCTAGATACTGTCTGAATGCATGGCTAGTATGCTGGCTTGTTAGCTAGCTCTAAAAGGCTGGCTGGCTGGCTGTATGTATGGTGGCTGGTAATTTATCAGAAGTATCCCCTTATTGATTGTTAGACACCCCACAGTAATAAGAGCGCTATCTAACTACATGATGTCAACTGGTTCCCCCCCAATGACCAATCCAGGTCAAGGTCACATGGACCTAGCCACTGAGGATGAAGCTGAACAAGACAGCTCTGTGACTGGAGACTTGACATCAGGTAAGATTATCTCAAATAATTAGTAAGTAATAAGTAGTGTAGATAAAAATAATTCACTTCTACACTGCAGGTGCGTGTGTGTGCATGTGTTTTCAATAAATGTATGTGAATTAAATATTTCTGTGTATGATAAGGTCGATGGACTTGTGTATTTTTATTTTCCCTCAGGTCCTACTTCAACATCATCTGGACCGTCAGAAGTTAATGTCTTCTCTCATGAGGACACAGAGGACGAGGGTCTGTGTCCCCACAACCAAACCTACACCTAGAGGCGCTACCCAAGGTGATAGTTCCATTAGTATGTCTACTTATACATTTTAGTAATCCATTCCATTTTATAAGCATATTTAAAATACTTTGAAATTCCATGGATGCTAATTGTCACAATATAATTATCAATTATGTCAGATTAGTTGTTAATAAGCAGGCTATCTATTTTTTGTCATTAGGTGGTCGCAAACGGAAAGGTCGAAAAAACAATGGATTGTCCTCTTCTGTTTGTAACTGGGGATGGAACTCAAGATTCCATGTTTCTCAGAGGTTGTGTAATACTATGCAGGCTACTACAATGTATTTAGCATTTTGAGTCAGAGTCGTTTATCTTCATTATGGTGCGCCAGCGACCCTTCAGATGACCGAAAGCATGCTTGACATCAATACGAGCACTGCTCAAGCATTCATTGAACAGTTTCTATGGTCCACTTGCTACACCGTCTGGGAATTGCTTCATGATGTTTGTGGTCAGGAGTCGGCAACAATTAGAACAGGTATGTCAACACTTTGTATGTGGTTGTTCAGTTGGGGGAAGAAAGTGCCATTCTCCAGCTTTTGGCACAGATCAGAACTCTCAAAAACAAAACCATCATGACACTTCGGTGGCCAACCGACGTCAAAGTCTATGAACTTGTAGGTGTGATACAGCAGCAAACTGTACCAGCCCTTGTGGTTGTCGCTATGGTAGGTTGATGGAGCTACACTGGGTATATGAGTGCCATCCAGGGCTCCAGCACACATTGGAAATCCAGTTTTCTTCTCAAATCCCACAATGATGGACTTGACTTCAGGGAGGATTTTGGGCTTTCTGATGAACACTCTCTTCAATTTGCAGAGTGCCTCACACACCTCACAGAAGATGTCACACCCAGTGCTCACTCCAATTCTAAACAGGTTGGCCACATCATGGAAATCAACATTGCTTGCAAGCTTGTACAGAGTAACCGCTACTCTTTTCTCCAGGGGCACTGGGGCTTTCATCACAGTAGCTTTGGGGTTTATGTGCACACAAAGCTGGTCAAATAGATTTTGGAAAGCTGCTTGTGGCATTCTGAAATTAAGGTGCCAATCACTGTATTCAAAGATTTGTATGATGTCAGTTTGCAAGAACATGCTTCTCCGCTCCTGTAAAAAAAAGAGAATGCAGAGAAAGGTCTCATTATCAATAATGGTTCTGTCTAGAAACACCCCTAATCCAGACCTGTTAAATGCAAGTGAACTAGCAGCAATTATAATAATAATACATTTAACTTGTAAAATGCTTTCATTAGTGTTATCTCAAAGCACCATATTATACCATATTGCATTCACGTACTACAGTATTTTGTAGGCCTACCACACAGAAACATATTGCATTGGAGTACAGTACCATATTGCATTCAAGTACCATAGTGTACCCCATGGGAACATATTGGATTTAACACATTCAAATGTCAAAGCCATGGCTTGTTTACATTCTTGTCATTTGTAGGCTAGGCCAACACATTGGAGTAAAAATGTGGGTTATTATTGTTTATTCAACAGGTGGGTCTAATCCTGAATGCTGATTGGTTAAAAACATATTCCAGACAGTGTCTATTCCACAAGTTACCACCGGCTAAATCTATGATGTTAAAATGCCTATTTACTCTGTTCCATCTGACTGCGCAATCCACTGTCTCATCAGCCCAGCCAAGCAATTTATAAACTTGATCTCCAGTAGACATTATCTCACATTTCTTTTAAACTAACATTTAGTTTTCAACAGCGGATGTTTGTATAAACCTTGCTGTCTGTCTCTCAGACATTTGCAACATTGTTTCAATATTCAAATTTGATCTCCAGCTGTCCTATAGTAATGAAAGTGTCAGGACGAGACAGACAGGCAGAGTTTCTCAACCAGTCAAAATCATGAATCAGCTGGCATAATTTTTATGGAAATAAACAAAGAAATGTCAATAGTAAAAAGGTCAAATGAGACGAAGTGCAGCTATGTAGTTTCCAGCTTCAGTTTGAAGTGATTGTGTTAGCTGTGTTGTTGGCAACAGTTGTTGGCAACTGATGAGAGAGCACATTTTCTATGCCAGGCGAAATCGCGCCTCATTAGCTCATTGTTATGAATGTGTCCAAATTAATGTCTCTAGAAAACAGCTTAAACCAATGCAAATGCAGTTAGCCGTAGTTTTCTAGCTAGCAAGCAAGGGGTAAGAACGTTGCCAGAAAGTATGCCAAAGCAACATTTAGAACAAACGACTGGGTCATGTCCATTGATACAGAACAAAAAGACTGAATGACTGGGTCGCGTCACTGGCAACCGAACCAATTGAACGAACGGTAGTAACCCTAGATTTGTGTTGGGACTATATCTTGTGGAAGGATGAAACAGTATGACTAAATTGATCAAAATAAGCAAAGTGGCATCACATCTATCAAAATAGTAATTATTGGGTGCAGAACAAACATACCTGAAGCAGCTATGTAGGTGGCCCATCTCAGGAACTTGGAAGACCTGGCTCTTCTGATTGATTTGATCTTTCTTTTTCTTCTTTTTGGTCTCCACGAGATGACGGCAGAAGTTGATGCAAGGGGGTCCATGACTAGAAAAAGCATCCATGCCTAGAAAAAGCCTCAAGCGCTTCCATAGTTTTTTATGGTCAAATGAAATATTTTACCGTGCAAAATGTTTGTAATTTGTGTGAAACACTGAGATCTCAATTCGGATGGGAATGAGATGATCAGATGACCAGGGAGTTTGCTGGAATTCTGAATCTCATGCCCAGTAAAAATCACTGGCATGGCCGATCAGCACGGAATTAAAATGATCGACCTGCTCTGGTAATAGTTACAGTACGACCCAGTACCTCACTGGGGCAAAGCTGCCTGCCATCCAGGACCTCTACGCCAGGCGGTGTCAGAGGAAGGTTCTGAAAATTGTCAAAGACCCCACCCACCCCAGTCATAGACAGTTCTCTCTACTACCGCATGGCAAGCAGTACCAGAGCACCAAGTCTAGGACCAAAAGGCTTCTCAACAGCTTTTACCCCTTAGCCATAAGAATCCTGAACAGGTAATCAAATCAACTATTTGCATTGTGTGCCCACCCAACCCGTCTTTACACTGCTGCTATTCTCTGTTTACCATATATGCGTAGTCACTTGAACTATTCTTTCATGTACATACTATCTAAATTAGCCTGACTAACCGGTGACCCCGCACATTGGCTACCCGGACTATCTGCATTGTGTTCCGCCACCCGCCAACCCCTCTTTTACGCTACTGCTACTCTCCGTTTATCATATATGCATAGTCACTTTAACCAAACCTACATGTACATACTACCTCAATCAGCCCGACTAACCGGTGTCTGTATATAGCCTCACTACTGTTATAGCCTCGCTAATGTATATAGCCTCGCTACTGTTATTATTCACGTCATTATCTATTGTTCACCTAATAACTATTTTTTTACTTAAAAATTGCCTTGTTGGTTATGACCTGCAAGTAAGCATTTCACTGTAAGGTCTACCTACACCTGTTGTATTCGGCGTACGTGACAAATAAACTTTGATTTGATTTGATTACTGGACCTCCATTAGAAAAAATAATCCCGTCCGAATAGGGCTAAAGAGTTGGAGTGGAGAGGAACTTTTGATTGGCATTGTGTGAGACTGGGAATTAAATATCTTAATGTGTGTCACGACTCCTACCAAAGGTGGCTCCCTTTTCTGTTCGGGTGGCGCTCGGCGGTCGTCGTCACCGGCTGTGGTCACCGGCCTACTAGCTGCCACTGATCCTTTTTCCCCTTTCTGTCTATTGGTTTCACCTGTTTGTGGTTTAGGCTGATTAGTCAGCTTTATTTACCAGTAGGCCCGCCTGCTCTTTGTGCGGGGTTGTTTTGTGTAACTTGTGGGTTACGTGTTTCCCATTTCGTGGGTTTTGCTGGACAGTTTAAGTCCCCGTGTTTGGGGCATCTGTGTTGTTGTGCGCCCTGTGTTTTCGTGGGGTTGGCTTATGTCCGCCAATTTGTACATTAAATATAGCACTACCCTGAACTCTCTGCTTCCTGCGCCTGACTTCTCACCCACTACACCCAGTACGTTACAATGTGAGGTTATTTGTCTTATTTATTACTTTTCCTTTTATTGGGTTTACTTGTGAGTGTGAATATCTTTGTATCCATATTAGTTAAACTAAAAAAGAGAGTGAGGCAGAAAATGTGAGTTTACAATATTTATTAGAATCCTAGAGAAGATAGTTGGAACAATAAATTGTAGCTTTTAGACTAATAGCCAAACATTTAATTAAATTACTAAGGGAAATTTGTCCAACATTCATGAAACGGAGTGATGTATTAACAGAAATGCGCTTCTAATTCATCGAGTAAGATTAGGCTTTCATTTAAATATACATTTCAATGAAATATGAAACAGTACAAATAACCTGTATCAAGGTATATCTGCAGATAGTAGAATTCAAAGATTCCTAACTTTTGTGGAACAAAAACATCATATCTACATCTGCACATATCAGCTTGGGAAGCAATTATTTCCAGTGAAAGTCTTGAAGTCAATACTTGAACAATGGTTGATTCTTTCTCCTTGAGTTGGAAGCAGAAGCAACATTCCAATTTGAGGGTCTATGAGTTGTCCTGCCAGATTGGGGCTGCTGTGGAAGGGAACAAAGTGACAAGGGCAGTTTGACACCTCACCAGTGAAGTGGGTCAGTCATCAGCAAATTTCACCCCTCTCTTCCTGACTATGATGGAAGGGAGTGTGCGGCTGTCGGATTTTCTTTAAATGCCTGCTGGCAATAACAGCAGGCATTTCCAACATATGGAATAACGTATGTGAATGAAAGCAGTAAGTTACAGGGATGGCGAGACGCTTAGAAAGCACTGAATGGTGCAGAGGAATTTTAATGATGCAGCAGTTTAAGAGTTTACGATATAAAATCAATAGGATTTTGATGAAGGGTAGGGATTTCGCATGGCTATGTTTATCAGTGCTTTGCGAATGCATAATGACAGCTCTGGCTTATGCTGAGCCTTTAACCTGTTGGCAACAGCAACTCTATCCACAGTTGCATATTATTCTTAATTTGGCATGGTTTGAATTGATATCAAACTATTCCATATTGAAGGGTATATGATTCTGTGCAGTGCCATTACCCTGATGAAAGCTCGGCAAAATGACAAGACCTTGATGGGTCTCATCCTGATCTCCCATTAGGCAGTGGATCGAAAAATCTGGGCTCATGTCCAGTAGCCAAAAATACCATCTCTCTCTCTCTCTCTCTCTCTCTCTCTCTCTCTCTCTCTACCTTTCTCTCTCTCTCTCTCTCTCTCTCTCTCTCTCTCTCTCTCTACCTTTCTCTCTCTCTCTCTCTCTCTCTCTCTCTCTCTCTCTCTCTCTCTCTCTCTCTCTCTCTCTCTCTCTCTCTCTCTCTTTCTTTCTTCCTGTCACTTTTATACCTGAAATCCTTGCAAAGAGCTCTGATTGTAGGCTATGGCATGCCTTTTGCTCGGGGTATACCATGAAAGCAGTCCATTTCAATACTGACAATCCCGACTAACGCATTTGAAATGGTCACACACACTGTCAAAGTCTTTAAATTATATTTAAGATGAAGGGATCATTAATGACGAGGGAAGTTAATCAGGAAGTGACCCATAAATGTTGACATATAAGAAGGAGTGTCTGCCACCTCAAACTGCAACCAGTGTACTCAGGCGTTCTGTCTAACTGCTTTATATTCCATTTGGAGAATGGGATTCCACTCATGCATTAAGGAATATCTTGTTGCAATTGTTATTGAAGTGTCTCCACAGAGAATTGCAACTGCCTAAATTGAAAATTACAAATCATTTTCTCTAATGGAACCCATTATATTGTCAAATATGTGTCAGGGTGGTTTTTAATTTCTTCTTTATTTGAGGAATGTTTCATTAATTTTGCAGAGTGCCAAGGCATAACTTAAACTGTTACAGACCATTTCACTCAATTTAATACAGATTCTAATGATTTTCCTCCATTACTTAAATGTCTGAAAAAAACATTATTTTATCTCCACGTCTCATGCATGATTCTCATTGTTAGAACCATCAAGGTTCAGTGTTTTTAGTAAGATTTTTGATAGATATTAGAGTCATTTTTGAGTTGGGGTGGCATTTACATCCCTCACCTTTGCAACCATGAAATAAAGGTTTAAAATGACAAATAGTTTCACATCATACATGTTTTTATTTACACTGAGTGTGGAAAACATTAGGAATACCTGCTCTTTCCATGACATAGACCGACCCGTTAGCTCCAGCTGAAAGATATGATCCCCTATTGATGTCACCTATCAAATCCACTTCAATCAGTGTAGATGAAGGGGAGGAGACAGATTATAGAATTATTTTTAAGCCTTGATACAATTGAGACATGGCTTGACAAGGCTATACTCAGCCTTGTCTCAGGATGGTAAGTTGGTGGTTGAAGATATCCCTCTAGTGGTGTGGGGGCTGTGCTTTGGCAAAGTGGGTGGGGTTATATCCTTCCTGTTTGGCACTGTCCGGGGGTGTCCTCGGATGGGGCCACAGTGTCTCCTGACCCCTCCTGTCTCAGCCTCCAGTATTTATGCTGCAGTAGTTTATGTGTCGGTGGGCTAGGGTCAGTTTGTTATATCTGGAGTACTTCTCCTGTCCTATTCGGTGTCCTGTGTGAATTTAAGTGT
The DNA here is from genome assembly GCF_045791955.1 of Oncorhynchus clarkii lewisi. NCBI lineage: Eukaryota > Metazoa > Chordata > Actinopteri > Salmoniformes > Salmonidae > Oncorhynchus > Oncorhynchus clarkii. Next base: position 49,977,336 of record NC_092150.1, on the reverse strand, counting down.
GCTTTCTCTAATTCTCTCTTTCTCTCTTTCTTTCTCTCTCTCGGAGGACCTGAGCCCTAGGACCATGCCCCAGGACTACCTGACATGATGACTCCTTGCTGTCCCCAGTACACCTGGCTGTGCTGCTGCTCCAGTTTCAACTGTTCTGCCTTATTATTATTCGACCATGCTGGTCATTTATGAACATTTGAACATCTTGGCCATCTTCTGTTATAATCTCCACCCGGCACAGCCAGAAGAGGACTGGCCACCCCACATGTGCTCTCTCTAATTCTCTCTTTCTCTCTTTCTTTCTCTCTCTCGGAGGACCTGAGCCCTAGGACCATGCCCCAGGACTACCTGACATGATGACTCCTTGCTGTCCCCAGTCCACCTGGCCGTGCTGCTGCTCCAGTTTCAACTGTTCTGCCTTATTATTATTAGGCCATGTTGGTCATTTATGAACATTTGAACATCTTGGCCATGTTCTGTTATAATCTCCACCCGGCACAGCCAGAAGAGGACTGGCCACCCCACATAGCCTGGTTCCTCTCTAGGTTTCTTCCTAGGTTTTGGCCTTTCTAGGGAGTTTTTCCTAGCCACCGTGCTTCTACACCTGCATTGCTTGCTGTTTGGGGTTTTAAGCTGGGTTTCTGTACAGCACTTTGAGATATCAGCTGATGTACGAAGTGCTATATAAATTCATTTGATTTGATTTGTATGTGTGCCAATCAGAGAGTGAAAGTGCAAAAATATTTAAGTGCCTTTGAACGGGGTATGGTAGTAGGTGCCAGGTGCACCGGTTTGAGTGTCAAGAACTGTAACGCTGCTGTTTTTTTCAGGTTCAACAGTTTCCGTGTGTATCATGAATGGTCCACCACCCAATGGACATCCAGCCAACTTGACACAACTGTGGGAAGCATTGGAGTCAACATGGGCCTGCATCCCTGTGTAACATCCCAGTGGAACGCTTTCGAAACCTTGCCCCAACAAATTGAGGCTGTTCTGAGGGCAAAACGGAGTGCAACTCAATATTAGGAAGGTGTCCTTAATGCTTTGTACACTGTTTATAAATGATAAAACATAATGCAAGTCCTTAATTGTACTGCAGAACGTTGGGCCTAGATTCAGTCAGATCAAGCGTTAACCGGCGACAGCCAACACTGAGGTTGATGTTTTGGGGGTGTCAGAGGTTAAACTGTATTGGTGCTGCCCTTGAGCATTTCCACGGACCCACACCCGCCCTTCTTGCTTTAAAGGTTCAGATTAACAGAGTGAAGGCTATATAGAAATAATGAAGCTCAAATTGAATCATTAAAGAGAATCATTAAATGAAATAATGACGTTTTCAATCAGGCTAATCGAGGTGTAGATTTCATCTCACATCCCAGTGTTCAAACTTGTAAACAAGGCTGCATGGGATTTCCCTTAATGCGACACTGTGCAGATAATGGCAATGTCCACTTTAGGTATAAATGCCGCTTGTGGATTTGACAGCTCTGAACACAGATCCACATCCGACACTGCCAAAACAACCGCTATGTGGATGAATATATTTAATAGAGCCCTAGGGCAAGCATATGTACTGTATGTATATACAGGAGGGAGGGAGGCAGGCAGGCAGGCAGGCAGGCGTAACAGAGGTTGTTGTATATTATTTCATACCCTGTAATGACACAAGTAAACATTTTCAATACCGCCTTTCATCTTAAATACTGTCCAAGATTTTCAAAAGACAATCAAGCCCAAAAGACAACCAAACGAAACAAGCCTAGCGTTTCCTCTTTTTTGGATGTTTCCTCAGGCCAGTTGCTGTGATGTTTGCTTTGTTATTTTTTCTTCCAAATTGTTAGCCTTCCATACAGTTATGATATCAGTGGGCAAAATGATGTAAAAGATTAACAGATTGCTAGCTATCTATGTTGATGTTTAGCATGATTTTCCTATCAGCATGCAGGGGTTGTGTGGAAAAGCCTTGGGTTTGTTCCATCTGCAATCAAGCGAATTAGGGATAGATTGGTAATAATGCAATGCATATTTTTGGAGTGTCCTTTTTGCTAACAAATCAAATCTGAAATAGATCATAAGTGGCAAGTGACAGAGAGACACAAGGAATTTGTGGATGCTCGTCTTGTGATCAAAAATGTTTGATGACTCTTGTCACTGTAAATATTGAAATATTGAATATTGAAATCCTCTTAGCAAACCACAATGTGATTAGGAGGAGGCTACAGTCCTCTTGGAAACTTTCAGCTTTTCCCAAGAGTTTAAAAACAATCAGCAGAGATACAGTGACTTGCGAAAGTACTCGGCCCCCTTGAACTTTGCGACCTTTTGCCACATTTCAGGCTTCAAACATAAATATATAAAACTGTATTTTTTTGTGAAGAATGAACAACAAGTGGGACACAATCATGAAGTGGAACGACATTTATTGGATATTTCAAACTTTTTTAACAAATCAAAAACTGAAAAATTGGGCGTGCAAAATTATTCAGCCCCTTTACTTTCAGTGCAGCAAACTCTCTCCAGAAGTTCAGTGAGGATCTCTGAATGATCCAATGTTGACCTAAATGACTAAAAAGTGTAGTTTAAAGTTTGCCACAAGCCACCTGGGAGACACACCAAACATGTGGAAGAATGTGCTCTGGTTAGATGAAACCAAAATTGAACTTTTTGGCAACAATGCTAAACGTTATGTTTGGCGTAAAAGCAACACAGCGCATCACCCTGAACACATCATAACCGCTGTCAAACATGGTGGTGGCAGCATCATGGTTTGGGCCTGCTTTTCCTCAGCAGGGACAGGGAAGATGGTTAAAATTGATGGGAAGATGGATGGAGCCAAATACAGGACCATTCTGGAAGAAAACCTGATGGAGTCTGCAAAAGACCTGAGACTGGGACGGAGATTTGTCTTCCAACAAGACAATGATCCAAAACATAAAGCAAAATCTACAATGGAAAGGTTCAAAAATAAACATATCCAGGTGTTAGAATGGCCAAGTCAAAGTCCAGACCTGAATCCAATCGAGAATCTGTGGAAAGAACTGAAAACTGCTGTTCACAAATGCTCTCCATCCAACCTCACTGAGCTCGAGCTGTTTTGCAAGGAGGAATGGGAAAAAATGTCAGTCTCTCGATGTGCAAAACTGATAGAGACATACCCCAAGCGACTTACAGCTGTAATCGCAGCTGAATAATTTTGCACGCCCAATTTTTCAGTTTTTGATTTGTTAAAAAAGTTTGAAATATCCAATAAATGTCGTTCCACTTCATGATTGTGTCCCACTTGTTGTTGATTCTTCCAAAAAAAAAATACAGTTTTATATCTTTATGTTTGAAGCCTGAAATGTGGCAAAAGGTCGCAAAGTTCAAGGGGGCCGAATACTTTCGCAAGGCACTGTATTTTCTTCTATCTCTATTTAAACAGATCTTCATGAATATGTATATATATATATATATATATATATATATATATATATATATATATATATATATATATATATATATATATATATATATATAGCTTTTCTGGGAACAATTACATGCATCCAGATTACAATCACACCTGGTGGTTGTATTTATAAATGGATTTTGTAAACAAAAATCAATAATGGATGCAGATCATAACTTTAGATTTGTACACATATATTATTAGGATGCAATAACAGCCTTTGCTTTCAATATAACTAAATATGTCTGAGTTTTTAGAGTAAAACATGAGTCTTCAGAGTAAAGCATTGGTTCGGAAGCTTTACTGACCCCACCTCCAAGTTGTCCACGTGGAATCAACTGATTTGTTCCAAATCTTTGTGGACGAAACAGATTAATTTTGATTTCAATATAATCTTCTTTGGTTGGATCAAGAGTTCTGAAAGAATGTGAAATCCCACAATTCAGAGAAACAAATAAATTATTTTGATCTTTACATGTCAGATACACAATACAATACATCTGGGTCTCCATAGTGTGCATTACCTCTAGATGACTGGTAGACATTTTATACAGTGCAGCTTTTGCCAAATGGTAAAACCTCTGCCACTGAAATCTACTGATGCATTGTAATGTAAGTTGAATCTAAGTATAGGCAGAAAACTGATGTGGTTTTTCATGAGAGGCCAGAACTCCTCCAATGTTGCTTGAATTAAATTCCATTGCTTCTATTTCCTCCAATAGCTGTGCGGAAAGTAATACATCTCCTATAAAATATTACATATAATTGCAGTAAATTATATAGCATGTATCCAATGAGCACTGTAATAAATTTAAAGGCATAGTCACCAGAGCTAGTTAAAGTTTCAAACAGACATCACTCTCACGTGAATATGAGGCATTGGACTGAAAGGTTTGTGTTCCACAAGAAAAATAGTATACATGTTAACTCGATTGAATCAGGGGCTGTTCCACAAAACCCCAAATGTTCAGCGTCTTAATCAGTCACGGCCTTGTCGATGGAAGCTCACAATTCTACTAAGAAGTTCTGCCATCAAAGGGACAGGGCCATCTGGCTGGTGGCACTACTCTCTGAGTGGGTGATCTCGCTGCAAGGCCTGGGCCTCTGCCAGTGCATCTCAGGAGAAGACGAAAAACGACACACAACAAAGTCAGACTGGATTTATGGGTAAGAATGAACGACGCCTGGGATGTGTTCGTTAGGGCACACTACAGAAAATATGTTTTGAACGCTTTGCAACAGAAAATGAGAATAACCATTTCCAATTGGAAAAGTTCAGGTGTTCCCTCCCTGTTTCAGTCAGTTGTTTTGCCATTTTGTGGCTAATGAACAGAAGTCTGGTCAATAATTAAGGAAAGAGGAAGGCGATAACATCAATTTATGAAAGAGAAGAATGGTACACTGTCGTGCCGTTGAAGCTGAGCTGCTGTGTCACTCGGAAGGGACGAAGGTTAGCAGCCAGTGTTCTTAACAGTGCGCAATAAAAAATGATAAATCGAATCAAATTCATCACGTTTTTATTATGTTGCGTGTCAGACCCACTCATGTCATCAAGCTAACTCTTTTGAATTTTCATGTCATGTTTAGGATATGGTAATGGCTAGTCTGTGTTTCAGTTTACAGAGATAGACCGAGTAAGAGACTGTGCTTAGTTTTAATTACACTCTATTTTAATGTAACCCTTCTTTTTTGCCATGTGCTTCTTCGTTCTAAAATAGAAATATTGGAAAAAAGACAAAGTAAAAAGTTAGTCTCTGACCGCATGCCTTTAAATTTTAATTTTGCCAGCCGACTAATCTTCGACATTCAAGCAACCAGTGTCATTGTCCACAATATTTCTTGATCCTCTTTCACCTGGCATTATTTCCTGAGAAGGTTGCCAGTTTCACATTGCCAGATCTCCTGCATGTTTGTGATAAGATTAATTGAGTTACTTTTTCATTATCCATATGCCAGTAGAAATGAGATGAATGGCTCAGAGGAAGGTAATGAGAATTAGAACCCCAGCAGGAAAAAAAACTATTCCATACTGGTTTGAAAGTTAGATGTCTGGACAGTGTGATTGTTTAGCATGTTCTGCTTGTGTAATGTAGACATTCCTTATTTCATGACTTTGGAGATGTTAAACAGTCCATGAATGTAATTATTGTTGCTAGGCAAAATATCACATTTGACAGGTTAAATAAGGATTTGTAAGCCTTTATACAATTGATACATGGGTTGTATATGTGTGCCATTCAGAGGGCAAAGACAAAAGATATATGTCCCTTTGAATGGGGAGGACGGCTCATAATAATGGCTGGAATGGAGTAAGTGGAATGTATCAACCACATGGAAAGCATGTTTTGATGTGTTTGATGCCATTCCATTGATTCCATTCCAGGCATTACTATGAGCCCGTACTCCCCATTCAAGGTGCCACCAGCCGCCTGTGGGTAGTAGGTGCCAGGCGCACCAGTTTCTGTCAAGAACTGCTGCTGGGTTTTTCATGCTCAACGGTTTCCTGTGTGTATCAAGAATGGTCCACCACCCAAAGAACATCCAGCCAACTTGACACAACTGTGGAAAGCATTGGAGTCAACATGGGCCAGCATCCCTGTGTAACGCATTCAACACCTTGTAGAGTCCAAGCCCTGACGAATTGAGGATTTTCTGACGGCAAATGGGAGGGGTTCAACACAATATTAGGAAGGCGTTCCTAATGTTTGATATACTCATTGTAAATAACCTACGACATAAGCCCCCCACTCCTGTAGACATAGAAGCACGGTTCAACCACATTAGATACTGTATATGGGTCCCTTTGGGACATAAATCCCACAGAGATGACTAATGACCACGACTGCTATTCAAGCCCGGCACAACGGTCCTTCTCAGTGAGGCTGAGTGTTATAAAGTCCTTTATTTGTAAAAGCAAGAGTGCACACTTTGGTAAAAAAGTTCAGTGGGCCAAAGAAGATAGATTGTCTCCATCACCCAAATTAATTTATCTTTTGGATAGTTATTTATATATTGTTGAGGAATCAATGTGCATTGTTTGCTGCTGTACTTTACAAGAAGTGTTTAAATTCCTGTATTCCACACTGGTTTGGTCGAAGATTCGCCCTTGTTAAAAAAGGCGAAGGTTCACTTTGTATGACTTCTAGTCAGCAAATGGCACAGATCTGTTTTTTCACAAGCCCCAATATATATTTAGTCATTGTATCAGTGGTGAAATCTCTTTAAAAGTATGCAGCAGGCTGGATGTGACATTTTTTCCACCTTCCACGACGTTACTCTTAAATGCAAGCAATGAAAATCTAAACTGATTAAAATGGCTGGGTTTACACATGAGTGAAAAGACATATTAATATCCCAAATTAACCATGCTTGGAAACATGCCAATCTTGGCATGGAATGAAATAGAAAACATTTAACCAGTTTTCCAGATGTTAAATAAGGGAAACTGTCTGACTGTGACATACTGTAAGTAAAATTAGTGTGAAAGAGCTGGTCATAACAGTTAAACTAAGTTCAAGAGTGTTATTGATGATTGGCCACATTGACTTGATTCCTTAATTTATTTAATGAAAAGAACAAACCAATGAGAATGGCCTGGACAACTCTCTCATTGTGTTCTGATACATGATTGTAGAAATTATGAATGAATTACAATTGTTTTTTACATAAAGCTTGAGGCACAATAAAAGAAACACACCCTAACACAATGTATTCCCTCAGTTCTTTAGTTTTTCTTTTTTTGACAGTTAGACTACAGGGAGGCTTAATGCAACAGAAAAGATTTGCACAATTTCGGGGGATTATTCTTATTTGATTTAAAACATGGGTTTACTTTGGCTTAGGTGGGGATTAATAAAGAACATTCATCTGATACCACTTACCCTACATTTTCCTACCTGTCATTAGAGACAAATTGGTCTGATTGGATTGACACGTGTCCATTACAACATGACATTTCTACATATTTTAATCAAATTATCCTCCCTTTTATTGACGCATGTTGCCCAATTTAAAGGAGCCCATGGTCAGCTGGGTATTTTGCGACACTTTGGTGGAATGCTTGGCTCAGATTTGAAGAAAAATTACTTCCAATCCTGTGATCATTCCTGGCATAGGTTTACCCACCCCCATCCTAATCACAACAAAGAGAGTTTGGAAGTGCATTTAAAGCAGATAATGGCCCATGGACACTCAGCCAGGAAGTTCTGCAGTTCTTGTTTGACAGTGGATCTAATATTGCAGAGTCAGTTTTTCTGCACAGATATAAGCAAACTACACACCACCAATAGCAGTATTCAAAGATAATTTATTACAGATGTTCCTTTATTGCTCACATCTGTATGATGTAACATCAGCCATTTAGTTTATGATAAGATGCACTGTTATCATGAGGAAACCGTAAGGTGATATGCTAACTTGTAAATACAGGTATAATGTTAATAGTCAAGTTATCGTGGCTATGAGTGTGCCAGTCATATGTTTTGTCCTTTATCAAACATACAATTAGTTTGACAGGGCAATGGAATGTACTTTTACCACTAATGTACTCTTTCATTTCTCTCATAAGTACACTATGTGTACAAAGGTATATGGACACCCCTTCAAATTAGAGGATTCGGCTATTTCAGCCACACCTGTTGCTGACAGGTGTTTAAAATCGAGCACAAAGCCATGCAATCTCCATAGTAAAACCTTGTCAGTAGAATGGCCTTACTGAAGAGCTCAGTGACTTTTAACGTGGCACGGTCATAGGATGCCACCTTTCCAAAAAGTATGTTTGTAAAATGTCTTCCCTTCTAGTGCTGCCCTGGTCAACTGTAAGTGCTGTTATTGTGAATTGGAAACGTCTAGGAGTAATGACATCTCAGCTGTGAAGTGGTAGGCCAAACGAGCTCACAGAACAGGACCACTGAGTGATGAAGCGCGTAGCGAGTAAATATCGGGAGTTCTATATTGGCAACACTCGCTACCGAGTTGTCAGCACAAGAACAGTTCATTGGGAGATTCATGAAATGCGTTTCCATGGCCGAGCAGCCACACACAAGCCTAAGATCACCATGCGCAATGCCAAGAGTCGGCTGGAGTGGTTTAAAGCTAGCCGCCATTGGACTCTGGAGCAGGGGAAACACGTTTTCTGGAGTGATGAATCACGCTTCACCATCTGGCAGTCCAACCGACGAATCTGGGTTTGGCGGATGCCAGGACAACGCTACCTGCTTGAATGCAAGTTGCACACTATAAAGTTTGGTGGAGGAGGAATAATGATCTGGGGCTGTTTTTCATGGTTCGGGCTAGGCCCATTAGTTCCAGTGAAGGTAGATCTTAACACTACAGCATCAATGACATTCTACACGAATGGTGCTTCCAACTTTGTGGCAACAGTTTGGGGAAGGCCCTTTCCTGTTTCAGCCTGACAATGCCCCCGTGCACAAAGCGAGGTCCAAACAGAAATGGTTCGGTGTGGAAATACTTGACTGGCCTGCACAGAGCCCTGGCCTCAACCCCATTGAACACCTTTGGGATGAATGGGATCGCCGACTGCAAGCCAGGCCTAAACTCCCAACATCAGTGCCCGACTTCACTAATGCTCTTATGGCTGAATGGAAGCAAGTTCCTGCAGCAATGTTCCAACATCTAGTGGAAAACCTTCCCAGAAGAGTGGAGGCTGTTAGAGCAGCACACTCCATGTAAAGGTCTATGATTTTGGAATGAGATGTTGGACGAGCAGGTGTCCACATACTGTGGTAATGTGGTGTATTTCTGATATGATGTTATGTTCTGTTATTATATGATGCACAATGTTCTGAGTTTTACATGTTATTAGTGTAGAAAAAAGATTTATTGCGATACAGTGCATGACATGTGAAATTTGAAAACAAGGGATTTCCTATGGAAAACAAAGACCCACAGGGATGTTTTGGTTCTCAGAAAGTGAAGTGTGAATCTGGTCCTTACTCTCGACTCTGTCAGGTATGCTTCATAAAAAATGCAAAACAGGATTATATTTATATTTTTTTTTTAATACCGGTCACACTGCATTGTGTGTCCTTGAGCAGGAACAATTTTCAATTCCCACAGTCAATTCTCACAGCAGAAATGGCTGTGTTTCGGAGAGCTCTTACAATTGTTTTTGAGTGCCAAGGTTGAAAATTCTCCCAGAGTATATTAGATAGTCATGCAGACACAGTATAACTGGGCATTGAGGGAAACGGAAGATAAATGCAAGCAAACTACACACCACCAATAGCAGTATTCAAATCACTTACCTTGCATACAGTGTACGGTATTACCTCGACTAACTAGTGCCCCCACACATTGACTCTGTACCGGTATCCCCTGTATATAGCCTCGCTACTGTTATTTTACTGCTGCTCTTTTATTATTTGTTACTTTTATTTCTTATTTTTTTAGGTATTTTTCTTAAAACTGCATTGTTGGTTAAGGATTTGAAAGTAAGCATTTCACAGTATTTTTGTATTTCTTTTTTTATTTAACCTTTTTTTAACTAGGCAAGTCAAGAAAGGTCTACACCTGTTGTATTCGGCACATGTGTCAAATACAATTTGATTTGATTCACAGTATACAGAGGAAACAATTCATACCACAAATATGCCAAGCAATTACATGTTATTGCTGTATGTAATTGTAATACACATGCATATTCTTTAATAGTCTCTGCATTGCAGCTTACTTATTATGTTCATCCCCATAAAATGATTACAACGTTAACCCTTCCCTTGCCATCCACCTCAGATTAAAGTAAGTGATGGCTTGCTGTATCTACAGTGTAAGCTGCTTATGGACAAGCATGCTAAGCAGTAATCTATTTACCAATCGTAAACTGGATTAATCTCCACCGAAGATATGGTAGTTCTTTGAAAGACGGGCGCTCACAATAAAAGCTCCTACAGTTCCCTCAGAAAGTATTCAGAACCCTTGACTTTTTCCACATGTTGTTACATTACAGCCTTATTCTAAAATGCATTCAATTGTTTTATTTTCCCTCATCAACCTACACACAATACCCATAATAACAAAGCAAAAACAGGTTTAGAAATTTAGCAAATATATTACAATAACAAAAACTGAAGTATCACATTTACATTTACAGTATTCAGACCCTTTACTCAGTACTTTGTTGAATCACCTTTGGCAGAGATTACAGCCTTGAGTCTTCTTGGGTATAACAGTATAAGCTTGGCACACCTGTATTCGGGGAGGTTCTCCCATTCTTCTCTGCAGATCCTCTCAAGCTCTGTCAGGTTGGATGGGGAGCGTTACTGCACAGCTGTTTTCAGGTCTCTCCAGTAATGTTCAATAGGGTTAAATTCCGGGCTCTGGCTGGGATGCTCACGGACATTCCATGACTTGTCCTGAAGCCTCTCCTGCATTGTCTTGGCTGTGTGCTTACGGTCATTGTCATGTTGGAAGGTGAGCCTTTGCCCTAGTCTGAGGCCCTGTGTGCTATGGAGCAGGTTTTCATCAAGGATCTCTCTGTACTTTGCTCCATTCAACTTTCCCTTAATCCTGTTTAGTCTCCCAGTCCCTGCCGCTGTCTAGGAGCTCTGGGGACAATTCCATGGATTGGTTTAAACATTTTTTTTTTAAATGCACTGTCAACTGTGGGACTTTATATAGACAGCTGTGTGTCTTTCCAAATCATGTCCAATCTGTTGAATTTACCACAGGTGTACTCCAATCAAGTTGTAGAAACACCTGAAGGGTTATCAATGGAAACAGGATGCACCTCAGCTACATTTTTAGTCTGATAGCAAAGGGTCTGAATACTTATGTAAATACGTTTTTTATAAATCTGTTTTTTATATTTAATACATTTGCAAAAATAAAAGTTATTTCCAAACTAGTGGATGGGACAGGTGTAGTTACAGTAGGCTTTATCTATTTATCTATCCCATCTGCCCTAGAGTGTGTGCTGCAAGAAGATCGATGGCGCTGAGTGCAATTCTGAGGGTTGATCGCCTCACGTTCACTGGAGCCATGTTTTCAATCAATGAGTTTGATGTAGGTTCAGTCGCTGGCAGGGATTGATTGGATGGAGTGTAATTGGTCTCATTTGGCACTGCAGTGAGTTACTCTGAGAACTTGATAAAGCAATACTGCAGTATTGTACATGTAAACAGAATCATCCACTTGGATAGATGGCACATGTGAGCTACAGAACACTTGGACCTTTATTCAGTGAATGGTCCTTTTCTCAGCCTACAATGTTTGCATTGAAAGTTGGATTGGGGCCTCCTTTAAAGTGACAACATAAGAAGTACAGGAAGTGTGAGTACATGTCAAGTCTTCTTAGTTATCTGTTTTGAAAAAAGGTTAGAGGGAACTCAAAGGATGAGGTATACAATGATTAACAGTGTGAAGGGATAAATCAAGATTCTGTCCTTTGTTTTAATTTCCGAATGCGGTGTCAACTTAATGGCTTGATTAAGTAAGGTCAGTGAGTTAAATAGCAGGTTACAAGAGGGCACCATAATTATGGGAAAGGCTAATGATGGACTCATTTGAAGTTGGACCTTTTCAGAAAATTGTCTTCTCACTTCCCTAAGCAAAGCAAATAGGAGTGGAAAGCCAAGGTGGATTATGTGTGTATGGGTTCAGGCGCAATTAACCTTCTTCAGCAATATTAGCTTAACTTTGGAAAGGATAAACTCAGAAATGTCATGAAAAGTTACAAAGCAGTTATTCCAAAACACCAACCAAATTAATAAAAATAATTTATGCCGAGCTTTAAAGGATGTTTAAGCAATAATGCCTGAGAACCCGGGAATTATCGTGTGACAACTCCTGGCAAAGGCTGTTCTGAGGCCCAAGTTCGGGATACAGCCAGAGAATTATCATACGATAATTCCCTGGTTCGAGGGCATTATTGCTTTCATAAAATGGTTGCCAACACATGTATAAAATAAATAATAAACTATTATTTTAACGCAAAGTAAATTATTTTTATGGATTCTGCTACCCAAGCATGCTGGTTGGGTAGAGGCAGGTAGGTTTACACAACCCCCAACTGTTGCAAACCAAATAGTAGCTTAGAAAATATGGTGTACAGTAGATGCTTTTTACCAGAGGGAGATTAAGTTGATGAATTTCCTGCCTGGGCAGGAAATAACACATGTAATTTTGCGGGAAATGTCCTACAATTCTTGTATATCAACCAACCAGAATCCAGAATCCAAACAACCCGTTTTATCGTAAAGTATAAAGTAGTTGTTTTACTATTCGTTGACTGCCCAATCTGAGATTTGAAAAACAACAACGTATAAACAACAGACAACCACTTGGTTTGCTATAAAGTTAGATGGTGCTGGAGAATGTATACTCACTCATAAGAACAGAGCAAAACCATAACTAGCTATACACTTTTGTGTAGACAGAACACAGCAACTTTGTGTTTACCGACGTCATGATGGCTTAATAGTTTATGTTACATGAATCTTTTGATACTGTATTTTTTTGCTATTCAGGAGATTTGCTTGTTTCCATGGTTGCATTCTTGTTACTGTTAAGATACGTCATAAAAAATCTGTAAACTATGTGGATATTCATACATAATAATGTTATAGCAGTATAATATCTTTATTTAGTCTACAAAACTATTGTGCAATTGTATTTAGGTGAGGGGAAAAGCCACACACGATGTATTAGTACTGGTTTGTTCCAGAGTCATCTTGTGCTGTCTGTTTGTGCTTTGAGGACAAATTCTGCATGTGCTTAGCAATTTGCTTTGTAATTCCCTCTGTCCTGAGGCAAAGGATGTTTGTGCTTGCTTGCATATCCATCGCTAGATCCCTTTCTCTGTGCACACATTCAAGCTAATTAAACAAAGCACACTATTTGATTAAACAAGTAAATTGTGGTAGTCAGTGTTTGAAATCATCAAGATAACCCTGAGTTTCCTAAGAACATTACTGTGATGGATGTTTCTGGTTCAAGCCAATTTACACATGGCTACCATTGCCCTGGTGCAAAAGGATCACAATTCCATTGTGACACAGAGACATCCAGATAGAATCTGGTTAATCTAGGATGAAATGACACAACCGGCCTGGTAATGCCACTTTGCAAAGATCAGCGTAATAAACAACATATGAGCGCCATGATAAACTACCTTGGGTTTCATTGCCCTCTTCAGGACTTTAAGATAGGATAAGCATTAGGGAAGAGAAGGGGATTAGTGAACCTTCAAGTCTGGGCCTCATTAATGGGGTTTACAAATGGCTTATGGAAGCGGACATGTACTGTAAGAGCAAGGTAGAGGTTTAATTTACACTGGATGACCACCCTACTTTCCTGCTATAAGCTGAGCTGAAACCCTGGAAGTTGGTTCACACTTCTGATTTTCCTCATTTTCACAGGGGCTCATTTGACGAGGATAAGTTGCAGAGTGAAAAGGGGGGGGACAGAGTGGATGAGCAAATCCTCCCCAAAGGTGGTCTGTTTCGTTTAGGGAGGCGGCTCAAGTGCTGTATAAGTTTTGTGATGTATTTATTATGAGCTTGTGTTAAGTGGCAGTCTCAGGCCACTGTAACCATTACCCAGCTTATTGTTATCAAAGTTGTGTGTCAGTATACCTGTAATGAGTGCGCTGAGAGTCAGGAAGCAAGTTCAAGGAGCAAGTGTTTTAGTAAATAAACACAACTAAAGACAAAACATGAAACACAAACAACACACAGACATGACACTGGAAAGAAACAACAACGCCTGGGGAAGGAACCAAAGGGAGTGACATATACAGTACGGGGAAGGTAATCAGGGAAGTGATGGAGTCCAGGTGAGTCTGATGATGCGCAGGTGCGCGTAACGATGGTGACAGGTGTGCACCATAACGAGCAGCCTGGAGACCTAGAGGCCAGAGAGGGAGCACATGTGACAATACCATAGACATGTGATGTCTGTCTCCCACTTCAGCTATTATGGGGTGCTGCACTGTGTCAGGTCTGCTTTTGATGTGATAAAGAATAGTCAAGAGAAACTAAAAGATGTCAATGCAAGATATTCTATGGCTTACTGTCACACGACCTCCGCCGACGTTGGTGACTCTTGTTCGGGCGGCGTTCGGTGGCCGCCACCGATCTACGTTTCTTTTTCCATTCGTTTTGTCTTGATTGTAAACACCTGGTTTTCATTACAATATAATTTATCACCCATTTAACCCTCTGGTTCCCACGTGGTTTTGTGCGTGTTTGTTCTTTGTTCAGTGGTCTCCTTTATTGTGAGCTGGAGTATTTTTCCTTATGTGGAATTAGTTGTGTTTATATATACGAGTATATACGAGTACGTTTGTTACTCAGTTCTGTGTCCTGCGCCTGACTTCGTCCTCCCTGCTGCACATCAACGCTTTACAGAAACACGCACCACGATATGGAGTCAGCCGGAGCACCCAGTCCTCCGTTACCAGTGGAGGAGCGCATCCAGCAGCACGGAGCGATGGGAGAGAGGGGGTTTTCCCACAATCCCGTCGACTTCACCCCAACCCACACCGCTGTCCACTCCTCCATCACCTGAACCCAGTGGGATACGGCTCTCGCTCCCGAGGGCATATGATGGGACAGCTGCTGGGTGCCAGGGGTTCCTGCTCCAGTTGGAGCTCTCCCTGGCGACTGTCCACCCGGCTTCCTCCGGACACGAGAGTGTGTCTGCCCTCATCTCCTGTTTGTCGGGGAGAGCACTTGAGTGGGCCAACGCTGTATGGGGGAGAGAAGGCCACCATGAGAAGGCCACCATGAGGATTTCACCCGCCGTCTCCGATCATACACCTGAGGGGAGAGCGGCGGGAGAATGGTTGTTCCATCTTCAACAGGGGATGAGGAGGTGCTGCTCTGAGGGTGGCCGCAGAGGGCACACTGCTGGTCGGTGCTGGGGGGGTTCCCCAAGGAGTCAAGGCAGCAGGCAGGGCACTGGTAGATCATTCCAGGTGAGGAGAGACCCGACTCACCCAGAGCTCCCTGTTGCGCACGTGTGTATTTATAGAATTTCCTGAGTTTTCCCCGCATTCCCAGCATAAGGCGCTAGTAGATTCAGGCGCAGCTGGGAACTTTATTGACTGTTCATTTGCACTTAGATTAGGGATCCCCATTTTTCTTGTTGATGTGCCCTTCCCTGTACATGCCTTAGATAGTCGTCCTTTAGGGTTGGGGCTGATTAGAGAGGTCACAGCTCCCCTATTTATGATAACACAGGAGGGACATGAGGAGAGAATTAGTCTTTTTCTGATCGATTCTCCTGCGTTTCCTGTGGTGTTGGGGCTTCCCAGGTTGGCCTATCATGACCCCACTATTTCGTGGCAACAGAGGACTATCAAGGGAGGGTCATCAGTGCTGAGGGAGGTGTGTAGGTGTTTCCATAGGTGCAACTATGGTGGAAAGTCCAAACCAGGTCTCCACCATGTACATTCCCCTGGAATAGGCCGATTTGGCTCAACTATCACCCCATCGACAGGGGGGATTGTGCGATAAATCTCCTGGTAGACGCACCACTTCCCAGGAGTCACGTGTATCCTTTGTCACAGGAGGAGACGGCGGCTATGGAAACATTTGTCTCCGAATCTCTGGGACAGGGATACATTCGGCCTTCCACTTCACCTGCCTCCTCAAGTTTATTTTTTGTGAAGAAGGATGGAGGTTTACACCCATGTATTAACTACCGAGGTATAAATCAGATCACTGTGAAGTACAGTTACCCGCTGCCTCTCATAGCCAGTGTGACAGAGTCATTATACGGGGAACGCTTCTTCCCAAATTTGGATCTCAGGAGCGCTTACAACCTGGTGCGTATCCGGGAGGGGGATGAGTGGAAGACGGCATTTAGTACCACCTCTGGGCACTATGAGTACTTTGTCATGAGGTACGGGTTGATGAATGCTCCATCAGTCTTCCATTCCTTTGTAGACAAGATTTTCAGGGACCTGCACAGGCAGGGTGTAGTGGTGTATATAGATGACGTTCTACGTTAAATGTGTGGACGTGCTCATTGTAATTCCCCGAATGGATTCAATGGAATGGTATCATGGTTAAGATGTGTTTGATTCCACACATTTGATTCCATTCCAGTCATTAATTAACTCAGAAAAAAAGAAACATCCTCTCACTGTCAACTCTGTTTATTTTCAGCAAACTTAACATGTGCAAATATTTGTATGAACATAAGATTCAACAACCGAGACATAAACTGAACAAGTTCCGCAGACATGTGACTAACAGAAAAATAGTAATTTGTCCCTGCGTAAAGGGGGGGGTCAAAATCAAATGTCAGTCAGTATCTGGTGTGGCCACCAGCTACATTAACCGTTTTGGGATAGGGGGCAGCATTTTCACTTTTGGATGAATAGCATGCCCAGAGTGAACTGCCTCCTACTCTGGCCCAGATGCTAATATATGCATACTATTATTAGTATTGGATAGAAAACACTCTGAAGTTTCTAAAACTGTTTGAATGATGTCTGTGAGTATAACAGAATTCATATGGCAGGCGTGAAATCTGAGGTTTGTAGTTTTTCAACTCAGCCCCCGTTGAAGATATAGGGTGATATTAGTTATGTTTCCCTTCCCAAGGCTTCCACTAGATGTCAACAGTATTTAGAACCTGTTTTGAGGATTCACTCTTTGAGTGAGTGGTCTGGCAGAGTGCCACAGCCTTGGTCTGGCGCGCTCACGTGAAAGGTAATTCCACTTCATTTGTACAGACAAGGGAATTGTCCGGTTGGAACATTAATTAAGTTTTATGTTAAAAACATCCTAAAGATTGATTCCATACTTAGGTTGGCATGTTTCTACGGGCTGTAACGAAACTTTTTGAACTTTTCGTCTGATGTTCGGCGCGACCTGAACACGCTTTTGGATTTGTTTACCAAATGCCCTAACAAAAGAATATATTTGGACATAACTGATGGACATTATCGAACATATCAAACATTTATGGTGGAAATGGAATTCCTGGGAGTGCATTCTGATGCGCTGTTTTAGGCGTCTCTCAATACGGACATTGGAATTTTTTGCCCTGGCCACATATTCAGTCTTCATGCCTCCTTGCAGCATGCCTAAGGCACGTTCACATAGATGAGTAGGGAACCTGGGCCTCTTTCTTTTGGTGTTTTTCAGAGTCAGTAGAAAGGCCTCTTTATAGTGTCCTAAGTTTTCATAACTGTGACCTTAATTGCCTACCGTCTATAAGCTGTTAGTGTCTTAACGACCGTTCCACAGGTGCTTGTTCGTTAATTGTTTATGGTTCATTGAACAAGCTTGGGAAATTGTGTTTAACCCTTCACAATGAAGATCTGTGAAGTTATTTGGATTTTACTAAATATCTTTGAAAGACAGGGTCATGAAAAAGGGACTTTGCTGAGTTTATGAGCTGTTCTCCAAACATCAGCCTCAGAAACAGCTTTTCTTGGCCACACTAAATGATTAGACCCACAGAGTTATGTTTCATGCCACCTAACTGTTTTTTTGTTGTTGTTAGTTTTAAATGCAATGGGGAGAGGAAAGGGCAAAAACAAGGGAAAATCTGATTAAAGAGTCTTGTCTTTGTTATGTAATTAGTTGCAAAGGAGCTCACAGTCGAAACAGCAGCTTGCTCGAGGTTGCATAATTGCTCGTTGGGATCTCTTCGAGCAGACCCTATTCACTGAAGCTCACATCCGTAATGACACGTATATTTACTGCTGGGTAGGAGGAAAAAAGCTGTTTGTAGGCTCCACTTTTATTTTCACTATTGTGACGCAGCCTTGTAGAAATATTAGGGTCTGTATTCAATCCATATAGTCAACATTCAGCGCTCCCGAGTGGTGCAGCGCTCTAAGGCACTGCATCACAATGCTAAAGGCGTCACTACAGACCCTGGTGCAATCCCGCGCTGTATCAGTGTCATCCTGTGTTAGGGGAGTGTTTGGCAGGGGTAGGCCGTCATTGCAAATAATATTTTTTTCTTAACTTATTTCCCTAGTTAAATAAAGATTCAATTAAAATAAAGTGCGATTGAAAAATAAGGGTAATTTCCAATTGGGCCGACATAAAAAGCAGACCTGACATAGAATAAGTCATAAAATAACTTGCATTAACATCTTTAGGTTTCTCTTGACTATTCTTTATCACATCAAAAGCAGACCTGACACAGTGCAGAACCCCATAAGAGCTGAAGTGGGAGACAGACATCACATGTGTATAGTATACTGTCACATAACTTTAATGACAATAAGCTGGGTCATGGTTACAGTGGCCTGAAACTGCCATTTAACACAAGCCCATTAAAAAGACATCACAAAACGTATACAGCACTTGAGCTGCCTCCCTAAATGAAACAGACCACTTTGGGGGAGGATTTACTCATCCTTTTCACACTGCAACTTATCCTCTTCAAATGAGCCCCCGTAAAAAAATTGCTAAATCTGAAGTGTGGATCCAACTTACAGGGTTCAGCTCAGCCTATGGCAGGAAAGTTCTGCACTAATATACGATTGAAATGTAAAGGTAATTTACGATTGGGCCAACATATGCAGCATTTACCATGAATGCAGTCTCCGCTTACATGGGAACATTGCCTTTACATTTATACTGTGTAGTAGTTAGGGTGTTTTCACATTAAACTTTAAAATAACTAATCTCAGTCCTCTTTAAAGTCAACTCCGGGGTAAAAAAAACTAAATAACTCAGTTCTCTTAATACAATACATTTGGAGTTTGTATGCAAGAGCAGAGCACAGTACAAATGACTTAAAGCATCCACAGGGGGTTGGTTGGCAGGTGATTCATCAACAGCATGCAACGCAGCCTGGGATATGTAGTTCATGGTCTGTAGAATGAGATAATAAATTACTGTAACACACTTTGGGCAACATTTAAGTCTTCTTAAAGCAGGCATGCAGTGTGCAAAGTAACCATAACATTTTTGTGGAAATTAATTTCAAGATCTGCTACAATATGGTGAGAATTAAAAAAATAAGTCACTCGGACTAGACGTGGTATTGACGGAGAACAGGCCCGCTGGAATTAAAACCCTTAACAGTGACGTTAACGATTAAATTACTCTCGATCTCACTCGAGACCCTGCTGGTCATCTATGAACATTTGAACTTTTTGGCCATGTTCTGTTATCATCTCCACCCGGCACAGCCAGAAGAGGACTGGCCACCCCTCATAGCCTGGATCCTCTCTAGGTTTCTTTCTAGGTTCTGGCCTTTCTAGGGAGTATGAAGCCACCGTGCTTCTAAACCTGCATTGCTTGCTGTTTGTGGTTTTAGGCTGGGTTTCTGCACAGCACTTTGTGACATCAGCTGGCGTAAGAAGGGCTTTATAAATACATGGGATTGATTGATTGATTGATTGACATGTACAAAGGAACATTTAACGAGGATTTATGCTAGGATCACTTAAGGGTTTGAGCAAAATAACAGCCTTGGTAAAGTTGAACATTTACCCTGAGTCATTTGACTCTACAGCTACATTAGTCACCAGTTTCTCCCCAGAGGTCAATAGGTCAAACCTGTAGACTGCCCGAAGCTGATGCCTTACAGCTGTAGACATTATCATGTAGTTATCAATTTAGGATAAGAAACACCTAAGCAACACACTGCGCATTAGGAACGCCCTAGATATGACTTTAGACAAAATGCCGTGATAGGGACATTTTGCCAGTACCGTGGACATGTATAGAATACAGTCCAAGTAGATGATTCAGGTGTGATAACTATATTTTGTTTATCTTTTGTTCATGCTTTTATTCATTTTTTACACTTAGGAAGTGATAGAGCCATAAAATAGTTCTGCATATTTCCATCAGTTAGTGCCACAATGCCACTCATTTGGGGAAGAAATGGAATTATGTATTTTGTGAGTGTTGTGCGTGATTAACATCTGCCTAAATTTCTGCCTAGACCTACCAGCCTGGAAGACTAAACGACGGGTCCAGAACGGCAATCCCCCAACCCGGACATCCGCTGCCCATTCTTGTGGTGGACTGCTCCATTGGCAGAAAACCTACAGGGTAAACCACCAGAGGGGGACCGCAATGGCAATCCCCAACCAGGACATCCCCTGGCCATCCTTGTGGTGGCCGGCAGCTTGCAGAAATCCTACCAGGATAAACCACCAGAATGGGACCGCAACGGCAAACCCCAACCAGGGCATTCCCTGACCACTTGTGGTGGTTTGCAGCTTTCAGAAAGCCTACCATGGTAAACCACCAGAGGGGGACTGCTATGATTATCCACAAACCAGGACATCCGATGGTCATTCTTATGGTGGGTTGCAAATTGCAGGATCCTTCCAAGGTTGAGTCCACCAGAGGGGGACTGTCATGACTCTCCTGTGAGGATCCAAAAGATCAGGTTACAGTGGATCAGCTCTACAGAGCTCTCTCACTCCAGCAGAGGGTGAGAGGGATGGAGTTGGGCCAGTTTAATGACTTAAAGACCGGTCATAAATACCTTGCAGAAACTCTCCCTTTTGCTCGTCAGTTTTGGAGAATGGAATGTCTGCTGTGTTACACAGAGAGACTGTGCCGCCAAAACTTCAACATCAAACAATGGACATTGAAACAATATTTTTAACATTAAGAAAGTTGGGAATGATGACAGATGGAATATGGGAAATAAAAGTATATTTTATCAGAAAGACGTTATAACGGAAACATAGTAAATTTGAGAGATTTCACAATGCATATATCAGATTTACATCTAAAGGTTGTAAAACAAATATGATTAAATATGAAACTATTTGTGAAAAGATAGCAATGTGATTTTAGCCTTCTAAATGAGATTTGTTTTTCTTGCAAAACTTCTGCCAGTCAGTAGCCATGCCCAAGTGAGCTCAGAGTTAATGTCAACATGATGGAATTGCCTTTCAGGACAGAGTGCTTAACTTCTTACGGTTTAGGGGACGCTTGCGTCCCACTTGGCCAAAAACCAGGGAAAATGCAGCGCGACAAATTCAAATAAATTGATATAAAAATCAAACGTTAATTTAATCACACATGTAAGATACTCAATTAAAGCTACCGACGTTGTGAGTCAAGCCAACATGTCAGATTTGAAAAAGGCTTTTCGGCGAAAGCATAAGAAGCTATTATCTGATGATAGCACAACAGTAAATAAGGGGGTGGAATATTGTGGCATATTTCAACCCTGCAGGCACTACACAATACGCAGAAGTAAAATATAAAACATGCATTACCTTTGACGAGCTTCTTTTATTGGCACTCCAATATGTCCCATAAACATCAGAATTGGTCCTTTTGTTCGATTAATTCCGTCCATATATATCCAAAATGTCAATTTATTTGGCACGTTTGATCCAGAAAAACAACAACTTCCAAAATGCTCAACGTTACTACAAAATATTTCAAAAGTTGCCTATAAACTTTGCCAAAATATTTCAAACTACTTTTGTAATACAACTTGAGGTATTTTTAAACGTTAATAATCGATCAAATTGAAGACGGGTCTATCTGTGTTCAATACAGGATGACAACAAACCAAGCTACTTTTCAAGTCTTGTGCAACTCTCAATAGTGTTACGCAGTTCCTAGTTGGCCCTACTTCTTCATTGCACAAATGAATAACCTCAAACAAATTCCAAAAACTTGTGACATCCAGTGGAAGCGGTAGGAACTGAAAACAAGTACCTAAGAAATATTGTTTGCCAATGAGAACCAGTGAACGGACAGAGACCTAAAAAAAAAATCTGAACGGTTATGCCTGCTACATAAGTTATTTTATACTCACAGACATGATTCAAACAGTTTTAGAAACTTCAGTGTTTTCTATCCAAATCTACTAATAATATGCATATCTTATCTTCTTGGCATGAGTAGCAGGAAGTTGAAATTGGGCACGCTATTTATCCAAAAGTGAAAATGCTGTCCCCTATACCTTAAGAAGTTAAAAAGACTCACTGGGATTTTAAATACAAATCAGACAGGTTGGACTGGTGGCTACACGCCTGAAAATGGTGAGACCAGAGAACGTGAGGATGTGGTCCACACGTTGAAATGCTTAAAACTACAAGACCAGAAAATGGTAAGACCCTCTGAAACTCTCGAAGAGTGAAGAAGGTGTAGACCAGACAAAACGTTCTCAGTCTGCAGCTGGGTATTGTGAAGTAGTCTAAGACAATTGACCAAGACGAGAGGGAACAACAGTTCCCTCTCACCACCGTGTCGTACATCTGATGTAT
Source organism: Oncorhynchus clarkii lewisi (assembly GCF_045791955.1). Classification (NCBI taxonomy): domain Eukaryota; kingdom Metazoa; phylum Chordata; class Actinopteri; order Salmoniformes; family Salmonidae; genus Oncorhynchus; species Oncorhynchus clarkii. The sequence goes on along the minus strand of NC_092150.1, from coordinate 49,954,714 downwards.
CCATTCTAAGAACAATCCAGAACAAAATAAGCTTACAACTAAGAAGGACATTGGGACCTCTGGTGGATAACCATAGACTTACATCGAACTACTCGCCATAGACGGATCGAGTGATTTTAACTTCATATGGATGCAATCCCGTTAACGGGAGCAATTTGATAACAGCCAGTCAAAGTGTAGGGCGCCATTTTCAAAACATCAAAAATCTCATAATTAACATTCCTCAAACATACATGTATCTCATTTTAAAGCTTTTCTCGTTGTAAATCCCACCACAGTGTCCGATTTCAAATATGCTTTACAGCAAAAGTACCACAAACGATTATGTTAGGTCACCACATAGCCACAGAAAAACACAGCCATTTTTTTTCCAGACAAAGAGAGGAGTTTCAAAAAGCAGAAAATAGAGATAAAATTAATTAAACAATTATCTTCATCAGATGACACTCATAGGACTTCATGTTACACAATACATGTATGTTTTGTTTGATAAAGTTCATATTTATCAAAATTTGAGTTTACATTGGCGCGTTACATTCACTAGTTCCAAAAACATCCAGTGATTCTGCATAGCCACATCATTCAACAGAAATACTCATTATAAATGTAGATGATAACACAAGTTATACATATGGAATTATAAATATACCTCTCCTTAATGCAACTGCTGTGTCTGATTTCAAAAAAACTTTACGAAATAAGCCAGCCATGCAATAATCTGAGACGGCGCTCAGAAATATTTGTCACAATAGCCGCCATGTTGACGTCAACATAAACAAGAAATTACATGACAAGTATTCCCTTAACTTCGATGATCTACATCAGAAAGCACTCCAGGAATCTCAGGTCCACAATAAATGTTTGTTTTGTTTGAAAATGTCCGTTATTAATGTCCAAATACCTTCTTTTGTTAGTGCATTTGGTATACATATCCAAATGCTCATTCTGGTCAGCGTTATATCGGACAAAATCTTCCAAAAGTTATATTACCGGTCGAAGAAACATTTCAAACTAAGTACAGAATCAATCATTGGGATGTTTTTAACATATAGCTTCAATAAAGTTCCAACCGGAGTACTCCTTCTTGTCTTCGTGAGGAATGGAACGCAAGTGACTACCATGAGGAATAAGCATGATCAGAAAATGGCTGACTGCCAGACACATGATTGATTCTGCTATCATTCACTCCCACAACACCATAGAAGTCTCATTAGGAAGGATGATTAGGATGACACACAGCTGTACATTTCAATGTAACATGGTGAAGCCTCAAAATTGCCCTCGCTAAAAGCATGTGTTTCAGACATAAGGAAGTGGATGGCTGCAAACTTTCTACTTTTAAACTCGGACAAAACATAGATGCTTGTTCTAGGTCCAAAGAAACAAAGATATCTTCTGTTGAATCTGACAATTAATCTTAATGGTTGTACAGTCGTCTCAAATAAAACTGTGAAGGACCTCTGCGTTACTCTGGACCCTGATCTCTCTTTTGAAGAACATATCAAGACCATTTCAAGGACAGCTTTTTTTCCATCTACGTAACATTGCAAAAATCAGAAACTTTCTGTCCAAAAATGATGCAGAAAAATTAATCCATGCTTTTGTCACTTCTAGGTTAGACTAGTGCAATGCTCTACTTTCCGGCTACCTGGATGCTTTACTAGTGCTTTACTAAATAAAATTCAGTTAGTGCTAAATACGGCTGCTAGAATCCTGACTAGAACCAACAAATTTGATCATATTACTCCAGTGCTAGCCTCCCTACACTGGCTTCCTGTCAAGGCAAGGGCTGATTTCAAGGTTTTACTGCAAAGCATTACAAAGCATTACATGGGCTTGCTCCTACCTATCTCTCTGATTTGGTCCTGCCGTACATACCTACACGTATCAGGTCACAAGACGCAGGCCTCCTAATTGTCCCTAGAATTTCTAAGCAAACAGCTGGAGGCAGGGCTTTCTCCTATAGAGCTCCATTTTTATGGAATGGTCTGCCTACCCATGTAAGAGACGCAAACTCGGTCTCAACCTTTAAGTCTTTACTGAAGACTCATCTCTTCAGTGGGTCATATGATTGAGTGTAGTCTGGCCCAGGAGTGGGAAGGTGAACGGAAAGGCTCTGGAGCAACAAACCGCCCTTGCTGTCTCTGCCTGGCCGGTTCCCCTCTTTCCACTGGGATTCTCTGCCTCTAAACCTATTACAGGGGCTGAGTCACTGGCTTACTGGGGCTCTTTCATACCGTCCGTAGGAGGTGTGCGTCATTTGAGTGGGTTGAGTCAATGATGTGATCTTCCTGTCTGGGTTGGCACCCCCCCTTGTGTTGTGCCGTGGCGGAGATCTTTGTGGGCTATACTCGGCCTTGTCTCAGGATGGTAAGTTGGTGGTTGAAGATATCCATCTAGTGGTGTGGGGGCTGTGCTTTGGCAAAGTGGGTGGGGTTATATCCTTCCTGTTTGGCCCTGTCCGGGGGTGTCCTCGGATGGGGCCACAGTGTCTCCTGACCCCTCCTGTCTCAGCCTCCAGTATTTATGCTGCAGTAGTTTGTGTCGGGGGGCTAGGGTCAGTTTGTTATATCTGGAGTACCTCTCCTGTCCTATTCGGTGTCCTGTGTGAATTTAAGTGTGCTCTCTCTAATTCTCTCTTTCTCTCTTTCTTTCTCTCTCTCGGAGGACCTGAGTCCTAGGACCATGCCTCAGGACTACCTGACATGATGACTCCTTGCTGTCCCCAGTCCACCTGGCCGTGCTGCTGCTCCAGTTTCAACTGTTCTGCCTGTGATTATTATTATTTGACCATGCTGGTCATTTATGAACATTTGAACATCTTGGCCATGTTCTGTTATAATCTCCACCCGGCACAGCCAGAAGAGGACTGGCCACCCCATATAGCCTGGTTCCTCTCTAGGTTTCTTCCTAGGTTTTGGCCTTTCTAGGGAGTTTTTCCTAGCCACCGTGCTTCTACACCTGCATTGCTTGCGGTTTTTGGTTTTAGGCTGGGTTTCTGTACAGATCAAATCAAATCAAATCAAATGTATTTATATAGCCCTTCTTACATCAGCTGATATCTCAAAGTGCTGTACAGAAACCCAGCCTAAAACCCCAGCACTTTGCACTTTGAGATATCAGCTGATGTACGAAGGGCTATATAAATACATTTGATTTGATTTGATGGGTCTGGGCTAGTATTCCCCCCCTTTGTGTCTCGGGACCTCCCCCACCAGCAGTTGGTGTTGATATCCGAGGCACAAACGAAAAGGTTTGACCCTTTGAATGAGTTGTCAGCAGCCACATTGTTATTAGATTGACTGTAACCTTTCAACCATATATCCTGTTATTTGTGCTTCAAAACGCTCATTGGCTGTAGAGGCCTGTCAGTCACCACAGCGTCCGGGTGTGGCAACCTCTCCAGTACCTACAAATTGAGACAATGATATCTGTCTGCAATCAAACAGTGTTTCACCAGTGGGAGCAATCAGGTCAGTTGCTGGACTGACACCGTTAGTGTCATTGTAAGCGGTTTAAGTCCCCCACAAAGTGGAAAATGTATCATCGGATGCAGAGTACACTCTGCACTTCGATGCTGTTGACAGATACCCCTCGTGAATGACTGCATTGCAGGTAACGTTAGGAGAAGACAGTTTGGTCAGTGGAGACAGCACTGTGACCTGTGTCCATACTTGGTTGGTTTTCCAATCCATCAGTGCGGTTAAACGATCCATCAAGTCTGCTCCGAATAGCAGGGGTTCAGATGCGAGGCGGGTAACATAGTGAACAAGCGATATGTTCTGGAAGTGTAGTTTCAGATTGAGTCTCAATGTGAGAGGCGAGGTGTAGTGTCGCATCGTTCCCTTTTGAGTGGTTTTGAGTGGAATTGGCTCTTGCGAAGTATTTTACCTTTTTCTTTAGACAAAGCCTGTGGGCTTGTTTCTTGATCGAGCGGGCCTGTATAGGGTCTCGAGTGAGATCGAGAGTAATTTGATCGTTAACGTCACTGTTAAGGGTTTTAATTCCAGCGGGCCTGTTCTCCGTCAATTCCACGTCTAGTCCGAGTGACTTATCTTTTTAATTCTCACCATATTGTAGCAGATCTTGAAATTAATTTCCACAAAAATGTTATGGTTACTTTGCACACTGCATGCCTGCTCTAAGAAGACTTAAATGTTGCCCCAAGTGTGTTACAGTAATTTACAGTAATCTCATTCTACAGACCATGAACTACATATCCCAGGCTGCCTTGCATGCTGTTGATGAATCACCTGCCAACCAACCCCCTGTGGATGCTTTAAGTCATTTGTACTGTGCTCTGCTCTTGCTTCTACACCTGCATTGCTTGCTGTTTGGGGTTTTAGGCTGGGTTTCTGTACAGCACTTTGAGATATCAGCTGATGTACGAAGGGCTATATAAATACATTTGATTTGATTTGATTATAATTTATATTGATGATTGACATCTTGCGGAACCCCTAGGCAGTGCAACATCATTAATATCTCAAGGGGATTTCATTGGGGACTCTGGTGAATTACATACAACGCTCAGATTTCTGACTTCCTGTTTTGATTTCAACTCAGGATTTTGCCTGCCATATGAGTTCTGTTATACTCACAGACATCATTCAAACAGTTTTAGAAACTTTAGAGTGTTTTTTATCTAATAATAGTAATAATATGCATATATTCGGAACTGAGACTGAGGAGCAGGCCGTTTACTTTAGGCGCCTTATTCATCCAAGCTACTCAATACTGCCCTCCAGCCATAAGAAGTTAACGGAGAGATGACAGAGAAAGACATCTGTGCGTAAAATATGTAGCAAACTATCCGAATGAGGGTTGTTAGGGTGATAAATAATAATATTTATGGTGAGAGTAGTTTCCAAATGTATGTACAATTAGTCCACTCCATTTGTCTCTCCCGCTCTTTCTTTCCCCACCCCCTTTCCATTGTGTGAAACAAGCCGTCATATTTGGTTAGTCCACTAGGGACTGTTTTTATTATGTTAGCAATCAATGTGTTTTTGTATTTCTGTGTGATTATTTAATTAGTTAGTAAATACATTTTTAAGCCAATTTGTGTATCACAGATTCATCACTTAGGTTAGGGTTCGTAAAGATGTATGAAGTTAACAACATTCAGAATGGGACTGATATGAGGAAATTAGTAATTACTGACTGGTATGATATCCATAAATTCTCGAGTTAATTTGGGAAACGGTAACTCATTAAACAAACTTTTCCCGTTGTTCCCCAAATGACTAATTAATTAATTGTTACATGATTTAATCAAATAATAATTAAACCTAGTGGGTAATTATTTGATAAGTAGCAGTCATCACATTAATGATAGTCACATCACAACAATGGTGATCGAGCAGGTTTCGTGTTATATTCATCAGAGGTGTAGGGAGGGTGCAGTCTGTGAATATTTTTTTTAAAATTATACAGATGATTAACAAAACTATGCACACGACATTAGTCATAACTTGTTTTTTGTGGTAAATGTGAATGAAAATAACTTTTGATAATGGTTTTCATACAGGCCTATGTGATTTTTATTTTATGAGGTAAGGGAGGAGGAACGTACATCTGCATAACATACCAATACCAATTGACATACCTCTGTATGCTTCCTCATCTGTTTACCTGCAGACACAGACACAAAAGTGAGCAGTTCAATCATCTGCACCCAACACAGCTAACCTTCAACATATTATTATGGCTTACATATTCTTACATCTTTGTTGGTTGATATCCATCGAATTGTGTCCATTTTCTGTTTTAGAAAGATAGATGGTATCATCATATAACAAAATAAATGTAGATCAAACAAGGGACAAACCTTACCTTAAACTGAGGATAATTTTTTTAAATGTTTCAGTTAAGTGCCTGCACCTGATGTCCTTTCAAATTCAAATCGAAGTGTTTCAGTTGGCCAGTTTGGTTCCTGCAAGAACCCCCACCAACTAAGGAGGTTCTGCAATGAATTCCACTTCCTATGGGGTTTTTGAAATAACTTTTTATGTGTAATTTCAGTGCCAAGAGCCCTGAGAATCTTCAAAGAACTTTGAGGATCTTAAAAGAACCCTTGTTGAACCCCTACTTTTTAGAGTGTACAAAGTAAAACAAAAGAGAGGCTTTTGACAAGGGCATCAGCCATTGCCGGTGAGTGAGCTTCTAAACATTGGGTGATTCCGTGTAACTGGAAGGCTTTTTTATGACTACAATTTTCCCATAATATTATACAAATTTGTATCTCCACAAACCTAGGCCTAGGCTATTGATGGACTCAAGACAAGGTCGTATTTATTTATCTCAGATTCTCAGTGTCAAAGTAGGCTGTCATTTCAATCACTAAGTGAGGTATTTAAAAACATTCTGCTAAAGACTTAAGTCAGCTAAAATGATGTAGAATTGTATGAAATGCGTTTATAAATGGCAAACATTTTTCTGGACCATAGGCTACAAACTTGGGTATGAGAACCTCAAAGGGTTATTCGGCTGTCCTCATAGGAGAACCCTTTGAAGAACCTTTTCTACAGAGGGTTCTACATGGAACCCAAAGGGGTTCTACCTGGGACCAACAAGGATTCTTAGAATATACCATAGAAATATAATGCCATTCTAGTTCTGATTATACAGCTGAAGTTGTATTCTACACACAACTTATTTTCATTTGCTTGGTAAAGTGTAGGCATACATACTAAGCACATCAATATGATATTTACAGCAGAAATGTTTTTGTCTTTGTAACACGAACACACCCATCAATTTTTTGTATAATGTATCTACACTCAAGCTTGGCGTTGTTTGTGCAATGTCCACATGTGGCCTACACTTGCAGTGATATTAGTAATTCTGGGATTTGTCCCAGACTAAGATCTAACAGCGGACATAAGGAGAGACGAGACAAAACTAGCTAGCCGGTTATAGAATACTGTGCAGTAGGACAGCTGAGCTGAGTGACGACCAAGCATTCAACTCGCAGTTGATATTGTTTCCTCTGTAACATGTCTTTACATGACGCGATGAAACAAGTTGCAAGCTACTTTTGTAGCAAGGTGTTATAGAACGAGTGTCTCATGAAACACATTTCAGACCAGGGTTCTTGCTATTTTGGCATAACTGTGATTTGACAGAGAAATATCAGCTAGCAAGATATGCCAGCTGCAGCTATCCCCAAACTATGCTAGCTAGCTTCTGTCAGGTTGGCTAAACACAAGGTCAGCGCAGGCTTTAGCCTACACATATAACTGAATTATTTTTTACCTTTATTTAACTAGGCAAGTCAGTTAAGAACAAATTCTTATTTTCAATGACGGCCTAGGAACAGCCTGTTCAGGGGCAGAAAGACAGATTTGTACCTTGTCAGCTTGGGGATTTGAACTTGCAACCTTTTTTCTCCACTTCCTGTCTGAATGACATGCTCAAAGTAAACTGCCTGTAGCTCAGGCCCTGAAGCCAGGATATGCATATACTCGGTAATATTGGAAAGACAACACTTTGAGTTTGTAGAAATGTTTAAATAATGTAGGAGAATATAACACACTAGATTTGGTAGGGTAAAATCCAAAGAAAAAACAACCAGAATGTATTTTTTTGAGAGAGATCATCCTCTTAGAAAGGTAAGAGAAAGGTCCTATTGACAATTAGCTCCTTGGATGCAATTCCTATGGCTTCCACAGGGTGTCAGCAGTCTATGTTCAAGGTTTCAGGCATGTAACTTCAAAAACGAATAAGAAATATCAGTTTTAGCAGAAGGACACAGTCTTTGGAATTAGTGTTTGCGCATACATGAAGACATTACGCACCTACAAAAAGTTTCTAATTGAACATACTTCTTTCCGTAAGAAATATTATAGTTTGATTACTTTTTAGGTTATCTGAGGAGTACATAGAAACACATTTTGACTTGTTGAAACAAAGTTTAGAGGTAGATTTTCAGATTCCTTTCTCTGCATGTTGAACGAGTGGATTACTCAAATCGATGGCGCCAACTAAATTGACTTTTTGGGATATAAGGAAGGATTTGATCTAACAAAACAACACTACATTTTATAGCTGGGACCCTTTGGATGACAAATGAGAGGAAGATTTTCAAAAATTAAGTGAATATTTAATCATTATTTGTGAATGTATGAAACCTGTGCCGGTGGGAAAATATTTTGATGTGGGGCGCCATCCTCAAACACGCTGTAATAGCTACTGTAAATCGGACAGTGCAGTTAGATTAACTTGTTATGGCTGCAATCCCCCTATCGGGATAAGTGTCATCAACAACTGCTGAACAGCATAGCGCTACATACAATAAATATTACTATAAATATTATATTCATGAAATCACAAGTGCAATATAGGAAAACACAGTTTAGCCTTTTGTTAATCCACCTGTCGTGTCAGATTTAGAAATTAGGCTTTACAGCGAAAGCAATCCAAGCGTTTGTGTAAATGTATCGATTGCACGATAAAACATTAAGTACACTTAGCATCAGGTAGCTCGGTCACGAAAATCAGAAAAGCAATCAAAATAATCATTTACCTTTGATGATCTTCAGATGTTTTCACTCACGAGACTCCCAGTTACACAGCAAATGTTCCGTTCAAATGTTCCTTTTGTTCCATAAAGATGATTTTTGTCGCGTTATGTTCAGAAATCCACAGGAAAGAGCGGTCACGACAACACAGACAAAAATTCCAAATAGTTTCCATAATGTCCACAGAAACATGTCAAACGTTTTTTATAATCAATCCTCAGGTTGTTTTTAAAATATATAATTGATAATATATCAACCACAAATGTCTTTCACAGTAGGAGAGGGGAAAACAATGGCTGTCCAAATTCTGTTGTGCAAGCAAAAGTCATGTGACCACTTGACGCGATGTTATCGTTCTGGCTCATTTTTCAAAATAAAAGCCTGAAACTATGTCTGAAGACTGTTGACACCTTGAGGAAGCGATAGGAAAAGGAATCTGGTTCATATCCCTTTAAATCCAGCAAAGGGAGGCTATGGAACATGGAATTTTCAAAATAGAAGCCACTTCCTGTTTTGATTTTCCTCAGGGTTTCGCCTGCAATATCAGTTCTGTTATACTCACGGACAATATTTTGACAGTTTTGGAAACTTTAGCGTGTTTTCTATCCAATACTAATAATAATATGCATATATTCGCAACTGAGACTGAGGAGCTGGCCGTTTACAATGGGCACCTTTTCATCCAAGCTACTCAATACTGCCCCTGCAGCCATATGAAGTTAACAATAATTTAAGCTTTCAGCCGATATAAGACACTTATATGTACATAAATGTTTCAAATCCATAATAATTATGATTATTTATTGAATTGCACGCCCTCCAATTGCACTAGCGGGACTCCTATCCCTAAGAAGGTCTACCAGCTTACCTTGCTGTCACCACTCACTACTGACCTTGTTCGTTGTGATTGAATAGCAAATACACACCCAAGAAACACCCACATCATATCACACTCCCAAGACAAGTCTTGTTTAGCTTTGTTCATCACAGCTAGAATTTCTTAACAATAAATTTGTGGAGTGGTTTTAAAACAAGTTTTAATGACTCCAACCTAAGTGTACCTAAACTTCCGACTTCAACTGTTTTTACGGTCACTGTGGGGACGACGTCATCGATGCACTTATTTATGAAGCCAGTGACTGATGTGGTGTACTCCCCAATGCCAGTGGAAGAATCCCGGAACATATTTCAGTCTGTGCTAGGAAAATAGTCCTGTATCTTTGCGTCTGCGTTCGCTGACCACTTCCTTATTGAGTAAGTCACTGGTTTGGGAATAGTGAACCTGCTTTAGGTTTTGCTTGTAAGCAGGAATCAGAAGGATATAGTTATGGTCATATTTGACAAATGGTGGTTGACAGAGAGCTTTGTATGCGTTTCTGTGTGTGAAGTAAAGGTGGTCCAGAGTTGTTTTCCCCTCTGGTTGCACGCAGGCAAAGCAGGAAGTACAGCTACCCTTTAAAAGCATAACTAATATAAACGAAAGCAAAACAATTTACTTGAGGTGTGACAATGTTTAATAGAAATGGAAAGACAGAATGATTAAACAAATAAAAATGAACAGATGTTTCAACATACAGAAAATACATACAGTATTCATATCCTTTACTCAAAACATGTCTCAGCTTGATTAAGCATAAATATGACTGTTATTCAGTGGTATACAGGAGACTGTGAAATGTGCTGTCTTTACTCTTCATAAAGGGAGAAAACAGGTAGGTTGTCTTTAATAAGAAATAATAAACTATATTACCTCAGGGTTCCTAAGCAAAAATGATGCGATATTCCTGCATGTTTTTCTGCAGAAGAGAGATAAAGCTTTGTGAATCTGTATATTTGTATTATCTATATTTCTCTGGAATGACTGGCTGAGAACCACATCAGTAAGCCTCGTGCCCGGGTCTAAAATGCAGGCCTTTTGAAGATGGAATGTGGGCTCTACTTATTTCATAACATTTCCCCCACAGACGTTCAGCAGATATTGTCCTGAATGTGTGTGTGTCCTCTGTGTAGGACACATTTGCTGGATGTGGGGTACAGGTGTTGTTTTTTTTTGTAAAAAAAAAAAATGGGGTCCTCCTAATGAGGTAATTATGGTCAGTCGTCAAAATGATTTTGCTCAATCTAAGCGATGCCAACGGTTCTGCTATAATGCAGTTGCAGGCTGAGCCCAACCAGCAAGGGAGCTGTGCTCCAGCACACCTGCTGAATTGGATCTAGCCAAGCACCTGCATCCCCACATCTCTCTCTCCCAACTTTACCCACATCTCCCAAGCCCCATTTACCTAGATCCACCGCGTGCGTTGTCTCATTTATGTGTGGCTCACAGCTTGCGCTTCTCAGACGGCTCCTGATGACTTTCTTTTTCCCCCCGGTTCCTCTTTGCTGCTTTTGCTGATATTAAAAAGGAGGAAGCAGCTGAGTCTGTGGTTGATAATGAAGTCAAAGCCATTGTAAACAGTTTTGGGATGAGCCAAACCTGGGTAGAGCCAATGATGAGAAGGAAGAGAACAAAGCTGCTTTTTTGGGCCCTGCAATTTGTGTATGTTAGTAACCTAGTTATTTTCACATTTATAAGTAACTTTTAAAGTATTTAATAATGATTCAAATGATCATTCATAAGATGTTTAATATAGGTCCTTATAAACCATTTACTTATTACTAGCTTTGTCTTTTTGTGTGGCCTCATCAAAAGTCAGGGCTATTTATAGTTAATAAATAATTTATACATTTTGAGTGACTAGAGTAATTTCTCACAAAAATATGGATATGCCACTAGTAGACATTCCAGCAGTACCAAATGCTCCTTAAGGTCTCAAAATGGACCCTAGAACATATCAATGGTTAAACAATAAGCACACAATACAGAGGATGTTTAGGGATAGATACACATTTACAGAATTGGTACCTGGAGGAAAATGGGGAAGGGTCATACTTTTTAATTTCAGTCAAGGGGAGGGTTTAGTATTTTTTTTATCTAGTCCAGGGGAGGGTCATGTCATTGTAATTGATGTAATTTCAAAAGGTCTCAGTTTTTTGAATTTGTTGAATTTTTAGGCTATATTTCGATGTGTGCTCGATGCTGCCCGTCATCGCTGATTCTCCGCTGGGCGTGCAATATCAGGTGCGCCTGTATGCTATTTAGTGTGGTCTCAATCAAATTATCCATAGCCTATAGGCTGTGAAGTGCATGCTTGGAGAAGCACAGAGCAAGGTTATATTTCTGAGATAGCTGCTAGAATAATGTAAATAAAACTTGGCTGCATAGCGAGCTCTGGTCTTGCTGATCAAAAACTTTTTGTGTGCTGTTTAACCAATGGCTGTGCTGTGTAGGCCTACGGTGGCAGGAGAGTCAAATTTTATTTGAATAGGCCTAGTCCAAAAAATACCGTATTTTGGTACGAACTACCCTATAGCCTATGTTCTGTTTGAGTAGGAGAGCAGAAAGTTGAGAAGAAAGACCAGAGGTCAACTTTGATGGCTTGCTACTATAAAAATTGTTTCTTGCCCATTATGTATTTATCAGAGTTATTGATCTCACAATGAGCCAGATTCCAGTAACTTACATTGTGGTGTTGAAACTTGATTGTGCAGCAGCCGCAGCACAATCAATCGGAAATGGACAGCTCATGGTGCTGAAAGTCTGAAAATTCAAGTAGGATAGGTCATTTCAACCATCTTCATTTTAATTTGACTTTACCAAGAACAAGAGAGCTTTGTTTTGGAGCCTATTTCTTCCTAAGTAAGAGGGAGGCCTAACTGTTTGACAGACAAAATTAGACTATAGGCTGCTATATCCATAGATGTGTCAGTCAATTCCTCCACCCACCACGCACTCTTTAAATATCCTTCCTCCATGTCAGTGAAGGGCTGTGAAGTTAAAACCAAGACTCTAACTGAGGGGATATGAGAGGGTATGCCACATTCCTACCTTTTATTAGCTTAATTAAGATTTTGAAGAAAATAAAAACGGATCTGATTATAAAAAGTGATCTAGCTCTTTGGTCCGTGATGCTTTATGCTAGAAACAAGCTGTAAAATTAGGGAAACACTTGTGACCTTCTCTCGTTGGGTTAAGTCACGGAAGAAGAGTAGCCAGCAGTTAAAGCTTAACATGTTTTGTGATGGTAGGCCCAGACAGACTGGGATGGAAATGTAGGCCTACTCTGTCTGGGGTGGAAAGGTAGGTCTAGCTTTTGAAAGTACCATGCTCAGATTCCTAATGATGTCTCAGATTGAATTATTTGTAAACAAGGACCGTTTCGTTGCAAACAAGACACACTGATTTGGCATTGGAGAAATATGATAAGATGAACACAAATGCCTATCTCTCTGCAATTTCGGTAATTTGTGTGATATTATGTAGAATTGCATATACGACCTGCAAATACGATGATAGATTCATGCAATGCTTTTACTATAAAGGAGATCTTTCGACACTTACTCTTGTCGAAGGTGGTTTGCGAACCAATAACCTACATTACCATGTAATGCTTATAGGATGAAGAACAGTTTCTAAAACTGCATCTAAGGCTATGGTCGGAATTTGTCTGCGTTGTCGTGACCGCTCTTTCCTGTGGATTTCTAAACATAACGCGCCAAACAAACTGAGGTATTTTGGATATAAAAATAATCTTCATGGAACAAAAGGAACATTTGTTGTGTAACTGGGAGTCTCGTGACTGAAAACATCTGAAGATCATCAATGGTAAACGATTAACTTGATTGCTTTTCTGATTTTCCTCACCAAGCTACCTTGAACTGAACAAAAAAATAAACGCAACATACAAAAATGGAAATTTAAATAAATAAATTAGGCCCTAATCCATGGATTTCGCATGACTGGGAATACAGATATGCATCTGTTGGTCAGAGATAAGCATGGATATGCGTGGATAAGGCGTGGATAAGAAAACCAGTCAGTATCTGACAACCATTTGCCTCCTGCAGCGTGACACATTTCCTTCGCATAGAGTTGATCAGGCTGCTGATTGTGGCCTGTGGAATGTTGTCCCAATCCTCTTGAATGGCTGTGCAAAGTTGCAGGATATTGGCGGGAACTGGAATACGGTGTTGTACACATAAATAAAAAGCATTCCAAACATGCTCAATTGGTTACATGTATGGTGAGTATGCAGGCTATGGGAGAACTGGGACATTTTCAGCTTCCAGTAATTGTGTACAGATCCTTGCGACATGGGGCCATGCATTATCATGTTGAAACATGAGGTGATGGCGGCGGATGAATGGCACAACAATGGGTACCAGGATCTCAGTGCAATCAAACCGCCATCGATAAAATGCAATTGTGTTCGTTATCTGTAGCTTATGCCTGCCCATACCATAACCCCACCGCCAAAATGGGGCACTCTGTTCACAATGTTGACAGCAAACTGCACGCTCACAAGACCGGTACAGTTGAAACTGGGATTCAGCCGTGAATAGCACACTTCTCCAGCGTGCCAGTGGCCATCAAAGGTGAGCATTTGCCCACTAAAGTCATTTACGATGCTGTCGAGCATGACGAGCACTCAGTTGCGCTTCCCTGAGACGGTTTCTGACAGTTTGTACAGAAATTCCTTGGTTGTGCAAACCCACAGTTTCATCAATTGTCCGGGTGGCTAGTCTCAGGCATTCCTGCAAGTGAAGAAGCCAGATGTGTAGGTCCTCGACTGGAATGCTTACACGTGGCCTGCGGTTGTAAGGCCGGTTGCGCGTACTGCCAAATTTTCTAAAATGACGTTGGAGGTGGCTTATGGAAGGGAAATGAACATTACATTCTCTGGAAATAGCTCTGGTGGACATTCTTGCAGTCAGCATGCTACATGCACTTTCCCTCAAAACCTGAGACATCTGTGGCCTTGTGTTGTGTGACAAAACAGCACATTAGAGAGGCCTATGATTGTGGACTACGGGAAAAGGAGGACCGAGCACACCTTCATTCTCATCGACGGGGCTGTAGTGGAGCAGGTTGAGAGCTGTCCACATCACCATCAAACTAACATGATCCAAGCACACCATGACAGTCGTGAAGAAAGCACGACAAAGCCTTTTCCCCCTCAGGAGACTGAAAGGATTTGGCATGGGTTCTCAGATCCTCAAAAAGTTCTACATCTGCACCCTCGAGAGCATCCTGGTTGCATCCTGGTTGCATCACTGCCTGGTATGGCAACTGTTCGGCCTCCTCCGACTACAGAGGGTAGTGTGTATGGCCCAGTACATCACTGGGGCCAAGCTTCCTACCATCCACGACCTCTATACCAGGCGGTGTCAGAGGAAGGCCGTAAAAATTGTCAAAGAATCCAGCCACCCTATTCATAGACTGTTCTCTCTGCTACTGCACGGTAAGTTGTACCGGAGCGCCAAGTCTAGGTCCAAAAGGCTTCTTAATTAAACCTCTTGGAACTACCCATCCCAGATCCGGGAGAATTGTCATCAACTACACTAATTAGCCTAGCACAATGGTCAAAAAATATTACTAGAAAATATTCATATTCATGAAATCACAAGTGAAATATAGTGAAACACAGCTTAGCCTTTTGTTAATCACCCTGTCATCTCAGATTTTGAAATTATGCTTTACAGCCAAAGCAAGACCAGCATTTGTGTAAGTTTATCGATAGCCTAGCATAGCATTATGTCCAGCTAGCAGCAGGAAGCTTGGTCACGTAAATCAGAAAAGCAATCAAATTAACCGTTTACCTTTGATGATCTTCGGATGTTTTCACTGACGAGACTCCCAGTTAGACAGCAAATGCTCCTTTTGTTCCATAAAGATTATTTTTATACCCAAAATACCTCCTTTTGTTGGTCATGTTATGTTGAGGAATCCACCGGAAATAGCGGTCACGGCAACGCCAAAAAAAAATCCAAATTATGTCCATAATATTGACAGAAACATGGCACATTTTTTTATAATCAATCCTTAAGATGTTTTTCAAATATCTATTCGATAATACACTGCTCAAAAAAATAAAGGGAACACTTAAACAACACAATGTAACTCCAAGTCAATCACACTTCTGTGAAATCAAACTGTCCACTTAGGATGCAACACTGATTGACAATAAATTTCACATGCTGTTGTGCAAATGGTATAGACAACAGGTGGAAATTATAGGCAATTAGCAAGACACCCCCAATAAAGGAGTGGTTCTGCAGGTGGTGACCACAGACCACTTCTCAGTTCCTATGCTTCCTGGCTGATGTTTTGGTCACTTTTGAATGCTGGCGGTGCTTTCACTCTAGTGGTAGCATGAGACGGAGTCTACAACCCACATAAGTGGCTCAGGTAGTGCAGCTCATCCAGGATGGAACATCAATGCGAGCTGTGGCAAGAAGGTTTGCTGTGTCTGTCAGCGTAGTGTCCAGAGCATGGAGGCGCTACCAGGAGACAGGCCAGTACATCAGGAGACGTGGAGGAGGCCGTAGGAGGGCAACAACCCAGCAGCAGGACCGCTACCTCCGCCTTTGTGCAAGGAGGAGCTGGAGGAGCACTGCAAGAGCCCTGCAAAATGACCTCCAGCAGGCCACAAATGTGCATGTGTCTGCTCAAACGGTCAGAAACAGACTCGATGAGGGTGGTATGAGGGCCCAACGTCCACAGTTGGGGGTTGTGATTACAGTCCAACACCATGCAGGACATTTGGCATTTGCCAGAGAACACCAAGATTGGCAAATTTGCCACTGGCGCCCTGTGCTCTTCACACATGAAAGCAGGTTTACACTGAGCACATGTGACAGATGTGACAGAGTCTGGAGACGCCGTGGAGAATGTTCTGCTGCCTGCAACATCCTCCAGCATGACCGGTTTGGCGGTGTGTCTGTCATGGTGTGGGGTGGCATTTCTTTGGGGGGCCGCACAGCCCTCCATGTGCTCGCCAGAGGTAGCCTGACTGCCATTAGGTACCGAGATGAGATCCTCAGACCCCTTGTGAGACCATATGCTCTGGCCCTGGGTTCCTCCTAATGCAAGACAATGCTAGACCTCATGTGGCTGGAGTGTGTCAGCAGTTCCTGCAAGAGGAAGGCATTGATGCTATGGACTGGCCCGCCCGTTCCCCAGACCTGAATCCAATTGAGCACATCTGGGACATCATGTCTCGCTCCATCCACCAACGCCACGTTGCACCACAGACTGTCCAGGAGTTGGCGGATGCTTTAGTCCAGGTCTGGGAGGAGATGCCTCAGGAGACCATCCGCCACCTCATCAGGAGCATGCCCAGGCGTTGTGGGGAGGTCATACAGGCACGTGGAGGCCACACACACTACTGAGCCTCATTTTGACTTGTTTTAAGGACATTACATCAACATTGGATCAGCCTGTAGTGTGGTTTTCCACTTTAATTTTGAGTGTGACTCCAAATCCAGTGTGATTTTGTTGTCAGCACATTCAACTATGTAAAGAAAAAAGTATTTAATAAGAACATTTCATTCATTCAAATCTAGGATGTGTTATTTTAATGTTTATTTTTTTGAGCAGTGTATATCAACCGGGACATTGGCTTTTCAGTAGGAGCGAGAGGAAAAATGACTACCTCTGTCTTTTACGCAAGAATCACTCTGAGAGCCCTCAGCTAGCCACTGACGCAATGTAGTCATTTACGCTCATTCTTCAAAATAAAGGCCTGAAACTATGTCTAAAGGCTGTAGACATCTTAGGGAAGCTACAGAAAAAGGAATCTAGTTGATATCCCTTTCAATGGGCAATAGGGATGCATAGAAAGACAGGGGTTTCAAAATAAGTCACTTCCTGATTGGATTTTTCTCAGGATTTCGCCTGCAATATCAGTGCTGTTATACTCAAAAACAATAATTTTACAGTTTTAGAAACTTTAGAGTGTTTACTATCCTAAGCTGTCAATTATATGCATATTCTAGCATCTGGTTCTGAGAAATAGGCGGTTTACTTTGGGAACGTTATTTTTCCAAAAATAAAAATAGTGCCCCCTAGTTTCAAGAGGTTATTAACAACACTATCAACAAGACAGGTCCTACAGGCCCTAGTTTTTTTCGCACCTTGACTACTGTTCAGATGTTTGGTCAGTTGCCACAAAAAAGGACTTAGGAAAATTGCAATTCGCTCAGAACTGGTCTGCACGGCTGGCCTTTGGATGTACACAGAGAGCTAATACCAATAATACACATGTCAGTCTCACCTGGCGGAAAGTGGAGGAGTGATTAACTTCATCACTACTTTTATTTATGAGAATTATTGACATGTTGAATGCAACGAGCTGTCTACTACTGTCACACAGCTACTACTGCCACACAGCTCGGACAGCCATGCATACCCCACAAGACATGCCACCAGAGGTCTCTTCATAGTCCCCAAGTCCAGAACAAACTATGGGAGGCACACAGTACTACATAGAGCATGACTACATGGAACTCTATTCCACATCAAGTAACTGACGCAAGCAGTAAAATTAGATTTAAAAAATAGATAAAAAAACACCTTATGAAACAGCGGGGACTGTGAAACAATGCACACACACACACACAAAACACACACACACGATAACATACGCACTACAGTCGTGGTCAAAAGTTTTGAGAATGAAACAAATATTAATTTCACAAAGGTTTCTTCTTCTTCAGTCTTTAGATATTTTTGTCAGATGTTACTATGGAATACTGAAGTATAATTGCAAGCATTTCATAAGTGTCAAAGCTTTTATTGACAATTACATGAAGTTGATGCAATGAGTCAATATTTGCAGTGTTGAACCTTCTTTTTCAACACCTCTGCAATCCACCCTGGAATGCTGTCTGTCAATGATCTTCTGGGCCACATCCTGACTGAGGGCAGCCCATTCTCGCATAATCAATGCTTGGAGTTTGTCAGAATTTGTGAGTTTTTGTTTGTCAACCCGCCTCTTGAGGATTGACCACAAGTTCTCAATGGGATATTGGTCTGGGTATTTTCCTGGCCAAAATATCAATGTTTTGTTCCTCGAGCCACTTAGATATCACTTTTGCCTTATGGCAAGGTGCTCCATCATGCTGGAAAAGGCATTGTTCATCACCACACTGTTCCTGGATGGTTGGGAGAAATTGCTCTCGGAGGATGTATCGGTACCATTCTTTATTCTTGGCTGTGTTCTTAGGCAAAATTGTGAGTGAGCCAACTCCCTTGGCTGAGAAGCAACCCCACACATGAATGGTCTCAGGATGCTTTATTGTTGGCATGACACAGGACTGATGGTAGCGCTCACCTTGTCTTCTCTGGACAAGCTTTTTTCCAGATTCCCCAAACAATTGGAAATGGGATTCATCAGAGAAAATGACTTTACCCCAGTCCTCAGCAGTCCAATCCCTGTACCTTTTGCAGAATAAGTCTGTCCCTGATGTTTTTCCTGGAGAGAAGTGGCTTCTTTGCTGCCCTTCTTGACCAGGCCATCCTCCAAAAGTCTTCGCCTCACTGTGCATGCAGATGCACTCACACCTGCCTGCTGCCATTCCTGAGCAAGCTCTGTACTGGTGGTGCCCCGATCCCGCAGCTGAATCAACTTTAGTTCTTGATAATCCGATAAATGTTTGATTTAGGTGCAATCTTACTGGCAGCAATATCCTTGCCTGTGAAGCCCTTTTTGAGCAAAGCAATGATGACCGCACGTGTTTCCTTGCAGGTAAATATGGTTTACAGAGGAAGAACAATGATTCCAAGCACCACCCTCATTTTGAAGCTTCCAGTCTGTTATTCGAACTCAATCAGCATGATAGTGATCTCCAGCCTTGTCCTCGTCAACACTCACGAGAGAACCACTGACATGATGTCAGCTGGTCCCTTTGTGGCAGGGCTGAAATGCAGTGGACATATTTTGGGGGGATTCAGTTAATTTGCATGGCAAAGAGGGACTTCGCAATTAATTGCAATTCATCTGATCACCCTGCATAACATTCTGGAGTATATGCAAATTGCCATCATACAAACTGAGAAAGCAGACTTTGTGAAAATGTACATTTGTGTCATTCTCAAAACTTTTGGCCACAACTGTATACGTACACATGGATTTAGTACTGTAGATATGTGGTAATGGTGGAGTAAGGGCCTGAGGGCACACAGTGTGTTGTGAAATCTGTGAATGTATTGTAATGTTTTTAAAATTGTATAAACTGCCTTAATTTTGATGAACCACAGGAAGAGTAGCTGCTGCTATGGCAGCAGGAGGAATGCTGCCTATGACCCCAAGAACACCATCCCCACCGTCAAACATGGTGGTGAACCAATATGCTATGGGGGTGTTTTTCTGCTAAGGGGACAGGACAACTTCACCGCATCAAAGGGACGATGGATGGGGCCATGTACCGTCAAATCTTGGGTGAGAACCTCCTTCCCTCAGCAAGGGCATTGAAAATGGGTCATGGATGGGTATTCCAGCATGACAATGACCCAAAACACACAGCCAAGGCAACAAAGGAGTGGCTCAAGAAGAAGCACATTAAGGTCCTGGAGTGGCCTAGCCAGTCTCCAGACCTTAATCCCATAGAAAATCCGTGGAGGGAGCTGAAGGTTCGAGTTGCCAAACGTCAGCCTCGAAACCTTAATGCCTTGGAGAAGATCTGCAAAGAGGATGGGGAACAAAATCCCTCCTGAGGTGTGTGCAAACCTGGTGGCCAACTAAAAGAAACGTCTGACCTCTGTGATTGCCAAGAAGGGTTTTGCCACCAAGTACTAAGTCATGTTTTGCAGAGTGGTCAAATATTTATTTCCCTCATTAAAATGCAAATCAATTTATAACATTTTTGACATGCGTTTTTCTGGATTTTTTTGTTGTTATTCTGTCTCTCACTGTTCAAATAAACCTACCATTAAAATTATAGACTGATCATTTCTTTGTCCGTGGGCAAACATACAAAATCAGCAGGGGATCAAATACTTTTTTCCCTCACTGTAAGGTCCCACAGTTCACAGTGCAATAATCAAGCTGTGAGGATGAAGTAATTGTCCTTAGAGCTCAGAGACGGGATTGTGTTGAGGCACAGATCTGGGGAAGGGTACCAAAAGATTTCTGCAGCATTTAAGGTCCCAAGAACACAGTGGCCTCAGTCATTCTTAAATGGAAGAAGTTTAGAACCACCAAGACTCTTCATCGAGCTGGCCGACAGATCAAACTGAGCAATCGGGGGAGAAGGGCCTTAGTCAGGGAGGTGACAGAGCTCCTCTGTGGAGTTTGGAGAACCTTCCAGAAGGATAACCATCTCTGTAGCACTACACCAATCAGGCCTTTATGGTAGAGTGGCCAGATGGAAGACACTATTCAGTAAAAGGCACATGACAGCCCTCTTAGATTTTGCCAAAAGGCACCTAAAGGCCTCTCAGACCATGAGAAACAAGATTCCCTGGTCTGATGAAACCAAGATTGAACTCTTTGGCCTGAATGCCAAGCGTCACGTCTGGAGGAAACCAGGCACCGCTCATGACCTGGCAAATAACTTCCCTACGGTGAAGCATGGTGGTGGCAGCATCATGCTGTTGGGATGTTTTTCAGAGGCAGGAACTGGGAGACTAGTGAGGATGGGGGAAAGATGAACAGAGCAAAGTACAGAAAGATCCTTGATGAAAACCTGAGAGCATTCAGGACCTCAGACTTTGGGCAAATGTTCACCTTCCAACAGGACAATGACCCAAAGCACACAGCCAAGACAACGCAGGAGTGGCTTTGGGACAAGTCTCTGTCTTTGAGGGGCCCAGCCAAAGCCCGGACTTGAACCCAATCTAACATCTCTGAAAATAGCTGTGCAGTGACGCTCTCCATCCAACCTGACAGAGCTTGAGAGAATCTGCAGAGAAGAATGGGAGACAGTCCACAAATACAGGTTTGCCAAGTTTGTATTGCCATTTTCTCTAGGCTGTAATTGCTGCCAAAGGTGCTTCAACCAGGCAATGAGTAAAGGGCCTGAATACTAAATTTGCATTGATATTCCAAAAACCTGTTTTTGCTTTTTCATTATGGGGTATTGTGTGCTGTTTGATGAAGGAAAAAAACAATTGAATACATTTTAGATTAAGGCTGAAAAATTTCTGAATGCACTGTAAGCATTTCTCAGCAGTGACTTCTCAACCATAACCAAAGTGGGAATTTTCTGTCACTCTTTAGGTTAATTAAGTTATGTGTTCAAGTTCTGTGATTAAGTTCTGTGTTCATACTTTTTAGAAATTGGGCGTTCTGGGCCGAGGGTACTTTGACCTCCTGCTCTTGTTCCGGGAAGAGTGAAGGCTGATACTGTCCCCTTTCGAGTGCTCCATGGGGTCCTGTGGCATAACTGGGAAGATTGTTCCGGGCATACTCCACACAGACCAGTTGACGGCTCCAGGTAGTGGGGTTGGTTAAGACCAGGCACCTTAAGGTGGTTTCCAGGTCTTGGTTGGCCTGCTCCAACTGACCCAATCAGGGTGCAGAATGCCTTCCAGAACTGAGACGAGAACCCTGATCGGAGACCATGTCTACCGGGAGTCTATGGATCCGTAAGCTGGGCCGTCTCCTTGGCAGAAGGTAGTTTGGGGAGTGGGATGAAATGGGCGGCCTTGGAGAACCAATCG
Organism: Oncorhynchus clarkii lewisi; assembly: GCF_045791955.1. Classification (NCBI taxonomy): domain Eukaryota; kingdom Metazoa; phylum Chordata; class Actinopteri; order Salmoniformes; family Salmonidae; genus Oncorhynchus; species Oncorhynchus clarkii. The sequence continues at coordinate 49,932,649 of NC_092150.1, read as the reverse complement.
ACTACCGTCAGAATGACAGTGTTGCAATCAGTCGGAGGGAGCCCAGTGACAAAGTCCAGAGATATATGAGACTAGAGGGAATGAGGGACCTGTAGTGACTGAAGGAGGCCAGAAGGAGCTTGCCGTGGAGTCTTGTTCTGAGCACACACTGTGCATGCGGCAACGAAGACAGATACATCAGTGACTATTGTGGGCAACCAGAAACGTTGTCGGGGGAAGGCTATTGTACGACGGGGCACTGGATGACAGGTCAGACTGGAGGAATGAGCCCATTCCAGGACTCAGGACAAGACTGCGTTAAGGGTCAAACAGCCGGTTAGCTGGGCCCCCTTCAGGTCCAGGATGGGAGCGTTGTGCCTCACGGACCAGGTTCTCAATAGCCCAATCCACAGTGGCAGCTAGGCATTAGGGAGAATGGTTTCAGAGGTCGAGGGTGTGGCAGAGGAACTGCATAGGCGGGAGAGGGCATCAGGCTTCAAATTCTCTGACCCTGGGCAGTAGAATATGGTGAAGTTAAATCTGGTGAACAGGAGGGCCCACTGGGTCTGCCTGGAGCTGAGGCGCTTGGCTGTATGGAGATAGTCCAGGTTTTTATGGTCGGTCCAGACCAGGAATGGCTGCTCGGCTCCTTTCAGCCAGTGCCTCCACTCCTCTAATACCTTCGTCACCGTCAGGAGTTCTCGGTTGCCTACATCATAGTTCCTCTCAGCAGGATTGAGACGATGGGACAGGAAGGCACAGGGATGAAGCTTCTGGTCCTGGGCAGATCGCTGGGACAGGATGTCCCCCACTCCAACATCCGAAGCATCCACTTCCACCACAAATTGACGTGAGGGGTCCGGATGGATGAGGATGGGTGCTGTTGTGAACCGATGCTTAACGTCCACAAAGGCTTTGTCGACAGCTGGAGACAATTTGAACGATACCTTAGGAGAGGTGAGTGCTGAGAGGGGGGCCGCCAAGGTGCTGTGTTCCTGAATTAAATGGCGGTAGAAGTTTTCAAACTAAAGAAACTGTTGCAACTGCACCTTGGACATTGGTTGAGGCTAATCCACCACTGCTTTCACCTCTCCAGGATCCATCTGAACGTTGCCCTCAGCAAAGACATATCCCAGAAAGGTGATTGTAGCGCGGTGGAACTCACTTCTCGGCTTTCACGAACAGTTGGTTCTCCCGGAGGTGCTGAAGGACCTGTCTGACATAAAGAACATGTTCTTGTGCAGATCGGAGAAAACCAGGATGTCATCAAGGTACATGAACACAATCCGGTTTATCATGTCCTCAAGCACATCATTGACCAAAGCCTGGAAAACAGCGGCGGCGTTGGTGAATCCAAATGGCATGACCTGGTACTCATAATGTCCACTGGCTGTGTTGAAGACTGTGTTCCACTCAACCGTCTCGCGCACCCAAACTTGGTGGTGGGCATTTCGAAGGTCCAACTTGGAAAATATGGTGGCCCCCTGGAGAGTGTCAAACGCTGAGGAGAGGAGAGGTAGGGGGTAACGATTCTTGACAGTAATATCATTAAGTCCCCGGTAGTCAATGCATGGACGCAGGGTCCTGTCCTTCTTCTCCACAAAGAAAAACCCTGCACCGGCAGGACATTCAGATGGACAGACGGCCCCAGTGGCCAGAGACTCCTCTATGTACTCCTCCATAGCTTTGGTCTCTGGTCCAGACAGAGAATGCAATTGACCCCAAGTTGGTGTAGTGCCTGGGAGAAGATCAATGGCACAGTCATAAGGACAGTGCGGGGGAAGGGAAATAGCACGTGCCTTACTGAACACTTCCATGAGGTCATGGTATTCTGTGGGGATAGCAGAGACATTGACAGTCTTGCTAACATCCAGAGGAAGACGACTTGAGGAAGGCTGTTCTGATTGAAGGCAGTGGGAATGGCAAAATGGGCTCCATCCCAGGATGGTAGCGGTAGTACCCACTAGAAACAAGGGTTTCCTAATATGGCAGGTAAAATGTCCTGCCGCTCCACAGTACAGACATCCTTCGTGAGCGTTCCCCAACTGATTACCTAGCTCTTCCCAACTGCATAGGCTCAGGAGTATCCAACTCACCTATCGTAGATTCCCGAGAGTGCTCGGGTGGCTTTGAATCCTCTCGGGTGAGCTGCCTTCAGAAACTTCCAGATTCCCTTGGAGATGAACGTGCCATAGCGGGTGCACAAGTGTGCCCGAGACCAGACCTCCTCTCACTCTTGCGTTCCCTTAGGCGTCCATCAATTTTAATGGTAAGGGCGATAAGGGAGTCTAGATCCATTGGCAATTCCCGAGCAGCTAGCTCATCCTTTACCTCCTCAGATAATCCGTGCAAAAAAAGTATCAAAAAGAGATCCAGGCACTCTCGGTGGCCAACGTGCGGAAATCAACCACGTAGTCTGCCACACTAAGGGCGTTTTGACGTAAGTCAAGCAATTTACTAGCCGCCTTTCTCCTGGAAACCGGAGATTCAAATACCTTTCTTACTTCTGCCATGAATTCCTCCAGATTACCACAAATGGCAGATTGTTGCTCCCAAACTGCCATAGTTCAGGAGAGCGCCCTTCCCGGCATTAGTGCAATAATAGACGCTATCTTCGATCTGTCTGAAGGAAACGAAGATGGCTGTAGCTCAAAAATAAGCGAGCACTGAAAAAGAAAACCCTGGCAGGTGGAATGATTCTCAGAAAATCGCTCCTGAGACGGTAAGCGGGGTTCTTGGGGAGCCGGGATAGGCTGTACAAACTCCCCACAGATAGGGGAAAAATTACTGGGTGATTGGGTTTTTTCCCGAGGTGGTAGGTAGCCTCTGAGCTAACTCCCTGATTTGCTCCATAATAGCCTTTAACCCATGGTCGTGGCATTCCGTCATGGAACTGAGCCCTTCCAAAAGGCCCAACTCCTAATGGTGGCTCCCTGCAGGGAGACAGCGTGGCAGAGCTGGTCCAAGTCTGCTGGGTCTGTCATGGCCAGTTCGTACTATCAAGGCACAAGGCGAGACCCAGATGCAGACACAGGAGACAGATGGTTGGAGTTTTACAATGTTTAATAATCCAAAGGGGTAGGCAAGCGAATGGTTGTGGACAGGCAAAAAGATCAAAACCAGATCAGAGGCCAGGAGGTACAGAGTGGCAGACAGGCTCTTGGTCATGGCAGGCAGAATGGTCGTACAAAGTCCAGAAACAGGCAAGGGTCAAAACCTGGAGGACTAGAAAAATGAGAATAGCAAAAGGAGTACGGGAAAAACACACTGGTTGACTTGACTAAACATACAAGACGAACTGGCACAGAGAGACAGGAAACACAGGGATAAAGGGACACCTGGAGTGGGTGGAGACAATCACAGGAACAAGTGAAACAGATCAGGACATGACAATTTCTACTTGCAAATTATATAAATGTCAGCCTCATTCACATTATTAATAAAGGAATAACAATCCACTAGAGAAAAATGGTCTGTTCTTGCCAGTGGGTGTAGGCTATATCTCCCTGTTTTATTGTTAGTTGACAACATTAGCAAAAAATTCACATTACAATTCTTCGTCAAGCTCTTGCAACAATTTTTTCACTACAGTTTTTGTGAATAAAATGTTAGATATATGTCTGTTAACATCCTGTGTTGTGTGCTTATTATTTTACCATAGATTTTTTGAGACATTTAAGGAGCATCAGGTATACTGCTGGAATGTTTACAAATGGCATTTTCCTATTTTTTTGTGCGAAATTACACTGGCCACTGAAAACATTTAGAAGACTTAACTAATGATTAGTAAATTGTTTATTAGGATCTATATTAAACATGTTAAGAATAGAGCAAATATAAATGAATAAATACTTACTAGTCCATTATAAATTCTTTATTATGTGGAATTATTATAAAGTGCTACCCAACCTTTTAAACTTCATACGGACCAAATAAAAACGGATGCGGCTCACAGGACATTTTAATCAGTTTTGTCCACTGGGAGGAAGCTTGTGTTATTATCTCATTCTGCCAGATGAGAGAGACAGTAGCAGGACTTCGGTTTATTCCAGATCATTGCTAATGATAGCTGCAATGACTGTGAAATATCTTTACATTTCAAAACAGTTTGCTAATAGGTGACCTATTCCACAGCTGAAATTCAGTCAGTGTTCTTGTTAGCCATGGCAATTACTCCAACATGCTCATGAAAAGTGTGAATTAGTGTGTTTCTCTTATTACACACAATTTAGAACTTATACTGCTTATCAATAAAAGGGCTATTGGCCAAAACTGCACTTAACTGCTTATTTGAGTTGCCCCGTCTCTCCTCCGTCCTTCAAGAGAGTGCTGTGTTCCCCATGAGATTGATTCCACCTGAATGGAAGACATAATTTATACAGTGTCTGTGAATTCTGTTGAATTCGTAGGGTAGAGCCTGTCAAATATATCTCAACCATGATAAATAGCCATTTATTGTATAGCTGCAGGAGAGGGCAGGTATGCTGTCAAAGACACTCCAAATGTCTTCTGCGAATGCTGTCTAAGAAATCCAGTCTAGTGAAATCCAGCCGCAGTCACACATGTCTTTGCTATAGACTTGGCAATTGCCATGGTTGACAGATGATCTCAGTCTAGGCAGCCACCTCTGTAAATCACAATCCCACCTTTATGACATCTGTGGCATGTTACTGTAGCTATATACTGTGGCAATTATACTGGCATCTAAATACTTCATGTAGAAATTGTGGAAGCATTGTCCATTCGTACAACAATGTACGGGAAATCACAGGCCTTGTTATTATTATTGATCAAATTGTGATTGTGAAGAACTCCAATAGATTAAACAGACAGACAGTCAGACAGACAGACAGACAGACAGACAGACAGACAGACAGACAGACAGACAGACAGACAGAACATGATACAGCATGTTTCTGTTCCATCCCATACCTCGTAAAAATGTTTGTTTGAATTGTTCAATTTGTGCACTTTGATTGTTGGTTTAATTCTAAATGTAGAACAACTCATTAGGCACTCAGTAATTTCAGCTGGAAGGCAGAGTAGAAGATTGAAGGTTGCTGAGGCAAAATAACACTTACTTCAGACTGCATTGACTCACCAACCACACCTCAGTGCTGTTAAAGTTATGATTTTCCAGCCAAGGATAGGTAGAGTGACACAAAATATATGAAAAAGGGAGATGAAAATATCTTATGTTTTAGGATTTTCCCATCTGCATGAATTATGTGGATTAGGAACCTTACAATGACCTTTATTAACACATGATGGGTTAAATGTAATCCACGGGATCAGCTGCAAGGAAGGTCTGATACAAGAACGTTTCTGACTATTACATTTGATGTATGATGTTCTTAATAATGGTTCTTCACTGTACGACAGACACTATCATCATAACTACATATGCTTAGAATTTTTGGAGCTAATTCCCATCTTTAAATATGGTCTCTGGTTTTGATTGGAGACTCAACTATCAAATGTGTTCATTGGACTTTTTCACCCCTTCAGTGAAAGCTAAAATGTTTGTTATTTTCTTTTCTTTGCATAATACAACACAATGATTCACATTTGATGCCTTTTCATATGTCAGCTGCTTCTTGCACAACTTCTTTAGAAATTACTGTTGAAAAGTTATTAGAAAACCATGCATTTTCATCCCCAAGCCTGCATCCATCGGGGAAATCGAGAGATTCATCGACACTTCATAGGCCTGTTAGTCTCTCACTAAATGCCCTTTATAATGTCACAGGTGTTCATTTTAGCAATCAGGTTCACGCACAAAGCTCAAGGCGTGCTCCACACTGTCCTCAGGTATTTATTTAGCAAGTGTGATAACACATCACTCCTGACAGACACAAGCAAAAACTCATACATGAATGTAACAGACTATAAACCTAGACATTAGCGATCTAACATGCTATGTTCCATGGAAACAATACTATTTTTTAGTCTGATCAATTATAGCCCATTGTCAATGATTCGGGAGACTCAGGAATGCTTAATAGGGGTTTTATTAAGTCCAAATTACGGCGTGCCGTGTAAAGGCACAGGGGCGAAGACCAAACAAACACGTAACAAAACACAAGGTAGAAACCCAAAACAAAAGAGCGAGGAGTACCTTGAGTAAATAACACACGCGCACAATGATTAACACACAGGACGAGACCCGTAATCATCTGCGCAATCCACAATGGCACGAAAGCCAAAACACACAGCACAGGTACTCACACACACCAACGGACGTTGTAACAATAATCCAATGGAAACCAAAGGGCACATTTATACAAGTACTAATCATTGGGAGTAGGGGACAGATATGCGTAATGAAAGTTCCGGAGGGATCAGTGACACCCATTTGTTTGTGAGAAAATGAAAATGCGATCAAATTTGCCTTGTATTCAAACTTGGGCTTCCTAGGCTATATACATTTTTTCCATCCAAAGTTATTAACTGGAATTAATTAATAAACTAATAACTGACATTTTTAATTAGGCCTATGGTTGCATAGGGCAGGACTACATGATGAAAACCTGCATAAATCAAGCTCAGCCCTGTGAGTTTTATTGTCCAATCTTGTTGCTTTCTCTGTGTCAGTGTATAGGAAACCCACCCTAGTCCTTCTTTAAAATATATTTAATATGAACAATATTTCATCCTCCCCAAGGCCAGAAGTTTTTTAAATCCATGTGACCTGATTATTTTTTGCAAGGAAGTGGAGAGTAAACTTTCTAGCTCCGCCCACAGCTTCTGTACTTGTCTCCACGCTGCTGTGCTTTTTGTTGCTACTTGGCTACCTGCCACATTTTTTGCTTTTAATAACCGTTTAATCAAAACTCATTTAACACGTCTACCAACCTCTTAGTTTTTCCGTGCTCAACTTTTTCACCCCAAACAATTTATCTGGAAATGGTTTTACAGGACCTCCACCAGCCGAAAAAGCTAAGTAGTAACATTTTTAACACTATGCGATATAATTGCAGTCGCTGTACTCATAACATACAGGAAAACGTATTGCCTTATGGTGTGGATAGCCATGCTGCAAGCCCAGCTTCAGATGCAATTGTTAGTCAAGGGCAATTTCAGTGTAGGAAAGGATGAAACAGCGTCTGTGCCACCAGTAAGTACAGATAGTACTATAAATCCCCCTGCACAGTCCCCGCCGCCGGACAATTTTCTCAAGGCTTCTGGAAAGAAATAGTGTCCACATGGTCAACATGTGTCGCTCATTCAGCCGAAATAAATGCTCAACCGGTTCTCCCAATTAAACAAAGTCAGAAGCCAAGCCATCTCAGGTCTCTCATCTACCTGTTATGGGGTCTGTGCCGCTGAAGCCTCCCACCATAAGCTCTGACAAATTGAAAACCCTAGTCATTTGCGACTCGATTACCCACAATATTAGACTTAAAAAGAATCATCCACGATGAAACACTGTTTACCAGTGTAACGGTTGTCGTCTTCCTCTTCTGAGGAGGAGTAGGAAATATCGGACCAATAAGCAGCTTGGTAAGTGTTCGTCATATTTATACACTGAACACAGGAAACAAACGAAAAAGCGAATAAAGAAAAAACGAAACAGTCCCGAATGGTGAAAAACACTGATACGGAAAATAACCACCCACCAACAAGAGTGGGAAAACAGGCTACCTAAGTATGGTTCTCAATCAGAGACAACAATTTACAGCTGCCTCTGACCAGTCAAAACACATAGAAATCTAAACACAACAACAAAACATAGAATGCCCACCCCAACTCACGCCCTGACCAAACTAAAATAGAAGCATACAAAAGGAACTAGGGTCAGGACGTGACAACCAGGGAGCAGGGCTACCGAAATAAAGGTTCATCTGAAGTGGGTGCAGGCTAAGGCTAAAACTGCCGAATGTGGAGAATATAGGGATATTGTTATCCACGTCAGCACCAACGATGTTAGGATGAAACAGTCAAAGGTCACCAAGCGCAACATAGCTTCAGTGTGTGAATCAGCTAGAAAGATGTGTCGGCATCGAATAATTGTCTCTGGCCCCTTTCCCAGTTAGGGGGAGTGATGAGCTCTACAGCAGTCTCACAACTCAATCGTTGGTTGAAAACTGTTTTCTGCCCCTCCCAAAATATAGAATTTGTAGACAATTGGCCCTCTTTCTGGGACTCACCTACAAAAAGGACAAACCCTGGCCTGCTGAGGTGCTCTCATCTTATCTGTCAATATAGACAGGGCTCTAATTCCTCTAGCTCCACAATGAGATAGGGTGCAGGTTTGTGATATCTCACATCACAAAATAGGTCTACTTAATGTTAGATCTCTCACTTCCAAGGCAGTCATAGTCAATGAACTAATCACTGATCATAATCTTGACATGATTGGTCTGACTAAAACATGGCTCAAGCCTGGTGAATTCACTGTGTTAAATGAGGCCCCTCCTCTTGGTTACACTAGTGACCATATCCCTCATGCATCCCGCAAAGGCGGAGGTGTTGCTAACATTTACGACAGCAAATTTAAATCATTTCAATTTCTTGTCATGAAATCTATGCAGCATACTCAATCACTTTTTATAGCTACTGTTTACAGGCTCCTGGGTCATACACAGCATTCCTCACTGAGTTCCCTGAATTCATATTGGACCTTGTGGTTATGGCAGATAATATAAAAAATTTTGGTGACTTCAATATTCACATGGAAAAGTGCACAGACCCACTCCAAAAGGCTTTCGGAGCCATCATTGACTCACTGGGGTTTTGTCCAACATGTCTCCAGAACAGTCACAGTCATAGCCAGAATCTAGTTTTGTCCCATGGAGTAAATATTGGTCTAAATGTTTTTCCTCATAATTTGGACTATCGGACCACCAATAATCTGCTCAGACCCAAACCAAGGATCATTAACAGCTGTGCTATAAATTCTCGGACAACCCAAAGATTCCTAGATTCCCTTCCAGACTCCCTCCACCAACAGTACCCAAGGGCGTCAGAGTACAAAATCGGTTAACCTCCTAACTGAGGATCTAAATTTCACCTTGCTTATAGACTAGATGTAGTCACCCCCCCCCCCCCCCCAAAAAAAAAGAAAAAAAAAACTAAAACTAAATTTGTCACAAGAAATTAGCTCCCTGGTATACAGAAAATACCCTGAGCCCTGAAGCAAGCTTCCAAAAAAGTTTAGCATAATGGTGCTCCACTTGGAAAGACAGTACCGTGCAATTCCAAAAAGCCTTCAATGCTGCTCGATCATCGTATTTTTCCAACCTAATTGAGGACAATAAGAACAATCCAAAATTGATTTTTGATACTGTCGCAAATCTAACTAAGAAGCCACATTCCTCAAGAGAGGATGGCTTTCACTTTCGCTTCACAGAAGCGATGAATTCATGAACTTCTTTGACGAAATAATCACAGACTCCTCTTTGAATCTACGTATTTCTCCAAAGTTCAATTGTCTTGAGTCTGCACAGAACTACACAGAATTAGGATCTATTAAGGCACTCAAGTTTTTATATCCTGTATCTCTTAACACATGAAAATAGTCATGACCTCTGAAACTTTAAGCTGCATACTGGACTATATTCCAGCTGAACTACTGAAAGAGCTACTTCCTGTGCTTGGCCCTCCTATGTTGAACATAAAAAATGGCTCCCTATGCTCTATGTGTACCAAACTCACTAAAAGTGTCACTAATAAAGCCTTGAAAAAGCCAAACCTTGATCCAGAAAATGTAAAACAAACTATTGGCCTATATCAAATCTCCCATTCCCCTCAAAAACTTTGGAAAAAGCTGTTGCGCTGCAACTCACTGCCTTCCTGAAGACAAATCATGTATACAAATTGCTTCAGTCTGGTTTTAGACCCCACCATAGTACTGAGACTGCACTCGTGAAGGTGCTAAATTACCTTTTAATGGTGTCAGACCAAGGCTCTGCATCTGTTCTAGTGCTCCTAGACTTTAGTGCTGCTTTCGACAAAATCAATCACATCATTCTTTTGGAGAGATTGGAAACCTTAATTGGTCTACACGGACAAGTTCTTTCCTGATTTAGATTTTTTTTGTCGGAAAGATATCAGTTTGTCTCTGTGGATGGTTTGTCCTCTGACAAATCAATTTTATGTTCCGGTGTTCCTTTTAAAGTGCCATTTTAGGACCACTATTGTTTTCACTATATATTCTACCTTTTGGTGATGTCTTTCGGAAACACAATGTCAACTTTTACTGGTAAGGGGAGAACACACAGCTGTACATTTCAATGAAACATGGTGAAGCCCCAAAATTGCCTACCCTGGAAGCCTGTGTTTCAGACATAAGGTAGTTGATGGCGGAAAACATTTTACTTTTAAACTCAGACAAAACAGAGATGCTAGTTCTAGGTCCCAAGAAACAAATAGATCTGCTGTTTGATCTGACAATTAGTCTTGATTCGTTTATAGTTGTCTCAAATAAAACTGTGAAGGACCTTGCTCTCTCTTTGACGAACATATCAAGCACGGCTGCTAGAATCCTGACTGGACCACAAAAATTTGATCATATTACTCCAGTGCTAGTTTCTCTACACTGGCTTCCTGTTAGGGCTGATTTCAAGGTGTTACTGCTAACCTACAAAGCATTACATGGGCTTGCTCCTGTCTCTCTGATTTGGTCCTGCCATACATACAGTACCTACACGTACCCTACGGTCACAAGATGCAGGCCTCCTTATTGTCCCTAGAATTTCGTATTGAACAGCTGGAGGAAGGGCTTTTTCCTATAGAGCTTAATTTTTATGGAATGGTCTGCCTATCCACGTGTGAGATGCAAACTCGGTCTCAACATTTAAATCTTTACTGAAACATCATCTCTTCAGTAGGTCCTATAATTGAGTGTAGTCAGGCCTAGGGGTACAAAGGTGAACGGCAAGGCACTGGAGCAATGAACCACCTTTGCTGTCTCTGCCTTGTCGGTTCCCCTCTCTCCACTGGGACTCTCTGCCTCTGACCTTATTAAACAGGGCTGAGACACTGACTTACTAGTGCTCTACCATGCCGTCCCTCAGAGGGGTGCGTCACTTGAGTGGGTTGAGTCCCTGGCGTGATCCCCCCCCCCCCCGGGCTCGTGCGGTGGAGAAGATCATCGTGGGCTATACTCAGCCTCGTCTCAAGGTAGTAAGTTGATGGTCTGATGATATCCCTCTAGAGGTGTAGGGGCTATGCTTTGGCAAAGTGGATGGGATTATATCCTGCATGGTTGGCCTTGTCCGGGGGTATCGTCGGACAGGACCACAGTGTCCCCCGATCCCCCGGTCTCAGCCTCCAGTATCTATGCATCAATAGTCTATGTGTCGGGGGCTAGGGTCAGTCTTTTATATTTGGTGTAACTCTTTGAATATAAGAATGCTCCCTCTAATTCTCTCTCTCTCGCTCCCTCCCCTCCTAGAGGATGTGAGCCCTACGACCATGCCTCAGGACTACCTGATGACTCTTGGCTGTCCCCAGTCCACCTGGTTTTGCGCTGCTCCAGTTTTAACTGCTCTGCCTGTGGCTATGGACCCCTAACCTGTTCACCGGATGTACTACCTTGTCCCAGACCTGCTGTTTTCGCCTCTCTCACTTGCTCTCTCTCCCTCACTCTCTCTCCCGCACCTGCTGTTGCGACCTCTGAATGCTTGGATATGAAAAGCCAACTGACATTTATTCCTGAGTTACTGACCTGTTTCACACTCTACATCCACTTCGATTATTATTGGACCCTGCTGGTCATCTATGAACGTTTTGAAGAACAATCTGGCCTTAATGGCCATGTACTCTTATAATCTCCATCCGGCATAGCCAGAAGAGCCTGGTTCTTCTCTAGGTTTCTTCCTAGGTTCCTGCCTTTCTTGGGTGTTTATCCTAGCCACTGTGCTTCTACAGTACATCTGCATTGCTAGCTGTTTGGGGTTATAGGCTAGTTTTCTGTATAGCACGTTGTGACATCTGATGTAAGGGCTTTATAAATACATTTTATTTTATTAAAAAACTCTGATCCCATCATAGCCCAATTAACCTTTTTACCGTCTAAGGTCTAGAGTTTTATTTGGTTAAGTTACCAGATCAGGAAAAACAAATGGGCCCCGCAAAAAAATCACCAGTCACGTTCGTCATAATGTCACGTTCGTCATAATCCTTGAGACCAAGGAGCAGCTTGAGTAGAGTTCCACATTATTTTAATAAACTGAAACTCACTTAACAAAACAACAAACAACCTAACAAAACATAACGCTACTGATGTGCACTAAGGCAACTATACATAGACAAGATTCCACAACACAAATGAGGAAAATGGCTACCTAAATATGATCCCCAATCAGAGACAACGATAAACAGCTGTCTCTGATTGGGAACCATAACAGGCCAACATAGACATACAAAAACCCTAGACATACAAAAACTAGAGTACCCACCCTAGTCACACCCTGACCTAACCAAAATATATAGAAAAACAGAGATATCTAAAGTCAGGGCGTGACATCACCACACCACTCTGGGACCTCTGGCAGCTACTCGAATAATATATTGAACTGGTACAGTACATTGTGGTGAAACATGGATCTTTCTATAGCAGAATGTACAGTATTTATTTTCCTAGAGTTCTGAAATTGTTAACATGGTATTAAAATCTCGTCACACAAAAAATAGTTGCATGTGTCTTTAAATTATGAAATACTGTAACTTCAGCCTTCACTACAGACATCCATCCTGGTCCAAGTTTGCTTTTGCCAGATGGTCATAAATCCAATGTGTTAGTGACACTTTTGTGGATGGATATTAACAGCTATGTCCTGGTCAGCCTTAGCCACCTGTTACTGTGATGAGAGATGTTACTGTGATGGCTCAAGTAATTGTTGAAAGTATGTGACTACTCAGACTGTAAATGCTAGTGAATGTATGTGAGGCATTTTTCACGACTGCACATCCTCACCTGTTGTAAGAAACAGAGCAAGCATGGACAAATAGGCTGTCTGCTCCTACTCAGAGCACCAAGTCAGGGTTAGCTGTTAGCTTACGGATTGGCATCTTGGTTAGTCATGGTCCCGCCTTAGACCATTAACTGCACCTGCCGTCCATTATATTTGGATTTTAACGTTGGCTATTTTCCTGTGTGGGTTGCACTCAACTTCTGTGAAGTTAATGTAACTTTTATCATCTATGTTTAAATTTTTCATATACTGTACTTGTGGCAGGCATGCATAATGTAGTGTCAAGGAGACTTTTAATCTGTTAAAATTGTGCTGAGCAGGAACCTTGAGTAAAGGAAACTAAGAACATTGATACTGAAAGAACAGGATAGTTTATGTATATTCACACTCATGCACACACACACAGATACTATTTGCAAAGATCCCTTCTCATTAGATTTGTCTCATCCGCCAGCATCCTGTCTGAGCATGAAAAAAAAAATCACACCAGACATGTTGTCCCCGATGTTTGAAAAAAAGTGTTTGATGATTGTATTATCCAGACAGCTGAGCAAGGCTGGCAAAGTAATACTAACATAATGCAACTTTTTAATCACAAGGGAAGTTCAATTCATGCCACTGTATCTGTATAATTTCTTCTGGAGGTATATGAACATATAAAGTGTTCTCTTGGCACAATTTATTGGAGAATGGGACAGGATAAGTTAAGCCAGTTTCACATTTCTGCACTGACTTAAATATTACCACTACATTTTTAAAACCATGTCTGTCTTTTTTTTCCAAACACAATTCAACACAATCACAAAAGTTTTTTTGTATTTTAATAGTTTCAAGCACGTCTTAACACTGGCTTAACACCTTGCAAAAACTTTGTACTTTGTTGGACACTTGTTGCCCTGTTGCATATTTACAAAAAAATTGAAGCTGAAATTGGGATTTTATTTTAGGAATAAAGCCTGTTTTTCTTTTGAAGCCAGAAGGAGGCTCGTATCAACTACATGTATGCCTTTGCTAGACTATAGGGATATTTTATATATGAATGCTTCCGCTCAGTGTTTGAGATCAATTGACACTCTTTACCATGGCACTTTGAGATTTATTTTAAACTGCAAAACCCTTACGCACCACTGCACTTTGTATACCAGGGTTGGCTGGCCTTCTCTAGTCACTCGCAGGCTCAGTCACTGGTATACTTTTATTTACAAAGCCATTTTGGGTTTACTACCTTTTTTATTTGGGCATTTTTATTGTTAAGAAATGTGGTGGGTACTCTCTTCGTTCGCTGGACTTTATCCTGCTAACTGTTCCAAATGTCTGAGCTGAATTCGGTAAAAGGGCTTTTATGTACTCTGTGCCATCATCTTGGAACAACTTACAAAATACTTTTAAACTGGAAGAACTTGTCCCGATTGGTGTTTTTAAATCACAGATGAAGGATTTTGAGTCTGATTCCCTGACCTGTCAATGTTTTTAATTTGCTGTTTTTTAATTTTGTGTATACTCTTGTGAATTCAATGGTTTTTACTAGATTACTTGTAGTCTGTCTGTAATTTTTTGTAAAGACTTGGTGCTGCCGATCTTGGCCAGGGCGCTCTTGAAAAAGAGATTTTAATCTCAATGAGACCTTCCTGGTTAAATAAAGGTTAAATAAAATAAAAAAATAAAAATGACAATGACTTGCATTATGCCTGGGTGAAAACACTTAAATTTGCTCAACTTTCCATTGGCTCAAACACTGGCACAATTTACCCCATGGCCATTGGCTCAACTTACCCCAAGGCAAACATTTTGACTATATTAACCCACACAGCTACAAGGATGCACTTTCATGTTAGGTTTAGGATCTCACATTGAAGTTTATAGAGACCCCAACAGATGTATAGAACAATCTTCAAATGATGTACTTTGTTTTAGATACAAGCATCATGAAAACTCTAACATGATAAATTAATTTGTTTTATGGCCCTAACTTGCTTACTACTTTATCCATGTGGTTTCTTCCTTCACTGACTTGAAGAAAGATTACCTCTTCCTAAATATTTCAAATCAAATCAAATTTGATTAGTTCCATGCGCCGAAATTAACAAGTGTAGACTTTACTGTGAAATGGTTACTAAGAAGCCCTTAACCAACAGTTATTTGGTCATATTATTATTTTGTTTATGGTTTTCTTGAAACACGGGTGGTTCAACTTACGCCTTCGGCTCAATTTACCCCTAACTGATGCACTAAAGTCAGCTGTGCCTTTGAAATGTCTCGTCTATAGAAATGTGAAACAAAAGCCATTGTCACTTTAAGGGTCCAAACGTCTGTGATGAAGCTGTCATTTGCTTTTACAACATTGGTCAGCAAGATCATATAATGATCTATAAGTGCAAGGACTAATAATTAGTGCATTATGATTGTGTAAAACTGTCACCCGATCCCAAGAGACATGCATGAATTTAACCTGGTGTCAGGGAATTGCGCTACATTGGGTTAAATTGAATAGCGGCCATACAATATCATATGAATTAGAGGACATATAGAATCATACTTCTTTCCCGGTCGTACAGTAGCATGCAAATTGGATGAGGTAACTTATCATATATCTTGGAGGAATATATTGTGTATTTCTCTGAGACCAGGTTGCTTGTTCCGTTGTAACAACAAAGGACAATTTTGGGGAGAATTTACGGCAACAAAGGTTAGAATAATTTCTGTAAAAGGTTAGGCAAACTAAAACGAAAAAGGTTAGGATAATTAAGTTAAGGTTAGGGAAAGGCTTAGCTAAAATGCTACAATTGTCCCCGAATTGCACTCGAACACGCAAACTTTGGATTGCTAGACAGTGTTAATTGACGTGTTAAAACATTTGCAGCATTGAATTATATGATTTGGCTTTAATAAAATAAAGTGACTGTTTCTCAGAAAACACTTAAATAGAGCAAAATGACTTCACATGCTCAACTTTACACCTGCCAGAAAAAAAACATGTCTCTGTAAAAAGTTAAATTAAAGTCTTCTCCTTGTATGAGCTGAAAGTTTAGAGGGACGGCCAGGTCTTGGTAGATTTGCAGTGGTCTGATACTCCTTCCATTTCAATATTATCGCTTGCACAGTGCTCCTTGGGATGTTTAAAGCTTGGGAAATCTTTTTGAATCCAAATCCGGCTTTAAACTTCTTCACAACAGTATCTCGGACCTGCCTGGTGTGTTCCTTGTTCTTCATGATGCTCTCTGCGCTTTTAACGGACCTCTGAGACTATCACAGTGCAGGTGCATTTATGCGGAGACTTGATTACACACAGGTGGATTGTATTTATCATCATTAGTCATTTAGGTCAACATTGGATCATTCAGAGATCCGCACTGAAATACTGGAGAGAGTTTGCTGCACTGAAAGTAAAGGGGCTGAATAATTTTGCACGCCCAATTTTTCAGTTTTTGATTTGTTAAAAAAGTTTGAAATATCCAATAAATGTCGTTCCACTTCATGATTGTGTCCCACTTGTTGTTGATTCTTCACAAAAAAATACAGTTTTATATCTTTATGTTTGAAGCCTGAAATGTGGCAAAAGGTCGCAAAGTTCAAGGGGGCCGAATACTTTCGCAAGGCACTGTAGATGACATCACCGAAGTCGAGGATCGGTAGGATGGTCAGTTTTACGAGGGTATGTTTGGCAGCATGAGTGAAGGATGCTTTGTTGCGATATAGGAAGCCGATTCTAGATTTAATTTTGGATTGGAGATGCTTAATGTGAGTCTGGAAGGAGAGTTGACAGTCTAACTAGACACCCAGGTATTTGTAGTTGTCCACGTATTCTAAGTCAGAGCCGTCCAGAGTAGTGATGCTGCACGGGCGAGCAGTGATCGATTGAATAGCATGCATTTAGTTTTACTTGCGTTTAAGAGCAGTTGGAGGCCACGGAAGGAGAGTTGTATGGCATTGAAGCTCGTCTGGAGGTTAGTTGATACCTCTTGGTGTTAGGGGGCAGAATTTTCATTTTTGGAGAAAAAAAAGTTCCCGTTATAAACGGGATATTTTGTCAGGAAAAGATGCTAGAATATGCATACAATTGACAGCTTTCGATAGAAAACACTCTAACGTTTCCAAAACTGTAAAGATATTGTCTGTGAGTATAACAGAACTGATGTTGCAGGCGAAAGCATGAGACAAATCCAATCCGGAAGTGCCCCAGGTTTTGAAAGCGCTGCGTTCCAATGACCCCCTATTCAGCTGTAAATGTACCATCAACGAGCTTACGCTTTCTACGTATTCCCCAAGGCGTCTACAGCATTGCGACGTAGTTTTACGCATTTCTGTTGAAGAATAGCCGTAGGCGGCCACATTGCGTAATTGGTCACATGGTGGCTCCGAGAGAGATTCTCGCGTAAAGTACAGAGGTAGCCATTACTACAATCGGTCCTAGAGAAAAAGGAATTGTCCCAACGGATATATTATCGAATAGATATTAGAAAAACACCTTGAGGATGGATTATAAACAACGTTTGCCATGTTTCTGTCGATATTATGGAGCTAATTTTGAATATTTTTCGGTGTTGTGGTGACCGCAATTTCCGGGCGATTTCTCAGCCAAACGTGAAGAACAAACGGAGCTATTTCGCCTACAAAAATTATATTTTGGGAAAAAAGGAACTTTGGCTGTCTACCTGGGAGTCTTGTGAGTGAAAACATCCGAAGTTCATCAAAGGTAAACAATTGAATTTGATTGCTTTTCTAATTTCCGTGACAAGGTTGCCTGCTGCTAGCAAGGCATAATGCTATGCTAGGCTATGATAAACTTGTCTAGCGTTGGCTGTAAAGCATATTTTGAAAATCTGAGATGACAGGGTGATTAACAAAAGGCTAATCTGTGTTCCAATATATTTCACTTGTGATTTTCATGAACAGGAAGATTTTCTAGGAAGATTTATGTCCGTTGTGTTATGCTAATTAGTGTCTGATGATGACAACGGTCCCTTTCACGGGATGGGGTGTCACTACAGGTTAACACAGTGTCCAAGGAGGGGCCAGAAGTATACAGAATGGTGCCGTCTGCGTAGAGGTGGATCAGAGAATCACCAGCAGCAAGAGCAACATCATTGATGTATACAGAAAAGAGAGTCGGCTGAGAATTGAACCCTGTGGCACACCCATAGACACTGTCAGAGGTTCATCCACCCATGTGGAAATTTTTGTAAGAGTAATGTATAAGGAAATCATTTGATTGTTCGACCGCATTCTGTTCCCTATCAACAATTGTTTTACTTCTGGTGCCAGCGAGAATGACAAATGAAAGTAATCATGACGACTAGCTTGATTGAGCCATGCATCTTACTAGGTCAAGATATTTAAGCCATATATCCACTAATTCCTTCTTTTCTATTATCTGCTTAAACATTACAATTATAACTGGCTATACAAGTTTCATGTTTATTTATTTTAATATATTAAAAAGTGCCACCATGATATTTGCACTGCTACTGAGTAAACATCCAATTGTTCTCAACTATTCTACCCGCTAAAACCTCCTTCCATTCCAAGTTGGGCTGTCGTCCAGTGACTGGCAAACCACTCCTGTCCACCTGGATTCTAGGGACTTTGAGATATTGGGACCCATCCTTTAAAAATAGCACACATTGCCACCTAGAAAACAGAAATAGATGAACAGCCAAAAGCATTTCCAATGCCCTCACCTCGATTGTATTGTATACTGTGTGTGTATATATATACAGTCAGTTGAAATCGGAAGTTTACATACACTTAGGTTGGAGTCCTTAAAACTTGTTTTTCATCCACTCACAAATTTCTTGGTAACAAACTATAGTTTTGGCAAGTCGGTTAGGACATCTACTTTGAGCATGACACAAGTGATTTTTCCAAAAATTGTTTACAGACAGATTATTTCACTTATAATTCACTGTATCACAATTCCAGTGGGTCAGAAGTTGACATACACTAAGTTTACTGTGCCATTAAACAGCTTGGAATATTCCAGGGAATGATGTCATGGCTTTAGAAGCTTCTGATATGCTAATTGACATAATTTGAGTCAATTGGAGGTGTACCTGTGGATGTATTTCAAGGCATACCTTCAAATTCAGTGCCTCTTTGCTTGACATCATGGGAAAATAAAAATAAATCAGCCAAGACCTCAGAAAAAGAATTGTAGACCTCCACAAGTCTGGTTCATCCTTGGGAACAATTTCCAAAAGCCTGAAGGTATCACGTTCATCTGTACAAACAATAGTATGCAAGTATAAACACCATGGCACCACGCAGCCGTCGTACCACTCAGGAAGAAGACGCATTCTGTCTCCTAGATATTAAAGTACTTAGGTGCAAAAAGTGCAAATCAATCCCAGAACAACAGCAAAGGACCTTGTGAAGGTGCTGGAGGAAACAGGTACAAAAGTATCTATATCCACAGTAAAACGAGTCCAATATCGATATAACCTGAAAAGCCGCTCAGCAAGGAAAAATCCACTGCTCCAAAACCACCATAAAAAAGCCAGACTACGGTTTGCAACTACACATGGGGACAAAGATCGTACTTTTTGGAGAAATGCCCTCTGGTCTAATGAAACAAAAATGGAACTGTTTGGCCATAATGACCATCGGTATGTTTGGAGGAAAAGGGGGGAGGCTTGCAAGCCGAAGAACACCATCCCAACCATGAAGCACGGGGGTGGCAGCATCATGCTGTGGGGGTGCTTTGCTGCAGGAGGGACTGGTGCACTTCGCAATATAGATGGCTTCATAAGAAAGGAAAATTACATGGATATATTGAAGCAACATCTCAAGACGTCAGTCAGGAAGTTAAAGCTTGGTCGCAAATGGGTCTTCCAAATGTACAATGACCCCAAGCATACTTCCAAAGTTGTGGCAAAAGGACAACAAAGTCAAGGTATTGGAGTGGCCATCACAAAGCCCTGACCTCAACCTGACTCAGTTACAGACCTGACTCAGTTACACCAGCTCTGTCAGGAGGAATGGGCCAGAATTCACCCAACTTATTGTGGGAAGCTTGTGGAAGGATTCCCGAAGCATTTTACCAAAGTTAAACAATTTAAAGGCAATGCTACCAAATACTAATTGAGTGTATGTAAACTTCTGACCCACTGGGAATGTAATGAAATCATTCTCTCTACTACATTCTTAAAATAAAGTGGTGATCCTAACTGACCTAAAACAGGGAATTTCTACTAGGATTAAATGTCATGAATTGTGAAAAAAGTGTGTGTAGCTTTTTCCATAACAGCGGGAGGAACATTGGCCGTTTTAATCAATTGCGCACCAACTCACCCTGAGAGCCCCCACCTGTCCACTTACGCAATGTGATCCTTCACGCTCATTTTTCAAATAAAAGCCTGAAACTATATCTAATCTGGTTGATATCCCTTTAAATGGGCTATAGGGATGCATAAGAACAGAGAGATTTCAAAAACAGGGGCACTTCCTGATTGGATTTTCCTCAGGTTTTAGCCTGCAATATCAGTTCTGTTTAACTCACAGACAAAGGTTTGACAGTTTTGGAAACTTTAGAGTGTTTCCTATCCTAATCTGTCAATTATATGCATATTCTAGCATCTGGTCCTGAGAAATAGGCCATTTACTTTGGGAACGTTATTTTTCCAAACATAAAAATAGTGCTTCAAGATTTTAACAAAGCAAATCTGAGAAAAACGTTACCGAAGTTCTAAAAACACATTGCCTGTGGTACTACCACTTCAAAAGCTCTAGACCATTGTTACTCTCCCTTCTGGGATGGCTAGATCACGACTCCATCCTGCTCCTCCCTTCCTATAGGCAGAAACTCAAACAGGAAGTATTCGTGCTAAGGTCTGTTCAACGCTGGTCTGACTAATCAGAATCTTTGCTTACAAGATTGTTTTGAACATGCAGACTGGGATATGTTCCAGGTTGCCTCTGACAATAACATTTAAATATGCACTGACACAAGGAATGAGTTCATCAAGAAGTGTATAGGGGATGTTGCTCGCACTGTTACTATTAAACCATTCTAAACCAAAAACCGTGGATAGATGGAATCATTCGTGCAAAACTGAAATCGTGGACAACCGCATTTAACCACGGCAAGGTGACTGGGAATATGTTTGAATACAAACAGTGCAATCAAATAGGCAAAACATCAGTATAGAGACAAAGTGGAGTTGCAATTCAATGGCTTATACAAGAGACGTATGTGGCAGAGACTCCAGACAGTCATGGATTACAAAATGAAAACCAGCCATGTCGCGGACACTGACATCTTTCTCCCGGACAAGCTAAACATCTTATTTGCCAGTTTTGAGGATAACACAGCGCCACCAGCACAGGCTGTAGGCTGTAGGCTCTGTAGGCTCCTGTTGTCTATGGCCAATGTGAGTAAGATGTTGAAGCGTGTTTACCCTTGCAAGGCTGCCGGCGCTGACGCCATCCCAAGCCCCATACTCAGAACATGCGCAGACCAGCTTGGAGTTTTTTCTGACATATTTATTAATTTCTTGGTGACAGGGGGCAGTATTTTCACGTCCGGATGAAATGCATGCCCAAATTCAACTGCCTGCTACTCATCCCCAGAAGATAAGATATGCATATTATTAGTAGATTTGGATAGAAAACACACTGAAGTTTCTAAAACTATTTTAATCATGTCTGTTAGTATAACATAATTTATGTAGCTGGCAAAACCCAGAGGAAAAACCATTCAGATTATTTGTTTTTTGAGGTCACTCTTTTCAATGGGTTTCATTGGGAATCCAGATTTCTAAGGGACCTTCTTGCAGTTCCTACCGCTTCCACTGGATGTCACCAGTTTTTAGAAATTGGTTGAGGTTTTTCCTTTGTGTAATGAAGAAGTATCCCTGTTCAAAATGAGGGTCACTTCAAGTGCACTGTTTGTTAGGGGCGCGTGACCAGAAAGGTAGCGTCAATTTGGTTTCTTCCTGTACTGAACACAGATCGTCCCGTCTTCAATTTTATCGATTATTTACTTTAAAAAACACCTAAAGTTGTATTACAAAAGTAGTTTGAAATGTTTTGTCAAAGTTTACAGGTAACCTTTGAGATATTTTGTAGCAAGTTGGAACCCGTGTTTTTCTGGATCAAACGCGCCAAATAAACTGACATTTTGGATATATATCGACGGAATTAGTCGAACAAAAGGACCATTTGTGATGTTTATGGGACATATTTCAGGTTCAACAGAAGAAGCTCGTCAAAGGTAAGGCATGATTTATATTGTATTTCTGCGTTTTGTGTCGCGCCTGCAGGGTTGAAATATGCTTCTCTCTCTTTGTTTACGGAGGTGCTATCCTCAGATAATAGCATTGTTTGCTTTCGCCTAAAAAGCATTTCTGAAATCTGACATCTTGGCTGGATTCACAACACATGTAGCTTTAATTTGGTATCTTACATGTGTGATTTCATGAAAGTAATTTATAATAGTAATTTATTTGAATTTGGCGCTCTGCATTTTCTAGCATCCCACATATCCCAGAGAGGTTAATCTCTCCCTATTCCAGTCTGCTGTCCCCACTTGCTTCATGATGTCCACTATAAGCAAAGGTAACTGAACAAATTACTAACACCTCGTATCACTCACTTCTGCCTTCATGAAGAGCTTTGAGAGGCTAGTTAAGGATGAAATCACTTCCAACTTACCTGACACCCTAGACCATCTTCAATTTGCATACCGCCCCAATAGATCAACAGATGATACAATAGCCATCGCACAGCACACTGCCCTATCCCATCTGGACAAGAGGAATACCTATATAAGAATGCTGTTAATTGACTACATCTCAGCCCTCAACACCATAGTACCCTCCAAGCTCATCATTATACTCTCGGCCCTGGGTCTGAACCCTTCCCTGTGCAACTGGGTCCTGGATTTCCTACAGGTGCGTGCTCAGCCCCCTCCTGTACTCTCTGTCCACCCATAGCTGCGAGGCCAAGCACGCCTCCTACTTAATCATCGAGTTTGCAGACACAACAGTAGGAGGCCTGATTACCAACAATAACGAGACAGTCTACAGGGAGGAGATGAGGGCCCTGGCGGAGTGGTGCCAGGAAAATAACCTCTCCCTCAACGTCAACAAAATTAAGGCGCTGATAGTAGACTTCAGGAGACAGCAAAGGGAGCACGCCCCCATCCACATTGATGGGGCCAGAGTGGAGAAAGCGAAAAGCTTCAAGTTCCTCTGCGTATACATCACTGCCCTAAGTAAATAGACATTGAATCACTAGTCACTTCAATAATGGAACACTGGTCACTTTAATAATGTTTACACACTGTTTTACTAATTTCATATGTATACAGTACATTCGGAAAGTATTCAGACCCCTTCACTTTTTACACAATTTGTTATGTTATAGCCTTATTCTAACATGAATTATATAAACACAATTCCTCATCAATCTACACAAAATGCCCCATTATTTCATAACAAAAACAGGTTTTTAGACATTTTTGCAAAAAACTGAGTTCCCTTATTTACATAAGTATTCAGACCATTTGCTATGAGAATCAACAATGAGCTTAGGTACATCGTGTTTTCATTGATCATCCTTGAAATGTTTTTACAACTTCATTGGAGTCCACCTTTGGTAAATTAAATTGTTTGGACTTGATTTGGAAAGGCACACATCTGTCTATATAAGGTCCCACAGTTGGCAGTGCATGTCAGAGCAAAAACCAAGCCATGAGGTCAAAGGAATTGTCCGTAGAGCTCCGAGACAATAGTGTGTAGAGGCACAGATCTGGGGAAGGGTACTAAAATATTTCTGCAGCATTTAAGCTCCCTAAGAAAACCGTAGCCTCCATCATTTTTAAATGAAATACGTGGGAGAAGGGCCTTGGTCAGGGAGGTTACCAAGAACCCAATGGTCACTCTGACACAGCACCAGAGTTCCTCTGTAGACCTTCCAGAAGGACAACCGTCTCTGCAGCACTCCCCCAATTAGGCCTTTACGGTAGAGTGGCCAGATGGAAGCCACTCCTCAGTGAAAGGCACATGACAGCCCGTTTGGAGTTTGCAAAAAGGCACCTAAAGGACTCTCAGACCATTTGAAACACTATGCTCTGGTCTGATGAAACCAAGATTGAACTCTTTGGCCTGCATGCCAAGCATCACATATGGAGGAATCCTGGCACCATCCCTACAGTGAAGCATGGTGGTGGCGGCATCATGTTGTGGGGATGTTTTTCAGAGGCAGGGACTAGGAGACTAGTCAGGAAAACCTGCTCCAGAGTGCTCAGGACCTCAGACTGTGGCGAAGGTTCACCTTCCAACAGGACAACAACCCTAAGCACAAAACCAAGACAACTTACGAGTGGCTTTGGGACAAGTCTCTGAATGTCCTTGAGTGGCTCAGCCAGAGCCCGGACTTGAACCCGATCGAACATCTCTGGATAGAACCGGAAGTTGCTGTGCAGCTACGCTCCCCATCCTTTCTGACAGAGCTTGAGAGGATCTGTAGAGAAGAATGGGAGAAACTCCCCAAATACAGCTGTGCCAATCTTGTAGTGCCATACCCAATAAGACTCAAGGCTGTAATCACTGGCAAAGGTGCTTCAAACAAAGTCCTGAGTTAAGGGGTCTGAATACTTATATAAATGTTATATTTCAGTTTTTTATTTGGAAGAAATGTTTGTACATTTCTAAAAACTTGTTTTTGCTTTTGTCTTTATTGGGTATTGTCTGTAGATTGAGGGAAGAAAAACCTATTCAATTTTAGAATAAGGCTGTAAGGTAAGAACGTTTTGAAAAAGTCAAGGGGTCTCAATACTTTCCAAATGAACTGTATCCTGTATTCTAGTCAATGGCATCCTATTCAACTATTGCTTTATGAATTCTATTTTATTTTACAGATATACTAAATATTCTATCCACATACTGTCTGTATATGCATCCCATCACACACATTGTCACGCCCTGACCTTAGTTAATTTTGTTTTCTTTATTATTTTGGTTATGTCAGAGTGTGACGAGGGTGGTTTGTTTAGTTTTTGTATTGTCTTGGGGTTTTTGTATGTCTAGGTGTTTATATGTCTATGGTTGCCTGGATTGGTTCTCAATCAGAGGTGGCTGTTTATCGTTGTCTCTGATTGGGGATCATATTTAGGATGCCATATTCCTTGGGTATTTTGTGGGTTGTTATTCTATGTTTTTGTTGCCTGTTCTGCACTAGCCATATTAGCTTCATGGTTCGTTTTGTTGTTTTGTTCAGTGTTCGTTTTTTAATTAAAGAAGATGTACGCTTCCCGCGCTGCGCCTTGGTCTCCTCATTTATGACAACCGTGACACACATATACATGTATATACCATATCATCACAAAATTGAAAACTTTCTCTGACACACCTCCTGCTCGCAGACACATGTATTTAGAGAGTTGGGCCAATGCGGTTTCTGCCTTATAATGTATTTACATGACAATTCAACATTCCATGGCAGCCATGTAAATTCCCTATTAACATTACATGGGGAATATTTTAATAAAACTGCATGCCTAGAATTAGTATTATGATGCATTTACATGATTCTACAACATTCAATGGCAGCCATGCTAACTCCACATTAACATTACATTGGGAATATTTAAACAATGCTATGAATCTGAATGTCTACAATATTCAAAATTAAAAAGCTGGCCTAACTCTCTAAATATATAGCTCTGGGCATGACCACCACCTCGGTTAGAATGTTTGAAAATGATGTGATTCACAGTCATTGTGAAAATTCAATAATCTGAAAAGTTTAAAAGTCATCTCACTTTAGTGCCCGATTTATCTGAGCTCACATGCTCAATATTGTACTGTTGACAACATAGGTAGAACTCAATTTATTTATTTTACTTTTGATCCACCTATTCCAGTGTGAAATTATCTGGGATTATGTCGGGATATCAAAGTAAGTTTTACTTTCCACTTGCACTGCACAGTTAGACCATCAGCGATTGGTCAGATTTATACTTCAGCATGAGAAGACACGATAATAAATCACTTGAAATGATAGACGTGCCAAAGCGCTGAGAATAACTGTGATTGACAAAAAAAATGCACAATACATTTGGCAAAATGTGGCAAAATGTGCCTAGGTATGTGGTAACATTTTATCAGAAACTTCATAGCTGAATTATTTGCATGGATAGTGGCATTTGGCCAGAGCCAACTCCGGAAGTTAGCCAAGCCTAGCTATCGAGCTAGTTTATTTGTTGGGAAACAATATTTCTGCAAAATGTATTAACCAGCTCATTAGCATTCATTATATATACACATGTGTTGTGTCATCAAACAATTTATTATCAAATGTATCTAACTAGCTGGCTAGCCCTATGTGTGTACATTTTGTAGACCCCTGTGGCAAGAATGCAGTATCTTTTCTAGATTTTAACACTTTCCCAGAGTATAAGTATGCTGTAGCCTAATCATAGATGACATATCACATTTACCAATAACAACTAGCTACTGCATTTGATTTGGTATCTACAAGTGATTATTTCATTAGCTACATTGGTTACCAAGGTGTTGTGTATTCAAGTTTCAAGTTTTCTCTCACGTGCGCAGGTAAAGTGAAATGATTTTCTTGCAAACTCTTTCCCAACAGCGCAGTAATCAATATCAGTAGTATTTATTTTAGAAGTGTGTAGATGTGACACTCAACCTTTCTGCATCCAAGTACTGAGCATTATAATACATTCCTAGCAATGTAGTTTACATGTGTTTTTTCTGTAGGATTCTAGTTTAGAAGAGCCACAGTCCTCATTCGTCGGAAACTATCCCATGATCTCCAGACATCCCAGACCGAGGACAGCCTCGCTGGTGCACCTGCCTGAATTGCCATGAGATGGTTACTGACCTTGAGAGAAAGTACTATGGTCAGGGCCTGGACAGATGTGAGAGCAGGATGGCACACACGGAACTTTTTGCCTGGAGGGGATTTTGTGGCTTGTGGCTTACGAGAAATGTAATTTTGGTGTTGGCCGATCTGCAGTACAGATATGCAGCATAAACACAAGGTTGTTCAGCAGTATGGAGCCCTGGGACAAGAACAGTGGTGATCTCTAGGCTGTAGAGCTCTGATGGTCTCGCTCCAGAAGACAGCACAGTAAATCAACTTCTGGTGCCATCATGAGAAAGCCTATAACAACAAGAACAACAGTAGAGGCTGGTGGGAGGAGCAATAGGAAGACGGGCTCATTGTAATGGCTCTGATGAACAACTGTTTTACCATTTACAGTGCATCAGTACCACCAGAGACTGCTCCAAGTTAATAACAGACTGCATAATACTTTAATCCAAAAACTCATGCACCTTATAGCACACAACTGCTGGAAGTTCACCACTGCACTATCCTATTTACATATTACCACATATGTTTACAAAACAGTTGAACACTTTCCACAACAACACTTGATCCCGATTTTTTCCATTCGGTGATATCTTTGTAAGAAGTTTTTCTGTGATTTTTTCCGTGGCCTGGGTAATATCTGTCACGACTTCCGCCGAAGTCGGTCCCTCTCCTTGTTCGGGCGGCGTTCGGTGGTCGACATCACCGGCCTTCTAGCCATCGCCAACTTTTAATTTTCCATTTGTTTTGTCTTTGTTTTACACACCTGGTTTTTATTCCCCAATTACATGTTCATTATAAAACCCTCTGTTTCCTCCATGTTTTTTGTGCGTGATTGTGTTATGTATGTTTGGTCCGTTATTGTGGGCTCGGTATTACGACATGTTATTGGAATATTTGAGTAAAGTTACTTGTGTTACTCATCTCTGCTGCCTGCGCCTGACTCCTCTGCACCAGCTACACCCAGACCCCTACAATATCAGTTCAGTACTTTCCCAGGACAGTACTTTATCGTGATTCGATATCGTTTTCCTAAAACTGTGCTTTTGTTATTTTGAGGTTACAAAAATTATGATTGTTTATCTCCCCAATAAACCTTTATTTGTCCTGATCTGTGTTATCGAACCGACTCATTTGTACTGTATTTACACTAGGGTATTCCATCTGTCTTCCTGGATATCTACCCTCCTGTAGGTGTGCTCATTTCAAGTGATAACCATCAGGAGCATACATATCCATGATCAGTTGAGCTCTTGTAAGTCGCTCTGGATAAGAGGGTCTGCTAAATTATTAAAATATGCATGTAGAAAATAATTCCAAAAGTAAAACATTCCAAAATTACAATAATACCTACATCCCAGAACTTCAGAGAGCATTGTTGAAAAGACTAGATTTTTCCTGTGCTTAGCTCCATTCCATTTCCTTTTCACCCTGAAAAACTCCCCAGTCCTAAACGATTACAAGCATACCCATAACATGATGCAGCCATCACTACGCGGGTACTCAGTAATGTGTTGTGTTGGATTTGCCCCAAACATAACACTTTGTATTCAGGAAGAAAAGTGAATTGCTTTGCCACATTTTTTACATTATTACTTTAGTGCCTTGTTGCAAACAGGATACATGTTTTGGAATATTTTTTTTCTGTACAGGCTTCCTTCTTTTCACTCTGTCAATTAGGTTAGTATTGGGAAGTAGCTATAATGTAGTTGATCCATTCTCAGTTCTCTCCTATCACAGCCATTAAACTGTGATATGCCTAAGTGGTTTATTTCCTCTCCGGCAAGTGAGTTAGGGAGGACGCCTGTATCTTCTTAGTGTCTGGGTGTATTGATAAACCATCCAAAGTGTAATTAATAACTTCACCATGCTCAAAGGAATATTCAATATGCTTTTTAAAATTTGACCCTTCTTTGCGAGGCATGGGAAAACCTCCCCGGTTTTTGTGGTTGAATCTGTGTTTGAAATTCACTGCTTGACTGAGGGACCTTACAGATAATTGTATGTGTGGGGTACAGAGATGAGGTAGTCATTCAAAAATCATGTTACAAACTATTATTGCGCACAGAGTGAGTCTATGCAACTTATTATGTGACTTCTTAAGCAAATTCTGACTCCTGAAATTATTTAGACTTGCCATAAAGCGGTTGAATACTAATTTACTCATTTTTTAAAATTAATTTGTAAACATTTCAAAACAATTCCACTGACACAAAAAATCTAAATTTGATCCATTTCAAATTCATGCTGTATCACATCAACATTTGGAAAAAAATCAAGGGGTGTAAATACTTTCTGAAGGCACTGTACAATGATGGAACAAACAACATGGTCAAAAATAACTTGCTAAAGTTTGTGGTTGCTTAACGATCTCAACAATGGTAAGCTGGAAACACACACAGCTTAGTAGGTGTTGATGTCTATCAACCCCTGTCATAAATTAAAAAGAAGCAATATATTTGTTCAAACATATTTTCTAGCTGGAGATTTGTCGTCAAATAATGATCATGGCTAAGTGAAGTAGCTGGCTAGCTAACTGGCTAGCTAATCACATAGATGGCTTTCAGATGACAGACATCGGAAGTATAACACAAGGTCAAGGACCCCTATAGTTATAGCAAGTTAACCAAATAGTGAAACAACATTTTATGTTAAAATTAAACAAACCAATGAATGGCACAGTCAGCTAGTTTACAAGCTAGCTACAGCAGCTAGCTGCTAAAACAATCAAAACAAGTAATCCACAGTAGCTGTAACACTCACATACCACTAGCGACTTTTACAAGCATTTTGCTACACCCCGCAATAAGATCCGCTAAACACGTGTATGTGACCAATAAAATTTGATAAGCAACTAAACAGCAAACACAACATATCACTTGATATGTACAGTTGAAGTCGGAAGTTTACATACACTTAGGTTGGAGTCATTAAAACTCGTTTTTCAACCACTCCACAAATTTCGTGTTAACAAACTTTTTGGCAAGTCAGTTAGGACATCTACTTTGTGCATGACACAAGTAATTTTTCAAAAAATTGTTTAGAGACAGATTATTTCACTTATAAATCACTGTATCACAATTCCAGTGGGTCAGAAATGTGCAATCACTAGTTGACTGTGCCCTTAAACAGCTTGGAAAATTCCATAAAATTATGTCATGGCTTTAGTAGCCATGGATGTATTTCAAGGCCTACCTTCATACTCAGTGCCTCTGCTTGACATCATGGGAAAATCAAAAGAAATCAGCCAAGACCTCAGAAAAAAAATTATGGACCTCCACAAGTCTGGTTCATCCTTGGGTACAATTTCCAAACGCCCTTAAAACCCCTTAAAGATAGGGCTGACTACTGCCCCCTTTGGAGGAATTGCGTGCCCATAGTAAACTGAAAAAAAATCTGTCAAAAATTGCTAATATATGCATATAATAATTATTATTGGATAGAAAACACTCTAACGATTCTAAAACCGTTGGAATTATGTCTGTAAGTATAGCAGAACTCACAGGGCAGGCATTCTTCCAAACTAGTTTTGTGGTCATGAAAGTTGGGGCAACTTTGACGTCATCGCCCCCACCCTTCCCAACCAGCTATGGATCTGGGGACACTTTCTATATCTTCCACTAGATGTCCTCATTCAGTAGAGCGTTTAATCGTTCAAATCCCGCGAGAATTGGCCCTATGGGAGTGAATTGAGTGAGTGCCGCGAGAAAATACCTGTGCGTTAGGGCGCGAATTGGTCCCAGCCATTCCTTTGTTCCAGCACTCCGGAGAAGGACAAACAATGACCGGTTGAATGGAAATTTGTTTTGTATGTTTATAACATCCTAAAGCTTGGTTCTGCACTTAGTTTGACCTGTTTAGTCGACATATAATATGTAATTTTGAAGTTTTGATGCGCAACTTTTCCGGACCAGAGGACATTTTGTGTGCATTTCAGCTGATGTTATTAGCAGTAGCTAATACAAAGACGCAAGACTTGAAACCAAACAATGTTTTGGGTAAGTATGAACCCTTCCAGTACATTCTGAACGAAGACCATCAAAGGTAAGGGAATATTTATGCTGAAATCTGTGTTTCTGTTGACTCTAACATAGCGGAGAAATATAGCTTATATCTGAGCGCCGTCTCAGAATATTGAATAGTGAGCGATTTCTGTAACGTTAAAAATAAATGTAACAAAGCGATTGCATTAAGAAGCAGTGTATATTTCTAACTATATGTAGAACATGTATATTTAGTCAAAGTTTATGATGTCTCTTTACGTTATCTTGCGGCGCTACCGATATTTTCTGCTGACATTTTTGAGTATTTTCTGAACATGAATTCAATGTAAATGGACATTTATGGATATAAATGGCATATTATTGAAAAAAAAAAATGTACTGTGTAACATGTCCTATTACTGTCACCTGATGAAGATTTTCAAAAGGTTAGTGAATGATTTATTTTTTAATCCTGCTTTTATAATTTTATATTTTCTGGGACAAAATGGCTGCCTCTTGTCTTCGTTTCGGTGGTGGTCTAATATAAATATGTGGTGTGTTTTCGCCGTAAAACATTTAAAAAATCTGACATGCTGGGTAGATGAACAAGGTGTTTATCTTTCATTTGAGCTATTGGACTTGTTAATGTGTGGAGGTTAAATATTTCTAAGAATATTTTTGCGTTCCATGCGCCACCGTTCCAGCTGAACGTGGGAGGGGATGTTCCCAAAAGGGATCACTAACTCCTCATCAGGTTACCACGTTCATCTGTTCAAACAATGGTATGCAAGTATAAACACCATGGCACCACGCAGCCGTTACGCGGGTCAGGAAGGAGACGCATTCTGTCTCCTGGGGATGAATGTACTTTGGTGCAGAAAGTGTAAATCAATCCCAGAACAGCAGAAAATAACCGTGTGAAGATGCTGGAAGAAACCGGTACAAAAGTATTTATATCAACAGGAAAACGAGTCCTATATCGACATAACCCGAATGGCCGCTCAGAAAGGAAGAAGCCACTGCTCCAAAACCGCCATAAAAATGACAGACTACGGTTTGCAACTGCACAAGGGGACAAAGATCGTACTTTTGGAGAAATTTCCTCTGGTCTGATGAAACAAAAATAGAACTGTTTAGCCATAATGACCATCGGTATGTTTGGAGGAAAAAGGGGGAAGCTTGCAAGCCGAAGAACACCATCCCAACCGTGAAGCACGAGGGTGGCAGCATCATGTTGTGGGGGTGCTTTGCTGCAGGAGGGACTGGTGCACTTCGCAAAATAGATGGCATCATGGGGAATGAATATTACGTGGATATGTTGAAGGAACGTCTCAAGACGTCAGTCAGGAAGTTGAAGCTAGGTCGCAAATTGGTCTTCCAAATGACAATGACCCCAAGCATACTTCCAAAGTTGTGGCAAAATGGGTTAAGAACAACAAAGTCAAGGTATTGGAGTAGCAATCACAAAGCCCGACCTCAATCCTACAGAAAATGTGTGGGCAAAATTGAAAAAGTGTGTGCGAGCAAGGAGGCCTACAAAACTGACTCGGTTACACCAGCTCTGTCAGGAGGAATGGGCCAGAATTCAGTCAACTTATTGTGGGAAGCTTGTGGAAGGCTACCTGAAACATTTGACTAAAGTTAAACAATTTAAAGGCAATGCTACCAAATACTAATGGAGTGTATGTACATTTCTGACCCACTGGGAATGTGCTAAAATAAATCATACTCTCGACTATTATTCTGACATTTCACATTCTTAAAATAAAGTGGTGATCCTAACTGACCTAAGACATATCATTTTTACTAGGATTAAATGTCAGGAATTGTGAAAAACTGAGTTTAAATGTATTTTGCTAAGATGTATGTAAACTTCCGACTTCAACTGTAGGCTATGTGTTACCTTTTCAGCATGTCGGATTTCAATCCTTTAGCTAGCAAGCTATCTCCACTTTGTGAATACAAATAGAATGTTCACTTTCGACTCTCGTCTTGGCCCAGGCTCAGCCAAGCACTAAATCTGTCTGGGAAATCTGACCCGACAGGGAAATCGAATACAGAGGTTTCAAGGCAGACTTTCGGCATAATATTGTTATTGTTGAATCACATTGGATGACTACTAGCGACTTAAAAGAGCTTTCGAACATAAAATAAAGGTCTCCTTTCCTTCATTGGCACTGACAGCTGGAATGGCTGCATAGGTTGCCACTATTATTGCTTACACATATCCAGAACATTCAGATCTGTCAGGACAGTGGGAGCTACAGCCATATATTTTGAGAGTTTAGGCTATGTCTCCTTCCACCCAAAGTGTTCACATGTTTACTTCCCTTAACTGATTTGATAGAAGACTGGTCAAATAAAAATGGTGGAAACTCCCTCTAGTCTAGTCCATGCCAGCAGTTATGGGAAGTAGTGAAGAACACTTCAGAAGGAAGGTGATATTAATGGGACACACGCACAATCATTACAGTTTCTGTCTGGATGTTCAATGGCCATTGCCAAGTGATCATTGATGCTTCTGTGTTGTGCTGTTTATTTCTGATAACTTTCAAAACCTCTGAAAACGTCCAGCGAAAGCTAATATGAAATGTGTAGATACCACAACACAGGGCGTGTTCCAGTACAAGGGTGTGTTTCAGTACAAACACTTACCCTTCCATTTGGCATATGCGCCAAGTGCTTTCCAGAAGATCGTGGAAATTGTGCTGTCCAGCCTGAAGGGGTTGCCACAGTACCTTGACGATATCACTGTCCACAGAAATGATTAAAAAGAGGATTATGCAGCGACGACATAAGCCATAAGACAGTTGCTTCACCAGGACACAGAATGGAAATGGATTTCCGTGCAAGACCAAGTCTTTGTGGAACTGAAACATGCAGTAGCAGAACAACATGTGATGCTTCAGCAGTGTGATTAGGTGCAGTCCTATCGCAGAACGTGGATGGAGAAGAATGACCAGTTGCTTATGTATCAAAGACCCTGTCAGCCACTGAACAGTCGGAGAAAGAAAAGCATTGGCTTGTGTATGGAGCATGGAGAAATGTCACGTATACTTGTTCGGATGACCATTTAATCTCAGAACAGATCATCAGGCCCTGACCACTCTTCTGTTAACCTCAGGAACAGGAAGCTGACCCATGAGAATCTCCAGGTGGTCAGATTGGTTTGCCCAGTACACGTAGAACACAAAGTTTCGCCCAGGAAAGAAACAACGTTGCTAAACCCTTTCAAGACTTGTGCCACAAGACGTTGGCATGGAAGAGTCTTACTTCGACAAGGAAGATGAGATTTCATTCAGCAGATCTTTGATGAGATACAAGCAGCCATCAAACCTGAAGAGCCTGCAAGACAAACTTCCAGATCCAGTACTAAGTGAAGCACTACGCTAAATGAAAGAAGGATGGAAAGGTCCACCAAGGGACATACTACTCAGTCCATACATATGGTAAGAGACAAAACTTTTCAGTTGAAAACACAATGTGTTGCAAGGGGAGACCGTACTATTGTACCACTCATTTTCAGAGTCCTCACCCAATCACATGAAGGACAACCAGGAACAAGAAAGATACAGTCCTTTTGCAGAAAAGTATGGTAGTCACCAACTTTGTGAAAAACTGTGTGGCCAGATTGAAAAATCACTTGTTCCAGAGAAACCACCACTACAACCAACACCGTGGCCTAAAGAACCTTGGGAGAAGATCCAAGTGGACATATTTGGAGAACAACCGCTCCAGCTCACGAGAAGTACTTAATCATCGTGACAGACTTGTACAACAAATGGCCTGAAGTCATAGCCACAAGCAATGTGACCACAGCAACAAAGACAATAGTTTCAGTATAGTTTTCAGTTTTTCAAACACATTAGTTCATTATTTTATTTCAGTTTACTAAATCGTTTTTTCATGATTGGTTTTCGTTTTCCTTTCAGTTTTAGTTTGTTTACTATAATAACCTTGGTACACACACATAGAGTATACAGTACGTTTTCTTTTTGACCTTCAGAATAAGGTCAGGCTCACGATTCAATGTGGTCTTTACATTAGATGACTGCTGCCAAAGTGTAATATCACATATAGACCCTGCCAGAGCGTATTTACAGTCACATGCCTGAGAAGCAGTGTGATATATCTGTCACAGCCTGTCATTTTCCCTCTAGAAGGTGAAAAGCAAAACACTGATGTCATTTATCAGCATTCTGCAAAGTGCTGCATTTTTCTCCAATGCAAACCCACTTTGCATTCCAAATGGCATACTATTCCCTACATAGGGCAGTACTTTTGACCACAGCCATATGGGTCCTGGTAAAAAATAGCACACTTTATAGGGAATAGGGTGTCATTTTGGATACTGCCCCAGTCTTCACTTAAAAACTGTTACAGGGTCAACCACACAAAATTGCAGGATTTAGAAGATAGTCCTGATTCATTGATTCTACGTCGCTGGGTAGAATTTAACCGCTGGTAACACAGGCTCTCTAGTTCAGATAAGGGCTAAATGAAAATCAATTAACCTACAGTTTCATACCATCATAATCATAATCATAATTGTATTATAATTATGGGCAACTATCAAATTCAGCTGTACACTATGGGAGTTTATTTAGTAATCATCCAGATACTAGAAAGGACCCTGGTATCACAATGCTTTACTTGTTGTAAGCATATATGAGCCCTTATAATGTATATGTTATACATGTATACACTACGATTCTCTAAAACACTATCATTATGACAGGATCATTATGAATTGACAAAGGTGCATAAAGATGTCAGAATTCACATATGACATCATTGTTATAGAACTATCTAAGGAGTTTCAAAACTATAGTGTGCCATAAATCAGCACAATCTTCTTTTTATTTTATTTCTTATTGGTGGCATATGGTAGCTAAAATTGGGATCATGTATACTGTGCTAATGATGATACAGAAGCAGAGTAAGTGAAAGCAATGCACAATATGGGGAATTTAGCGAACGAGGCAATTGTCATAAGCTCATGGGGGCCACTATTTTTATGCACTTACGCTATTTTACAAAGACATTGGGCTCTATTCAATCCGTAGAGCTGAATATCCTCTTTATAGCATGATTGACAATTAAAGGCAATGTGCAGTAAACACTGCATACTGTATGTATGCTCAATCGGAAATTACCTCTACATTTTAATACAGATCTTCCACGACACTTCAGCTATACAGATTGAATCCAGCCCATTGCAAGGGTATGGCAGAAAAACATACAAATTTGTGTCCAGTTGAACAACCTTTCTGTCTTGTGAATACTAGTTTAAATAATAGTCTGTATTGCAGCAGTAATGTTGGGAATGAGGCCATCTAATGATTGTTTTCAGAGAAACAGTGACAGCTGAAATACTCTCACTGCAGGGGGATCAGAGTTGTTACATTGACTGTAGCACTGTGACTACCCCCACCAGACACTCCTAGCTGGAGAACCTGTGAGATCAAGCAACTTCTTTACAGGTCACTTTGACAACCATTTAAACCAACTAGTGATACTGTATGTTGCCTTCACCTATGGCATCTATAAAACACATCTAGGGCTTAAAGGGATAGTTCACACAAATTACAAAATTACCTTGGTTTCCTTACCATGTAAGCAGTCTATGTACAAGGTAAGCCTGCAGTTCATGCTTTGGTTATGCTGTCTTACTTTGTCCATAGACTGCTTACAGGGTAAGGAAACCACTATGTAATTTTGTCATTTGGGTGAACCATCCCTTTAAGCTTTGTTGCACTGGACTTGTTGTCCATTTTAATTGAGGTGTATGTTCTAGAGACAGAGACACTACAGCACATTATGGTTGACTTATTAATCCGTTACATCACGAGGGAATGCTGCGTTAACATTAGTCATTTCACAAATATGAAAAAACTGCCCACAATGGAATGATAATTTCAGCGCAACACTAAAAAAGAAAAATAGCTCTGGTTGAGTTTTACCTTTAATAAACTGATAAATAAAAGTGCAGATGTTATTATGGAAGTTGCAAGTACACATCTCTCTGTTTTACCTTATTGGTCTGTTTCCTCATTAAGAACTTTCAATGAACTGAAAATAACCTCATGCTGCGTAGTGCTCTCTGAGCAATTGTTTCTTAACTATGTTGTGCTTTCAAGGAAATAGTATAATCAAAATTATAAATGTTCTAATTAGATACAATGACTTTTGCTATCCCTGTGTGGCCCTTTCGGAAACACTGCAAAACACTTGACGATTTTTGCCTGCATTGAAAGCATGCCAACAATCGGAGTGCTTTGAGTTATATTGTGGGCAAAGAGTTTTAAGTATGTTTGCCACAGGCCACCACTGAGAGGATCCTTTGTGATGTGAACTGGCCAAAAGCTCCCCTACAGTCAGTCAGAAGTGACACGAACAATCTCAAATTTGGTTAGGCCAAGGGTTCATCATCAAATTGAACAAGATAGGTTTGTGGATAATTTAAAGCACAAAAAGGCTGTTTATAATTGACATTTGAAGTGAATGCTGGTCACGTCGAGACACAACAAAAAATAAGGTTATGTTTAAAAGATTACATCCACAGAAGATCTACATATTCAAAAGATTTAAGAAGGTCTTCATCAATTTTTTCAAAACTTTGTAAAATACTATAAAATGATGATAAGGTCCTCCAGGTTCTCGAGTTAGGCTACTGGTAGAGCTTTAACTTTATACTATACTTTAATTGTACATCACGTCTGTGGAAATAAGGACAGTACACATATTTGCAATATGGTTTGTGAATAGTACATAAGGTATAAATAATTATGATGAAAAAACAAATTAGCCTCATTTAACTTAAAGTACCAGGTGCGATTTTCCTTTTTCCTAATCAATTTGATGTTAATTTAATGGACCAAAAATGTGCTTTTATTCAAAAGTTTGGCGTCACTTAGAAATGTTGTTGGTTTTGAATAAAAGCACATTTTTGGTCCATTAAAATAACATCAAATTGATCAGAAATACAGTGTATGTCACGACTTCCGCCAAAGTTGGTCCCTCTCCTTGTTCGGGCGACGTTCGGCGGTCGACATCACCAACCTTCCAGCCATCGCCGATCCACTTTTCATTTTCCATTGGTTTTGTCTTGTCTTCCATCACACCTGATTCCAATTCCATCAATTACATGTTGTGTATTTAACCCTCTATTCCCCCCCATGTTCTTGTCCGTAATTGTTTCCTGTAGTGCTTGTGCATGGTATGCTGGTGATTACCGGGTCTTGTTTGACCCATTTCATGTATTGTTCTGTTCACGGTGGTTTATTTACCATTGTAAATCAGTTTAAGCTCTTCTGCGCCTGACTTCTCTGCTGCCAGTACGCACCTCATTACAGTGTAGATGTTGTTAATGTTGTAAATGACTATTGTAGCTGGAAATGGCAGATTTTTAATGGAATATCTACATAGGTGTACAGGGGCCCATTATCAGCAACCATGCCATGCTATCCTGTTGTGGGGCAACTGGTCTAAATCTCTCCGGGTGCTCATGGGGAGCTTTATTGACACTACCCTGGTGTTGGAGCTGGGAATCTCCACACAACTCCTCTCCGTTCCCATGGACGTCAGAACATTGGACGAACACTCTATTGGCAGGGTCACTCACAGTACAATTCCTATCAACCTACGAGTGTCAGGGAATCACAGTGAGTTCATGCAGTTTTTACTCATTGAATCTCCTCATGCACCCGTGGTTTTGGGGTTTCCATGGCTCCAGATGGACAACCTCCTGATCGACTGGGCTACGGGTTCAATCATGGGTTGAAGCCCGCATTGCCTCAAGACGGCGCAGCCCACCCCTGCACATCCTCCTGTGGACTTGGGTAAAGCCTCGGATCTCTCCACCATTCCTCTGGAGTATCAGGAACTCTGGGAGGTTTTCACCCATGCCCGCACCACATCCCTTCCTCTGCATCGACCCTATGACTGCGCCATTGACCTCCACCCTGGCACTGCACCGCCTCAGGGGTGATTTTATTCCCTGTCTGGTCCGGAGACCAAGACCATGAAAGGTACATAGAGGACTCTCTGTGGGCAGGGATCATCCGTCCTTCTTTCTCCCTTGCCAGCGCAGGGTTTTTCTTTGTGGAGAAGAAAGACATGTATCGATTACCGGGACCTTAATGGCATCTCGGTAAAGAAACGTTACCTGCTACCACTTATCTCCTCAGCTTTCGAACCTCTCCAGGTGTCACCTGTATTCTCAAAATTGGACCTTCGGAACGCCTAACATCTGGTTCAGGAAGGAGACAAATGGAAGACAGCTTTAACACAGCTAGCGGGCACTATGAGTATCTGGTTATGCCTTTCGGACTGACCAACAGTGTTCCAGGCTCTGGTCAATGATGTGCTCTGTGACATGTTGAAGCAGATAGTGTTTATCTACCTTGACGACATCTTCGTCTTTTCCCGTTCGGTTCAGGAGCATGTTCTCCACATCCGACAGTCCTCCAGTGCCTCCAGGAGAACCAGTTGTTTGTCAAGGCTGAGAAGTGTGAATTTCATCACTCCACTATCTCCTTTCTGAGTTACGTCATTGCTGCCGGGAACAATCAGATGAATCTGGAAAAGGTGAGGGCGGTGGTGGAGTGGCCCTAACTAATATCCAGAGTACAGCTGCAACGTTTCCTGGGATATGCTCAATTCTACCGCCACTTTATCCGGGGCTACGGCACCCTGGCTTCCCCCCTCTCTGCGCTCACGTCATCCAAGATTCCGTTCATGTGGTCCCCAGCTGCTGACAGGTCGTTTTCGGATCTCAAGCATCGGTGCATCGGTTCACCACAGCCCCCATCTTATTCCATTCCAACCTGTTCTTTCAGTTCATGGTGGAGGTCGATGTTCGAACGTTCTGCCCAGGACCAAAAGCTGCATCCCTGCACTTTCCTTTCCAATCGTCTTTATCCCACGGAGAGAAACTATGACTTTGGTAACCAGGAACTTCTTGCGGTCAAGATGGTGCTGGAGGAATGGCGACATTTGCTAGAATGGCCAGAACATCCATTCCTAGTGTGGACCGACCACAAGCGCCTCAACTCAAGACAGGCTCGCTGGGCTCTGTTGTTCACTCGTTTCAATTTCACCATCTCCTTCTGCCCTCGGTCCAAGAATGTGACACTTGACGCCCGCTCTCGCTTAAATAGCACCGCAGCTACACCGTCTGACCCAAAGACCATCCTCCCTACCTCCTGTCTAGCGGTGACATTTGTCTGGGGTATCGATGGCCTGGTCGGCATTCCCAGCTGGACCCTTGGGGGAGGCCTGGCTAACCTGGATTCTACCCAGTCCCCAGTCCTGGAATGGCCTCACTCTTCTAATCTAATCTGCCAACTATTTGGTGGCCCACTATGGTTTCTGACATCTCTGCATTCGTTGCCACATGCATGGTGTGTGCTCAGAATAAGACTCTGTGGCAAGCTCTGGTATGCCTCCTTCAAAGTTTGTCACTGGTCTCCCCCATCTGATGGTAACACCACCATCCTTATGGTGGTGGATAGGTATTCAAAAGCCGTCCATTTCATCCCCCTTCCCAAGTTACCCTCAGCCAAGGAGATGGCCCAACTCATGGTAAAGCACATCTTCCAAATCCATGGACCTCTGGTCAACATAGGACCATGATCAGAGACTCAGTTCTTGTCCCGATTCTGGAAGGCGTTCTGCACCCTAATTCGGTCGTCGGCTAGCCTGTCCCCCGGGTTTCATCCTCAATT
This sequence comes from Oncorhynchus clarkii lewisi, assembly GCF_045791955.1. NCBI lineage: Eukaryota > Metazoa > Chordata > Actinopteri > Salmoniformes > Salmonidae > Oncorhynchus > Oncorhynchus clarkii. Next base: position 49,892,203 of record NC_092150.1, on the reverse strand, counting down.
CTTCAGTGCCTCATCTCGGCCAACCCCATCAACTGGAGCCAGCAACTTGTGTGGGTGGAGTACACCCGAAACACCCTTCCCTGCTCAGCCACACCCTTCAAGTGCTCCGTGGGTTATCAGCCCCCGCTCTTTCCTGAGCAAGAGGAAGAGGTCAACATACCCTAGGCCCAGATGTTTGTCCGCCGCTGTCGGCATACCTGAAAGAGAGCCTGGTCCATTCTTCTTTTAGCCCCTTCCAGGTGTCGTTGAAAAGCGGAACGCCACCAAGCCCCGGCTCCCTGCTATCGTCTCGGGTAGAGGGTATGGCTATCTACTCGGAATCTGACCCTCCGGGTGGAGTCCCTCAACATTTCGCCCCGTTTGTTCGGCCCTTTCCCTATCTCTTAAATCCTTGGCCTCTCTGCTGTTCATCTTCTGTTGCACCGCACCCTCCGTATCATCCTACGTTTCATGTGTCCAAGATAAAACCTGTGTCTCACTGTCCATTATCTTCTGTTTCCTGTATTCCTGTTCTATGTAGTCCCTGTTTTCTAGTTCTTACGATTTTGATCTTTCTTCCTGGCCTGACCCTGAGCCTACCTGCTGTTCTGTACCTTTGTGACACTGCCCTGGATTAAGGACCTCCGCTTGCCCTAACCCTGAGCCTGCCTGCCATTCTGTACCGTACTGACTCTGCCCTGGATGACTGACCTATGCCTGCCCTGACCTGCCATTGGCCTACCCCTGAGTACTAAATACATCTCTGAGACTTGAACCATCTGCCTCACATGTCTGCATCTGGGTCTCACCCTGAGTCATGATATTTCAGCAGAACAATAACTTAAAACACAAGTCCAAATCTACACTGGGGTTGTTTACCAAGAAGACAGTGAATGTTCTCGAGTGTCCGAGTTACAGTTTTGACTTAAATCTACTTGAAAATCTATGGCAAGACTAACAAATTTGACAGAGCTTGAAGAATTTTGGAAAGAATAATGGGCAAATGTTGCACAATCCAGGTGGGGAAAGCTCATAGAGAGTGTAATAACTTCCAAAGGTGCTTCTACAAACTATTGACTCGGAAGTATGGATAATTATGTAAATAAGATATTTCTGTATTTCATTTTCAATAAATTTGCGAACATTCTAAAAACATGTTTTCACTTTGTCATTATGGGGTATTGTGTGTAGATGGATGAGAAAAAACATGAATTTAATCCATTTTGAATTCAAGAAGTAACCAAACAAAATGTGTAATAAGTCCAGGGGTATGAGTACTTTCTGAAGGCACAGTGAGCTCCAATGGTTTTGGGACAGTGACAATATTTTGGGTTGTTTTGGCTCGGTACTCCAGCACTTTGGATTTAAGATGATACAATGACTTTGAGGTTAAGGTGCAGACTGTCAACTTTTATTTGAGTGATTTTTTCAATCATATTGGGTGAACCGTTTAGAAATTACAGCACTTTTTTTACACAGTCTCCCCATATTAGGGGACTCAAAGTATTGGGAAAAGTTCACTTATGTGTATTAAAGTACTAAAGAGTTAAGTATTTGGTCCGATTTTCATAGTACGCAATGACTACATCAAGCGTGTGACTACAAATTGTTGGCTGTATTTGCTGTTTGTTTTGGTTGTGTTTCAGATTATTTTGTGCCCAATAGAAGTGGGATGGGGTTCTGCTTAGTTATATGGATATGTTTTAATGTCATACGAAGGATCATCTAAAAAAATCTATGGTGAAACATTATTTGGCCTTACTGCTATTAGCCCGTTCAAACGAATTGAATAACAGATTCACTACACAGAATAGTCCCCCCCAAAAATTTAAAGGATATATTTAACACCTTATTTTTAGCACTAAACATTCTCCATATATACTTCCATACACAAGTCTTGAGTCCTGTTGGAGTCCTAGAGCAAAACAACATGTACCTGTTCATGAGACTCTCATCTTTCCATAGAGTTGTCATAATAGTTCAGATGCCACAGACGATTTTGTGAGAAGACTGATTTTTGGGATGTGGTCTGACAAATGGTCTGACAAACATCGCTCTAGCTCTGTCACCTTTCACTGCAGATGCAGAAGTTCGACATAGGCGGATGCGGTGGATTGAGACGCATCCAATGCAAAAAAATAGATATCTCTAGCTTAAATTGACAGATTTTTATGGAGTTTCCTTTATCTTATTATATTTTTCAAATGTAACCTTTATTTAACTAGGCAAGTCAGTTAAGAACAAATTCTTATTTACAATGACAGCCTACCCCGGCCAAACCTGGACTACACTGGGCCAACTGTGCACCGCCCTATGGGACTCCCAATCACAGTCGGATGTAATACAGCCTGGATTCGACTGTAGTGACTGCACTGAGATGCAGTGCCTTAGACCGCTGTGCAACTCGGGAGCCCCTATTATGCTCATTTGATTTCCGCGGGGGCATGGATATCGACCTTCGAGGGTTTAAATCACATTTTATGAAGGTAAATTGTAGAAATAAGTGGGTCTTATGAATTTGGTAACTAGTGGCGATCTTGGGACTGTGCTGCTACCAGCTTCCATTCATCCACTGTCCCTCTACCGCTCAAACTCTGATCGCAAGCACATGTGACCGCCCACCTGACAAACAGACCAGGGGTGCATTCAGCAGCATGCAAAGTTTTGGAATGTTCAGATAGAAGTATGCTATATAGAACAAGCACCCCTCTCTGACATGTAGAATAAGGAATCACATTGATTCTATTCATGATATACTATCTATCTGCAATGTTTGACAAACGAACATGTCCCTGCTGTCTAAAAAAGTTGTCTTTATTACAAGGAATGGTATTGTTCTCTTGAACATCTCCATCATCATCATCGTGACAGATCATCTGATTACAAGATAGATAGATAATGAATTGATTGATGGACATGTTATTATTCTTATATTCTAGAATCATAGTCATATTTTAAATTACACTGATTCAACTCCCAATGACAACTTTCTCTCTCCCCCCCATTCATTTTTGGGGCATGGCCTATCAGGCTATTAGTTCTCTCTTTCTCTGACCATGCTTAGAATAATGCCTTGTAATGCTTGTTAACCAAATACAATTGTATTTGTAACATTTGGCAAACACAACAGGTGTAGATCTTACAGTGAAATGCTTACTTACAAGCCCTTAAAGCCCTTAACCAACAATGCAGTTTTAAGAAAATACCTAAATAAAGTAAGAATAACAAATAATTAAAGAGCAGCAGTGAGTAATAATAGCGGGGCAATATACAAGAGGTGCCGGTACAGAGTCAATGTGCTGGGGAACCGTTTTCGAGGTAATTGAGGTAATATGTACATGTAGAGTGAGGGAAAAAAGTATTTGATCCCCTGCTGATTTTGTACGTTTGCCCACTGACAAAGAAATGATCAGTCTATAATTTTATTGGTAGGTTTATTCGAACAGTGAGAGACAGAATAACAAAAAAATCCAGAAAAACAGATGTCAAAAATAATCTCAGTTTCTTACCTGTATAAAAGACACCTGTCCACAGAAGCATTCAATCAGATTCCAAATGCTCCACCATGGCCAAGACCAAAGAGCTCTCCAATGATGTCAGGGACAAGATTGTAGACCTACACAAGGCTGGAATGGTCTACAAGACCATCGCCAAGCAGCTTGGTGAGAAGATGACAACAGTTGGTGCGATTATACACAAATGGAAGAAACACAAAAGAAGTGTCAATCTCCCTTGGCCTGGGGCTCCATGCAAGATCTCACCTCGTGGAGTTGCAATGATCATGAGAACGGTGAGGCATCAGCCCACATCTACACGGGAGGATCTTGTCAGTGATCTCAAGGCAGCTGGGACCATAGTCACCAAGAAAACAATTGGTAACACACTACGCCGGGAAAGACTGAAATCCTGCAGTGCCCGCAAGGTCCCCCTGCTCAAGAAAGCACATATACATGCCCGTCTGAAGTTTGCCAATGAACATCTGAATGATTCAGAGAACAACTGGGTGAAAGTGTTGTGGTCAGATGAGACCAAAATTGAGCTCTTTGGCATCAACTCAACTCACCATGTTTGGAGGAGGAGGAATGCTGCCTATGACCCCAAGAACACCATCCCCACCATCAAACATGGTGGTGGAAACATTATGCTTTGGGGGTGTTTTTCTGATAAGGGGACAGGACAACTTCACCGCATCAAAGGGACGATGGATGCCATGTACAGTCAAATCTTGGGTGAGAATCTCCTTCCCTCAGCCAGGGCATTGAAAATGGGTCGTGGATGGGTATTCCAGCATGACAATGACCCAAAACACACGGCCAAGGCAACAAAAGAGTGGCTCAAGAAGAAGCACATTAAGGTCTAGTGGCCTAGCCAGTCTCCAGACCTTAATCCCACAGGAAATCTGTGGAGGGAGCTGAAGGTTTGAGTTGTCAAACGTCAGCCTCGAAACCTTAATGACTTGGAGAAGATCTGGGTTTTGGAGAAGAGTTGGAGAACATAGAAGTAATTTAGCTTGTCTGGTAGGCTCGTGTCACTGTGCAGCTCTCGGCTCTGCTTCCCTTTGTAGTCTGTAATAGTTTATAATCCCTGTAACATCCGACGGGCGTCGGAGCCATTGTAGTACGATTCAGTCTTAGTCCCGTATTGACTCTTTGCCGCCTGTTTGATGGTTCGTCGGTGGGCATAGCGGGATTTCTTATAAGCTTCCGGGTAAGTCCCACTCCTTGAAAGCGGCAGCTCTACCCTTTAGGTCAGTGTGGATGTTGCCTGTAATCCATGGCTTTTGGTTGAGGGATGTATGTACAGTCACTGTGGGTATGACATCATCGATGCACATATTGATGAAGCCAGTGACATATGTGCTTTACTTACCTCAATGCCATCGGAAGAATCCAAGTCTGTGCTAGCAAAACATTTTGAGTCTGTGCTAGAAAAACAATTATGTAGTTTAGCATCTGCGTCATGTGACCGCTTTTTTATTGACAGAGTCACTGATGCTTCCTGCTTTAGGTTTTGCTTGTAAACAGGAATCAGGAGGATAGAATTATGGTCAGATTTGCCAAAGGGAGGTCGAGGGAGAGCTTTGTATGCATCTCTGTGTGTGGAGTAGAGGTGGTCTAGAGTTTTTTCACCTCTGGTTGCACATTTAACATACTGATACAAATTAGGCAAAATGGATTTAAGTTTCCCTGGCCACTAGGAGCGACGCCTCTGGATGAGCATTTTCCTGTTTGCTTATGGCCGTATACAGCTCATTGAGTGCGGTCTTAGTGCCAGCATTGATTAGTGGTGGTAAATAGACAGCTACGAAGAATATAGATGAAAACTGTCTAGGTAGTTAGTGTGGTCTACAGCTTATCATGAGATACTCTACCTCAGGCGAGCAAAACCTTGAGACTTCCTTAACCACTCCAGGGTCCGTGGGACGCTAGCGTCCCATCTGGCCAACATCCAGTGAGATTGCAGAGCGCCAAATTCAATTACAGAAATGCTCATTATAAAAATTCAGAAAACAAAACATATTTTACGTAGGTTTAAAGATGAACTTCTTGTTAAACCAACGACAGTGTCATATTTCTAAAATGCTTTTCGGCTAAAGCATACCTAGGCCAGAACATACCTAGCCCAGAACATAGCCCAGTTGACAAATTATTACAAACAGTAACCGGCCAAGCAGAAGCTTTTCAAAACTCAGAAATAGAGATAAAATGAATCCCTTATCTTTGATGATCTTCATATGGTGGCAATCAGAAGACATTCATTACTCAAGAAATTTTCCTTTTGTTCGATGAAGTCTCTTTATATCCAAAAAACTCAGTTTTGTTAGCGCGTTTTCTTCAATAATCCACAGGCTCAAACACAGTCAAAACAATCAGACAAAAAATTCAAATTGTCAAACAATGTTTATATTCAATCCTTAGGTTGTTTTTAGCCTAAATGATCTATAATATTTCAACCGGACAATAACGTCGTCAATATTAAAGGTAAACAAGAAATGCACATGCACATGAAAAAGCTCTGCGACACGGTAGGGTCCACTCGTTCAGACTGATCTTACTCCCTCATTTATAAGAATACAAGCCTGAAACGATTTCTAAAGACTGTTGACATCTAGTGGAAGGCTTAGGAACTGCAAATGGAGTCCTAAGTCAATGGATACATTAATGGCATTGAATAGAAAAATACAAAACAAAACAAAAAACTACTTCCTGAATGGATTTTTCTCAGGTTTTCACCTGCTAAATCAGTTATGTTATACTCACAGACACTATTTTAACAGTTTTGGAAACTTTAGAGTGTTTTCTATCCAAATCTACCAGTTACATGCATATCATATCATATCATGCATATCATATCTATTTGGGCATGCTTTTCATCCAAAATTCTGAATGCTGCCCCCTACCCTAGAGACGTTAAATATTGTGCACCAGCTGTTGTTTACAAATATACATAGACCGCCACCCCTTGACTTACCAGAGACTTCTGTTCTATCCTGCCGGTATGGTATACAACCAGCCAGCTGTATGTTATTTATGTCATCGTTTAGCCACGACTCGGTGAAACATAAGATATGACTGTTTTTAATGTCCCGTTAGTAGGATATAAGTGCTTGTAGTTTGTCCACTTTATTATTAAGCGATTCTATTGGCCAATAGTACCGATGGCAAAGGCAGATTAGCCACTCGTCGCCGGATCCTCACAAGGCACCCCGATGTAACGATTTTCATGGTGGAAGGAGTAGACCAAAGCAGCATGGTACGTGTTCATGATGCCTTTATTAAACATTAAACTGAACACTGAATACAAACGAACAAGAGAATAAAGGAAAACCGAAACAGTCCCGTATGGTGAAAACACTGAAACGGAAAATAATCATCCACAACTCAAAATGGGAAAACAGGCTACCTAAGTATGGCTCTCAGTATGGCTCTCCATCAGAGACAACGATAGACAGCTGCCTCTGATTGAGAACCATACCAGGCCAAACACATAGAAAAAGAAAACCTAGACCTACAACATAGAATACCCACCCACACCCACCCACATCAAACCCTGACCAAACTAAAAATAGAAACATATAAAGCAATCTACGGTCAGGGCGTGACAACCGATCTCCTTCTGCGAAACCTCCGTCTCTTTCTCCTGCGAATGACGGGGATGAGGGCCTCTTTGGTGGTCTGGAGTAAATTCCTCTCGTCCGACTATTTAACCTCTAGTGACTCCCCATCCCGCATGCGGGAGCGTAATCATCGCCTGACACTAATTAGCATAACGCAACGGACATAAATCTTCCTAGAAAATATTCCTATTCATGAAAATCACAAATGTATTGAGACACAGCTTAGCCTTTTGTTAATCACCCTGTCATCTCAGATTTTCAAAATATGCTTTACAGCCAAAGCTAGACAAGCATTTGTGTAAGTTTATCGATAGCGTAGCATAGCATTTTGTCCAGCTAGCAGCAGGTAACGTGGTCACGGAAATCAGAAAAGCAATCAAATTAAATCGTTTACCTTTGATGAGCTTCGGATGTTTTCACTAACGAGACTCCCAGTTAGATAGCAAATGTTCCTTTTTTCCAAAAATATTGTTTTTGTAGGCGAAATAGCTAAAGAGCATCAGCGAAATAGCTATGTTTGTTCTTCACGTTTGGCTGAGAGAACGACCGGAAATTGCAGTCACGATAATGGCTCAAAAATATTCCAAATTAGCTCCATAATATCGACAGAAACATGGCAAACGTTGTTTATAATCAATCCTCAAGGTGTTTTTCAAATATCTATTCGATAATATATCCATCGGACAATTCCTTTTTCAGTAGGACCGATTGGAGTAATCGCTGTATTTTGCGCGAGAATCTCTCTGGGAGCATCAGGTGACCACTTGCGCAATGAAGCCGCTTACGGGTATTCTTCAACATAAATGCGTAAAACTATGTCACAATGCTGTAGACACCTTCGGGAATACGGGGGGAGTAATCTGGTTGATAGCCCATTCACTGCTCAATAGGGACGCATTGGAACGCTGCGCTTTCAAAACATGAGGCACCTCCTGATTGGATTTTTCTCAGGCTTTCGCCTGCAACATCAGTTCTGTTATACTCACAGACAATATTTTTACAGTTTTGGAAACTTTAGAGGGTTTTCTATCCTAAGCGGTCAATTATATGCATATTCTAGCATCTTGCCCTGACAAAATATCACCTGATAACGTTTTTTTTCCAAAAATGAAAATACTGCCCCCTAGTCACAACAGGTTTTAAAGAAAAATGATTCATTCAGTTCAAGGTGAGTAATCGCTGTTCTGATGTCAATAAGATCTTATCGGTCTTAAGAGACGGTAGCAGCAACATTATGCACAAAGTACATTACAAACAATGCGAAAAAACAAACAAACATTGTGAAAAAAATAAGACAAAATAACAAAATAGCACAGTTGGTTCAGAGCCCATAAAACGGCAGCCATTCCCTCCGGCGCAATTTGACCACCAGTCTAGAGCAACTTTTATGAATTGTTGGAGGAGACTTGCTCCAACTGTACAGATTTAGGTAAATCAGAGGTTATTGTTATTGGTGATTTTAATAAAGACATGCTCAAAAAGGACAATGCTACTTTTAAAGTTCTTAAGAATTGTAATGTTTGCCTTACACTAGCTGATTGATGAGCCCCCCAGGACCATCATTGACCTTGTGTTGGTTTCAGTGAAGTAAGGTATGAAGGTTTAGAAAACAATTTTTAATTGTCATAATTCATAAAAAATTGGTCTATGAACAACTATAGTTAATTGTTCATTGTTAATTGTTTGACGAAATAGGACTGCTCTATTGAAGTGCAATGAAGTGCAAAATGCCTGGGGCAATTTTAAATCATTGTTTATAAGATGCTGTAGACAAGCAGGCTCCATAATCTTATTTTAGAATTAAGCAACGAACAGAACCATGGATAAACGCTAACATTTAAAAGGCAATTAAGCTTAGAAATGAACGCTTTCTGGAGTTCAGGAAATCAAGAGAAGATTTTGTTTTTACAGACTATAACAAATTAAGAAATTAGGTTAACAGGATGATTGAGAAGGCCAAGAAATATTATTTTAATGACAAAATAGTTGAGAATAGGAACAATCGGAGTAAATTATGGAAATGTCTGAAGAGAATGAGTTAGATCATGGAAACTATGCCAAGAGTGTGCAAAGCTGTCATCAAGGCAAAGGGTGGCTACTTTGAAGAATCTGAAATATAAATTATATTTTGATTTGTTTAACACTTTTTGGTTACTACACAATATGTGTTATTTCATTGTTTTGGTGTCTTCACTATTGTTCTACAATGTATAAAAGAGTAAAAATAAAGAAAAACCCTTGAATAAGTAGGTGTGTCAACTTTTGACTGGTACTATATACAGTGCCTTGCGAAACTATTCGGCCCCCTTGAACTTTGCGACCTTTTGCCACATTTCAGGCTTTAAACATAAAGATATAAAACTGTATTTTTTTGTGAAGAATCAACAACAAGTGGGACACAATCATGAAGTGGAACGACAGTTATTGGATATTTAAAACTTTTTTAACAAATCAAAAACTGAATAATTGGGTGTGCAAAATGATTTAGCCCCCTTAAGTTAATACTTTGTAGCGCCACCTTTTGCTGCGATTACAGCTGTAAGTCGCTTGGGGTTTGTCTCTATCAGTTTTGCACATCGAGAGACTGACATTTTTTCCCATTCCTCCTTGCAAAACAGCTCGAGCTCAGTGAGGTTGGATGGAGAGCATTTGTGAACAGCAGTTTTCAGTTCTTTCCACAGATTCTCGATTGGATTCAGGTCTGGACTTTGACTTGGCCATTCTAACACCTGGATATGTTTATTTTTGAACCATTCCATTGTAGATTTTGCTTTATGTTTTGGATCATTGTCTTGTTGGAAGACAAATCTCCGTCCCAGTCTCAGGTCTTTTGCAGACTCCATCAGGTTTTCTTCCAGAATGGAGCTGTATTTGGCTCCATCCATCTTCCCATCAATTTTAACCATCTTCCCTGTCCCTGCTGAAGAAAAGCAGGCCCAAACCATGATGCTGCCACCACCATGTTTGACAGTGGGGATGGTGTGTTCAGCTGTCATGCTTTTACGCCAAACATAACGTTTTGCATTGTTGCCAAAAAGTTCAATTTTGGTTTCATCTGACCAGAGCACCTTCTTCCACATGTTTGGTGTGTCTCCCAGGTGGCTTGTGGCAAACTTTAAACAACACTTTTTATGGATATCTTTAAGAAATTGCTTTCTTCTTGCCACTCTTCCATAAAGGCCAGATTTGTGCAATATACGACTGATTGTTGTCCTATGGACAGAGTCTCCCACCTCAGCTGTAGATCTCTGCAGTTCATCCAGAGTGATCATGGGCCTCTTGGCTGCATCTCTGATCAGTCTTCTCCTTGTATGAGCTGAAAGTTTAGAGGGACGGCCAGGTCTTGGTAGATTTGCAGTGGTCTGATACTCCTTCCATTTCAATATTATCGCTTGCACAGTGCTCCTTGGGATGTTTAAAGCTTGGGAAATATTTTTGTATCCAAATCCGGCTTTAAACTTCTTCACAACAGTATCTCGGACCTGCCTGGTGTGTTCCTTGTTCTTCATGATGCTCTCTGCGCTTTTAACGGACCTCTGAGACTATCACAGTGCAGGTGCATTTATATGGAGACTTGATTACACACAGGTGGATTGTATTTATCATCATTAGTCATTTAGGTCAACATTGGATCATTCAGAGATCCTTACTGAACTTCTGGAGAGAGTTTGCTGCACTGAAAGTAAAGGGGCTGAATAATTTTGCAAGCCCAATTTTTCAGTTTTTGATTTGTTCAAAAAGTTTGAAATATCCAATAAATGTCGTTCCACTTCATGATTGTGTCCCACTTGTTGTTGATTCTTCACAAAAAAATACAGTTTTATATCTTTATGTTTGAAGCCTGAAATGTGGCAAAAGGTCGCAAAGTTCAAGGGGGCCGAATACTTTCGCATGTATTTGTAGGCATGTCATTGGAAGATTCACCATAAGAGACTACATTTTCCAAGTGTCTGCCTGGTGTCCTGCGTGGAATTCGGTGCGCAAACGCCAGCTGATTGTACTTTTCCATTTGATTGAGGGGAGAAACCATGCTTCCACGAACGATATATCATTGAAGAGATATGTGAAAAACACCTTGAGGATTGATTCTAAACAACGTTTGCCATGTTTTCAGTCGATATTATGGAGTTAATTTGGAAAAAAGTTCGCGTTTTGAGGACTGAATTTTCGTTTTTTTTTTGGTAGCCAAATGTGACGTGCAAAACAGAGCAATTTCTAATACACAAATAATATTTTTGGGAAAAACTGAGCATCTGCTATCTAACTGAGAGTCTCCTCATTGAAAACATCCGAAGTTCTTCAAAGGTAAATGATTTTATTTGAAGGCTTTTATGTTTTTGTTGAAATCTTGCGTGCTGGATGCTAACGCTAATGCTAACGCTAAATGCTACGCTAGCTAGCCACTTTTACACAAATGATTGTTTTCCTATGGTTGAGAAGCATATTTTGAAAATCTGAGATGACAGTGTTGTTTACAAAAGGCTAAGCTTGAGAGATGGCATATTTATTTCATTTCATTTGCGATTTTCATGAATAGTTAACGTTGCGTTATGGTAATGAGCTTAGGTCTGTAAATAGAATCCCGGATCCGGGTTTGGTCGACGCAACAGGTTAAGTAATGAATTTGCATTTTATTGCATGACATACAGTGCCTTGCGAAAGTATTCGGCCCCCTTGAACTTTGCGACCTTTTGCCACTTTTCAGGCTTCAAACATAATGATATAAAACTGTATTTTTTTGTGAAGAATCAACAACAAGTGGGACACAATCATGAAGTGGAACGACATTTATTGGATATTTCAAACTTTTTTAACAAATCAAAAACTGAGCAATTGGGCGTGCAAAATTATTCAGCCCCTTTACTTTCAGTGCAGCAAACTCTCTCCAGAAGTTCAGTGAGGATCTCTGAATGATCCAATGTTGACCTAAATGACTAATGATGATAAATACAATCCACCTGTGTAATCAAGTCTCCGTATAAATGCACCTGCACTGTGATAGTCTCAGAGGTCCGTTAAAAGCGCAGAGAGCATCATGAAGAACAAGGAACACACCAGGCAGGTCCGAGATACTGTTGTGAAGAAGTTTAAAGCCGGATTTGGATACAAAAAGATTTCCCAAGCTTTAAACATCCCAAGGAGCACTGTGCAAGCGATAATATTGAAATGGAAGGAGTATCAGACCACTGCAAATCTACCAAGACCTGGCCGTCCCTCTAAACTTTCAGCTCATACAAGGAGAAGACTGATCAGAGATGCAGCCAAGAGGCCCATTATCACTCTGGATGAACTGCAGAGATCTACAGCTGAGGTGGGAGACTCTGTCCATAGGACAACAATCAGTCGTATATTGCACAAATCTGGCCTTTATGGAAGAGTGGCAAGAAGAAAGCAATTTCTTAAAGATATCCATAAAAAGTGTTGTTTAAAGTTTGCCACAAGCCACCTGGGAGACACACCAAACATGTGGAAGAAGGTGCTCTGGTCAGATGAAACCAAAATTGAACTTTTTGGGAACAATGCAAAACGTTATGTTTGGCGTAAAAGCAACACAGCTGAACACACCATCCCCACTGTCAAACATGGTGGTGGCAGCATTATGGTTTGGGCCTGCTTTTCTTCAGCAGGGACAGGGAAGATGGTTAAAATTGATGGGAAGATGGATGGAGCCAAATACAGGACCACTCCCTGATGGAGTCTGCAAAAGACCTGAGACTGGGACGGAGATTTGTCTTCCAACAAGACAATGATCCAAAACATAAAGCAAAATCTACAATGGAATGGTTCAAAAATAAACATATCCAGGTGTTAGAATGGCCAAGTCAAAGTCCAGACCTGAATCCAATCGAGAATCTGTGGAAAGAACTGAAAACTGCTGTTCACAAATGCTCTCCATCCAACCTCACTGAGCTCGAGCTGTTTTGCAAGGAGGAATGGGAAAAAATTTCAGTCTCTCGATGTGTAAAACTGATAGAGACATACCCCAAGCGACTTACAGCTGTAATCGCAGCAAAAGGTGGCGCTACAAAGTATTAACTTAAGGGGGCTGAATAATTTTGCACGCCCAATTTTTCAGTTTATGATTTGTTAAAAAAGTTTGAAATATCCAATAAATGTTGTTCCACTTCATGATTGTGTCCCACTTGTTGTTCATTCTTCACAAAAAAATACAGTTTTATATCTTTATGTTTGAAGCCTGAAATGTGGAAAAAGGTCGCAAAGTTCAAGGGGGCCGAATACTTTCGCAAGGCACTGTAAGTATTTGATACATCAGAAAAGCAGAACTTAATATTTGGTACAGAAACCTTTGTTTGCAAAGATCATACGTTTCCTTTAGTTCTTGACCAGGTTTGCACACACTGCAGAAGGGATTTTGGCCCACTCCTCCATACAGACCTTCTCCAGATCCTTCAGGTTTCGAGGCTGTCGCTGGGCAATGCGGACTTTCAGCTCCCTCCAAAGATTTTCTATTGGTTTGAGGTCTGGAGACTGGCTAGGCCACTCCAGGACCTTGAGTTGCTTCTTACGGCGCCATTCCTTAGTTGCCCTGGCTGTGTGTTTCGGGTCGTTGTCGTGCTGGAAGACCCAGCCACGACCCATCTTCAATACTCTTACTGAGGGAAGGAGGTTGTTGGCCAAGATCTCGCGATACATGGCCCCATCCATCCTCCCCTCAATACGATGCAGTCATCCTTTCCCCTTTGCAGAAAAGCATCCCCAAAGAATGATGTTTCCACCTCCATGCTTCACGGTTGGGATGTTGTTCTTGGGGTTGTACTCATCCTTCTTCTTCCTCCAAACACGGCGAGTGGAGTTTAGACCAAAAAGCTCTATTTCTGTCTCATCAGACCACATGACCTTCTCCCATTCCTCCTCTGGATCATCCAGATGGTCATTGGCAAACTTCAGACGGGCCTGGACATGTGCCGGCTTGAGCAGGGGGACCTTGCGTGCGCTGCAGGATTTTAATCCATGATGGCGTAGTGTGTTACTAATGGTGTTCTTTGAGACTGTGGTCCCAACTCTCTTCAGGTCATTGACCTCGTGTAGTTCTGGGCTGATCCCTCACCTTCCTCATGATCATTGATGCCCCACGAGTTCAGATCTTGCATGGAGCCCCAGACTGAGGGTGATTGACCGTCATCTTGAACTTCTTCCATTTTCGAATAATTGCGCCAACAGTTGTTGCCATCTCACCAAGCTGCTTGCTTATTGTCCTGTAGCCCATCCCAGCCTTGTGCAGGTCTACAATTTTATCCCTGATGTCCTTACACAGCTCTCTGGTCTTGGCCATTGTGGAGAGGTTGGAGTCTGTTTGATTTAGTGTGTGGACAGGTGTCTTTCATACAGGTAACGAGTTCAAACAGGTGCAGTTAATACAGGTAATGAGTGGAGAACAGGAGGGCTTCTTTAAGGAAAAAATAACAGGTCTGTGAGAGCCGGAATTCTTACTGGTTGGTAGGTGATCAAATACTTATGTCATGCAATAACATGCTAATTAATTTCTTAAAAATCATACAATGTGATTTTCTGGATTTTTGTTTTAGATTCCGTCTCTCACAGTTGATGTGTACCTATGATAAAACATTACAGACCTCTACATGCTTTGTAAGTAGAAAACCTTCAAAATCGGCAGTGTATCAAATACTTGTTCTCCCCACTGTATGTGGTGCACAACAATTGTCTCTCAAAAACAATTAGCCGCTGATCAAATTTCAGGTCAGCTGAGAGCAAACTTGAATGTTGTGTTGTGTTCAATGTAGACCTACATTCCATGAGAATTGTGAGAAAAAAAAACATGCAGGGCTTGACATTAACCTGTTTATCCACTTGTCCTACAAGGAGGTGTCGTGTTTTTGGCATCATTAAAAGTGAAGACTGTTATTTTATCAAATAAATTCTCTGTAATTATTATTACATGATTAAACTAATCATGTAAATTGAATTAACTAGGAAATCGGGGCACCACGGAAAATCTTCAGATTACAAAATTATAATTTTCCGGATATAACTCTTCAGATATTTTAATATCTGATCACTTGGTCTTCTATTAATGAATTATTCTTTACCTCACTTCAATCTCATTCCTAATGTCGTAAAATGTTGGTTATCTGCATGTACCCAGCCTTTACTATAAATCATCCATACACCAATTGGCTTAATAATTGATTTACTAACTAACTAAATAATCACACAAATGCATAAACAAACAAACGATAGGGAAGATTCCCTAGTGGGCTAAACAGATATGACAGCTTGGTGGACAAAGGGAAGTGGGTATGGACTGAGAAAGAAGCGGGAAAGACAAAAGGGATGTCTACACACATTTGATAATTATATTAATTGAAATAGTAATCCTTTGCACATGAACTCTCACTCATTCGGGAATAATTGCAATCAATATATAATTACGCCCATGTGTCGTTGTGATTTTCACTGTTGGAATCCGGTCCGTCTGCTGAAGAGTTCATCCGAGTCTCTCACTCTCTTTCGGTTAGAATGGATACTTCAGAGTACCATTCAGAAATTTTCTCATTGAATAGTTGTTTCAGGCGGTTGTCGGTTTTTTCTTCCCAGGTTTACACAATTTCTAGCTGCAGACTAGTAATTAGTATCTGATATTTTCTCTTATTCTGTAGGGATCGATAGTCTCAGAGTTTAACCATTGCTTAGTCTTGGTACACAAACTTGTGCCACCTCAGCTTATACCGAGGTATGCATGGTCTTAACTATTCGCAATCACAGCTCACACCGTGGGTTTGCTTAGTCTGAAGAGGATTTTCTTAGGAGGGGGTTTTATTCGTAACAATAGGAAAGGGCTGTTCCATGATGCCAGACTCTGTGCTCACGGGGGCGGACCAATGACTTAGTTAAACTTTAAAGGGAATACAATTCTCTCACATTAAAGGATTCACATCATATTACATAATTTCACAAATAGTTTGATCTTTACTCATTTATTTCACACAAGAATTAGATGTAAACCCTCAAAATGCAATCACCTGTATAAACAGAGTTAGGGTAATGTGGCTGTAATGTCTTTCATGAGGTCACAAACATGAAACAAAACGGACCAGGTCGTAGCTGGCTTCTCCACCGACCACTTTCACATTCTTCAAAATATGGATATTGTTCAGTTCTCAAATTCTGTGATGTAGTTGAAGTTCCTTTGTTCTATTGTGAAACTCTCGATACTGCATGGCCAGGAAGTCTCTTTACGGAATTTATGACGTGGGGGTTAAGTTGAAAATCTCCCCCCACCCAATAGGAGAGGAGGTTGTTCACATCTCTGCTGACCAATTCACTGAAAGGGCTAGCATCACGACAGAGGTGACTGAGGGAGGTGACTGAAAATGTTGTGTTGTTTGATGCAAGATATCTTTTTTTTTTACAGAGATTCAGACAAATTATGCTACCCTTTGCTTATTGGCTACTTAGCTTATCCAAACCTGTCTCAAAATTCAATACTGCCCCTTAAAGACAAAAACAATATTTTTACCTGACTCGCTTTTCGAAGATGTCTCGAAATGTATACATTTTGTGCTCTTTTAGGAAGCAATCACTCCCCTATTCCTGACTAAAAATGTTCTATAACTGGGCTAATAACTCACTAACTAGCAAAGTATATGAACAAAATGTGCACACATGCAGCTTTCGCATTGATCTCAAAACAAGCGCATCTGCAAACGACCGCTCATGTCGTAAACACAGTTCAGTTCAATGTAAATGGCACAGATCCATAAATGTCAATGGTCTATTTGCATATAGGCCTACTGCAGCTCTGATTGTTTATGCTGAACAGGTCTATGTAGAGTACGAGTATTGTGTGTCATTGCAATAGAATCCTTCTCCGATGCATTCTGCCGACAACAAAATCTCTTGGATAGCTTGTTTTGTTTCGGTATGTTGCATTGAAAGTGGCTAATATTGCGTTGATTCGATCACAATTGCCAGGGAAAGGTTGACAGTGTTAGGTTCTAAATCAAGAGTAAAAACTCACAGACGCTTAGTAAAGCTCAAACCAAGTTTATTCACCCACTGGGTCAGACAGCTGCATAAGACAAAGATATATTCACACAAGAACGGGTATTTAAGCTTTCCTCCTATGCTGTGTCTCCTCCTTACACTTCTGAACAGCCAATGCATATCTATTGCTAGACAGAACTTTAGTGATACCTGTTCTTCCTCACTCCTCCTCAACTCACGGCTGTCCTGTTGACTTGTACCAGACTGGGGCCCTTCTCCTTTCCATAGGATCCCTACTGTCTAACAATAAAATACGTGACCCGATTCAGGAAACTTGTCGTATTTTGCAAGTCACGACTTCACAGGAGAGCCGTTTGAACGTAAAAAATATTTTCTTTATCAAAATGCGTTTTTGGCCAGAAATGACTTCTTGAACATGTGAACTTTCATGTGCCTTAATATCAAACTTGTATGCCATCTGTAAATATGAATAAATTGTTAAATTACGAGCCAAGTTGGTTTAGCCACAGAAAACGACAGCAAACTTCCCGCTAGCCATTATTGGCCGAGATAGTGAGTGCGCTGAACATGCCGAGGGATACGCTTGTTGTGATGGACTACTTTCTGGAGGACAATCGTTGCATGCTGAATCTCTCTGACTCTGAAAATGAATGTCTGTCGTGAAGTTTTCATCCATGTAAATGGGTAAGAATCTAACATTGAACCTGTCAGCTAGCTATGACAATCAATTTGTTTTGCTAGTTAAAGCTTGCTGTTAGCTAGCCAGCTGGAGTTTGATGGCTGGCTTGCTCACGCTACTCTATGGATTGGGATTTTAGTTAATTCTTTAGCTATCTAGCTAATATTAACATTACATGTCTAAACAAAAGCCCCCAAGTTAAAGCTTGCTATTAGCTAGCTAACGTTAGCGGACGTTAGACGGCTGGCTTGCTAGCTAACATTAACTTATATGAAGTGTTATTTCCTGTTGTACAGTTTCGATGCTCTGGAGCATGGTGTTGTTGTCACCAAGGAGTGTTCAGAATCAGTCGGGACCAGATTTAAGCTGCTGCGCAATGCTGACATCCTTCCTCCCATAGATGGTCTGCCTGTACAAGCACCACCTGGACTGGACACAGCTAGACCCATCCACTAGGCAAGACTTATCAAAATATTGATATATAAAATAAATATTGATATGTGTGGTCGTGACATGATTTTTTGACATACCACACAGACTCACTAAACACAAATTATTTGTTTGTACATAATGCCTGAGTTTTGGAGTGTGCCCCTGGCTATCCATCAATAAAAAAAATCTTTAAAGAATTGAGCTTATTTAGAATGTCCAATTTCAACTTACGCAACAGTTAGCATTTGAGCTGGCCACACTTTTTTTCACAGAAACATTTTGCACAAACACAGTCCTTAAGTTATGTCCTGAATGTGGCCAGTTTATTTTTGGATGCAGTGTTCAGACATTCACAGAAGTAGTGACAGCATACACAATCATCCAAACCGGAAAATGTAGGCTACATTAGTCCTAGCGCCAACTGAGGAAAGATTGACATAACACAATTGGTCATATTTATATACATAACTCCCGGCTGACAGAAACCACAATATGAATTTGCTAATAGCAATTACTATTTATAATTCCTCACATCACGGGTGAGCTCACCATTGATCAAAATAGTTGAGGAGAGCACTTTCTAGAAATCGAAAAATAATGGGATGATGGGTAGTTTGTGAGTGGCGCCATGCTTGTTTTTTCATGTCAACAAAAGATAATAAGAGGAGACAAGATGAGTTTGGTCTGCATGTTGAAGTGGGTGTGTTGTCTACGATTATTCACTTCTCTTCATTCACTTCCGAAAGTTTACTCGAAAGGTAAGTCAACCATTCCTTCACCTCATTATAACATCTTTGGTCTGACAGACGTTTACATGACACCCAGAATGCATTGCATAATGTCAAAAAACAAGGTGACAAACATGCAGTGCATTCGGAAAGTATTCAGACCCCTTGACTTTTTTCACATTTTGTTACATTACAGCTTTATTCTAAAATTGATTGCATTGTTTTTTCCCCTCATCAAA
Source organism: Oncorhynchus clarkii lewisi (assembly GCF_045791955.1). Classification (NCBI taxonomy): domain Eukaryota; kingdom Metazoa; phylum Chordata; class Actinopteri; order Salmoniformes; family Salmonidae; genus Oncorhynchus; species Oncorhynchus clarkii. The sequence goes on along the minus strand of NC_092150.1, from coordinate 49,873,042 downwards.
CCTACATACAGTACCAGTCCAAAGTTTGGACACACCTACAAATTCAAGGGTTTTTCTTTATTTTTACTATTTTCTACATTGTAGAGTAATAGAGAAGACATCAAAACTATGAAATAACACATATGGAATCATGTAGTAACCAGAAAAGTGTTAAACAAATACAATTACATTTTAGATGTTAGATTCTTCAAAGTAGCCCCCTTTTGCGTTGATGACAGCTTTGCACAATCTTGGCATTCTCTCAACCAGCTTCATGAGGTAGTGACCTGGAATGGATTTCAATTAACAGATGTGCCTTGTTAAAAGTTAATTTGTGGAATTTCTTTCCTTCTTAATGTGTTTGAGCCGATCACTTGTGTTGTGACAAGGTAGGGGTGGTATACAGATGTTAGCCCTATTTTTGTAAAATATCAAGTCTATATTATGGCAAGAACAGCTCAAATAAGCAAAGAGAAATGCCAGTCCATCATTACTTTAAGATATGAAGGTCAGTCAATACTGAACATTTCAAGAACTTTGAAAGTTTCAGCAAGTGCAGTTGCAAAAACCATCAAGTGCAATGATGAAACTGGATCTCATGGGGACCGCCATAGGAAAGGAAGACCCAAAGTTACCTCTGCTGCAGAGGATAAGTTCATTAGAGTTACCAGCCTCAGAAAATGCAGCCCAAATAAATGCTTCACTGTGTTCAAGTAACAGACACATCTCAACATCTCAACATCAACTGTTCAGAGGAGACTGCATAAATCATGCCTTCATGGTCAACTTGCTGAAAAGAAACCATTACTAAAGGACACCAATAAGAATAAAATACTTTTTTGGACCAAGAAACACAAGCAATGGACATGAGACCAGTGGAAATCTGTCCTTTGGTCTGATGAGACCAAATTTTAGATGTTATGGTTACAACCACTGTGTCTTTGTGAAACGCAGAGTAGGTGAACGGATAATTTCCGCATGTGTGGTTCCCACCGTGAAGCATGGAGGAGGAGGTGTGATGGTTTGGGGGTGCTTTGCTTGTGACACCGTCTGATTTATTTAGAATTCAAGGCACACTAAACCAGCATGGCTACCAAATTCTGCAGCGATACGCCATCCACACTGGTTTGCGCTTAGTTGGACTATCATTTGTTCAACAGGACAATGACCCAAAACACACCTCCATGCTGTGTAAGGGCTATTTGACCAAGACGGAGAGTGATGGAGTGCTGCATCAGATGACCTGGTCTCCACAATCACCCGACCTCAACCCAATTGCAATGTTTTAGGATGAGTTGGACCGGAGAGTGAACGAAAAGCAGCCAACAAGTGCTCAGCATATGTGGGAACTCCTTCAAGACTGTTGGAAAAGCATTCCATGTGAAGCTGATTGAGATAATGCCAAGAGTGTGCAATGCTGTTTTCAAGGCAAAGGGTGGCTACTTTGTAGAATCTCAAATATAAAATATATTTTGATTTGTTTAACACTTTTTTGGTTACTACATGATTGTGTTATTTCATCTCTTCACTATTATTCTACAATGTAGAAAATAGTACAAATAGATACAAACCCTTGAATGAGTAGGTGTGTTCAAACTTTGACTGGTACTCTACATACTGTATGCTACAGTAGAAACGACAACACGAAATACAGAAAATAAGGCACTTACTTTTATAGGAACACACACATGTCCAAAGTTATTACTTATAAGGATAACAAGAATGAAGGCAATGCGATCTCAAGACAGAAAATGTGCCAGTTCATGCAAAACTGTGCAAATGTCGCATACTTGATCTGCAGAAACACTAGGGAAGTGCTTGGGCTCTCCTCAAAGAGAGACGTTTGTCTGGCTCAGTAAAGCCTCAAACATAAATTGTCTGCAACACTGTTAGAAAATAATTTGAAATTGAAGTGTTGAAATAGCAGGTAGCCAAGTTAACTATCCTGTTGCGTAACAATCACATTTGGAACAGTGAGTGCATTCTAACTTCGCATTCATAAAACAACTCACGCTGTGGCGTTAACCAATTAAAAACAGTACTGTCGCAATGAGGTTTGTGCAGTAAGCTATAGGCCCAATACATTATTATAATATTGGCATTGCTTGATTTGCCCTGCCAATGTATTGGTGTTCAGGCCATTTTTTTTAATTATAATTGTTTTTGAGGTGGCTATAATAGATGTGGTAATAGATATGTTGTTGTATTAGTTGTAAAGCACAGCTGAGTGAGCATACATTTAAAAAATTCGCTTTTTATTTTTATTTTACTGGGCTGAAGGTACCTGTATCTGATGATCAGTCAGTGGAGGGAGAGAGCAACATCCCTCCGTTCTCCCTTTCCTCCACTTACACTGACCAAAAAGGGACACAGTCTTCCAGGTCATGGCGAAACTTGAGTCGTTCCGCATTATTTCGTGCACAAATTCATGTTTTAACCCCTATGAACAGAGAAATTGAAATATTCCTCGATATTAAAAAAGACCTAAGCCGCTAATAATAACAACAATGCAAGCCTTTCCTACTCATTCATTACTGCTACAGTGCTTGTTGTAGCACTGAGTGGAAATAAGAAGAACGCGCATTTTATGGCTTGTGGAAGTGCTGAATACAAAGCGTTGACATTGCCGAGTAAGAACTTCAACAGGAACTCACTCATAAAAACAGCATCTTGTTGCTGTTTTCGTTGACAGTGTCTCTCTAGTCATGGTTTTAAACGTTTTGAAATCTCACGGTATCAACTTTGCTGTAGTTTTCTTTTATGTCTGCTATATTACTGCAGACACGGTCATCTGAGCCATTGATTGAACAGTGGTAGGCCTATAGTGCACTTGATTTGCTCTCTGGGACTGCCAGGAAGGCTGAGTTTGCACCATCAGACACAGGAAATGTTTCAAAATGGCAACAATTTGTCTACCCGGCGAGCGGGAAAGCTGAATGGGTGCACCTACCGCCAACAACCCAAGGCGAAAAAAAAAAATAGGAACATCGACTAGGAATGCCTTGGAGATCGACCAGTCGATCGCGATCAACCAGTTGGTGACCAATGCTCTAGAAAGTTGAGTGAAGTTCGATCTCGTACTTCTCTCTGTGGGCTGATATTTGTCTTAGGGAGCTGCACCGCAGTCTGGGGCTACTGCACGCACTAGACAGGGGTGGGCAACTCCATTCCTCGAGGGCCTGATTGGTGTCACACTTTTTCTCCATCCCTAGAAAACACAGTTGATTAATCAAATTGCATTCAAAACTGAAGATCATGATTAGGTGATTATTGGAGTCATGTGTGTTAGCTGGGGCAAAACTGTTACACCAATCAGGCCCTCGAGGACTGGAATTGCCCACCCCTGTGAGCAAATTCACAGCTTAGAGAGAACATTGCTGCACACCCAGGTTGGATATTACTTCCCTTTTCATTTGTGCTATCAACCACCAGAGATAATTAACTGCAAATGTGTAATTATTAAAAGGAAAAAGGGCACCGACGTGGTTTTTAGATTCAACACAAAGGACCCCACTCAAAGTCAATTTTTAGAGGCCTGAATATACAGTGCCTTGCGAAAGTATTCGGCCCCCTTGAACTTTGCGACCTTTTTCCACATTTCAGGCTTCAAACATAAAGATATAAAACTGTATTTTTTTGTGAAGAATGAACAACAAGTGGGACACAATCATGAAGTGGAACAACATTTATTGGATATTTCAAACTTTTTTAACAAATCATAAACTGAAAAATTGGGCGTGCAAAATTATTCAGCCCCCTTAAGTTAATACTTTGTAGCGCCACCTTTTGCTGCGATTACAGCTGTAAGACGCTTGGGGTATGTCTCTATCAGTTTTACACATCGAGAGACTGAAATTTTTTCCCATTCCTCCTTGCAAAACAGCTCGAGCTCAGTGAGGTTGGATGGAGAGCATTTGTGAACAGCAGTTTTCAGTTCTTTCCACAGATTCTCGATTGGATTCAGGTCTGGACTTTGACTTGGCCATTCTAACACCTGGATATGTTTATTTTTGAACCATTCCATTGTAGATTTTGCTTTATGTTTTGGATCATTGTCTTGTTGGAAGACAAATCTCCGTCCCAGTCTCAGGTCTTTTGCAGACTCCATCAGGGAGTGGTCCTGTATTTGGCTCCATCCATCTTCCCATCAATTTTAACCATCTTCCCTGTCCCTGCTGAAGAAAAGCAGGCCCAAACCATAATGCTGCCACCACCATGTTTGACAGTGGGGATGGTGTGTTCAGCTGTGTTGCTTTTACGCCAAACATAACGTTTTGCATTGTTCCCAAAAAGTTCAATTTTGGTTTCATCTGACCAGAGCACCTTCTTCCACATGTTTGGTGTGTCTCCCAGGTGGCTTGTGGCAAACTTTAAACAACACTTTTTATGGATATCTTTAAGAAATTGCTTTCTTCTTGCCACTCTTCCATAAAGGCCAGATTTGTGCAATATACGACTGATTGTTGTCCTATGGACAGAGTCTCCCACCTCAGCTGTAGATCTCTGCAGTTCATCCAGAGTGATCATGGGCCTCTTGGCTGCATCTCTGATCAGTCTTCTCCTTGTATGAGCTGAAAGTTTAGAGGGACGGCCAGGTCTTGGTAGATTTGCAGTGGTCTGATACTCCTTCCATTTCAATATTATCGCTTGCACAGTGCTCCTTGGGATGTTTAAAGCTTGGGAAATCTTTTTGTATCCAAATCCGGCTTTAAACTTCTTCACAACAGTATCTCGGACCTGCCTGGTGTGTTCCTTGTTCTTCATGATGCTCTCTGCGCTTTTAACGAACCTCTGAGACTATCACAGTGCAGGTGCATTTATACGGAGACTTGATTACACAGGTGGATTGTATTTATCATCATTAGTCATTTAGGTCAACATTGGATCATTCAGAGATCCTCACTGAACTTCTGGAGAGAGTTTGCTGCACTGAAAGTAAAGGGGCTGAATAATTTTGCACGCCCAATTGCTCAGTTTTTGATTTGTTAAAAAAGTTTGAAATATCCAATAAATGTCGTTCCACTTCATGATTGTGTCCCACTTGTTGTTGATTCTTCACAAAAAAATACAGTTTTATATCTTTATGTTTGAAGCCTGAAAAGTGGCAAAAGGTCGCAAAGTTCAAGGGGGCAGAATACTTTCGCAAGGCACTGTATTTTGGCCTAATATAATTGACCTTAGAGCTATAGGGAAACTAGGGTGTGTGAGTACAATAACCTGGGGTTGGATCATGCATGACCAGGCCGTGAGATATGGTTATGTTTAGCGATTTAGCAAACACGGTGGTGTTTTCAGGAATTTATTTGGAGTTAATGCTCTTCTTGCATTTAAAATGGGTGGTGGGAGTTATCAATGTTCAAATCTACATAAATATGAATATGTGGAGCTGAAAAACATTGTCTCGAAAGAACCACTGTCTCATTTGCAAGGAGTCTAGGATGACGTAAGTTTTTTGTCTTAAATCATTAGACATTCAATCAAGCACAACCACTCAATGATTCCTATGTATGTTTCAGCCGACTATCAGAGATGGATTGATGTGGCTGAGGGTGAATGGTACAAAGACAGTGATCTGCTAATGAACCAATAATGAACATTCAAATTACTGGATACAGTGCACACAAGAGACTACTTTCACACAAATGCAGATCAAATTGCTCTGGCTTATTCACTGGAAACAAATTGAAATAAATTCATTTGCATTTAAGGTAATGCCTTGGCTTTTATAGGGCTGTTACTTGGGGGGGTTGAAGATATGTGGGCTGTGATCCTTGCATGCACCACAAAGCTTCAAAAATGAGGAGCAAAATGCATCTCTTGGAAGGGTTGGAATTTTTCAAGTAGAGGCAGTGGGCTTCGTGTAAAAAATCTCATTTGTTCCAACAATGGGAAATGGTGCACAGAGATATTTCTTGATCAAATGGGTAGAAGGAAGGCTCAGTAGTGAATAAATCTGCTTCTGGGTCTCCATTTCTCACATACCCACACAGGGGGATTGCTGCGTCTGGGTGAAGGGAAAATAACACTGCCTAGCCAAATATGTTTCTCTCTTGCATGTGCACACTGCTGCTTATTAAGGGAAAGAGTAAAGTTTGTTTTTTCCCTCCATATTGCGACAGCGAGTCCCAATGCACACTGAAACAAGCTTTGGAAATAAAGAGTGCCCTTTTGTTTTGGTTTTAATCCTTTTGAAGAAACATACTTTCCAGTGATTTTCTTTTGTTGTTCCAATGTCCAATGCCCTTTTCACATTGTATGGCAGTCGAAGAGAGAGAACTGCTCCTCTCTGAGAAAGAGCTCGTTTGGTTCTGCTCATTTCAAGTAATTCATTCAGATGCGTTCAGATTTTCCTGTTAGTGCTCCTGAAACGTATATGAATAACGCAACATTTTTTTGTCAAGGGATTATTACGGTCACGCACTTCTTGATTAATACACTCAATCAGGAGACATTCGATTTGGGCATTGCCTCATTACGTGTCAGGCTGTTCCCGGCTTTCCATGGCCAACTCCAACACATTTCTGGGCGGGGGGGACACAGTGAAGGTGGTCAGGGTATACCGGTGTGTATCAGATAGAATTAAGCCACGATGAGGTGAACCATGATTGAGTGATGATCTAAAGCAGCTGGGTGCTTGGAAGGCGGCTGTGTGAAGCCATGAAAGACGTATTTGTGTCAGACACATTCACATGTATGCACACCACACCCACATGTATGCACACACACTGGTACGCACACTCTGAGACACACACACACTCACTGATACAATGCAGATCCATTGTCGGAGGTCTAATACTGACATGGTTGGAATTGGTTGCAGATGACATCTCTCTTCCATTAAAGCAGTACAGTGCATTTTTCTGGCCCCACAAAAAAACCTTTCCATTCATGCCCTTGTTAAAATTGCTTCTCTCAGGACACAGAGTTTAATAGGAGGATGACACGCTCTGCAATCTTTTCCACATGCTTGTCTCATTTTCATTCAGATGTGCATATGGGGTGAGGCAAAGGCTTGGCTGGGGCCTTCAGTTTATTCCATCCTTTATAACCCTCTCTCCATATCGAGGCATCGTAGTCCCTGTCGTCAAGAGAGAACATCTAGTCCGACCAGAAACAATATAAACTGACAGGGCAAACAAATTACAATTAGAAATGCTTAAAGTGATAATGAAACATTGTGTCTGGGTCCCCAACAATACCCCAGCTAATGAAGACCTTTCAGTTAATGAGAAGTAAAACATGATTATGGACAGAGAGTCAGAGCACTTGTCAGCGACAGTGATATTTACACACACACTCAAGTGTTGTCATCCGTAATTTAAATCCCCTTGGTGCTTGTTAACAGTAATTGAGATATATAGAAATCTAGTGGTCTACTTTTCCCATTTAGCTTATGAATGTGATATGATTGTCATCATGGGAATAATAGGACTGCAGAGTACAGGAAAGTTGTCGTCTTGGCCGAACAGAGTATATACAGTTTAGGCTTTCATAGACCTACAGTGCATTTGGAAAGTATTCAGATCCCTTTACTTTTAACACATTTTGTTACGTTACAACCTTATTCTAAAATAGATTAAATACATATTTATCCTTCTCAATCTACACACAATGCCCAATAATGACAAAACAATAACAAGTTTTTAGAAATGTTTTAGATTATTTTATTAAACACAGAAATACCTTATTTACATAAGTATTCAGACCCTCAATTAAACTAGAAATTGAACTCCGGTACATCCTGTTTCCACTGGTCATCCTTGATGTTTCAACATCTTGATTGGAGAGCACCTGTGGTAAATTCAATTGACAGGATTGTGTCGAAGCACAGATCTGGGGAAGAACACCAAAAAAATGTTTGCAGCATTGAAGGTCCCCATGAACAATTTGGCCTCCATCATTCTGAAATGGAAGAAGTTTGGAACCACCAAGAGTAGAGTGGCCAGACGGAAGCTACTCCTCAGTAAAAGGCACATGATAGCCTGCTTGGAGTTTGAAGAAAGGCACCTAAAGAAACGGAACATGACAAACAAGATTATCTGGTCTGATGAAACCAAGGTTGAACTCTTTGGCCTGAATGCCAAGCGTCACGTCTGGAGGAAACCTGCCACCATCCCTACGGTGAAACATGGTTGTGGCAGCATCATGCTGTGGCTATGTTTTTCAGCGGCAGGGACTGGGAGACAAGTCAGGATTGAGGCAAAGATGAAAGGAGCAAAGTACAGAGAGATCCTTGATGAAAACCTGCTCAGGACCTCAGACTGGATTGAAGGTTCACCTTCCAACATGACAAAAACCCTAAGCACACAGCTAAGACAATGTCCTTGAGTGGCCTGGCAAGAGCCTGTACTTGAACCCAAATCCTCATGCCTGTCTAGCTTGAAATACCACATTATATTCGGAGAGGCCTTATGACAATGTCTAGAGACGTCTTTTGAGTTTGAAAATGTAATATTAACAAATGAGAGCAATATCTTAGAGTTCTGTAATTAGCGTGTATTTCAATGTACTCAAGCTGAAGGAAAGGTAGGCTTTCCTCCTTTGTGGAATCTAACTATAGAGGTACACTCCAAAAAAATGCTGGGTTCAAAACAACCCAATTTGGGTAAATATTAGACAGAACACACATTGGGTTATTTTGACCCAGCCAGTTGGGTCACTTAATTAGGATGTTGGGCTATTGATGCTGGGTTATTGAGCTATGACCCACATGGTCAGATCAGAAGACTGGAGGCATGGTTTAGTAGGGCCATGGCTTTCAAATAGTTATTTTTCGCCACCCGGGTCATGTTCTGTTTTATTGAAATCACATGTCAAGTTTGAACACTGACACCTGTATATCTTTTATGAGGATTAAACATATCCCAATGTTGGGAGAGAAACCACTTTGTTATAATATGTAAATTATGTTCTTAAAACCCGTTAACGGTTGTTATTTAAATTACTATAGTGGCTGTGAATGGACATGTTTATCTAACAATAATATTGTTGTCAATATTGCAAAATTAGCTTGCTAATAACCTGGCGTCTTATTATCGTTGCTGTTGTCATCAACCAGAAACCGAAACAGGGTATGCCATCATATTACTTGTTATTCTTTTTTTACTTCATTGCTCAAAATGACGGCGCTGAAGCGACCACAAGATGCTGTATGTACTATGTTGCTTGGTGGTACGATTTTGGACAAGTCCTGAGTGAAATAAGTAAACAGCAGACATATGTTTGATGTTGTTGGTGTTTGATGCTGTGAAACTTGGAGAATAGCTCTCAGATTAGCAAGTAATGTCATGATCACCGGGTTGATACAAGCAAGCAGATCAGTGGTGGAACAGTGTTTAGCTGTTGGCCCTATATGTGACCAACGCCTCAATTCGGTCTTATATAGCAAAATTTGAAATTGTGTTTATTTTACATTGGATAAAAGTAGAGACTTGAGGAACAATGGAAAAGTAATTCTGCTTTGAAGGTTGATAAACTTGTAACCCCACTTTTGAGAAAACGGCCCTTTGGATGTTTTGGAATACCTGCTGGAGAGCTCTTCTTTCTCTACACCCATTCAGCATCATTCACACCCTCTTAAGCTATAGCTCCACCCATCTCTTTAAGGATTCACATGTGAGGCCATGTGCTAAACAGAGGGGTTTAGTAAGAATTTTTTTGGGGAAAAAATGCCTTCTGTAACGTGAACTTTCATGTGCCTTAATAACAAACTTTCATGACATCTGTAAATACGAGTAAAATGGTTAAATTATGAGCCTAGATGGTTTAGCTATGATTGGCTGAGATAATGGATGGGCATGCCGAGAGATGAGTTCTGATTGGTCTGCCATGTAGCATGCTTCTGATATAGGTCTGTAAAAGTTTGGGTCCAGGGTGTCTCCCCCTTTGAAGAGGGGGATGACTGCGGCAGATTTCCAATCCTTGGAGATCTCAGACGATATGAAAGAGAGGTTGAACAAGCTGGTAATAGGAGTTGCGACAATGGCGGCGGATAGTTTCAGAAATAGAGGGTCCAGATTGTCAAGCCCAGCTGATTTGTACGGGTCCAGGTTTTATAGCTCTTTCAGAACATCTGCTATCTGGATTTGGGTAAAGGAGAACCTGGAGAGGCTTGGGCGAGTAGCTGCGGGGGGCGGAGCTGTTGGCCGAGGTTGGAGTAGCCAGGAGGAAGGCATGGCCAGCCGTTGAGAAATGCTTATTGAAGTTTTCGATAATCATGGATTTATCGGTGGTGACCGTGTTACCTAGCCTCAGTGCAGTGGGCAGCTGGGAGGAGGTTCACTTGTTCTCCATGGACTTTACAGTGTCCCAGCACTTTTTGGAGTTAGAGCTACAGGATGCAAATTTCTGCCTGAAGAAACTGGCCTTTTCTTTCCTGACTGACTGCGTGTATTGCTTCCTGACTTCCCTGAACAGTTGCATATTGCGGGGACTATTCGATGCTATTGCAGTCCGCCACAGGATGTGTTTGTGCTGGTCGAGGGCAGTCAGATCTGGAGTGAACCAAGGGCTGTATCTGTTCTTAGTTCTGCATTTTTTGAACGGAGCATGCTTATCTAAAATGGTGAGGAAGTTACTTTTAAAGAATGACCAGGCATCCTCAACTGACGGAATGAGGTCAATATCCTTCCAGGATACCTGGGCCAGGTCGATTAGAAAGGCCTGCTCGCAGAAGTGTTTTAGGGAGCGTTTGACAGTGATGAGGGGTGGTCGTTTGACTGCGGATCCGTAGCGGATACAGGCAATGAGGCAGTGATCGCTGAGATCCTGATTGAAGACAGCGGAGGTGTATTTGGAGGGCCAGTTGGTCAGGATGACGTCTATGATGGTGCCCTTGTTTACAGATTTAGGGTTGTACCTGGTGGGTTCCTTGATGATTTGTGTGAGATTGAGGGCATCTAGCTTAGATTGTAGGACTGCCAGGGTGTTAAGCATATACCAGTTTAGGTCACCTAACAGAACAAACTCTGAAGCTAGATGGGGGGCGATCAATTCACAAATGTTGTCCAGGGCACAGCTGGGAGCTGAGGGGGGGGTCAGTAGCAGGCGGCAACAGTGAGAGACTTATTTCTGGAGAGAGTAATTTTTAAAATTAGTAGGTCAAACTGTTTGGGTATGGACCTGGAAAGTATGAAATTACTTTGCAGGCTATCTCTGCAGTAGACTGCAACTCCTCCCCATTTGGCAGTTCTATCTTGATGGAAAATGTTATAGTTGGGTATGGAAATCTCCGAATTTTTGGTGGCCTTCCTGAGCCAGGATTCAGACACGGCAAGGACATCAGGGTTAGCAGAGTGTGCTAAAGCAGTGAGTAAAACAAACTTAGGGAGGAGGCTTCTGATGTTGACATGCATGAAACCAAGGCTTTTTCGATCACAGAAGTCAACAAATGAGGGTGCCTGGGGACATGCAGTACCTGGGATTCCCTTCACATCACCCGCGGAACAGAGGAGGAGTAGTATGAGGGTGCGGCTAAAGTCTATCAAAACTGGTCGCCTAGAGCGTTGGGGACAAAGAATAAAAGGAGCAGATTTCTGGGCATGGTAGAATATATTCAGGGCATAATGCGCAGACAGGGGTATGGTGGGGTGCGGGTACAGCGGAGGTAAGCCCAGGCACTGGGTGATGATAAGAGAGGTTGTATCTCTGGACATGCTGGTTGTAATGGGTGAGGTCACCGCATGTGTGGGAGGTGGGGCAAAGGAGGTATCAGAGGTATGAAGAGTGGAACTAGGGGCTCCATTGTAAAACAATGATTACTAACCTGAACAACAGTATACAAGGCATATTGACATTTGAGAGAGACATATACAGCGAGGCATACAGTAATCGCAGGTGTTGATTGGGAGAGCTAGCTAAAACAGTAGGTGAGACAACAACAGCTAATCAGCTAGCACAACAACAGCAGGGAAAATGGCGTTGACTAGGCAGAGAGGGTCGGATTAACTACACACAGAGCCTGAGTGCGGCTGGGGCCGACAGATAAAAACTTAAACAAACAGAATGGAGTACCGTGATTAATGGACAGTACAGCAGGCATCAGCTATGTAGCCAAGTGATCACAGTGTCCAGGGGGCAGCGGTAGATGGGACAGGGAAGCCGCCAGAACGCTAGCGACACAGCATTTAAAGTTAGTAGCCCGGGGGTGGTAGGGGGGGTTGTAGGGGGTGGGGTTGGCAGGGAGATGTGCCTGGCTCACGGCTAACTGGTGCTAGCTTCGTTGGGTTAGCCAAGGTCCAGAGTTTACAGCAAGGATCCGGTGGAGTATTGGGCTCTAGCAGTGTATGAGTGTGGTTCGGGTGAACAGCTGAGTAGGCCGGGAAGTGGGCCTCAGGGATAGCTTCGGTGCTGCGTGCAAGCTGGCTGTGAAGATCAGAAGTAGTGGTCCAGGGATTACGGCAGAAATCCGGCGTTGTTGTGGAGAGACAGTTCAATACTGGTAGACTGGCGAGTATTATCCAGGCTAAATAAAAAATTAAAAAATAAAAAATTAAAAAACTGGCTGGCTGTGCAGAAGGAAAAAGCCGCTAGCAGCGGCTAACAATAACTAAATAGCTTGTAGCTAGTTAGCTGGTTAGCTTCTGGAGGTTCTTGAATGTGTTCTAAAAGTTAAAAATAATACCGATTCCGTATCACATTGGGTGAGGCAGGTTACCGGAAGGTATTAAAATTGGGTGAGGCAGGTTGGGTGAGGCAGGTTGGGTGAGGCAGGTTACCGGAAGGAATTAAAAATCGAAAAGAGATTGAAAATAAATATGGGTCCAGTGAGTGGTTTGGCTGGCTGGGGACACGACGATTCAGACAGTTAGCAGGCCTGTGCTAACAAGCTAACAGTTAGTAGGCCGGGGCTAAACAAGCTAGCAGTTAGCAGACCGGGGCTAAACAAGCTAGCAGTTAGCAGACCGGGGCTAAACAAGCTAGCAGTTAGCAGACCGGGGCTAAACAAGCTAGCCACTGGGCAGGCTAGCAGTTAGCAGGCCGAATTAGCAAGCAAGCAGATAGCAAGGGCTACAAAGTTAGCCTTTGGGGGACGTCGCAATGGGGTTAAGTCTGGTTATGCCTCTTCAAGCGGTGACATCGATAGACCGGTCGTTGGTCCGGATATTGTAGCCCAGGAGTATGCTTCGGTGGTAGCACAGGAGCTCTGACCGGGCTAGCTTCAAGCTAAGTGGATGGAAACGCTAGCCAGGAGTAGTCATCCGGGGTTGCGGTTAGCTAGTTGTGAAGATCCAGATGAACATGTTCCATTTGCGGTGGGAATCCGGGGATAAAAATAATAGGTCTGTTATGCTCTGGTTAGAGTCGCGTTGTTCGAACTGGCGAGAGTTTTCCGAGCTAAAGGTTAGCTGATGACCGCTAGCAATGGTTTGCTGACTGATAGCTGGTAGTTAGCTGGCTAGCTTCAGTTGAGGGGGTCAAGATCCAAAGTAAATATAGATACTTTAGAGAAAAAAAAGCAGATCCACGCTACATTGGGAGAGGCGGGTTGCAGGAGAATATTTAGATGTTGAGGTTTAGCAAAATATTTTAAAAGATATACGAAAAAAAATATGTAAAAAACGATTTATACAAGGGACACGACACGACAAGGGGTCTTACTGCTACGCCATCTCAACCCCATAGAAAATCTTTGGAGGGAGTTGAACGTCCGTGTTTCCCAGCAACAGCCCCAAAACATCACTGCTCTAGAGGAGATCTGCATGGAGGAATGGGCCAAAATACCAGCAACTGTGTGTGAAAACCTTGTGAAGACTTACAGAAAATGTTTGACCTCTGTCATTGCCAACAAAGGGTACTGTATATAACAAAGTATTGAAATAAACTTTTGTTATTGACCAAATACTTATTTTCCACCATAATTTGCAAATAAATTCATTAAAAATCCTACAATGTGATTTTCTGCATTTTTTTTCTCATTTTGTCTGTCATAGTTGCAGTGTACCTATGATGAAAATTACAGGCCTCTCTCATCTTTTTAAGTGGGAGAACTTGCACAATTGGTGGCTGACTAAATACTTTTTTGCCCCACTGTATATCTGTTTATTATACCTCAGCAGAACAATATTGTGTAGAGCTTTGGCAAAGTGGGTGATGTTGTATCCTTCCTGTTTGGCCCTGTCCGGGGTCTCATCGGATGGGGCCACAGTGTCTCCTGACCCCTCCTGTCTCAGCCTCCAGTATTTATGTTGCATTAGTTTATGTGTCAGGGAGCTAGGGTCCGTTTGTTATATCTGGAGTACTTATTCTGTCTTATGCGGTGTCCTGTGTGAATTTAAGTATGCTCTCTCTAATTCTCTCTTTCTCTCGGAGGAGGACCTGAGCCCTAGGACCATGCGTCAGGACTACCTGGCATGATGACTCCTTGCTGTCCCCAGTCCACCTGGTCTTGCTGCTGTTCCAGTTTCAACTGTTCTGCCTGCGGCTATGGAACCCTAAACTATTCATATTTACTCTTGAGGTGCTGTCCTGTTGCATCCTCTAGAACTACTGTGATTATTATTATTTGATTATTTGATTATTATTTGGTCATCTATGAACTTTTGAAAATCTCGGCCATGTTCTGTTATAATCTCCACCCGGCACAGCCAGAAGAGGACTGGCCACCCCTCATAGCCTGGCTCCTCTCTAGGTTTCTTCCTAGGTTTTGGCCTTTCTAGGGAGTCTTTCCTAGCCACTGTGCTTCTACACCTGCATTGCTTGCTGTTTGGGGTTTTAGGCTGGGTTTCTGTACAGCACTTTGAGATATTAGCTGATGTACGAAGGGCTATATAAATACATTTGATTTGATAGAGGACTGAGGGTCTTACAAATATTGAAAGTGTGTAAATAGTTACCCATGTTATTTTGTAAATGTATATATTTTTTCCCCATATTTTTTTTCTCCATTTTTTGGGGGGGGTGTGTTAGAATACCATTTTGGCATTTTGTATATAGTTATTTGTTTCAAAATGTATACCTTCACAAATTTGGCAACTTGGGTACATTTGGGCTACTTGTGTGGGACACCTGGGTGACTTCATGATAAATGTCATGTAGCACACTCATTTTGGAAGTTATCATCCTGACACTTTGCACAAGTACTGTTGCTCTCTTATATTTTTTCACTGAAATTGTCCCCATCATCCTATCTGAATGTTTGTTTTATCTTGTTCATTTTAAAGATGATGATACAACATTAAAAATTAAAAACGTATGATTTCTTTCATTGTATTATCTAAACCAGATCTATTGTGATATATTCTCCTACATTCAATTCACATTTACACAAACCTCAGAGTGTTTTCTTTCAAATTTGACCAAGAATATGCATATCCTTGCTTCTGGGCCAGAGCTACAGGCAGTTAGATTTGGGTATGTCTTCAGGTCGGAAATTGAAAAAGTAGGGGGGTAGCTCTAAGAGGTTTTAAAAAAACGTAAATTCGTAAACTCAATCCTCTGTCTGGACAATTGGTCCTTTATGATCTAGTCAGGTCATTACAATACTCTAGCTCTATTCTTGTGTATTTTTATTTTAAATCTGCATTGTTGGGAAGGGCTGGTAAGCAAGTATTTTACAGTAAAGTCTACACCAGTTGTTTTCTGAGCATGTAAAAAATACAATTTGATTAGATTAATCTGTGCTTTTGCATAGATTGATAATGATTCTGTATAAGACCGTTTTAAAGTAAGCAATCTCTTCCACATGAGTAATGTTACAGTAGACTGGGACGAGGTAAGGGGGACAGGAGGAGAAGGAAGTTTGCAAGATTAATAACAACACTTACACCAACAAAATTAATACACACTAACATCAGGCATGGAACTGTTCACATGTAGAACATGAAATTCAACACTTGCTACACTTACAAAATGTACTTAGTTAATTATCGTGCTCAGTAATATCCAGTGTTGGGGAGTAGTGAACTGCATGTAGTTCAACTAGTAATTTAACTACATTTTGCATTTTGCAGAGTAAAGTAAGCAATAATTTCCTTTTTTGGCATCAGACCTGCGTAATTTTCACTTGAAACATGGTTTTGGGGTTTAATGGGCTAAATTATACATTATGTTAACATCTGACTCCAGAGTGATCTGACCCTGCAATTTGTAATCTATAACATTTCTGATTTAGATAAAGTGTAACAATTTATCACAAAGTAGTTTGGATGTGGTGAACTGCTAAAGTTAAGTAAACAACAATGAGTGAACAAAACATTAGGAACAACCCCTTTTGCCCTCAAAACAGCCTCGATTCGGGACATGGATTCATCAAGCTGTTGAAAGCATTTGACAGGGATGCTGGCCAACGTTGATTCAAATGCTTTCCACAGCTGTGTCAAATTGTCTGGATGTCCTTTGGGTGGTGGACCATTCTTGATATACATGGGAAATTGTTAAGCTTGAAAAACCCAGCAGCGTTGCAGTTCTTGACACACTCAAACCAGTTCTTCTGGCACCTAGATACAATAAGGCACTTAAATATTTTGTCTTGCTCATTCACTCTTATTAAAAATCCTTCATTAACCGATCTCCTCCCCTTCATCACGCTGATTGAAGTGGATTTATCAAGTGACATTTATAAGGGATCATAGCTTTCACCTGGATTCACCTGGTCAATCTGTGTCATGGAAAGAGCAGCTGTTCCTAATGTTTTGTATACGCAGTGTATATTTGTGTTATGGGTAGGTTTAGTCTAGCTTAACTACTTCCAGTGTGAAGTAATTGGTAACTTGGTAAACTATATTTCCCCAACACTGGTAATATCCCACTCATACTGTTACAAAATCAAATCTAATTATATTGGTCACATACACATATTTAGTAGATGTTAATGTGGGTGCTGCAAAATGCTTGTGTTCCTAGCTCCAACAGTGCAGTAGTATCTAACAATTCACAACAATACACACACATCTAAAAGTAAAATAATGGAATTAAGAAATATATAAATATTAGGATAGAATATTTAGAATATATAACAGTTTTTTCCATTTTCTTTCAGTTTCTGGATGATAGTGGGTGAACAGGCTGTGACTCAGGTGGTTAATGTACTTGATGATCTTTTTGGCCTTCCTGTGACATTGGGTGCTGTAGGTGTCCTGCAGTGTGCCCCGGGGGATGCGTTGGGCAGACCACCTCACCCTCTGCAAAGCCCTGTGGTTATGGACAGTGCAGTTGCCATACCAGGCAGTGATACAGCCTGACAGGATGCTCTCAATTGTATATCTGTAAAAGTTTAGAAGTTTAAATTTCTTCAGCCTCCTGAGGTTGAAGAGGCGCTGTTGCTCCTTCTTTACCACACTGTCTGTGTAGGTGGACCATTTCACATTGTCAATGATTTGTACACCGAGGAACTTGAAGCTTTTAATTTTCTCCACTGCGGTCCCGTCAATGTGGAAGGGAGCGTGCTCTCTCTGTTGACTCCTGAAGTCCACGATCAGCTTCTTAATTTTGTTGACATTGAGGGAGAGGTTATTTTCCTGGTACCACTCCGCCAGGGCCCTCACCTCCTCCCTGTAGGGTGTCTCGTCATTGTTGGTAATCAGGCCTACTACTGTTGTGTCATCTGCCAAAGTGATGATTGAGTTGGAGGCGTGCGTGGCCACGCAGTTACAGGGCTGGGTTCAGACCCAGGTCCCCAAGCTTAATGATGAGCTTGGAGGGTACTCTGGTATTGAAGGCTGAGCGATAGTCAATGAATAGCATTCTTACATAGGTATTCCCCTTGTCCAGATGCAATAGGGCAGTATTCAGTGTAATGGCGATTGAATCATCTGTGGATCTATTGGGGCGATATGCTATTTGAGGGGGTCGTGGTTGTCAGGTAAGGTGGAGGTGATATGATCCTTAACTAGCTTCTCAAAGCACAATGACAGAAGTGAGTGCTACGGGGTGAAAGTCATTTAGTTCAGTTACCTTTGCTTTCTTGGGTACAGGAACAAAGGCTGACATCTTGAAGCAAGTTGGGACAGCAGATTGGGATAGGGAAAGATTGAATATGTCCGTAAACACGCTGGCCAGCTGGTCTGTGCATGCTCTGGGGATGGGGCTAGGGATACCATCTGGGCAAGCAGCTTTGCGATGGTTAACACACTTAAATGTCTTTCTCACATTGGCCACAGAGAACGAGGGCCCACTTTGGGAGCGGACCGCGTCGGTGGCATTGTGTTATCCTCAAAGCGTGCAAAGAAGTTCTTTAACTTGTCCGGGAGCAAGACGTGTCAACGACGTGGCTGATTTTCCCTTTGTAATCTGTTATTGTCTGTAGACCCTGTCACATACTTCAAGTGTCTGAGCCATTGAATTGCGACTCAAATTTCTCTCTGTACTGGATTTTGCTTGTTTGATTCTCTTACGGAGGGAATAATTACACTGTTTGTATTAAACCATAGTCACCTTGCTGTGGTTAAATGCAGTGGTTTGTGCTTTCAGATTTGTGCGAATGCTGCCATCTATCCACGGTTTTTGGTTTGGATAGGTTTAAATAGTCACAGTGAGAACAACATTCCCTATACACTTCCTGATGAACTCAGTCACCATGTCTATATATATGTCAATGTTATTCTCAGAGGCATTCCGGAACATATCCCAATCCACGTGATCAAAGCAATTGTGAAGCATAGATTCTGATTGGTCAGACCAGTGTTCAATAAACCTTAGCATGGGGACTTCCTGTGTGAGGTTCTGCCTATAGGAAGGGAGGATCAGAATGGAGTCGTGATCTGATTTGCAGAAGGAAGGGTAGGGGGAGGGCCTTGTAGCCATCCCGAAAGGGAGTGTAACAATGGTCAAAAAATGTTGTAGTGCACGTGCTACAGGCAATGTGTTGATAGAACTTTGGTAGCATTTTCCTCAAATTTGATTTGTTAAAATAAATGTTGCCTCAGGATATGTGGTTTCCAGTTTGCACAAAGTCCAATGTAGTTCCTTGAGGGCTGTTGTGTTACCTGCTTGAGGGGGAATATACACAGCTGTGACTATAACCGAAGATAATTATCTTGGGAGGTAATACAGTCAAAATTTGATTGTGAGATATTCTAGGTTGGGTGAACAAAATAACTTGAGAGTCTGTATGTTATCAAAATCACACCATAAGCAGTTAATCATGAAACATACTCCGAATACCTCATGAAATGTCCACTCTGAATACCTCTTCTCCAACGGCAACGTCTTGGAGCAGCCTCTAGGATAAGTTCAATTGCCCTGGGGGGGTACAACAAACGATCCAATATCGGGAAACTTGTATTTCTTGTCATAATGCTGGAGAGTTACCGCTGCTCTGATATGCAAAAGTTATTTACAGCTGTCTGTAATAACACAAAAAATGTTCTTGCCTAATAAAGTAAGAAAATCACGCAAAAAAACTAAATCCGGCAAAGTTTCTTAGGAGATAGAAGCAGAGCCTGTCGGTGCCATCTTGAACCCATTATAAACTATACTATACTCATAATAATATAGTTCACCTCCTTGGTTAGTCCGTCATTATGTTTTGTGTTCTCCAAGGTTAGTCTGTCCTCATGTGTAGTGTACTTTTATAAATGTACTTATTTTAATGTGATTTTATTTACACTATATTTATCCTGCTGATTTTCTTGTGTATGTAAAGTGACTTTGGGTGTCATGAAAAGCTCTTAAAATAAAATGTATTATTATTATTATAAAACCTAAGACGAAAGCCCGCCAACTTTATCATTCTGTCTTCTTTTTAACGCCTTTTCTTTATATCTGGAAGTTAAAGCTGGTAATATAATTTTTTTCGCCAACCGAGGTATTCATCAATACGGTTTTATGTTTAAAAGTCCTGCCAACGCCTCAGTATAAAACGTTTCCTTTTATTTTACCAGATTTGGCACGCACTAATTCATGAACTTGGTACTGTTGTCCAACCTCAAAAATGTCCTCGTTGTTCTGAAAAATTATAAACACAAATCGACAGTCTGCATTGCAGCAGCCTGTTCCAAATAGCAACGTTACCTACTCTATTTTTTGCACTCAAAAAAAGTGCAGTTTAAAACTTTCTAGACAATGTTGTGGTTCGTAGCTAGCTCTTTAGCTAGCTATCTAGCTGGCTAGCCAGCTCAAATATTTACCAGAACATATCTGACAATATTTTGAGTTTATCTTTAGACCATTTTTTATACTCCATAACAAAATTAAAACATTTCAAGGTAATTATTTACAAGTGTGGTGAGCTGAAAATAGCTAACTTACCGAATGTGAAGAAATTAACACAGCACATTCTATCAGAGGTATTTAGAATTTGATCAATGCTTTGATGTCACCAGTGTCACGGTCAGGTTACCATGACAACGGTCGCAACAACAGGGTTAAAGTTGCATGTCTCTTGCTCCCACCTTCCAGCCTCCCCCGTTGTTGCCGGGTAAGCCATGGATGTATAAATGGTTAATGCCGGCAATAAAGAGGTAATAATGGGACTGTTTGAAAGGCGATCGTGTAAACATTGCCCAATGTTTTGTTTACAGTCAACATACCATGAATCCTGTGTGAATTAAGTATAAGAAAAATAATCTACTCTCATTGACATAAAATGATGTGTCGGTATGAGCGAAGGTGATAGAACTCTTCAGGAAAACACTACATCCTCTCACTTAACGGGAAGGTGAAGGCTATGCTGACAACCCTGCAGGCTGGCTGCACTCAACAAACAAATCAAGCCAACACATCCACAGGCAGTCATGAGTAAATCGTTACATTAACCCCCAGGCAAGGTTCCCATGACAATTCAATAAGTGCAGACTCCTCCGTTCACATACTGATAGAAACCTAAGGATTTCACAGCCCACTTGGGAATGTAAATACTTGGGAATGTAACTTGAACAGTAATACTGTTGGTAATTTACTGCAATCAATATTTTGTGATTCTCTCCTTAGAATTACTGTTAATTTGTCCGTGTCATACTTACCATATCTATCTGTCAGTGCGATACAGGAAACAACGATTTAATTAGCAGAGCTAATTATGTGAATGTCTCTAAATAATATTATTGTCTGTGAATAATAATCAAATATTTGACTAAAACATAAAATAACTCAGTCATCACTTGATTATCTTTCACATTGGAGCAACATGCATAGCCCAGGAAAAGGGTGAAGATGCCCCTAAATGCGGATCTTGGGTCAGTTTAGCATTTCCCCCACCAATGGTTAAGGGAAGCTCTGAGTATAAATTGTGCCCCTAGACCCTAGTCCTATTGTGCTCCATCTATAGTTGGGAAGGGACCTCTACTATTTCTGAAATAACAGCTGAGTATAGTTTTTGTTTGAATAACTTGTTGTTGGTATAGTATTGCTTGGTCAATAGAAGTAAAGTGTTGTCTCTCTAGTTAGCTAGTTACTCATTGCTGTCTGAACTGGAAATGTGTGTTGACAGTCAGATTTTGATAGTTTCTGGACAATTGGGGTAAAAAATCTCTGGTTATCAGTGCCTGTATTGGAGAGGAAAAGGTTTCACCTCTCGTAGGCAATCAGCAATTAGTGTTAGTACTTTAGTCTTCCCTGCTTTTTTATCAGAAGGTGTAAGCGGCGGTCGTGTCCGTGGTGGTCTCGTCATCTGACTACATGTTCTCTCATAATCTGAGAGCATCTGGTTGCTACGGTGGTTGCACAGGGCTACACGTTTTGCCGAAGTGGATATTTTATCTTTTCCCCCTCACACACCTGTCCATCTCCTAATTTGAATTCCATGCTGTCACTGTCCACTCAAGTTTAAAGGGTAGCCAATCAGGCAAGTGGATGGACTTACAATTCTGCCCGCACTTGTGTGCCAGGAAAACATTCCCTACACCATTGCACCACTAGCCTGTACCATTGACACCAGGTGGAATGTGTATATGGACTTACCTACTTACACCAAATCCTGACTCTGCCATCAGCATGACGCAACAGGAACCGGGATTCGTCCTACCAGGTAATGTTTTTCCACCCCTCAATTGTCCAGTTTTGGTGATCGAGCGCCCACTGGAGTCACTTTTTCTTGTTTTTAGCTGATAGGAGTGGAACCCTGTGTGGTTGTCTGCTGCAATAGCCCATCTGTGACAAGGACCGCCGAGTTGTGCATTCTGAGATGCCGTTCTGCTCACCACTGTTGTACTTGAATGATTCTTGCCATTCTCCTTCGACCTCTCATCAACAAGCTGTTTTCATCCACAGGACTGCCGCTGAATGGATGTTTTTTGTTTGTCATGCCATCCTCTGTAAACCCTAGACACTGTTGTGCGTGAAAAGCCCAGGAGGCCGGTCGTTTCTGAGATACTGGAACTGGCGCACCTGGCACCGACGTTCTAACAATCTAACATTCAATCGAACAGCAACTGAATGCCTGGATGCCTGTCTACCTGCTTTATGTAGCAAACCATGGCCACGTGACTCACTGTCTGGAGGAGCAAACCATTTTTGTGAATGGGGTGGTGTAGGTAATCAACTGGCCATTGAGTGCATATCACAATATCGTAGGCGATGAATAATAGGACACATTTGGAAATGCAGCACGAAGGGGGTGTATTTAGGAGGGCGGCTAGGTCAGAGATAAAGGAAGGGTGAGAGACAGATAAACAGAGAGAGCATATGTGTGTGTTTGTGTGTTAGTCATGTAGGGGGTAAGTTGCTCACACTAACTTTGTCAGCCTTTGTCTTCATATGCACAGCTCAAAGCGAACTGGAACTTCCTCAAAGATAACCTGTTCACAGGAGACTTAGTATTAGTATTACACCCACATATGATCCCAAATACTGAGCTTGTGTTGGTGTTAGTGGAGGGGGAGACAGAGGGAAAGGAAGAAAGGAGGATCTTCCTCTAAGACAAATCTTTCTCCTGCTGAGCATCACAGACGTAGATGGTCTAATACAGGGCCCTCCTCATCTGGTATCCATTCTGTCATTGTGCCAGCTCCTCCTTCTCGTTCTCCCTCAGCCGCTCCTCATTGGCTGTATAATTATAGAGAGGGAAGACCATACCTGTACCTCTTCTGAGACCAGGCAAATAGTTGTGTATATTCTCTCACTGGTCTCCTTCATAATGGAGATATTCTCCTCCCTGTGCGGTAACTCCTTTTCTCTCCATCTGTCTCCCACCCCACTAACCCCAACAAAAGCTCAGTATTTGCGATCATATGTAGTTTCTTGCTAACTCCGTCAGTGGGTTCAGACAGTGGGATTTTGGAAATGTCAGCATTTGGTTGATCTGGACACAGAGAAAGACAGTGTGTTGACAAATGGGTGTGTATGCATGTATTAGTGTGAGCTACTTGACACACACACAGACACAGACACACACACACACACACCCACACACACACACACACACACACACACACACACACACACACACACACACACACACACACACACACACACACACACAGTAAACATTCAAAGTTCTTTCAGATAAACAGACCTTTATGATTCACTGGGAAATCTGAAGGGGGACTTGTGTCTTGCCAGTGCCTCTTTTTTCAGGTCTCTCAATTTGGGCGCAGAGGTATTCAGGAACAGGCACCTTCTCCAAAAGCTCCTGATAGGGACGTGGCCTTTCCACAACATCTCCAAACAGCAGATCCGGAGGGTGTCAACATAGCCTAGAGTGGGTTAAGAGAAAGCAGAGTTGAGACATTTTATTTTTATTGACATGCCATTTGTTATGACTATTGGTGTCAAAAACAACTCACTGTAAGTTTAATGTCTCTTCAAGGCCCGCACAGTGTAGTCCCCTGCTTGTATTTCAGATAGAAGATGGCATATTGGAGTTTTCCTTTTGAGGTGGATACATGGGCTTGCTCTGCATTTTCATTATAATGCATCGCAGCCAGATGCAGTCTAGAAGGAAACACAGCAACCGTTGCAAAAAGCATAGTACTAATGACCTTTGTTAACTGCAATGGCCCTCTAATTACATACTGTGCATTTGGAAAGTATTCAGACACCTGAACATTTTCCACATTTAGTTACGTTACAGCCTTATTCTACTTTTTTTTTATCCCTCATCAATCTACACACAACACCCCATAATGACAAAGCAAAAACAGTTTTTTAGAAATTTTAGCAAATGTATAAATGATAAACTGAAATATGACATTTACATAAGTATTTGGCAGCAATTAAAGCCTTGAGTCTTCAGGGGTATAACGCTATGATGCTATCTCTGTTAGGTTGGATAAGGAGTGTCGCTGCACAGCTATTTTCAGGTCTCTCCAGAGATGTTCAATCGGGTTCAAGTCCGGGCTCTTGCTGGGCCACTCAAAGACATTCAGAGACTTGTCCCGAAGCCACCCATGCGTTGTCTTGGACGTGTGCTTAGGGTCGATGTCCTGTTGGAAGCTGAACCTTTGCCTAGTCTGAGGTCCTGAGCAGGTTTTCATCAAGGATCTCTCTGTAATTTACTCCGTGCATCTTTCCCTCTATTCTGAGTAGTCTCCCAGTCCCGCTGAAAAACATCCCCACAACATGACGCTGCAACCACCATGCCTTGTTTCCTCCAGATGTGACTCTTGACATTCAGGCTAAAGAGTTCAATCTTGGTTTCATCAAACCAGAGAATCTTATTTATCATGGTCTGAGATTTAATCCATTTCAGAATAAGACTGTAACATAACAAAATGTTGAAAAAGGGAAGAGGTCTGAATAGTTTCCGACTCATCTTCTCGATGTCCTTCAGAAGTCTTTGTTCCAGTAGTTTTGAGTTCAGCTTCTGACATGCGGCTGTATCTATTCCAAAGATGAATAAGAGGTTGACAATTTATGAAAAAATAATTTCATATCACAATACAGGAAATTGAAAAACAATACAACAGAATAAATGCATGTAAATTATACTTACTTGTCTTGAGCCACTGCCTGGTCTGTTCACCAATGAGAGGCTGTTGCTGACAGTTGGGGAAAAAGTATTCTCATGATGGTGGATGTTCTGTATGTGGTTGGCCACTGAATTCCACTTGG
This sequence comes from Oncorhynchus clarkii lewisi, assembly GCF_045791955.1. NCBI lineage: Eukaryota > Metazoa > Chordata > Actinopteri > Salmoniformes > Salmonidae > Oncorhynchus > Oncorhynchus clarkii. The sequence continues at coordinate 49,848,136 of NC_092150.1, read as the reverse complement.
CCACTGCCTCCTTCCCGGGCGTTGATGTTGAGAATGACCAGTGAACGTGATTCACAACACTTTTCCTCCAAGGCATACTTCTTCACAGTACTTCACCTTTGCCAGTCCAAGTCTCTTACCTATCCTTTGACACCAAATAATAAAAATAAATCACTAATTTCGAAGCAGAATGGTATCAGCTATTCAGGGAAGATTTTACAATGACATGCATAGTAAACAATACCCAGCTAGCGATGAGGAATCGGCCCAGAAGCAGACCTCTTCCGGAGGGCAGGAACTGATTGAATCGGCCTGGAATCGGGTGTCGGACTCGGCCTGGAATCAAAATGAATGACTGCCCAGAATCGGCCCAAGTACATCCGTCCGTATCCATCTACCAGTATTCAGCTCGACTTTGCCGGGATCTTACCAGAAGCGGCCCGATGCAAATTTAAATAAATGTCTACAAAATTACCCGATTAAGGAATTTAAATATTACTGTTATACATTTTATACATACAAATTATACCCATCTCGGAAGAAACACCGAACACCTGGTGACCGTGTCAGCATGCATGTGCCTAGCCCGCCACAGGAGTCACTACAGTGCAATGGGACAAGGACATCCCAGCCGGCCAAACCCTCCCCTAACTCGGACGTCGCTGGGCCAATTATGTGTCGCCTCATGGGTCTCCCGGGTTGCGGCCGGCACGGGTTTCGAACCAGCATCTGTAGAAATGCAGTTTGCACTGGGATGCAGTGTCTTAGACCGTTGCAACACTCCATCCACAAAGCTTTTAATGCTTAGCAATTGCCTTCCACAAAGTATCAAAATACTACAAAGGACCATTCAATAATTTCATATGAATGTTAATTGTATTTTTTGATCACAGAAACGGGACTGGGGCAAGTTGGACTCCAGAAGTTGAAGATGATCGGAGAGATTTTATGGTACCAGTCATTACTCTGGTAGGGAAATTGTTATTCATAGTGACAGTACTTCTGGGCCTTTTATATCACTTGCCTGTCAGTACCCCAGACAGTCTTCAGGTCAATTTTTTTGTATTTAGATCTCTGATATCTTTTTATGTCAAAATGCTGAATTCTTGAAATTACATAAAATGCATTAAAAACTATGAGTATTTATTGTTTCATAAACAACGACTGATGCCTCGGCATGGAATTGACAAATAAATGGTTCTATGATTGATAATTACAGGAAGAGGGACAAAGCCCGCCTAATGTCATTATCAATCTTAGAGTGTCTTACTATTGGTCTTCAAGAAAGGAAGTTAACACAGTAAGCAGGATGTTGCAGAAAGTGAAAGAAGCAAACAGAGAGATGGAAAGTTAGCTAGTAGCTAGGCTAGCGGTTAGTAATATCTGAAGAAAAGTACGTTAGTAGTCGAGTAGCTGAGTAGCGTTGGCCAGAATTAACTGCATTGTACCTTGATGCAATAATGTTCCTGTCAGATACAAATACTCTGCACATTACCACTCTTTTCCTGTCCGCGATGGAGCTTTGTGTCAGGCATAACTGCAGGCCATCAAACATCCTTTTAATGGTGTCGATACAACACCTGAAGTCATTTACCAGCTGCGGTTGACCGTGTGCAGCGATCACTAGAATAGGGACCATTTGAAACCGGGTTCCGTTCCCACCATCTTTCCACCATGGACAGGAAAGACCCAACTATTTAAGGAATGTTGCTATCTAGCTAACTTGCCTGCTAGCTAAGTTGCTAACACCTGTAGCTAGTCACCACAAAGTAATTTACAATGTTATTTGTTTGCCATTACCTGAACTAGTTTGTGATGTTTTTAGCTTAGCTACTAACTTACTGTAACGTTATACTGTCGGTTTTGTTCATTTTGCTTAGTGACGCACTCCCCTTTCCCATTATACTGATAAGAAATTATATATTCTTTGCTATTAGGCTTCACAGGTTTATGTAGTACTATTGATTGCATAAAATTACTTCCACTACAAAAAGTAAATAGATTAATGTTGAAATAATATAATTATTTTTTAAGTCAAAATGTTGATAATAAAACATATCAGTTTTATATAATTACAGGAGAATTGGAGGTGTTACACAACGCTTTGACCTACATTCCCAAAAATTGTTAAAGTATCCATTTATGGAGGCAAGGAGCTGGCTTGCCATCCTAGATCACAACGAAAATGCGGGACGTTCACGAGCCACTACAGCTGCAGGTATAGAACACATCACATTTCACCACAAACTGTCTGGTTGAATGCCTCTTATGAACAGATTGATCATCCCCCTTTCTCCCATCTACTTCCCTCTTATCACCTGTAATCATTTGTATTTTCTTACTCTCGAACCAGTCCCTATTCCCACTTTGTGTAAAAGTTTGATTTGGTTAAAAATAATAGAAGATTGATGACATCCTGCTTTGCACTTCACTCTATTTCTGTTTATACCTGCCTGGGAGGGAATGGAAGAAGGAGAGGACAGTGGACATTAGGATAGGACAATGAACCATACTGTCTCGGATTTTATCTATGAGAAATTCAATGTTTGTATCCTTTTCACACCCTTTTCAAAGAGGGGACCCAAGGTTCCTCCACTCATGCCTCATCCAACATTTTTTTCAGGAGGATGCAAGGGAAGAGTAATTAGGACTAATTTATATTTTTTTGTTTTGTTATTCTGTTACACATCTTTCAGGAGATTTGAGAAGCCGTGGAGTACTCTAAACAGGCCAAGGACCAGGAGGAACCACAGCCCAAGTCTAAGCGCCCAGTAAGCCAGTAGTCAGGGAGAGAGATACATGAAAAACTGCCTTTAACACCCATAGTGGTCACTATGAATATTTGGTCAAGCCATTCGGATGATCGAACGCATCGGCAGTCTTCCAAGCATTAGTCAATGACACTCTTAGGGACATGGTGAATCCGTTTGTCTTTCCTTACCTCGATGACATCCTGATCTTCTCTAAGACGCTTCCTGAACAGATCCTGCAAGTCCGCCAAGTCCTGAGATGCCACCTGCAGAGTCAGCTGTACATCAAGATAGAGAAGTGCGAGTTCGACGTATGCCAAGTCTCCTTACTGGGCCACATTATTTCTACCGTCACCAACTGTCCCGTCCCGCCTCACTTAAACAAGTACAGCGGTTCATTGGTTTTGGCCATTTTTTAAAATGTTTTATACGCAACTTTGGTGCTGTGGCAGTGCCTCTCATGGCCCAAACCCCCCAATCCTAGAGTTGTTTTTTTCTGGACCTCAGAGGCTCACAGGGCATTTAAGGAGCTCAAGAGACACTTCACCTCCGGACCAATGCTCGTTCATCCCGATCTTGCTTGTCCAGCCCTGGTTCCAACTGTCCTTAGAATTTATCCCAGGGTGACCTCCATCCCAAGGGCTGACCACTATCGTGATGGTCGTCAATCGGTTCTCCAAGGCATCCCGTTTCATCGCCTTACCCAAATTGCTCAGGCAAAGGATGTCTTTTGACCACACAGACTCCCCCAGAACATTGTCTCGGACTGTGGACCCCACTCTTAAAAATTGAGGCAAGAAAGTAATTAGAGTGGCAAGAAAAAGTATATGAACCCTTTGGAATTACCTGGATTTCTGCATAAATTAGTCATAAAATTTGATCTGATCTTCATCTTAGTCACAACAATAGACAAACATAGCGTGCTTAAACTAATAACACACACATTATTGTATTTTTCTTGTCTATATTGAATACATCATTTAAACATTCACAGTGTAGGTTGAAAAAAGTATGTGAAACACTAGGCAAATTACTTCTCCAAATGCTAATTGCATTCAGCTAACCTGGAGTCCAATCAATGACACGAGATTAGAGCTGCCCTGCACTATAAAAAACATACAAATATACAAAACACTCACACAGTTTGAGTTTGCTATTCACAAGAAGCATTGCATGATGTGAATCATGCCTCAAACTAAAGAGATATCGAAGAACTAAGATTAAGATTAAGAATAGTTGACTTGCAAAAAGCTGGAAAGTATCTCTAAAAGCCTTGATGTTCATCAGTCCATATCAAGACAAATTGTCCATAAATAGAGAAAGTTCAGCCCTGTTTCTACTCCCCCTAGGAGTGGCAAAATGACTGCAAGAGCACAGTGCAGAATGCTCAATGAGGTTAAGAAGTATCCTAGAGGGTCTGTTAAAGACTTACAGAAATCTCTGGAACATGCTAACATCTCTGTTGACGAGTCTATGGTACGTAGACAGATTAAACTAAAGTTGAGTTGTTTGGAAGGAACACACAGCACTATGTGGATAAAAAGGCACAACACACCAATATCAAAACCTCACCCCAACTGTAAAGTATGGTGGAGGGAGCATCATGGTTTGGGGCTGTGTTGCTGCCTCAGGACCTGGACTGTCAACGACAGAAAAATGAATTCCCAAGTTTATGAAGACATTTTGCGGAAGAATGTTTGTCTTTCCACCAATTGAAGCTCAACAGAAGTTGGGTGATGCAACAGGACAACGACACAAAATACAGAAGTAAATCAACAACAGAATGGCTTCAACAGAAGAAAATACGCCTTCTGGATTGGCCCAGTCAGAGTCCTGACCTCAACCCAATTTAAAATGTTGTGGCATGACCTCAAGAGAGCGGTTCACACCAGACATCCCAAGAATATTGCTAAACTGAAACAGTTTTCTCAAGAGGAATGGTGCAAAATTCCTTTTGACCGTTGTGCAGGTCTGATCCGCAACTCCAGAAAACATTTGGTTGAGGTTATTGCGACCAAAGGAGGGTCAACCAGTTATTAGATCCAAGGGTTCACATACTTTTTCCTCCATACACCATAAATGTTTACACAGTGTGTCCAACAAAGAAATGAAAACTAATAATTGTTTGTATGTTATTAGTTTAAGCAGACTGTGTTTGTCTACTGTGTTTTTGTGACTGATGAAGATCAGATCAAATTCTATGACCAATGACACTGATCAAATCCAGGTATTTCCAAAGGGTTCACATACTTTTTCTTGCCAATGTATAAGGAATATTCCGGTCATGGGTATCCAGAGCAGTGTGTTTGGGAGGTATTTATGATGGACTTTGACATTGAATGGAATTTCTATGGAGAAGGCGGGGGGAGAATCCGCTTATTACCTACATCTAAATACTCAAACTAAAAACTGGGGTACTGAAAAATGGCCAGACAAGTGTTATAAAGGGCCCAGAAGTGCGTTGGGGTGAACTTCCCCTTTAATTTCTGTATCTGAACAAAATGTAAAAACTATCATATGTACAGTGCCTTGCGAAAGTATTCGGCCCCCTTGAACTTTGCAACGTTTTGCCACATTTCAGGCTTCAAACATAAAGATATAAAACTGTATTTTTTTGTGAAGAATCAACAACAAGTGGGACACAATCATGAAGTGGAACGACATTTATTGGATATTTCAAACTTTTTTAACAAATCAAAAACTGAAAAATTGGGCGTGCAAAATTATTCAGCCCCTTCAGACCTAAATGACTAATGATGATAAATACAATCCACCTGTGTGTAATCAAGTCTCCGTATGAATGCACTTGCACTGTGATAGTCTCAGAGGTCCGTTAAAAGCGCAGAGAGCATCATGAAGAACAAGGAACACACCAGGCAGGTCCGAGATACTGTTGTGAAGAAGTTTAAAGCCGGATTTGGATACAAAAAGATTTCCCAAGCTTTAAACATCCCAAGGAGCACTGTGCAAGCGATAATATTGAAATGGAAGGAGTATCAGACCACTGCAAATCTACCAAGACCTGGCCGTCCCTCTAAACTTTCAGCTCATACAAGGAGAAGACTGATCAGAGATGCAGCCAAGAGGCCCATGATCACTCTGGATGAACTGCAGAGATCTACAGCTGAGGTGGGAGACTCTGTCCATAGGACAAAAATCAGTCATATATTGCACAAATCTGGCCTTTATGGAAGAGTGGCAAGAAGAAAGCCATTTCTTAAAGATATCCATAAAAAGTGTTGTTTAAAGTTTGCCACAAGCCACCTGGGAGACACACCAAACATGTGGAAGAAGGTGCTCTGGTCAGATGAAACCAAAATTGAACTTTTTGGCAACAATGCAAAACGTTATGTTTGGCGTAAAAGCAACACAGCTCATCACCCTGAACACACCATCCCCACTGTCAAACATGGTGGTGGCAGCATCATGGTTTGGGCCTGCTTTTCTTCAGCAGGGACAGGGAAGATGGTTAAAATTGATGGGAAGATGGATGGAGCCAAATACAGGACCATTCTGGAAGAAAACCTGATGGAGTCTGCAAAAGACCTGAGACTGGGACGGAGATTTGTCTTCCAACAAGACAATGATCCAAAACATAAAGCAAAATCTACAATGGAATGGTTCAAAAATAAACATATCCAGGTGTTAGAATGGCCAAGTCAAAGTCCAGACCTGAATCCAATCGAGAATCTGTGGAAAGAACTGAAAACTGCTGTTCACAAATGCTCTCCATCCAACCTCACTGAGCTCGAGCTGTTTTGCAAGGAGGAATGGGAAAAAATTTCAGTCTCTCGATGTGCAAAACTGATAGAGACATACCCCAAGAGACTTACAGCTGTAATCGCAGCAAAAAGTGACGCTACAAAGTATTCACTTAAGGGGGCTGAATAATTTTGCACGCCCAATTTTTCAGTTTTTGATTTGTTAAAAAAGTTTGAAATATCCAATAAATGTCGTTCCACTTCATGATTGTGTCCCACTTGTTGTTGATTCTTCACAAAAAAATACAGTTTTATATCTTTATGTTTGAAGCCTGAAATGTGGCAAAACGTCGCAAAGTTCAAGGGGGCCGAATACTTTCGCAAGGCACTGTATCATATGTGTATGAGGTGCCATTTGTTAGCTATAAAATGCATTTAAGTAATCCAGTAAAACTCTTGATCCTATTAGGTAGAAACTTGAGGTCATGGATGAGGGTAACTGGGAACAGAATTTGCCATAATTATAGCCATGACAAGCTATGTAATATATACAGTGCCTTGCAAAAGTATTCATCGCTCTTGGAATGTTTCCTATTTTCTTGCATTACAACCTGGAATTAAAATGTATTTTTATTTAGATTTCATGTAATAGACATACACAAAATATTCAAAATTGGTGAAGTGAAAAAAATTAATTGTTTCAAAAAATTCTACATTCGGAAAAACAAGAATTGGTGCGGGCATATATATTCACCCCCTTTGCTATGAAGCTAATAAATAATATCTGGTGCAACCAATTACGAGTCACATAATTAGTTAGATTGCACACAGGTGGACTTTATTGTTTGGTGACTTTAGTGACTTTAGTGTCACATGATCTCAGTATACAGTGAGATCAATGATCCACTTGGCTGAATGTGGGCAACTCAGCTGTACTCAATCAATCAATTACATGTATTTATAAATACCTTTTTACATCAGCAGTTGTCACAAATTCCTTGCACAGAAACTGAGTCTAAAACCCCAGAGAGCAAGCAATGCAGATGTAGAAGCACGGTGGCTAGGAAAAACTCCCTAGAAAGGCAGGAATCTAGGAAGAAACCTAGAGTCCTCTAGAGGCTCTGAGCGGTGGCAAGTCCTCTTCTGGCTGTGCCAGGTGGAGATAAGAGTACATGGCCAGATCGTTATTCAAGATGTTCAAACATTCATAGATGACCAGCAGGGCCAAATAAAAATAACAGTGGTTATAGAGGTTGCAACAGGTCAGCACCTCAGGAGTAAAAGTAAGTTGGCTTTCATAGCCGAGCATTCAGAGGTTGATACAGCAGGTCGAGACAGCAAAGAGGGAGAGAGAGATGAAACAGCAGGTCCGGGACAAGGTAGCACGCCTGTTGAACAGGTCAGGGTTCCATAGGCAGAACAGCAGAAATTGGATAAGTAGCACCACAAGGTAGCACGTCCAAAGAACAGGTCAGGGTTCCATAACCGCAAGCAGAAAAGCAGAAACTGGATCAGCAGCACGACCAGGTGGACTGGGGACGGGACGGCCAGGAGTCATCAGGGCAAGTAGTCCTGAGACATGGTCCTAGGGCTCAGGTCCTCTGGGAGGGAATAGAGAGAGAGATGGAAGAATTAGAGAGCATACCTCAGATCAAACAGGACACGCACGAGCCCGAGGTCAAGAAAGATGGGAGAGTGTGAACAAGCCAGTGATTTAGCCCCGTAATAGGGTCAAAGGCATAGAATCCTAGTGGAGAGAGGGGAGTCGGCCAGGCAGACTCAGTAAGGTTTGTTTGTTACTCCAGTGCCTTGCCGTTCACTTTTGAACCCCTGGGCCAGACCACACCCAATCATTGAACCTACTGAAGAGATGAGTCTTCAGCAAAGACTTAAAGGTTGAGACAGAGTCTGCGCCTCAAACATAAATTGTTGTCAACAGTGAAATGGGCAATTTCTATGTGAATTAACGAGGAGGCGGAGCACACCTCAATTCAAACTATTGTGAGAAAATAAAGGTTGTTAGAAAATAATTTGAAATTGATGAGTTGAAACTACCTATATTTGACTCTATGTAAACTGGAAACCACATATCCAGAGGCTGCATTCATTGTAGCTGGGTATTTTAACAAGGCTAATCTGAAAACCAGACTCCCTAAATTCTATCAGCATATCGATTGTGCTACCAGGGCTGGTAAAAGCCTAGATCATTGTTATTCTAACTTCCGCGATGCATATAAGGCCCTCCCCCACCATCCGTTCGGAAAAGCTGACCACAACTCCATTTTGTTGCTCCTGCCTATAGACAGAGACTGAAACAGGAAGTTCCCACGCTCAGGTCTGTTCAACGCTGGTCCGACCAATGTGATTCCACGCTTCAAGAATGCTTCGATCACGTGAATTGGGATATGTTCCGCATTGCATCAAACAACAACATTGATGAATACACTAATTCAGTGAGCGAGTTCATTAGCAAGTGCATCAGCGATGTAGTACCCACAGCAACTATTAAAACATTCCCAAACCAGAAACCGTGGATTGATGGCAGCATTCGCGCGAAACTGAATGCACAAACCACTGCTTTTAACCAGGGCAAGGTGACCGGAAACATGACCGAATACAAACAGCGTAGCTATTCCCTCCGCAAGGCAATCAAACAAGCTAAGCATCAGTATAGAGACAAAGTAGAGTCGCAATTTAACGGCTCAGACACAAGAGGTATGTGGCAGGGTTTACAGTCAATCACGGGCTACAAAAAGAAAGCCAGCCCCGTTGCGGACCAGGATGTCTTGCTCCCAGACAGACTAAACTACTTCTTTGCTCGCTTTGAGGACAATACAGTGCCACTGACACAGCCCGCTAATAAAACCTGCGGACTCTCCTGCACTGCAGCCGACGTGAGTAAAACATTTAAACGTGTTAACCCTTGCAAGGCTGCAGGCACAGACGGCATCCCCAGCCGCGTCCTCAGAGCATGCGCAGACCAGCTGGCTGGTGTGTTTACGGACATATTCAATCAATCCTTATCCCAGTCTGCTGTTCCCACATGCTTCAAGAGGGCCACCGTTGTTCCTGTTCCCAAGAAAGCTAAGGTAACTGAGCTAAATTACTTCCGTCATCATGAAGTGCTTTGAGAAACTAGTCAAGGACCATATCACCTCCACCCTACCTGACACACTAGACCCACTCCAATTTTCTTACCGCCCCAATAGGTTGACAGACGATGCAAACGCAACCACACTCCACACTGCCCTAACCCATCTGGACAAGAGGAATACCTATGTGAGATGTCACATGTCATTGACTCCAGCTCAGCATTTAACACCATAGTACCCTCCAAACTCGTCATCAAGCTAGAGACCCTGGGTCTCGACCCAGCCCCGTGCAACTGGGTACTGGGTTTCCTGATGGGCCGCCCCCAGGTGGTGAGGGTAGTTAACAATATCTCCACCCCGCTGATCCTCAACACTGGGGCCCCACAAGGGTGCGTTCTGAGCCCTCTCCTGTACTCCCTGTTCACCCACGACTGCGTGGCCATGCACGCCTCCAACTCAATCATCAAGTTTGCAGACGACACTACAGTGGTAGGCTTGATTACCAACAATTAAGAGACGGCCTACAGGGAGGGGGTGAGGGCCTCTCACCTCCTCCCTGTCAGGAAAATAACCTCACACTCAATGTCAGGAAAATAACCTCACACTCAACGTCAACAAAACAAAAGAGATGATCGTGGAGTTCAAGAAACAGCAGAGGGAGCTCCCCCGTATCCATATCGACGGGACAATAGTGGAGAGGGTAGAAAGTTTTAAGTTCCTCGGTGTACACATCACGGACAAACTGAATTGGTCCACCCACACAGACAGCTTGGTGAAGAAGGCGCAGTGGCGCCTCTTCAACCACAGGAGGCTGAAGAATTTCGGGTTGTCACCAAAAGCAATCACAAACCTTTACAGATGCACAATCGAGAGCATCCTGTCGGGCTGTTTCACTGCCTGGTACGACAACTGCTCCGCTCACAACCGTAAGGCTCTCCAGAGGGTAGTGAGGTCTGCCCTCCAGGACACCTACACCACCCGATGTCACAGGAAGGCCATAAAGATCATCAAGGACAACAACCACCCGAGCCACTGCCTGTTCACCCCGCTATCATCCAGAGGGCGAGGTTAGTACAGGTGCATCAATGCAGGGACCGGGAGACTGAAAAACAGCTTCTATCTCAAGGCCATCAGACTGTTAACCAGTTGGATTTAGGGGGCGCATCAGTTCTGTGGCACTCACAGACAATATCTTTGCAGATTTGGAAACGTCAGAGTGTTTTCTTTCCAAAGCTGTCAATTGTATGCATAGTCGAGCATCTTTTCGTGACAAAATATCTTGTTTAAAACGGGAACGTTTTTTTATCCAAAAATTAAAAGAGCTCCCCCTATATCCAAGAAGTTAAAACCTGTTACGGATTCTCGCAGCTTTTCGCAACTTTTTCTTAAAAATCGCACAACATTTCAACGTCCTGCTACTCATGCCAGGAATATAGTATATGCATATGATAAGTATGTGTGTATAGAAAACACTCTGAAGTTTCTAAAACTGGTTAAATCATGTCTGTGGCTATAACAGAACGTGTTCAGGAGTAAAAATCCCAGGGAATACTGTTAACCAAAAACACAAAAAAAATATTCATCCGCCAGTCTTTGATTTGTCTAAGGCGATAGAAAATAGATGAGGTTCCGTTTACAACGCCTACAGCTTCCACACGATGTCGCCAATACTGGAATTTCGTTGCGAGTTTATCCTTGGTGGGATGACGTATAGGCACTTCCTGTCTTGGGGTGCACCCAGGAAATTATGAAAGTGAAAAAAATGTATGATGATTTCAAGACTTGCTGCTATCGAATACAGATCGCCCCGTGATCAATTTGATCGATTATTAACGTTTATTAATAACCAAAGTTGGTTTACAAAAGTCGTTTGAAGTGATTTGTAAAAGTTTATAGGTTACTTTTTTAACTTTAAAAAGTGACGTTGCGTCTTGTAATGTTGAATTTTCCTTGGATCAGACGGCCTTCATAAATGGACATTTTAGGCATACTTTGACGGATTTAATCGGGAAAAATACCCAATTGTGATGTTTATGGGACATATAGGAGTGCCAACAAAGAAGCTCGTCAAAGGTAATGAATGTTTTATATTTTATTTCTGCGTTTTGTGTAGCGCCGGCTACCGCAAAATCTTTTGTTTAGGTCTCGTTCAGGTATTTTTGGTTGGTGCATGCTATCAGATAATAGCTTCTCATGCTTTCGCCGAAAAGCATGTTACAAATCTGACATGTTGGCTAGATTCACAACGAGTGTAGCTTTAATTGAGTATCTTGCGTGTGTGTTTTAATGAAAGTTTGAGTTTTATCGAGTACTATAGGTGGCGCTCTGAAATTTCCGCTGATTTGGTTCCTGTGCAGGAACCAACATCCGTAACAGGATTTATTAACAAAAGGCTAAGCTTGTGTTTGAATATATTTATTTCATTTCAAATGCGATTTTCATGAATAGGAAAAGTTTCTAGGGGTATTTATGTCCGTTGCGTTTTGCTAATGCGTTTGAGGCTATGATTACGCTCCCGGATACAGGTTTGCTCGTCGCAAGAAGTTAAACAGCCACCACTAACCTTGAGTGGCTGCTGCCAACATACTGACTCAACTCCAGCCACTTTAAAATTGGAAAAAGTGATGTAAAAAATGTATCACTAGCCACTTTAACTTTTTATGGCTGCAGGGGCAGTATTGAGTAGCTTGGATGAAAAGGTGCCCATTGTAAATGGCCAGCTCCTCAGTCTCAGTTGCTTATATATGCATATTATTAGTATTGGATAGAAAACACTCTGAAGTTTCTAAAACGGTTTTAATTATTTCTGTGAGTATAACAGAACTCATATTGCAGGCAAAAACCTGAGAAATTCCACTTCCTGTTTGTATTTTTTCTGGGGGTGGCAGACTTTCAACCAAGCTCTCATTGAAATTACAGTGAGATAGGATGAGTTTTCACTTCCTACGCCTTCCACTAGATGTCAACAGTCAATAGAACTTTGTCTGATGACTCTAATGTGAAGGGGGGTCGAATGACACAGGAAATAGTCAAGTTGACCATGCTTTCATCATGCGCGTTCACAGGGAAAGGACCTGCGTTCCACCGGTCATCTGAAGTCATTCTAATTCTCCGGATTGAATGTTATTCAAGATATATGTAAACAACATTCTAAAGATTGATTCAGTACATCATTTGACATGTTTCTACTGAATGTTACGGAACTTTTTGACATTTTGTCACGTTATAGTGGACGCGCTTAGTGACTTTGGAATTTTTTACCAAACGTGCTAACCAAAGTAGCTAATTGGACATAAATAACGGACATTTTCGAACAAATCATGCATTTATTGTGGACCTGGGATTCATAGGAATGCATTCTGATGAAGTTCATCAAAGGTAAGGAAACATTTATCATGAATTTTCTGGTTTCTGTTGACTCCAACATGGCGGCTAATTTGGCCACTGTTCTAAGCTCCGTCTCAGATTATTGCATGGGTTGCTTTTTCCGTAAACTTTTTTGAAATCTGACACAGCGGTTGCATTAAGGAGAGGTATACTATAATTCCATGTGTACATGTGTATTATCATCTACATTTATGATGAGTATTTCTGTTGAAACAATGTGGCTATGCAAAATCACTTGATGTTTTTGGAACTAGTGAATCTAATACGCCAATGTAAACTCAGATTTTTTTATATAAATATGAACTTTTTTAAACAAAACATGCATGTATTGTGTAACATGAAGTCCTATGAGTGTCATCTGATGAAGATAATTCAAGGTTAGTGATTCATTTTATCTCTATTTCTGCTTTTTGTGAATGCTATATTTCGCTGTAAAATGGCTCTGCTTATTGTGGTTTGGTGGAGACCTAACAATCGTTTGTAGTGCTTTCGCTGAAAAGCCTATTTGAAATAGGACACTTTGGTGGGATTAACAACAAGATTACCTTTAAAATGATATTAGATTTCTGTGGTTTGAATTTGGCGCCCTCTATTTTCACTGGTAGTTGTCATATCGATCCCGGTAGAGGGATTGCAGCCATAACAAACAATGCCACTTAATATAATGTTTGCATACCCTACATTACTTATCTCATATGTATATACTGTACTCTATACCATCTACTGCATCTTGCCATCTTTATGTAGTACATGTATCACTAGCCACTTTAAACAATGCCACTTTTATATGTTTACATACCCTACATTACTCATCTCATACTGTACTCGATACCATCTACTGCATCTTGCCTATGCCGTTCTGTACCATCTCTCATTCATATATCTTTATGTACATATTCTTCATCCCTTTACACTTGTGTGTATAAGGTAGTTGTTGTGAAATTGTTGGTTATTACTGCATTGTCGGAACTAGAAGCACAAGCATTTCGCTACACTCGCATTAACATCTGCTAACCATGTGTATGTGACAAATAAAATTTGATTTGATTTAGATAAATAGATAATCAAACCAGCATGCCTTGGTTTGAGGGCAGCATGTGTTAAATGTCCTGTTGCGTAACAATCTAACTCCTGACATCTCGTGCATAAAAAAAACTCACGCTGGTGCAACCGTTAGAGATGTTAGAGATGGAACTCACGGGCTTAGATTTTTTCGTAACTACCCCGTGTTCTTGTCTTGCTGATTGAACCTGTTACCCGCTGAAGAAGATTGCTGTATCTTTTTAGCTTAAACTTTGGTTTAATTATACTTTGTTTTTACTATTGAGTGTTAAAGTAAAGTCATTGAAGGAATATATTCCTTATTGATATTTTTTAAGTAGCTGTTAGAGTTTTATCACCAATTAGGGATTCATCGTCCTTAAGGGGGAGACAAAGACTGCTTTATATTTGTAGAAGGTAAGAAAACTGTTGTATTGATGTTCTCATAGAACTGTAATAGAAACAAATTATGCATTGGTAGGCTAACAGGGTGCTAGATAAGGACGCTGAAGGTATCTTACTATTGATGTATCTTCTTATCATCATTGCTTGTGTGATTTGATTTGTAATAATTAATTCAACTTAGATTTTTATGCCTGTTTGTAATCTTGAAAAAACATTGTTTTATTGTTCTAAACCCTGTGTCATCAAAAGAGTCATGTAATTTCATTTAAGATTTCTAAATTATTTGATTGATTGAAAATGTTAGCACTTCCTCCTCTCCACCTACTCCTCCTCTGTATCCGCTGCAAAAGTGACTTTCTATCAATCTAAATTTCAAGCTTCTGTTCCTACCACCTCTCCCCCTTAATCCTTTAACACCCCCCTACCTTACTCCCTTTCTGTGGACGACTTTGTCAACCACTTTGAAAAGAAGGTAGACAAAATCTAATTTACTCACCGTATTGAGTCCACTGATCCCACATACAAAGAACTACCCTACGTCTTCACCTTTTTCTTTCCTCTCTCCAGATGAAATCCTATGACTACAGATGCCAGGCCGCCCAACAACTTGCCTGTTCAACCCCATCCACTCCTCCCTTCTCCAGACCATCTCTGGAGACCTTCTCCCATTCATCACTTTCCTCTTCAACTCATCCCTGACCACTGGCTGCGTCCCCTCTGACTACAAAATGGCCAGAGTTGCTACCCTCCTCGAGAAACAAACACTCAACCCCTCAGACATCAGAAACAACAGACCGGTATCCCTTATTATGCTTAAAAAAAATGTACACTTGAGTTTGCGGTCTCTGATTAACTCATTCATTATCTCTCTCAGAATGATTTTCTTGGCCCTAACAAGTCAGGCTTCAAGATGGGTCACTCAACTGAGACCTCTCTCCTCTGTGTCACTTCGGCTCTCTGCACAACCAAAGCTAACTCTATCTCTCCTGTTCTCATCTTTCTAGATCTATCCGCTGCCGTCAACACTGTGAACCATTAGATCCTCCTCTCCACCCTATCAGGGCTGGGTGTCTGTCACAAGCACACTCTTGGATTGCATCCTACCTGGCAGACCGCTCCTACCAGGTGATGTGGAGAGGATCTGCTCTCACTACTGGTGTCCCCCAGGGTTCAGTTCTAGGCCCTCTCCTCTTTTCTCTATACTCACTCGGCTCCGTCATATCCTCACATGGTCTCTCCTATCATTGCTATGCGGATGACACTTAACTACCTTCCTCCTTCGACACGTTCCACTGACTTCCAGTCTAAGCTCACATCAACCACAAGACAATGATGCCTGCCCATGGAGCTGCAATAGGAACTGCCTCTCCCTAAATTCAGGTTATGTTCAAACCCTACACCTCAAACAAAACATATTGAAGCCTGACTGCTCCTTAGTGGCGCAGCGCTCTAAGGCACTGCATCTCAGTGCAAGAGGAGTCACTACAGTCCCTGGTTCGAAGCAGTATCACATCCGGCCATTAATGGGAGTCCCATAGGGCAGCGCACAATTGGCCCACCATTGTCCGGGTTTGGCCGTCATTGTAAATAAGAATTTGTTCTTAAGCAGACTTGCCTAGTTAAAAAAATGTTACATAATAAAACAAAAACCTAGCACTTCTTTCTGCTACCTCTGTTCTCTTGGCTGTCCCAACTCTGCAGGAGGTTAGCTCCCGCTCAGCCCAGTCAAAGCACTTCTCTGTTCTGGCACCCCAATGGTAGAATCAGCTTCCCCCTAAAGCTAGGACAGCAGAGCCCCTGCCCATCTTCCACAAACGTCTTAAACACTACCTCATCAAAGACTATCTTAAATGAATCCCACAGCAGCAAAAATAATGTGTCCTCCTACTAGCACTGAAGATGCTGATAACTGCTTTAATGAGGGAAAATGTACTTGCTACGACTGTGATGTGGTTGTCTCACCCAGCTATCTTAAGATGAATGCACTAATTGTAAGTTGCTCTGGATAAGAGCGTCTGCTAAACGACTAGAATTGAAAGTGTAATGCACCACTAATTAGCTACATTGCACTTCAGTATGCTATTTGCAGTATCTTAGTATAGAACTGACTACAAATGTACCATATTATATTACTTCACCTCTTCAAAATGAGTTCAGCCTGATTTCACCAGGCGATCTCTCTGTTTGTTTATTATTTCAAGGAAGAAGGCACAGTTAGTTGATATTTGTATTCAACATCATGCCTAGTTGACAGCAATTTCTGGCAAGCCATTCCTGGTGTGAAAGCCCCAGATTTTAACTATGGGGATAAAGAATCCAATTAGCAGTATATGGTAATGTTGACATTTACTTTCGCGAAAAAGTCATGTCATTTATAACAGTGTGGTGTGTTGGTTATCGGAACACCCTTGTTTAATATATCCAATATCTCAATTATACATCAGCAGAAATCCTGACACCAACTTGGAATATATCAACTCGGCTCTATACAATGTACTGTATAATTTATATTCAAGTAGTTTAGAGTCATTTACATAGCAGAGAGAAGCCATTAAATATAAAAAAAAATCTGGAAACTGTTCTAATAATGGGTTTAAGGTCATTGCTGTCTGCATTTCTGCCACCAAATGAGGACATTCGTAAACATGATGAACTGTGAGACGAATGTAATACGACAAACAAATAAGCAAAGAAAATATTAGCTTTGATTTGAGAAAACAAACAGCTTCCTTTTGAACACGGGATGGATTGTAATATAATGTTGCGGTCTGATTACGAGGCTGGGGGAGTGAAGATCCAGACATTTTTCTTAATTATTATGGAAATCATCATTATTGTGGCGCTGACATTTTCAGAGAGTGCTGCAATTCAGTGTCTGCAATTACACATCACTTAGCATGCATGATAGCATATCTAAGGTGCCTGAGGGTTGGAAGGTTTTTCACTTTGAATTTGTATCCCTGTCAACATCTTTATAATTATTTTCAATAAGTACCAATATAACTCCTGTCAATGTTTATACCTGATTTGTGTGAATTCTTACTACACTTGTGTAGCCTATGATGCACATAGACAGTCCAGCGACAACCAATTTAATTTTCCAGGTTTTTGTTCCCTTTGTGTGACAGAAAATAGGGATTGTGACAAAATACTTTAAAAAAAAAATGTACAGCCTCACATATCGCTGAATCTGACTTTCAAAGTGTATTATTTATTTACTTTCAGATTTGTCAGACTTGTCAGTCTTCTGATTTAAATACATCATAAGGTTGACATGCACACTAATTCCTAAATACATTTCTGCTGTGATTAGCAATTGTAAAAAAATTCAGATGACTGGATACACTACCCCAAAAGTCAAGACATTTGTGGAACTATAATTTGTCATTAGACTCTTTGATCCATTCTCCTTTTAGTGTTGGAGTTAAGGTGAGGGTTCAAATCTGCGTTCTAATCTTTCTGTTCAGAAACATTATCAATGTTAACTGTTTTGACATATGCAATTTGATGGCTCACATGAAATGTTAATGTTCACCCTGTTTGATGCTGTATGTACAAACATTTACATTTTCTCACTTGCCTTGTCAAAACCAAATTTTAGAACTCCATTCAGGCCACTCAATTCTCCTAAAAGGCAGCTGATTTTGCCAGGTATTTTTTTTTTCACGATCGAAAACCTCTCCTCTTATAGACATGATCTGACAGGAAATCTGTGAGAGGCAACACTAAGCTAACTGCCCAGAGATTTCAACTGTCTGTTCTTGCTTGAGGAAAAGCTGAGTGCTGGCCTCCTATTAGTCTAAACACACAGAGCTGAGAATCCCTCTCTGCTCATCCTGGGCCAGGCAAGGGGCTGACAGCTCTCAGCGTCCCAGTCTGTCAAACAGGGCCTGTTATTCAGCACCCTCCCATTGGGACAAGAGAAACACACAAACACACACACAATGCACAAACACACATGCAGTGCATGTATATATACAAACAAGAAAACACATGGAGCACACAAACACGTACACATGCACACATACAGCATCCATACACACAAAAACAGACAAACGCGTACAGACAAAAACCCACACAAACTCACACATACATAGACACACACACACACAAGTGAACTCTCGTTCACTTGCTAATACTCCCACATACAAAACTTTTGACTGCTCTTAGAGGGTGTTCTACATGTTGTCAGCATTTCTTAAAAATATGCTGACATTTTGCACACCCTAATCAGGATCAAATGTATTATCCAAACAGACACTAATTTACTGAGCTTTTGCCTTTTCAGAGCAGTGCTGACACAAATTCCTCTCTTCATGGATTCTTCCTGTCAATCCGTGTGATTGGTTGAAATGCACCAATCATTAGCTACAATTTAATAACGTCTCATAAACTCGCAGAGCTGACAGGTGTCCCAATCAGAGTCTGAGATGTCCCCTTTGAGAAGGAGAATGCCAGCTTGCAAATGAATCTGCAGGTGCTTTCACAGCTGCATTTTCAAATCCATCACATTACTTCTGGAATACAAAGGAGAGAAAACATTTGTGTTTCATGTTTGTGATCTGCCCTAACAATGAAACATTCAATGTGGTGATGTTTAGTTAGTGGATCAAAGTGAGGCATATGCATTTGAAATACCTCTAAAACTGATTTAAGTTAATTCAACTATAAGAAATAACCAGGCTGACAGATTTACATTAGAACACATCTATACATTTGCATAGTTACAGATGCAGGGGCACACACACACACCCCCGCATGCACAGACTTAAAGGGATAGTTTTCCAAAATGCTGACCCAATCATCTAACCTTTCTTAACTCAAAAGGAATTAGCAGCTGTCTTAGAATTGTAATACGAGCTCTATAGAAAAGCCCTGTGAAGTAAAACAATGCATGGAGTTACAAGTATAGAAACATGACATAGAAACATACTAAAATAGCTCACACACTTATATTCAACTGATATTACGACA
The DNA here is from genome assembly GCF_045791955.1 of Oncorhynchus clarkii lewisi. Classification (NCBI taxonomy): domain Eukaryota; kingdom Metazoa; phylum Chordata; class Actinopteri; order Salmoniformes; family Salmonidae; genus Oncorhynchus; species Oncorhynchus clarkii. Next base: position 49,828,807 of record NC_092150.1, on the reverse strand, counting down.
ATCACTCAAGAAGATCTGTGTTGGTGACTTAGAATCAAAGACTTTGGAGCACAATTGTTTTCAACCAAGTTTTCACCCTTGCATTCTTTACATTGTTTACTTTACAGGCTCACATGTAGCGATTGTATTAGAATTCTAAGACAGCTGCAAAACTCCTCGAGGTAAGATAACAATTAAGATTGGGTCAACATTTCTGAAAACTATCCTTTTAACTACTGCTGTTTAGAAGGTGTTTTCCTCAGTTCAACGTTTTGAGCATTTGGCACAGAGGTTTCCTTTAAGTAATCCCTCTGACCACCTCTAAGGTTACAGTGCCAAAATGAATCATTATAAGCTGATTGCAGAGCCATCAGAGAAATGGGTCTGGAAGTACTAGAAGCTGTTAAGAATCATCACAGAGCAAATAACATGTATTCCTTGATTGCCACTGCCTACTAAAATATCCTGATTAGTCACTGGCAAAACAAAATAAAAAGATTGAAAAGCAATTCTTAGAAATTTAATCACTGATCAAAGTGCTATGCAGTGGCAAGAAAACGTATGTGAACCCTTTGGAAATACCTGGATTTCTGAATAAATTGGTAATACATTCTGATCAGATCTTCATCTAGGTCACAACAACAGACAAACACTGTCTGCTTAATAAACAAATAACACACAAACAATTATAAGTTGTCATGTATTAATTTAACACACCGTGTAAACATTCACATTGCAGTTTGGAAGAATTATGTGAACCCTTGAATTTAATAACTGGTTGACCCTCCTTTGGCAGCAATAACACCAAACAAATGCTTTCTGTAGTTGGGGATCATTCCTTCACAATGGTCAGAAGGATTTTTGGACCATTCCTCTTTCCAAAACTGTTTCAGGTCAGCAATATTCTTGGGATGTCTGGTGTGAACCGCTCTCTTGAGGTCATGCCACAGCATCTCAAATTGGGTTGAGGTCAGGACTCTGACTGGGCCAACCCAGAAGGCGTATTTTCTTCTGTTGAATAAATTCTGTTGTTGGTTAGCTTATGTGTTTTGGGTCGTTGTCCTGTTGCATCACCCAACTTCTGTTGAGCTTCAATTGGTGGACAGATAGCCTAACTTTCTCCTGCAAAATGTCTTGATAAACTTGGGAATTCATTGTTTCGTCGATGATAGCAAGCTGTCCAGACCCTGAGGCAGAAAAGTAGCTCCAAACCATTTTCCCCACACATAGTGTTGTGTGTTCCTTACAAACAACTCAATTGTGGACAGCAGTGGCTTCATCCGTGGTGTCCTCCCAGGAACACAATTCTTGTTTAGTGTTTTACGTATCAGAGACTTATCAACAGAGATGTTAGCATGTTCCAGAGATTTCTGTAAGTCTTGAGCGAACACGCTAGGATTCTTCTGAACCTCATTGAGCATTCTGCGCTGTGCTCTTGCAGTCATCTTTGCAGGACGGCCACTCCTAGGGAGAGTAGAAAGAGTGCTGAACTTTCTCCATTTATAGACAATTTGTCTTAGAGTGGACTGATGAACATCAAGGCTTTCAGAGATACTATTGTAAGCCTTTCCAGCTTTATGTAAGTCAACCATACTTAATCTTAGATCTTTGGAGATCTCTTTTGTTCGAGGCATGGTTCACATCATTTTGTGAGTGTTTTTTATTGGGCAAGGCAGCTCTAACCAACATCTCCAATCTCATCTCATTGATTGGACTCCAGGTTAGCTGACTCCTGACTCCAATTAGCTTTTCGAGAAGTCATTAGCCTAGGGTTTCACATACTTATTCCAACCTACACTGTGAATGTTTAAATTATGTATTCAATATAGACAAGACAAATACAATCATTTGTGTGTTATTAGTTTAACCACACTATGTTTGTCTGTTGTGACTTAGATGAAGATCAGATCAAATTTGATGACCAATTTATGCGGAAATCCAGGTAATTCCAAAGGGTTCACAAACTTTTGTATATACAGTGGCAAGAAAAAGTATATAGACCACATTATTTCAGCCACACCCATTGCTGACAGGTGTATAAAATTGAGCAAACAGCCTTTCAATCTCCATAGACAAACATTGGCAGTAGAATGGCCTTACTGAAGAGCTCAGTGACTTTCATCGTGGCACCATCATAGGATGCCTCCTTTCCATCCAAATTTCTGTCCTGCTAGAGCTTCCCCGGTCAACAGTAAGTGCTGTTATTGTGAAGTGGACATGTCTAGGAGCAACAACGGCTCAGCCACGAAGTAGTATGCCACAAAAGCTCAGAACGGGACCCGCCGAGTGCTGAAGGGCATAAAAATCATCTGGCCTCAGTTGCAACACTCACTACCGAGTTCCAAACCGCATCTGGAAGCAACGTCAGCACAGGAACTGTTCGTCTGGGAGCTTCATGAAATGGGTTTCCATGGCCGAGCAGCCGCACACAAGCCTAAGACCACCATGCGCAATACCAAGCGTCGGCTGGAGTGGTGTAAAGCTCGCCGCCATAGGAATCTGGAGCTGTGGAAACGTGTTCTCTGGAGTCACCACCGATAAATCCATGATTATCGAAAACTTCAACAAGCATTTCTCAACGCCTGGCTACTCCAACCTCGGCCAACAGCTCCCTCACCAACTTCAAACATCTGCTATCTGAGCAGCTAACCGATCGCTGCAGCTGTACATAGTCTATTGGTAAATAGCCCACCCATTTTCACCTACCTCATCCCCATACTGTTTTTATTTATTTACTTTTCTGCTCTTTTGCACACCAATTTCTCTACCTATACATAACCATCTGATCATTTATCACTCCAGTGTTAATCTGCATAATTGTAATTATTCGCCTACCTTCTCATGCCTTTTGCACACAATGTATATAGACTCCCCTTTTTTCTACTGTGTTATTGACTTGTTAATTGTTTACTCCATGTGTAACTCTGTGTTGTCTGTTCACACTGCTATGCTTTATCTTGGCCAGGTCGCAGTTGCAAATGAGAACTTGTTCTCAACTAGCCTACCTGGTTAAATAAAGGTGAAATAAAATAAAAAAATAAAAGTGATGAATCACGCTTCACCATCTGGCAGTCCAACGGACAAATCTGGGTTTGGCGGATGCCAGAAGAATGCTACCTACCCCAATGCATAGCGCCACCTGTAAAGTTTGGTGTTGGAGGACTAATGGTCTGGGGCTGTTTTTCAGGGTTCAGGCTAGGCCCCTTAGTTCCAGTGAAGGGAAATCTTAACAGTACACCATAAAATTACATTCCAGATGAATCTGTAGTTACAACTTTGTGGCAAAAGTTTGGGGAAGGCACTTTCCTGTTTCAGCATGACAATGCCCCCGTGCACAAAGTGAGGTCCATACAGAAATGGTTTGTCAAGATCTGTGTGGAAGAACTTGACTGGCCTGCACAGAGCCCTGACACCAACCCCATTGAAAACCTTTGTGATGAATTGGAATGCCTACTGCTAGCCAGGCCTAATCGCTCAACATCAGTTCCCTACCTCACTAATGCTCTTGTGGCCGAATCTAAGCAAGTCCACGCAGCAATATTCCAACATCTAGTGGAAAGCCTTTCCAAAATAGTGGAGGTTGTTATAGCAGCAAAGGGGGGACCAACTCCAAAAATAATGGCCAGGATTTTGGAATGAGATGTTCGACGAACAGGTACACTACATGATAAAATGTATCTAAAATCTAAGAAATTCTAGCAAAGCATGCAAACACAGCACCCTTGCTTCCCTATTCGCCCCATTTGTTCTTCATTTTACACAATGACTAATCACAGTATTAATGCCCTTAAAAAAAAGCTTCTCTGTTTTCTAAACAAGGAACTATCCTAATTTCTCTTTTAGTCGCCCAGGTTAATTGTTTTTACAATTAATGGTGTGCTTCCATGGCCAAGTTCACAACGAGACACTGGTATAACAGTGCTGTTCCTGCTGGGCTGAGAGGCACACAGTGGACCTAGAAGTACATTGCGTGCTGCGGCGCTGCAACTCCACCTGCTCGAGCAAAAAAACTTTATTCCATAAATATGCATGAATATCCCTCTAATTCTCCCCAAAGTCGGCCATGCCTTGCCATTAGTCGCTCTCTAAACATCTTCATGCAGCTCCCACATGCAGTATTGACTTTTGGCATAATTTTAGGCATCTTGGACATGATTTATGTTGATGTACATTATCGATCACTTAAGGAGATATTTAGGTATTCAGAATCAACGTAATGTTCTCATTATAGTGGTGGCGTGAGGCGCCAGGCCAGGGGGAAGTCACTGTACACTTTACAGGAGCTGTAATTAGCACGTCTGAGTAACGGCCAACTTCCCTCTTGGCTTTATGCTTCGGCACTGGTGTCCCGCGGCCTCCGCGTAAGCACAAATTGTTACGGCGGCCCCACAGGTGGGAAACTAACTCCTCACCCAAGAGGATGCAAGACATGAGGAGGACATATATTAACCACTATCCTCGCACTGCTCACAGCATGGGTCTACCCACTTCATGAGATATTTTACTCTTTATGGAGCCCGTGGGGGACACATACAAATCCAATACGGCTTCTTTCTTTTAGAGGAGCACAGCGAAGACATGCATGCAAACAACTGGGATTTAGGGTGGTTTGTCTGCCCGAGGCAAGAGAAGTGACATCCAATTTGGCTGCTTTTGGGCAGATGTGTTAGCACTGGCAATACCATACACTATAGAACAATATGTAATCGAGGAATTATCTGTTTATTGAGAACAGTACAAGTTCAGATTTGGGCCATATTTCCACTGTTTTTGATACTGTTTAACTAATTTCGTCTATGATCCTCTCAAGGCAATCATATGTAGGGTTCATACTGCTTAAAGAAAGATATACAGTATAATGTGTAAAATTGTGGCCTTCCTTCTCCTGCCTTCTCACTAAACACTAAAGACCTGGCCTTCTTGTGTCTTCTTCCTCCAGATGTCTGGCTTCAAATGAAGGATGCATTTACCCCCCTTAAGCTACACTGACAAGACACCAGACTTTGCCCATCTCATGGAAATAATTATTTTTTAATATATTTTTTAAGCTGTTAATGTTTTATCCCATAATTCACAGGCAGAGGCACGGAAGGATGTCTTTGTGGGAAGCTTCGGCTGGACATGGTGGAACCACCTTCATTAGTGCCCTGTCTCAAGGGAGGCATGTGTGGAAATTACTGACTCAATCAATAAACAAAGCCCAAGTGTTGAAATATTTATCCAGACACAACCCCATCTTTGCGGACTGTCTGAGCACTCTTCCTGCACCTTAAGGGTAATTCAGAAAGCCATGTATCGGTGGTAGTACACCTTGAGATCAATGGGGTGCCACTCAATGGTTGAGTGCTGAGTGCTACAAGATCCCATAAATTCATTGTCGATAAGCAGGATGGAGACGGTGTAGGAAGTGGAACTCCCCTTCTGTTATACTCGGAAAATGATCTGTGCAATTATTATGTAAATAATGTGTGTTTGGCACATCTCTGAGGAACATGTAAATACTATTTTGATGTTCGACAGGGCTGCAACACACTGTAAAAAACTACTGTTGAAACAACCTAAAAATATTACTTAAACTGGTGAAAAGTAAATTAGTCAACTAATAAATAACAAATACAAACTAATATTTAATGTAAACATAACGCATCTTGTTCCAAGTGTATTTTTTTATTTGGAATTACCTATCCAAATTACTACAATTGGGTTTTAAGCATTTAAATAAATTCCCTGTATATCAAGAAATTAAGTTTTTTCAAGAACTTAACAAACTGAAAGCCACTCCCCCAATGAGCCACGTCTCTAATTCTAATAGGCTGCCGCCACATTGCCCCCACCGCTATTCAATGTACATGAGGTGTTAAAAGCAATTTAGAAGTTTTCATTCAATTAAAAAATCCCATTGATCTGTCGAATTTGTTATTTGATTTCAGACTAATTGAATAGAGTAGGTTGAGCGAACCAAAGCGCAATTTTCAATCATTCCAATCAGTAAAAGCACTTCAGATGAACAACAGTGTCGTCCCAATTTTTATTGTGCTTGTCATTATAGCACTATTTGCATTCTCATTCTAAAAGTGCAACGCATGGAACCAACATCATGGCAAACGTCCTTTGAACTCCAAACACTTAGCTTGTTATCTCACTTTATCTTCCTACAGACCATGTTATGGGAGATTAATGTACTACTTGGACATTCACATCTCATTATAGGAGAGAACACATTCATTGGTTTATTCGGTTCCCCATTTTGCAGAAGCAGCAGCTATTCTTCCTGTGGTCCACACAAAAACATAAAACACGACATGTAATTAAACACTGATACAGTGATAGACAAGAACGGCCACACAAATGTAAAATACAATGATATACAAACAATACAACTAAGAGTAATGTGTAGATTGTGAGTGTGTATGTCATTTCACAGTCCCTATTGTGCCATGAGATGGTGTTTTATGCATTTTTTAAAGGTAATTTTGCTTTCTGCTTGAGTAATTGGAGATGGAAGGGAGTTCCATGCGATCAAGGCCCTGTACAATACTGTGCGTTGCCGTGAATTTGTTTTAGACTTGGGGACTGTGAATGTCTTGTGGGGTAGGCATGGGTGTCTGAGCTGCATGTTGTTTGATTATGCAGACAATCTGGATTATTCATCACAGTAATATTTCTCATAAAAACTAGGAGAAGCAGCTGGCTGTTTCTGTAGATGTTATATCCCTGTATTGCTACTGCTGTATCACGAAAGGAATTATGTAAGTGAGTTTCAGAGATGGCCAGCATATGAATGTTATCTGACGTTAGCAAGTTATTGATTTCATGAACCTTATTTCTAAGGCTACATATACTCTATTAACACTAGAACCGCTGGGCTGCCATGAACCCCCCTTTAAGCTAATGAGCAGTCTTTCTGACTGCACATTCTAACAGTGTAATTAATACCAGACGTGTTTTCTTCACAAGCAACTTGTTCGCCAATGACAGTGAAATGAAGAACATGTCCATGGTGACATTTCTCCCCTTGCTAAGGTTCCTTAACACCACATTATCCGACACTCACTCACCTGCTGCCAGATGTGGATATTTTCCCAGATATTGAAAGCCGTTCAGCGTGTACAATTACACATGCTCTCACTGATATAATTGCACTGGAGCAGATGGCTGCCGTTTTACGGGCTCCTAAACAACTGTGCTATTTTGTGTGTTTTTTCGCACTGTTTATAACTTATTTTGTACATAATGTTGCTGCTACCATCTCTTATAACTGAAAATAGCTTCTGGATATCAGAACAGCGATTACTCACCTCAAACTGGATGAAGAGTTTTTATTTAATGAATCCGATGAGAAGGATATACTGCTTCTCTGAGACCATGCCCAAATCCCTGTCATTCACGTTAAGAAAAGACGAAATACAGGGGGTGGAGATCGGGCTGCCTTGTGAGAATTTGTCAGTGAGTGGGTAAGCCGCCTGTACCATCCGTTCTATTGGCCAACGTGCAACTACTGGAAAATAAACTGGATGATCTCCGCTCAAGACTATCCTACCAACGGGACATTAAAAACAGATTTTTCACAGAGTCGTGGCTGAACGACAACATGGTTTTCTTTGCATCGGCAGGACAGAAGAGCTATGTCTGGTAAGACGAGGGGTGGGTGTGTGTCTAGTTGTCAATAACTGCTGGTGCGCAATGTGTAATAATAAGGAGGACTCGAGGTATTGCTCACCTGTGGTAGGGCACCTCATGATAAACTGTAGACCACACTATCTACCAAGAGAGATTTCATCCATATTTTTCATAGCAATTTATTTTGCACCACAAACTGGCAATAAGACCGCACTCAACGAGCTGTATAAGGCCATAAGAAAACAAGGGAATGCTCATGCAGAAGCGGCACTCCTAGTGGCCGCTTCAGACCTTAATGCAGGCAAACTTAAATCAATCTTACCGAACTTCTACCAGCAAGTCACATTTACAACCAGAGAAAAAAAACTCTAGACCACCTTTACGCCACACACAGAGATGCATGCAAAGCTCTCCCCTGCCTTCCATTTGGCATATCTGACCGTAATTATATCTTCCTGATTCCTGCTTACAAGTTAAAACTATAACAGGAAGTACCAGTGACTCGCTCAATACGGAAGTGGTCAGATGACGCGGATGCTATGCTATACAGGACTGTTTTGCTAGCACAAAACAGTCTCTGACTAGAAAATGTTCCGGGATTCATCCAATGGCATTGAGGCGTATACCACCTCAGTCACCTGCTTCATCAATAAGTGCATCGATGACGTCGTCCCCACAGTGACCTTACGTACATACCCCAACCAGAACCATAGATTAACCTCTTGAGTATAGGGGGCACGATTTTTTTCATTTTTGGCTAAAAAAACGTACCCATTTGAAACTGCCTATTTCTCAGACCCAGACACACCCAGACATATGCACATAATTGTCAGATTAGGATAGAAAACACTCTAAAGTTTCCAAAACTGTCAAAATATTGTCTGTGAGTATAACAAAACTGATATTGCAGGCGAAAACCTGAGAAAAAGCAAACCAGCAAGTGCTGTTTTTCCCGAAATCTCTCTGTTCCATTGAATGCCTTGCCTCCATTTAAAGGGATATCAACCAGATTCCTTTTCCTATGGCTTCATCAAGGTGTCAACAGTCTTTAGACATAGTTTCAGGCTTTTATTTTGAAAAATTAGCGTCAAAGATAACTGGGTGTTCGCAGAGTTTTGCTTGTACAACAGAGTTGGGTAGCCATTGTCTCTCCCTCTCCTATTGATAAAACGACAGTCCCGGTTGATATATTATCGATTATATATTTTAAAAACAATCTGGGGATTGATTATAAAAAACGTTTGACATGTTTCTGTGGACATTACGGATACTATTTGGAATTTTCGTTTGCGATGTCGTGACCGCTCGAGCCTGTGGATTTCTGAACATAACGCGGCAAACAAATGGAGGTATTTTGGATATAAAAATAATCTTTATGGAACAAAAGGAACATTTATTGTGTAACTGGGAGTCTCGTGAGTGCAAACATCCGAAGATCATCAAAGGTAAGCAATTTAATCTATTGCTTTTCTGACTTTCGTGACCAATCTACTTGGCTGCTAGGTGTTTGTAATATTTTGTCTACTGAGAAGTGGTGTTCTTACATAAACGCTTGTTATGCTTTCGCGGGAAAGCTGTATTGAAATGTGACACGCCAGGTGGATTAACAACAAGCTAAGCTGTGTTTTGCTATATTGCACTTGTGATTTCATGAAAATGTAATATTTTTAGTAATTTAATTTGAATTTGGCGCGCTACAATTCAGCAGGTGTTGATGAAAATGATCCCGCTATAGGGATGGGTGCGTCAAGAAGTTAAAGGCAACATCAGCAAAGAGGTAAAGGCTAGATATGCCACTTTCTTTTTGGCAGTGGGACACTAATCGCTAATAAGAAATCCCGCTATACCCTCAGACAAAACATCAATACAGGACTAAAATTGAATCCAACTACACCGGCTCTGACGCTCGTCAGATGTGACAGGGTTTGCATATTATTACGGACTACAAAGGGTAATCCAGCCATGAGCTGACTAGTTATGCATGCCTACCAGACGACCTAAATGCCTTTTATGCTCACTTCGAGGCAAGCAACACTGAAGCATGCATGAGAGCACCAGCTGTTCCAGACGACTGTCATCATCTTCTCCAAAGCCGATGTGAGCAAGAACTTTAACCTTTCTAGCACAAGAATTCCGCTAGCGATCCACCTCGACAACATCCGGTGAAATTGCAGAAAGCGAAATTGAAACTTCAGAAATATAAATATTTAACTCTCATGAAAATACATTTGTAATACATCAAAATAAAAGTCAACATCTAATCCAGCCGCTGTGTCAGGTTTTAAAAAGGCTTTACGGCGAAAGCACACCATGCGATTATCTGAGGACAGCGCCCAGCATACAAAACCATGAAAAAAACATTTCAACCAGGCAGGTGCGACACGAAAGTCAGAAATAGCGATATAATAAATGCCATACCTTTGAAGATCTTCGGTTGGCACTCCAAAAGGTCCCAATTATTTCACAAATGGTCCATTTGATTGATAAAGTCCTTCTTTATATCCATAAAAACTCAGTTTAGCTTGCGCACTTCAGCCAATAATCCACCGGTTACCCTCCTTCAAAATGCATACAAAATGAATCCCAAATGTTACCAATAAACTTATCCAAACAAGTCAAACAACGTTTTTGATCAAACCTTAGGTACCCTAATACGTAAATAAATGATACTATTCAAAGTTTTAAATTGTATGTTGATTACCGGAGATAAATAACAAAGAACGCGCTTTCCTCCATGCGCATGGAAACACTACAGCCAAAATGGGAGCCACTTAGAAAAACTACAACTTGTAGCTAATTTTTTCTTAAAACAACCTGAAACTCTTTCTAAAGACTGTTGACATCTAGTGTAAGCCCTAGGAACTGCATTCTGCGAGGTCTTCGCCTTACAATAAAAGTGACAGCCATAAAAAACAGTGGTAGGCTGAATTTTTTTGGGGGGGTGGTTTGTCCTCGGGGTTTCGCCTGCCATATCAGTTCTGTTACACTCACAGACATTATTTTAACAGTTTTAGAAATTGTCTAGTGTTTCTTCTATCCAAATCTACCATTTATATGCATATCCTAGCTTCTGGGCCTGAGTAACAGGCAGATTACTTTGGGCACGCTTTTCATCCGGACGTCAAAATACTGTCCCCTGGCCCAAAGAGGTTAAACAGGTCAACCAGGACGTGTACTCAGAGCATGAGCGGACCAGCTGGAAAGTGTCTTCACTGTCATTTTCAACCCCTCCTGACTGAGTCTGTAATACCTACATGTTTCAAGCAGAACACCATAGTCCCAGTGCTCGAGAAAGTAAAGGTAACCTGCCTAAATGACTACCACCCCGTAGCACTCACAGCAGTAGCCATGAAGTGCTTTGAAAGGGTGGTCATGGCTCACATCAACACCATTATCCCGGAAACCCTAGACCCACTCCAATTCGCGTACAGCCCCAGCAGGTCCACAGATGACGCAATCGCACTCCACACTGCCCTTTCCCACCTGGACAAGAGGAACACCTATGTGAGAATGCTGTTCATTGACTACAGCTCAGCATTTAACACCATAGTGCCCCCAAAGCTCATCACTAAACTAAGGACCCTGGGATTAAACACCTCTCTCTGCAACTGGATCCTGGACTTCCTGACGGGCCGACCCCAGGTGGTGAGGGTAGGCAACAACACATCTGTCACGCTGATCCTCAACATGGGGGCCCCTCAGGGGGTCCCCAGATCCTCAAAGAGTCATACATTGAGAGTATCCTGACCGGTTGTATCACCGCCTGTTATGGCAACTGCTTGGCATCTGACCATAAGGCATTACAGAGGGTAGGGCATACTGCCCAGTACATCAATGGGGTCAAGCTTCCTGCCATCCAGGACCTAAATAACATTTTCAAAGACTCCAGACACCCAAGTCATAGACTTTTCTCTCTGCTACCGCACGGCAAGTCTAGGTCCAAAAGGCTCCTTAACAGCTTCTACCTACAAGCCATAAGACTGCTGAACAATTAATCAAATTGCCACCCAGACTATTAACATCGCCCCTCCCTTTAATTGTACATTGCTGCTACTCACTGTTTATTATCTGTTCATAGTCACCTTACCCCTCCTACATGTAGATTTTACCTCAACTAACCCGTACCCCCGCACACTGACTTAGTACCGGTACCCCTTGTATAGAGCCTTGGTATTGTTATTTTATTGTGTTACTTTTTATATAATTTTGTACCTTAGTTTATTTAGTAAATATTTTCTTAACTCTGTTTTTTGTACTGCATGGTTGGTTAATGGCTTCTAAGTAAGCATTTCACTGTTGTATTTGGCTTATGTTACAAATAAAATGTGATTTTATTAGATTTGTAGAATAGACTGATAAGATTGCTTTGATTCGGTGGACTGATATATGGGACCCGTTTCAGGAAGCGAGTCACTGCTTCACAGGAGAGCCGTTTGAATGTAAACTTTGCGTTTTTTGACAGAATTGCCTTCTCGAACTTGTGAACTTTCATGTGCCTTAATAACAAACTTGTATGCCATCTTTAAATACGAATAAAATTGTTAAATTACGAGCATAGTTGGTTTAGCCACATAAGACACTAACCTTCCCGCTAACCATGATTGGCTGAGATAATGAGTGGGCTGGACATGCAGAGATATGAGTTTGGATTGGTCTGCTATATAGCACTCTTCTGTCTAGGTAATCCTTTCTAATGCTAGATGCCTGGCTCGCTAGCTAACGTTATATGTAGGATCTTATTATTCGTATCTCAGAGCTATTTGCTTGGCTAGCTATAGCCTAATGTTAGCTAACTAACATTGAACCTGGTTGTTTAGCTACCTGCAGGTTCATGCAGGGTACGAACATCATGAGTTGTGTTGCGCACGCCTCTATGAAGAGGGAACGCAACACCCTGCTACAACTAAACTCTCTGTGAAGTGAAAAAGGTATGGACTGTAGGTGCGAGTAAGGATGACAACAGGCAGAATGTGGTACCGTTTACAAGGACTTTATTCCTTTACACGGTAATATGGGGAAAAGGGGCTGGACGGAACCAAAGCAAAGAAAGTAAATCTCAAAGCCCCCTCTCCTATCTTACCTGCCTACCCACTACTTACCTAATTTAGCACCACCTGGTGCCCTAACCAAAATACAGGGGGTGGTCCGCCCAGGTCTTACCTAGTGTGCCTAGACAGTGAATATACTACGGGTATATGTATGCCCGCGGGCCTCTTGCCTAAACACTCCCAAGGTGCCTTCCCCTTCTCCCCTGGGAACAAATTAAACAGAATATTAAACAATTTCACAAACAAACTAAGAAACAAAGTACATCAAATAAGCTCTATCTGAGCAACAAACTCACAAAACATACCAACTTCCCAGCAATGAACTCCCAGCAAATCAACCTCCAGCAAAAATCTCTATCACAATCAATCACTCTGCAATGACCTCCCAGCAAATCTCTAGCAAATCTCTCTAGCAAAATCTCTCTATGCAATGACCTCCCAGCAAATCACTATCAGCAATCCCTACCTCCAAATCTCTCTGTAATCCCTACCTCCAAAATCTCTCAGTAATCCCTACCTCCAAAATCTCTCTCTCCTGAACAGAACACTGGCTTTTATATAGCTTCAGAATGAATGTGTAATTGGAGACAGCTGTGTCTTGACGAGGGGGCAGGGTCAGCTCTCCAATTAGCCCTGGAGTCGACCAATCAGCTGCTTGAGGGATTTCAGGAAGCCATTTCCTGAAATAAAACACATGCAAATACACAAACTACAACACATAATCTGGGGAACGTAACAGTTGGGATTATGGTTAATTGTTTACCTAGCTAGCTACAAAAGACTCCACTATGCAAGTAACCATTTTGGGTGCGTTCGTAAATTCAGTCTGGCCATCTACTCCGATTTCAGAGCACTCTCGTCTGAGTGTGCCAGAGTGCAGAATAACTGATGAATTGATGAATGCTCAACACCCGTTGAATATGGCCGGTGTCAGTAAACATCAGCAAAACATATTAATTAAATTGTTTTCAGCATCACAGTTACAGTCACCAACGCTCTGGATAACATGAAAACAGCCTAACCAGCTCTGCTAGGGTGAGTAAAAGGGTCAGAGTGGGGTGTTCTTATGTTTCTGGAAGTAGCTAGCAAGCTAGCCAATGTTAGCCAGTTAGCTTGGGTGCCGTTGTGAGGTCAGAACTTTTGGATCATCCCTACTCATCGGCCAGAGCGTCCGGTGTGACCTCTGAATGCTCCGAGAGCGACACATTTTGAATTTACGAACGGACAACAGTTGCAGTCACCAACGCTCTAGATAACATAACAGCCTAACCAGCTCTGTTAGGGTGAATAATTTTACGTGAGCTGTTCTGTCATTTGTTTCTGGAAGTTAGCTTGGGTGCTTGACTTCTGTTGTTAGTATAGAACGCTCGGATCAACTTAAAGAGATGGGTGGGGCTAAAGCTTAATAGGGTGTAAAATATGCTGAATGGGTGTAGACAACAAAGAAGGTTTCTCCAGTAGTAGTACCAAAATATTCAAAATACATTTTCTCAAAAGTGACTTTACAAGTTTATCAACTTTCAAATAAAAAATACTTTCCTATTTTTCCTCAGCTGTAATGTATAATATACCATTTTGTATGAGCTCTGAGTCTCTACTTTTATCCAATGTAAAAAACACAATTTCAAATTTTGCTCTGTAAGACCGATTTGAGCCGGTCGGTCACATATGGTACATACCATTAGAATGGATCAGTACAATAGAATGATCTGCCCTTTTCTTCATTCACAAACCGTGATTACGTGTTATTGTTAGCTTCCCCTCGCTCATAAACTTCTCCCCCTTTCTCCCATCATACTTTACTGAATTTATTTAATCTGTTGTTATATGTATGAAATTTGTTTCGGAATAGTTTCCGTTCAGTTTAGAGGCAATTATTGGGGCGATAATCATCTGGGCACCGCACTTTCAACTGTGGGAAGAAAGAGCGGAGCAGGCACTAATGTTGGGAGAAGGAGGGGCAACAGGGGAAACCCATTCAGAAAAATGACATGCAATCCTAAAACCGGTTATAACTCCAGTTCTGTTTGTGATATTAATATTTTAACATAGTGTGTTATATAGACTTATTTAGGAAAAGTCAAGGATGGAGAGGGGGCATAACTTAAAAAATGGCAGTGTAATAAATAAAATAATTTCATGGGCAGTCAAAATGAATGCTTTTGCAGTTCTATTGTAAATATTAGCTATTCTTAGCCCTTTCCTGGGTAGCTTAAATAAACCTCTCTAGGGGGTGTGGGACGGTAGCGTCCCACCTGGCCAACATCCAGTGAAATTGCAGAGCGCCAAATTCAAAAACAGAAATACTTATTATAAAAATGTATAAAAGATAGAAGTATTATACATCGGTTTAAAGATTAACTTCTTGTTAATCCAACCACGGTGTAAGATTTCAAAAAGGCTTTCCGGCGAAAGCATACCATGGGATTATCTCAGAACAGCGCCCAGGAGACAAATCATTACAAACAGTTACCGGCCAAGTAGAGGAGATACACAAGTCAGAAATAGCGATAAAATTAATCACTTACCTTTGATGATCTTCATATGGTTGCACTCACAAGACTCCCATTTACTCAATAAATGTTCGTTTTGTTCGATAAAGTCCCTCTTTATATCAAAAAACCTCTGTTTTGTTCTCGCGTTTTGTTCAGTAATCCACAGGTTCAAAGGCAGTCACAACAGGCAGATGAAAAATCCGAAAAGTATCAGTAAAGTTTGTAGAAACATGTCAAATGATGTTTGTAATCAATCCGCAGGTTGTTTTTAGTCCTAATAATCAATAATATTTCAACCGGACAAAAGCTTCGTCAATATAGAAGGAAAACAAGAAAGGTGAGCTCTCGGTCGTACGAATGAAAAACCTCTGGGACACTGCAGTGTCCACTCATTCAGAGTGGTCTTACTCCCTCATTTTTCAGAATACAAGCCAGAAACAATTTCTAAAGACTGTTGATATCTAGTGGAAGCCATAGGAAGTGCAATTTGCGTCCTAAGTCAATGGAATCTGTATAGGCATTCAATTGTAAACTACAAACATAAGAAAATCCCACTTCCTGGATGAATTTTTCTCAGGTTTTCGCCTGCCATTTTAGTTCTGTAACACTCACAGACATTATTGTAACAGTTTTAGAAGCTGTGGAGTGTTTTCTATCCAAATCTACTAATTATATGCATATCCTAGCTTCTGGGCCTGAGTAGTAGGCAGTTTAGTTTGGGCACGCTTTTCATCCGGAGGTGAGTTAGTGAGGTTAAATAAAAATGAAAAAAAATATTGTTTGGCCAATAAAGTCAGTCAATCAGTCACTTGTTAGTGTCAGTTTGTGTGTGTGCGTGTGTGCGATGTTGGGCTGAAGCTATTGACCCGGAAGCTTGGCTCTCCCTTTCCTCCCATGCTTTCGGGAGGGAGGGTAGACAATGGTTTTGTGGTAGCAGATGTAAGCAATGTCCCCACGCAATGTCCCCAGATTTCATAGCTGGGAAAAGTTATTTCCGCCTCTGGCACACAGCTTGAGAGAAGTCCTCATTGAGGAAGATGTTGGTTCCTCTCAAGTTCTTGGCTCTCTCCAGAACCGCCATCTTGTCCTTCAATCT
The DNA here is from genome assembly GCF_045791955.1 of Oncorhynchus clarkii lewisi. Classification (NCBI taxonomy): domain Eukaryota; kingdom Metazoa; phylum Chordata; class Actinopteri; order Salmoniformes; family Salmonidae; genus Oncorhynchus; species Oncorhynchus clarkii. The sequence continues at coordinate 49,812,569 of NC_092150.1, read as the reverse complement.
TAGGAACTTGACCACTATCGGCCTGGGTCTGTCACCTGGGCTGGTTAAAAGTTTTCCAGACTTGTGGGCACGGTCCACCTCATTCTTTCTAAACTCAGCAAAAAAAGAAACAGCCCTTTTTCAGGGCCCTGTCTTTCAAAGATAATTTGTAAAAATCCAAATCTTCATTGTATGGGTTTAAACACTGTTTCCCATGCTTGTTCAATGAACCATAAACAATTAATGAACATGCACCTGTGGAACGGTCGTTAAGACACTAACAGCTTACAGATGGTAGGCAATTAAGGTCACAGTTATAAAAACTTAGGACACTAAAGATGCCTTTCTACTCTGAAAAACACCAAAAGAAAGATGCCCAGGGTCCCTGATCATCTGCGTGAACGTGCCTTAGGCATGCTGCAAGGAGGCATGAGGACTACAGATGTGGCCATGGCAATAAATTGCAACGTCCGTACTGTGAGACGCCTAAGACAGCGCTACAGGGACACCGGAAGGACAGCTGATCGTACTCACAGTGGCAGACCATGTGTAACAACAGCACAGGATTGGTACATCCGAACGTCACACCTGTGGGACAGATACCAGATGGCAACAACAACTGCCCGAGTTACACCAGGAATGCACAATCCCTCCATCAGTGCTCAGACTGTCCACAATAGGCTAAGAGAGGCTGGACTGAGGGCTTGTATGCCTGTTGTAAGGCTGGTCCTCACCAGACATTGCCGGCAACAACATCGTCTATGGGCACAAACCCACCGTCACTGGACCAAACAGGACTGGGAAAAAGTTATCTTCACTGACGAGTCACGTTTTTGTCTCACCAGGGGTGATGGTCGGATTCGCGTTTATCATCGAAGCAATGAGCTTTACACCGAGGCCTGTACTCTGGAGCGGAATCGATTTGGAGGTGGAGGGTCCGTCATGGTCTGGGACGGTGTGTCACAGCATCATCGGACTGAGATTGTTGTCATTGCAGGCAAACTCAACGCTGTGCGTTACAGGAAAGACATCCTCCTCCCTTATATGGTACCCTTCCTGCAGGCTTATCCTGACATGACCCTCCAGCATGACAATGCCACCAGCCATACTGCTCGTTCTGTGCGTGATTTCCTGCAAGACAGGAATGTCAGTGTTCTGTCATGGCCAGCTAAGAGCCCATATCTCCATCTAATTGAGCACATCTGGGACCTGTTGGATCGGAGGGCTTCTTTTTTTTCTGAGTTTATCAACCATCTGCAGTTTTTCGGTGAAAATGTTTCTCACTCTGTCCAGGTCTCATGTGGAGACACTGGTATGCCATAAACAAGAATGTTATTGCTCCTGAATTGTCCCTCTGTTTTCCCATTCACAGACAGTGCTGATTTCATCTCGCGTGGACTTACAGTTTGTTGTCATCTTGCTTTAAGTCTCTTTCAAGACATCCACCTTTGTTGATTTAAAATAACACTTTCCTCTCCATTACTCCGAACTTCTTTGGCTTTGATGGTAGCAATGTAGGCTGACACTAGTGCTCCATGCAATTCCAGCCAGCACAGCTCACAGGGCCTATGGAAATAGCAATAAACAGCAGGGATTTATAATATAATGTTATAACTTTTATATTACAATATGTAATGTGCAAAATTACTTACATTTGTACTGTACAAACTTAACATGAACAGGAATGACATTTACTCTAACGGGTGGCCAAAAATAAATATCTGAAAGCCACGCTCCCTCTTGAAAATAACCTACGAATTACATAAAAATGACCCAGCTGCTGGGTCAACTCAGTGAATAAAAACTTTTTCGATGGTAAAATAAGCCCATGCTTGTGTAGTCAGGTTATTTGGCTTTCATATAATTTTGGCCACCTGTGAGAGTAAATGTAATTCCTTTTTATTACATTTATTATGTTTGTACACTGCAAATATCAATGTCCCTTCAATATTTTTCCACATTACATATTTTAAGATATATTCAACCCTTTAGACTCAAATAGAATTGTAGAATAATGCTGTAGATTACTGAGAACTTTCAAGATCAAGCTCATTTTCTCACACATTTCACAAATAGACCTAGCGCAAAAACAAAGATCAAATGACAATTACAAGTTAAGTTTAAAAAGCACAACCTCTTCATCAGTATTACACCACATGAATGTCAATAGGAATAACACTCCTTTTGTCTTCCATTGTGTAAAGACACTCACTATCAAAATGTACCAGGTATAATATATTACACTTATATTATTCACACATACAGTGCATTCAGAAAGTATTCCACATTTTGTGTTACTGCCTGAATTAAAAATGGATTCAATTTATGTTTTTTTCTCACCCATCTACACACAATACCCCATAATGACAAAGTGAAAAAATGTTTTTTGAAATGTCTGCTAATTCATTGAAAATGAGTAAATACTTTGTACAAGCACCTTTGACAGAATTATTCAAGCTCTGTCAAATTGGTTGTTGATCACTGTAGACAACCATTTTCAGGTCTTGCCATAGATTTTCAAGTAGATTTAAGTAAAAACTGTTACTTGGCTACTCAGGAACATTCACGGTAGGGTAGATATGTCCTTGTGTTTTAGGTTATTGTCCTGCTGAAAGGATAATTCATCTCCCAGTGTCTGGTAGAAAGCAGACTGAACTAGGTTTTCCTCTATGATTTTGCCTGAAAAACCAGTCCTAAAAAGCACACCCAAAACACGAAGCTGCCACAACTATGTTTGGAAATATAGAGAGTGGTACTCAGTAATGTGTTGTTTTGGATTTGCCCCAAACGTAACACTTTATATTCAGGACAAAAAAGTTAACCTTTTCATGCTTGAGTTCCACATTTCGGTCACCCCAGCATTAGTTTTTTATGCGAGTTATGTCAGAATGCACTCATTTTTCCAAAATGTGATTGTAACGCGACAGGACAGTTTACACATGCTGCCATCAAACCAATACACACTGTGCCTGCTAATTATCTATATGCTATGTTTTAACTTGTCATTTTCAAATTCAAACACTTCTGATTCAGGTGTGTGCCGCCTCCTCATGAATTCACATAGAAATAGCCCATTTCACTGTTGACGTCAATTTATGTTTGAGGCTTTACTGATATGGACACTTTTTTCTTCAACGAGAGCCCAGTGTTTCCTCAGATAAAGTATGCAGAGATTTGCGCATCTCCATTCAGGACAAGGACTGAGTTTTGAATGAAAGGTGGAATTAGAGTATGATAGTGAAGGAGATGGACAAAATTCTGGCGTTTGATTGCTAATATGCAGAAGGAGTCTCCCTTCAAACTGAGGGCAACCATGGCATCTGTGACAGAGAGGGAGAAGCGTCCATCCATGTATATGGGTAAGATTGTATAGCTAGCTACATTCAGATATTATTTTGTCAGAAAGTCATTTTCTTTTCAAGTTAAAGCATACTGTTAGCTAGCTAGCATTACGTGTATGATCTGTGTAGTAATATTATTCGTATCTTAGAGCCATTTGCATTGCTAGTTATAACATAATGATTGCTAGCTAGCTAACATTGAACCTGGTTGGTTAGCTACCTGCAGATTCATGCCGGGTAGTAACATATGAGTTTGGATTATGGTTCATTGTTTAGCTAGCTAGCTAGCTACAAGTCTAAACAAGTAACCATTTCACTAAACCTTCTGTATCCTGTCTATGTGACAAATAAACTTTGATTTCATTTGTGTTTACTAGTTATCGCAATGTGAAGAACATGACCAAAGTCAAATCAGGATATAACCCTAGGCCAACGAGACAATGTCCAAGTTCTAAAATTCTCCAGTAGAATGCCCTGCTTTTATTTTGTCACACTCACAACTCTAAGCTATTTTCTGTAATTGGCTCACCATTAACTAGTAAATAAGTATCTTGTTGTGAGTATATTTTCCTGTAATAAGACAAATGAGCTAAAATGAAGATGTTGTCAGCTATATGATAGTGTCATTATTTGAACTGGCTAGCCAGCTCACTTAACATTAGCTAGCTAGCTAAAAAGCTAGAAATGAACCAAAACATTCTTTACAAAGTTGTTTTTAGTTGCCTCGTTTGCTAGATTGACATATAGTAAATAATTTTTTAAAGAGTGAGTTTATTGGTAAAATACACTAGTTATTCTATTTTGGACCACCAGGCTCCTGATGTCTTGCAGCCAGGAGGTTTTGTATTTATACTTTTTCATAACAACATCGACAAGTGTGACGTCGGGCCACAATAGAATGTTCATGGTGTCACTACGACAACTGTCAAACTGTCTTTTTTTGTGAAGAATCAACAACATGTGGGACACAATCATGAAGTGGAATGACATTTATTGGATATTTCAAACTTTTTTAACAAATCAAAAACTGAAAAATTGGGCGTGCAATTTTTCAGTTTTTGATTTGTTAAAAAAGTTTGAAATATCCAATAAATGTCATTCCACTTCATGATTGTGTCCCACATGTTGTTGATTCTTCACAAAAAAAGACAGTTTTATATCTTTATGTTTGAAGCCTGAAATGTGGCAAAAGGTCGCAAAGTTCAAGGGGGCCGAATACTTTTGCAAGGCACTGTATATGCAGGGGTACTCAACTACTATTTGAGAATGTCCAGTGACACAAATGTCCTAGGTGGCAAAGGTCCGGAGGGATATCGTGCTTTATCAGCGTACAGTGTGGTAACAAACATAGTCGTCCACGACTTAGGAAACATCTTGTTTTATAAAATGTACATTACATGAGACTAAGAACTTTAATGAATTACAACTTCTTTCGAATGTAAACATGCAACATTGCATCACATTGCTGAAGAAGAAAACTGGTTGCATAATTGTCTATGCAAAAAGTGCACTTTGAACTATTGCACATCGGCCTTGAATGAACTTTTATTGTTTTTATAACATAAAGTGCATGTTTTCTGGAGAACAAAGGAGATTTGAACCAAAATAAGAATCTGAATGCACAGAACGTCACTGTGGGTCATGCAATATTCATGTATAGGTCATTCTGGGCCTTGCCATTCCATCAATGAGAGAAATTACACTTTGTCTCCTACCAATGCTTTGAACTTTGGCACACATGGTGTGAGAGCCACTCTGAGACACTGGTGCAGGTGTTCATTGGTGAGCCTGGTGCGGTATTTGTTTTTAATAAAGTGAATTGTGGAGAAGGCTGATTCACAGCTGTATGTGGAGCCAAACATGGGCAGCATGTATAGGGCCAGTCTCTTGAGCACAGGGACATCAGCTGCATGCACCATCTTTCCCCAGAAAGTGACAAGGTCACAATCACCAGCCTGCTTCTTCAAAGCCACATTTTCCTGTAGTTCAATCAACTCCATTTCAGTTTTGCGACATCTACCCATCTGAAGATCTGTTTTGCTTCTTCTGACAACTTTGTCATATTTGTGACCAAAGAAGGGCTTCTGGGTGAGCAGCAGGAGTTATTTTCCAACAGTAAAGTCATCAAAATGTGCCTTGAAGTTATCCATCAGCTAGTGGATGAAATCTAAATGGTTGGGAACAGCTTTGTCTCTCTGCGTTTATACCAGAAGATTGGGTAAGTGGACATGTTCTCCCTGGAGATCATTCTTGAAAAGCAAAAATTTATTCTGGAAGGCCCGGACTGCTGTTGTTATATCACACACTGTGTTTTCCCGTCCTTGCAGCTTGACATTCAGTTGTTAAAATGTAATCTTTGTCAAAAATGTGACTGTTTTCATCTTCCAAAAACACAGAAAACTGAATTGCTTGTCACTCTTTTGCTCTAATAAGAAAGCTTTGATTTCCTACTGAAAGACCCAAAAGCATTCCAAACCCCTGGCTTTGCTGAGCCAACTGTCATTGTTGTGCAGTAGTAAGTCATCAAAACTGGCATTGGCCTCTGTCAGAATGCCTCATAGAGGGCGTGATGATGTTGGTCTCTAAAAGTTGATCAGTTTCATCATCGTTGTCATGACCTCAGAATACTATTTTCCCAGACTGGTACACAGGACAGATTGATGGATGATGCAGTGATATGAAGTCAGGTCAGGGTGGTCCTCTTTCAAACATGCAACCAGTCCACTCCCTCTTCCGATCATGGCTGGAGCTCCATCTGTGGTTATAGAGACCACTGACTTCAGATCTATCCCTCTTTTTGTCAGCATCCCTTTGATGACCTCATGGATATCCTCTCCCTGTGTGTGTGCCTCTAGATGTGTTATGCCAAACAGCTCCTCACATAATTCCTTCTTTGTTTCTTTATAAAATCTGACAAACACCAGAAGCTGTCCATTATCAGAGTTATCTGTTGATTCATCTACAGCTAATGAAATGCATGGCGCATTCTGAATTGCCTCAAGTTTTTTTCTACTTTATTATTGACTGTATGTTTTGTTTATTCTATGTGTAATTGCTATGCTTTATCTTGGCCAGGTCGCAGTTGCAAATGAGAACTGGTTCTCAACTAGCCTACCTGGTTAAATAAAGGTGAAACAATTTTTTTTTTTTAAATAAAGTTTTAAAGTTAAATCTTCAGCAAATATTCCAGTTCTGCTCATTGCTGTAGAATCTGACAGTGGGATCTGTTTGATCTTTTCCCTGACCTCATCTTTTTGTTTACCTTCTAAGAAGGTAACTTAACTCATGCATCGTTTTACCATCTCAGCATCTGAATTGTGTTTTTTTTGTGTTTTCCCAAGCTATCGTCAGTGAACACTTCACTGCACATTGGGGAATTTGGTGGACCTCTCATTTTTGGATTTCAATTGGCTAATCTTCTTTGTTTTCACCTCTGTGTTCAGGGGAAAATCTGATCAAATTTACTATGCCAAAGTGTCATAATGGCACTTAACATTGGCACTTTTCACGAGAGCTACGGACTACGGAGTTTTTAGCAGTCTAATGTAAATAGTCCGGGTGTCCATTTTATTAATTGTTCAGCAATCTTATGGCTTGGGGGTAGAAGCTGTTAAGGAGCCTTTTGGGCCGAGACTTGGCACTCATTTACCGCTACCGCGCTCATTTACCGCTTGCCGTGCGGTAGCGGAGAGAAAAGTCTATGACTTGGGTGACTGGAGTCTTTGACAATTTTTTGTGACCTTCCTCTGACACCGCCTGGTATATAGGTCCTGGATGGCAGGAAGCTTGGCACCAGTGAAGTACTGGGCCGTGCTCACTACCCTCTGTAGTGCCATATGGTCAGATGCCGAGCAGTTGCCATCCCAGGCGGTGATACAACCGATCAGGATGCTCTCGATGGTGCAGCTGTGGAACCTTTTGAGGATCTGGTGACCCATGCCAAATCTTTTCAGTCACCTGAGGGGGGAAAAGGTGTTGTCATGCCCTCTTCACAACTGTCTTGATGTGTTTGGACCATGATAGTTTGTTGGTGATGTGGAAACCAAGGAACTTGAAACTCTTGAACTGCTCCACTGCAGCCCCAATGATGCTAATGGGGGCCTGTTTGGCCCGCCTTTTCCTGTTGTCCATGATCAGCTCCTTTGTCTTGCTCACATTGAGGGAGAGGTTGTTGTTGCCCAATAGGCTGTCTCATTGTTGTCGGTAATCAGGCCAACTACTGTTGTGTCATCAGCAAACTTAATGATGGTGTTGGAGACGTGTTTGGCCACCAGTCGTGGGTGAACAGGGAGTACAGGAGGGGACTAAGCACACACCCCTGAGGGGCCCCAGTGTTAAGAATCAGCGTGGCAGACGTGTTGTTGTCTACCCTTACCACCTGGGGGCAGCTCGTCAGGAAGTCCACGATCCAGTTGCAGAGGGAGGTGTTTTGTCGCAGGGTGTCATGCCCTGACCTTAGTTATCTTTGTTTTCCTTATTATTTTGGTTAGGTCAGGGTGTGACGAGGAGATTGCATGAGTCAAGTTGGAGACCTGAGCCAACTCGTGCTTACTGGTCAGGCACCGTGTTATGCGGTGGAGCGCAAAGTGTCTCCAGTGGGCTATTCTAGCCCAGTGCGCTCTATTCCAGCTCCTCGCATTGGCCGGGCTAGAATGGGCATCCAGCCAGGAAGGAGGGTGCCGGCTCAGCACTCCTGATCTCCAGTATACCTCCTTGGACCAGGATATCCTGCGTACTGTGTCTCCAGTGAGTCTGCACAGCCCAGTACATCCTGTGCCAGCGCCCTGCGTTTGCAGAATAAACATCCAGCCAGGACGGGTTGTGTCAGCTCTACACTCCAGACCTCCAGTGCGACTCCATAGTCCAGTACGTCCTGTTCCTCCTCCCCGAACTCGCCCTGAGGTGCGTGTCACCAGCCCGGTACCACCAGTGCCGACACCACACACCAGGCCACCAGTGCGCCTCCAGGGTCCAGTATGCCTTGTTCCTGCTCCTCACACTCGCCCTGAGGTGCGTGTCACCCAGCCCGGTACCACCAGTGCCGGCACCACGCACCAGGCCTATTGTGCACCTTGGCAGTCCAGTACGCCCTTTTCCTGCTCCTCGCACTCGCCCTGAGGTGTGTGTCCCCAGCCCGGTACCACCAGTGCCAGCACCACGCACCAGGCCTACAGTGCGCCTCGGCAGTCCAGAGTGTCCGGCTACAGTAACCAGTCCAGAGCGTCCGGCGGCAGTACCCAGTCCAGAGCGTCCGGCGACAGTACCCAGTCTAGAGCGTCCGGCGACAGTACCCAGTCCAGAGAGTCCAGCGACAGTTCACAGACCGGAACCTCCAACGACGGGCCACATTCCGGGTTCTCCAGCGACGGTCCCCAGCCCGGGTTCTCCAACGACGGTCCCCAGCCCGGGTTCTCCAGCGAGAGTCCCCAGCCCAGGGCCTACGGCGAGGATCTGCAGTCCAGAGTCTCCAGCGATGATCCACGGGTCAGTGCTACAAGGGCAGAGGGATCAGTGTAAAGAAGGGGGGTGGCGTCCAGAACCAGAGCCACCACCGAAGTTAGATGCCCACCCAGACCCTCCCATATAGGTTTAGGTTTGCGGCCCCGAGTCCGCACCTTTGGGGGTGGGGGGGGGGGGGGGGGGGTTCCGTCACGCCTTATTCCTTTTTATTTTGGTTAGCTCAGGGTGTGACGAGGGTGGTTTGTTTAGTTTTTGTTTTGTCTAGGGGTTTTTGTATGTCTATTGGTTTTTGTAAGTCTAGCTGTTTATATATCTATGGTTGCCTATATTGGTTCTCAATCAGAGGCAGCTGTTTATCGTAATCTCTGATTGGGGACCCTATTTAGGTAGCCATATTCCTTGGGTAGTTTGTGGGTTCTTATTCTATGTTTAGTTGCCTGTCTGCACTAACCATATTAGCTTCAAGGTTTGTTGTGTTATTTTGTTAGTTTTGTTCAGTGTTCCTTTCTTCAATTAAAGAAGTATGTATGCTTACCACGCTGCGCCTTGGTCTCCTCATTATGACGATCGTGACACAGGGTCCTTAGCTTTGTGGGCACTTTGGTGTTGAACGCTGAAATGTATTCAATGAACAGAATTCTCACATACAATACAGTTCAAAATAATGGGGTCCTTGTTTTTGAAATAATAATTTTTTTTTGTGCATTTAAATAACATCAAATTGATCAGAAATACAGTGCAGACAATGGTAATGTTGTAAATGACGATTGTAGCTGGAAATGTCAGATTTTCGATGGATTATTTACAGTTGAAGTCGGAAGTTTACATACACCTTAGCCAAATACATTAAAACTCAGTTTTTCACAATTCCTAACACTTAATCCTTAAAAAATTCCCTGTCTTAAGTCAGTTAGGATCACCACTTTATTTTAAGAATGTGAAATGTCAGTATAATAGTAGAGAGAATTATTTATTTCAGCTTTTATTTATTTCATCACATTCCCAGTGGGTCAGAAGTTTACATACAATCAATTAATATTTGGTAGCACTGCCTTTAAAATGTTTAACTTGGGTCAAAGGTTTCTGGGTAGTCTTCCTCAAGCTTCCAACAATAAGTTGGGTGAATTTTGGCCCATTTCCCCTGTAACTGAGTCAGGTTTGTCGGCCTCCTTCCTCGCACACTCTATTTTAGTTTTGGCCACAAATGTTCTATAGGTTTGAGGTCAGGGCTTTGTGATGGCCACTCCAATACCTTGACTTTGTTGTCCTTAAGCCATTTGGCCACAACTTTGGGAGTATGCTTGGGGTCATTGTCCATTTGTAAGACCCATTTGCGATCAAGTTTTAACGTCCTGACTGATGTCTTGTGATGTTTCTTCAATATATTCACATAATTTTCCTACCTCAGAATAGAAAGAGGAGTGGGAGGCCCCTGTGCACAACTGAGCAAATTGGACAAGTACATTAGAGTGTCTAGTTTGATAAACAGACGCCTCACAAGTCCTCAACTGGCAGCTTCATTAAATAGTACCCTCAAACCACCAGTCTCAACGTCAACAATGAAGAGGTGACCACTGGGATGCTGGCCTTCTAGGCAGAGTTTGGTTGAGAATTCGACCAAAAATTGCGGTCATGACAATGCCAAAAAATATTCAGAATTAGCTCCATAATATCGACAGAAACATGGCAAACGTTGTTTATAATCAATCCTCAAGGTATTTTTCAAATATCTATTCGATAATATATCAACCGGGACAGATGGCTTCTTAGTAGGAAAGAGAGAAACAATGGCCGCATTTGTCTCTTACGCACAAAACACTCAGAGACTCCAGCTGACCACTGACGCAATGTTGACGTTCAGGCTCATTTTTCAAAATAAAAGCCTGAAACTATGTATTGTGACACTGGACACATTAGGGAAGCCATAGAAAAAAGGAATCTGGTTGATATCTCATTCACTGCTCAATAGGGACTGCAGAGGAATGCAGAGCTTTCTAAATAAGAGTCCCTTCCTGATTGGATTTTTCTCAGGCTTTTGCCTGCAATATCTGCAATATCTGTTATACTCACAGACAATATTTGTACAGTTTTGGAAACTTTAGAGTGTTTTCTATCCTAAGCTGTCAATTATATGCATATTCTAGCATCTTGTCCTGGCAAAATAGCCCGTTTACTTTGGGAACGTTATTTAAAAAAAAATGAAAATAGTACACAATAGTGAAAATAGTGCCCCCTAGATTCAACAGGTTAACATTAAGATAGGACAAAGATATTTGGTACACATCATCTTTAAGGTGATATATGTATTTGCAATTACTCAGCTGTGTTCAGTGTGGTCATAGAATGAGTAAACATGGTGACGGTAACAATAGTGATCGGCGGGATAACACAGTGCATCTAGGTAAACACATACTTATACACATACATAGTTCTTGTTATACCTTACTTTCTACTCTATTCTTTCTTTAAGTTTCACTTTGAGTCAAGTTCTGGATATGTTGGATCTAGGTGACTGCCCAGACAAGGCATGCAACATTGCAGTTATCCCTCAAAATGAGAAAGATGCTGTCCTTAGTGATTGTGATAGCGATGGGTCAGTTATGGAATATGGACAGGCCATTTGCCAGCCAGGCTGTTGAATGCATATGCTGAACCTATGCAAAGAGATCATAACAGGAACAACTTTATCAGTGATGATGACCTACCCCTCACCACCCCACCATCCACAACCTCCCCCACCCACCTCCATTGTTGATAATGAAGAGCCAAGGGCCTCTACCCGCCAGAGGGTCCAGTCAGAAGAGCCAAGGGAAAAGCTGCAGGTGGTCAAAAATAAAGATTGAGCGTTCAAACGATCGAAGAGGCCTGCCACTGATGTGATTCCAAATAACAGCCCAATAACAGCCCAAATATGCAAAAGTTTGGCACGGAACCACTGAGCCACGGAAGGAGATCTTTACTGGCTGCTACTGTTGAAGATCAGGCATGATATGACAAAGCTTCTCACTGGCCAATCAACACGATGCACCGGTTCCAGAGAAGTCGTCATTGTGACAAACGTACTACCTATGCATGTGAGAAATAGAAAGCGCCACTGCACATTGAGTGCTTCAAGATATACCATGGACAGTAGAAAAGGAGATAAGACCGAATGAAAAAGGGCTGAAAAAGACAATAAAAGAAAAGGGTGAGGAGAAGCAGTACAACGGACTCTAGGAAGAAAAGAAAAGTTGATGAAAAAAGACAATCAAAATGACTGAAATGTTTTTGGAAAAGAAGGTCAATTAATTCAATACGTCCTGTATGACAGTAGGTCTGACTGATCGTAGTTCAAAACAGTGATGCACAAACTAATCTTGCACTTGGTTCTGAAGCCTAACTCTATGATATATATATATATATATATATATATATTTAAAAAGCGCCACTGGACAATGAGTGCTTATATATATAATTGTATTTTGTTCAGTGTAGGTCTCTACTTGAATGCATATTCTACAGGCTACCTCTTTCCTAAATGTTACCTTTATGTTCAGTGGGAATGAATCACACGACTGCTATACAGTTGTTAGTGAATGTTGCACTAAAATGTCACAATGACAATGTTACAATGAATATTGCACTAAAGTACAAGTTGAAATGTTACAATAAAGTTACAATATTAATGTTGCACTAAAGTAACAATGTTGAAATACGTTGATGGTTGTTGTCTTTTTGTCTTCGCTCTCAGTATTCATATCGTGTTGTATAAGGGTTTTTGATGTGTAAAATAGTGACACTAGAATGTGACGGGGCATTCTAGTGGCAATGCTGGGGACTGCCAGTGACAGAGTTTCAAATGTGTTAAAACTTCTTGATGCACCCATCCCGTTAGCGCGATCATTTTTGTCAACATCCTCTGAATTGCAGAGCACCAAATTCAAATTAAATTACAAAAAATATAGAATTTTCATGAAATCACAAGTGCAATATAGCAAAACACAGCTTAGCTTGTTGTTAGTCCACCTGGCATGTCCGATTTCATTTTTTGGGGGGGGCGAAAGCATACCAAGCGTTTATGTAAGGACATCTCTCTCAGTAGACAAACCACTCCAAACAGCTAGTAGCCAAGTTGATTGGTCACAAAAGTCAGAAAAGCAATAAAACGTAGCACTTACCTCAGATGATCTTCGGATGTTTGCACTCACGAGACTCCCAGTTACACAATAAATGTTCCTCTTGTTCCATAAAGATTATTTTTATATCCAAAATACCTCCATTTGGTTGGCGCGATATGTTCAGAAATCAACAGGCTCGAGCGGTCACGACATCGCAGACAAATTCCAAACAGTATCCGTAAAGTTCGTAGAAACATGTTAAATGTTTTTTATAATCAATCCTCAGGTTGTTTTTACAATATATAATCGATAATATTTCAACCGGGACTGTAGCTTCTTCAATAGGAGAGAGAGAGAAATTGTCTGCTCCAAGCAGTTGCGCATGCAAAACGCAGCTGGCACCTACAACCTACGCGATGTGATCTTTCTCGATAATTTTTCAAAATAAAAGCCTGAAAGTATGTCTAAAGACTGGTCACACCATGGGGAAGCCATGGGAAAAGGAATCTGGTTGATATCCCTTTAAATGGAGCAAAGGCAGGCAATGGAACAGAGAGCTTTCAGGAAAAACAGCACTTCCGGGTTGGATTTTCCCCAGGTTTTCGCCTGCAATATCAGTTCTGTTATACTCACAGACAATATTTTGACAGTTTTGAAACTTTAGAGTGTTTTCTATCCTAATCTGACAATTATATGCATATTCTAGATTCTGGGCCTGAGAAATAGGCAGTTTCATTTGGGTACGTTTTTCATCCAAACATCAAAATACTGCCCCATGGCCTCAAGAGGTTTAATAACTGGGTTGAGATATATAAGAACTTTGATAACTGCATAGGAGAAATATGTTAATTCAGTATACGTAATATTATCCCACCGGTCACATAAAAAACACTTTTTCACCTACTTTTCCATTAAAATAAAATAAAAATTATGCTTGATTACCTCAAAGGGTGACTAATGACACTTGATTTGGATATTTTTATGTCTGGGAAAAATGTGGGATTAAATGGGTTAAATCTCCAAATTCAAGGTTTACTTTTGTTCCACAGACCAGAGGGGAATACTACGATTGAAGCTATATCTACTCAGGGTTTTCTAAAGCTAGCCAGCTTCAATTAGCTTCACATTCCCATTCCTGCTGGCACACACACTGCTAAAACAGTTGACTTGAAAACAATAGTACACATTAACCGTGGCTTTGAGCCCCCCCCGCGTCAAGCATTTTCTTAGGGAAAACACCGTTCACTGCTGGTCCTCTGCTTGATTCAAATAATGCATAATGTGAAGAGGAGGATGATTATAATAATGCATATAAAATGTTATACATGTACAATTGAAGTCAGAAGTTTACATACACTTAGGTTGGAGTCATTACAACTCGTTTCTCAACGACTCCACAAATTTCAAAACTACAGTTTTGTAAAGTCAGTTAGGACATCTACTTTGTGCAAGTCATTTTTCCAACAATTGTTTACAGACAGATAAATTCACTTATAATTCACTTCATCAAAATTCCAGTGGGTCAGAACTTCACATACACTAAGTTGACTGTGCCTTTAAACAGCTTGTAAAATTACAGAAAACTATGTCATGGCTTTAGAAGCTTCTAATAGGCTAATAGACATCATTTGAGTCAATTGGAGGTGTACCTGTGGATGTATTTTGAGGCCTACCTTCAAACTCAGTGCCTCTTTGCTTGACACCATGGGAAAATCAAAAGAAATCAGCCAAGACATCAGAATAATTATTGTAGACCTCCTCAAGTCAGGTGCATCCTTGTGAGCAATTTCCAAACACCTGAAGGTACCACGTTCACCTGTACAAACAATAATACGCAAGTATAAACACCATGGGACCACGCAGCCATCATACCACTCAGGAGGGAGACGTGTTCTGTCTCCTAGAGATTAACATACTTTGGTGCGAAAAGTGCAAATCAATCCCAGAACAACAGCAAAATACCTTGTGAAGATGCTGAGGAAACAGGTACAAAAATATCTATATCCACAGAAAAACGAGTCCTATATCGACATAACCTGAAAGGCTGCTCAGCAAGGAAGAAGCCACTGCTCCAAAATCGCCATAAAAAGCCAGACTACAGTTTGCAACTGCACATGGGGACAAAGATCATACTTTTTGGAGAAATGTCCTCTGGTCTGATGAAACAAAAATAGAACTGTTTGGTCATAATGACCATTGTTATGTTTGGAAGAAAAATGGGGAGGCTTGCAAGTCTAAGAACACCATCCCAACCGTGAAGCACGGGGTGGCAGCATCATGCTGTAGGGGTGCTTTGCTGCAGGAGGGCCTGGTGCACAAAATAGAAGAAAGGAAAGGAAGGAAAATTATGGGGCTATAATGAAGCAACATCTCAAGACATCAGTCAGGACGTTAAAGCTTGGTCTGGTCGCAAATGGGTATTCCAAATGGACAATGACCTCAAACATACTTCCAAAGTTGTGGAAAAATGGCTTAAGGACAACAAAGTCAAGGTAGTGGAATGGCCATCACAAAGCCTTGACCTCAATTCCATAGAAAATGTGTTAGCAGAACTGAAAAAGCACGTGCGAGCAAGGAGGCATACAAACCTGACTCAGTTACACCAGCTCTGTCAGGAGGAATGGGCCAAAATTTACCCAAATTATTGTGGGAAGCTTGTGGAAGGCTATCCGAAACATTTGACCCAAGTGAAACAATTTAAAGGCAGTGCTACCAAATACTAATTGAGTCTATGTAAACTTCTGACCCACTGGGAATGTGATGACAGAAATAAAAGCTGAAATAAATAATTATCTTTACTATTACTCTGACATGTCACATTCTTAAATTAATGTGGTGATCCTAACTGATCTAAGACAGGGAATTTTTACCAGTATTAAATGTCAGGAATTGTGAAAACCTGAGTTTAAATGTATTTGGCGAAGGTGTATGCAAACTTCCGACTTCAACTGTAAGTGTAGCCTACACGTCTTTGTAATATAGCCTATAGTAGCAATTATTTTTTATAAAGCAGTGCCAGTAGCATGTACAAGAGGGACTCCAACAAGAAGTTTCTTATTAACCTTTTCACATGTGAGTTACAAATATCTCTAACGGTTCCCCAGCGTCAGTTTTTTTTGTGTACGTGATGTTATAACATGATCACTGTTCCAAAATGTTTTTGTTACATAACAGGGCAGTTACAAGAAAATTCCAACCCAAAACTATCTTTTGGTATTTTTTTCATTATTCCATTTTTAGCATAGTCCCAAAATGTTTTTATTTTGCCCACCAATCAAGTTTTCAAGATATGCAACTTTCAAAATACAGAAATCTTAGAAATGACGCAAAATGCGTGTGTGTATGCCTTTATAACCACGAACATGCAAGGTACTAATTTCAGCAACGTCAATTGTGCTTATGTAGTTACATTTTTCTATTAGCTTTGTAAAACAATGCTAATGGTGTCAGAGAAGCAGTAGTTTGTATTGCATCCTTTGAAGCAGCCCTGGCCTTATCATGACTGTGGCCTGTGTATTAATTTGGCCTGTTTAGCATAGCTCTGCTCTGCCCTGCTCTCTTGTGGAGCCCTTGTGGAGCTCTTCAGTTACTGTTTCTTACTGTCTTTTAGGGAGCCAATATCATGCAACACATTATTTGTATAGCAGTGTTATTATGTTACTTCATATTGTTTTATTGCTACATCTTCAAATTGTATTCTAATTACTTATAATTGCTCTTCATTCTGTAATTTCAGAAACCACACACACAAACATTTAGAATATTATTTGCTAACATCACAACTGAAAATCTGCCTTGCCGAAGATTGAGGCCAGCTCTGTGTGCTAGCAACATCGCACTGGGCACATATTCAATTCAACATCTATTGTACATTGCTTCAATGTAGTTTCATTGAAATGACACGGAAACAACGTTGATTCAACCAGTGTGTGTCCATCAGATATTTTTTGAGTTTCAATAAACTCCTCAAGATTGATCAGTTATACGTTGATATGTAGTGTCTGCGCTTGTTGCTGGCATGTCATGCCTAAGTTTGCTAATCTTGCCAATGAAAAATCATGAAAGTAATTGGCAATATCAGTGGGTTTTGTGATGAATGAGCCATCTGATTCAATGAATGATGGAGCTAAGTTTTCCTTTTTGCCCAAAATGTAATTTAAGGTCCTCTAAAGCTTTTTACTATCATTCTTTATATTATTTATCTTTATTTCATAGTGTAGTTTATTATTTTTATTCAGTTTAGTCACATGATTTCTCAATTTGCAGTATGTTTGCCAATCGGTTGTGCAGCTAGACTTATTTGCGATATCTTTTGCCTCATCAACTACACAATTTTTCAATTCCTCATTAATCCAAGGGGATTTAACAGTTCTTAGTCATTTTCTTAGTGGTTGAACAACAACAAGACCAAAAAGTTTTACTAGAGGTACAAAAATAGCAAAAAAAAGACTGACAACTGTAATTTCATTAGAAATATGCATAACCCATATTCCAATATTCATGTAGTGATTGAACATAACAAAAATGCATTCCCACCTCCCACCCCTAAAGGCATAGTACCATGGCAGGTCACCTGTCAAGTCAGTCAGTAATTGCTGCAGATGTGCTCATAGTGCTTGAGCATATGGTACTCCCCAAAGCATGGCTCAACACACAGGGGTGTGTCACAAGCTAAACACATGTACTTTGTCAACCTCCTCTGCTTCCTTCCCCTGGTGCTGGACAGGGCAGTGCAAATGCCTTGAGGGGCAGTTTGAAGGACTTTGGAGGGAAAAAAGGCATAGAGGGCTGTCTACAGCAGGACGGTCTCCAGATGCCAAGGGGTGTGGTGCTCCTCCAGCAGCTCTCACTGTACTTTTGGTAGATAATCACCTCACTATGGAGGAAAGGGAGTGGGGAGGATTAGGGAGTGGGTAGTTATGTGAGATATTGTCAATATAATTGCATACTGGAACTGTATGTGATTTAAAGGCGAATTGTATGTCCAATTACAAAAAACCTTGTCCAATAATCATGATTTATCAATAACCCAAGACCAGCTCAGCTAATCCCTACCATTTTGACAATGAGTCGTGATAACGCTGCATTAAATGTACATTATCCTAGAGGCGTTAGCAGACACAATGTAAGTAGCGTAATTTATGTTCCCCTAATTGCACTGAATACCTTTGTTAATCCTACAGCTATTGGATGCAGTAATCATGAGCCTATGAACCAGAGTTACAATGTTACCACTGAGGCGGTGTGCCCTGGTAGGAAGACCACTTTGTGTAGCTCACCCTGTACCATCAAGTCTACTTCTCAATAGCTTCGCTGTAAAGCATTAAAAACAATCAAGCAACCCTGAAAAGTGATAAAAAAATACCCCATAATAGCATGTGCAGCCTGAAAAACAAGATCCATGAAGTCAATAACTTGCTAGTAACAGATGACATTCATGTTCTGATTATCTCTGAAACTCACTTAGATAATACCTTTGATAGTGGTAGCAATACATTTATTCACTTTTATTTAACCAGGGAAAACACATTAAGACCTAGATCTCATTTGCAAATGTACACTGGGGACAATACAAAAAATAAAAACACTCACAATTTAAAACAATGAAATAAATATCAAATATTATATGAACAAACACATGTATCAATATAAAAAATTGCTAGCCTTTCTCCTAAACTGACCCAGAGAGAACACATCCAAATGACACGTTACTTGGAGATTATTCCACATGATAGGGGCCTGGCAGGAAAAGGCAGATTTACCCAACTCTGTAGATATACGTGGAGTCTCTAGCATTAACCAACATATTGCCCTTTTATTGTAATTCGAGTTTCTATATTTCAACAGTGATGTTAAGTAAATTGGTAGTTTATTGAGTAAGGCTTTATAAACGAAAACAGAATAATCAAGTGACCTGTATGTTTTTAGCGAGGTCCAACCAACCTCATGATAAAGGATGATGTAGCGATGTACGCTGAAAGTCGGGAAGCAAGTTCAAGGAGTGATAACATTTAATAAATAAATGAACAAAACAAGAAACACGAACAGCGCACCGACATAAAAAAGGAACAATGATGACTGGGGAAGAAACCAAAGGGAGTGACATATAAAGGGCAGGTAATCAAGGAAGTGATGGAGTCCAGGTCAGCGCCTAATGCTGGTGACAGGTGTGCGCCCTAACGAGCAGCCTGGTGACCTAGAGGCCGGAGAGGGAGCACACGTTGCGGCGGGTTCAATAGGATCCTATGCCAAAGCATGGGATCCTGAGGCCTGGGGCCTCCCAGGTAGCTCTGGCTCCAACAACTGGACCCGACATCACCCAAAACACAAAAACAACACTCCCTGATGCTTCCCTTTGATGAGTCGTCATTCGATGGACTCTGAAAGTTGGGAAGCAAGTTCAGGGAGTGATAGCAGATGAGTGTCATAAAGCGCTTAACGCTGGTGACAGGTGTGCGCCCTAACGAGCAGCCTGGTGACCTAGAGGCCGGAGAGCACACGTGACAGATGTGATGCAGTGGTGAGTGTCAAAATTGTCAGATGTTTTAAAACCAAGTGCGTTATGATGAATTATGTCCAAGTTCTTCAAAACACTGGTAGCTGCATTCATGTATATAATATTGCCATAATCTACACTACCGTTCAAAAGTTTGGGGTCACTTAGAAATGTCCTTGTTTGTGAAAGAAAAACAAATATTTGTCCATTAAAATAACATAAAAAATACTGTGTAAACATTGTTAATGTTTACACTGTCCCCTATTGTAGCTGGAAACGGCAGATTTTTTATGGAAAATCGACATAGGTGTACAGAGGCAAATTATCAGCAACCATCACTCCTGTGTTCCAATGGGACATTGTTTTAGCTAATTCATCATTAGAAAACCCTTTTGCAATTATGTTAGCACAGCTGAAAACTATTGTGCTGATTTAAGAAGCAATAAAACTTTCTATAGACCAGTTGAGTATCCGGAGCATCAGCATTTGTGGGTTCGATTACAGGCTCAAAATGGTTAGAAACAATTACTTTCTTCTGAAACTCATCAGTCTATTCTTGTTCTGAGAAATGAAGGCTATTCCATGCAAGAAATTACCAAGAAACTGAAGATCACGTACAACGCTGTGTACTACTCCTTTCACAGAACAGCGCAAACTGTCTCTAACCAGAATAGAAAGAGGAGTGGGAGGCCCTGGTGCACAACTGAGCAAGAGGACAAGTACATTAGAGTTTCTAGCTTGAGAAACCAACACCTCACAAGTCCTCAACTGGCCACGTCATTAAATAGTACCAGCAAAACACTAGTCTCAACGTCAACAGTGAAGAGGCGACTCCGGGATGCAGGCCATCACCCGATCTAAGCCAATCGTAGAGAGTTTCTGAATAAGTAAGGTGTGTCGATTGCCTTGAACATGTCAATGAAGAGGGCAGCACCATGTTTGTTTGTATCTAAACAATTTATGACATCATTTAAAACCATAGAAGTAACAGAGATGGGACTATGACCTGGTCTAAACCCTGACTGTTTTACATTTAGAAAATATGTAGCAGATTAAAGGGATCTAAGCTGAGTATTAATCGATGATTCCAGGATTTTTGCTGGGCAAGATTTTGGAAACGACTGATAATTATTTAGATAACTCGGGTTGCCACCTTTATGTACAGGAAGTACATTGACCGCCTTCCAAACTCTAAGGATGCTACTTGATATAATTGTCAAGTTAAAAATGTGTTAATGCTTCTGCAATCAATGGAGCAGAAAGCTGCAATAAGAAGGGATCAAGCATATAGAGTAGATTTTTTCATAAGTAGTTGTTCCAATACATCAGAAGTAGACAGTTGCTCCAGAGAGTACAAGGATTCACTGGGGGTTGTCTGGTACTCTATAAAGTCGACTAACGGCTGGGAGAGGGACGAGCAGTTTAGTGACTGATCCGGGTCTATTAAGCCAAGATTTCTATTAAACAAAAAAACGGTGGACATAACATGTTAATTAAAAGCATGACCATGATCTCTTTTTTTAAAATAATGATGTCAGAGTTCAGTAGAACTTGCTTGGGTAGGGAAGGACTGGAATTTCCATGCTTTAGCACCTTAACTGTATTCCAAACTTTAGATGGATCACCAGCAGAGAGTCTGACAAAACTTAGGAAGTAGCTTGATTTAGACTTTTTAACTAAGGATGTGCATTTATTTCTCAGTTGCCGGAAAAGCTGCCAGTCCACAACAGCATCAGTTAGTCTAGCTTTGGCCCAGGCATGATTTCTTGTTCAAAAGATATCTGAAAGTTCTGTAGAAAACCAGGGATTTACCCTAGCCAGGTCATTATAAACTTGATGATTAAGTAAGTCAAGAGATTTCATAGGAATAGAAATTAAGTTATCAAACCTTGCCCCGATGGGCCTGCAGCTGCATCTATTTGGTGGCTGTTTATATCCAATGAAATGAAGACAGGGATAATGTAGATTTCCTTGACTTGACTAGAGTATTTAACATCAGAAACAATTTGATGTGTGATGATGGTTGGGATAACCTGGGTAGAATGTGGGTTATATCCCAGTCAGTCTCTTAGAGCAGCCTTAAAATGACCTTGCAATGTATAAGCCACGAGATAGTTTGGGTGAATTCTGTCTTCTTTGTAGAATCTTTTCCCTTTCCAATAAGTGTCAAAGTTATCAATACAGATAACACTGACAGAGTTACAATACCTCTTTAGCCAGACCTGAAGTGATAGCAACCTACTGAATCTACTGTATCCATGTCCCACCATGGGTATGGAACCCGATATAATGAGACGCTTGTTTAGGTATTTCAGTTTTGCAATTAGTTCCATGAAGTCACTTTTAAGCAGTTCAGAGCTGGCCAACTTAGTATCATTACATCCCACATGTACTATAACAGTATCCGTCTGTGGATTTTGCCTAATGGCTTTAGGAAGTTGTGTAGTGATATCCTTAACTTTGCCTCCGTATAGCATAGGATTTTAATCCCTGGCAAGGAGATGTTCCTTACCATTGAGCTTCCAATGATGAGCGCCGGTTGGATCCCGCCGCTACCGTATCAGTGACAGGAGCCGCAGAAATCTGCTGGGGATAAGGCTGTGTAGATTCCGATTGCCTGGGGGGAATCACCAGCCGCCCAGCATCCTGAACACTAGAGCCCATAGTGTAGCACATAGTGGAGGTGGTCATCAGTGTAGAAACTACAGCATCTGTGTACCCGGTGTATGTACGCCCCGAGGAAGACATCGGGGACAGTGGGTCGTCAGTGTAGAAGCTACAGAATCTACGTACCTGGTGTCTGTACGCACTGAGTCACATTCATGCACTTGACACATTCATGAAATTGCTTATTCCAGTTACTAATAAGCACACACCCATTAAGAAAATGACTGTAACAACTGTTAAATCCCCTTGGATTGATGAGGAATTGAAAAATTTGATGGGGTTTAAGGTATGGTAAATAAGTCTAGCAGCCCAACTGATTGGCGAACGTACTGCAAATTGAGAAATCATGTGACTAAGCTAAATAAAATAAAATAAAATCAAATCAAATTTTATTTGTCACATACACATGGTTAGCAGATGTTAATGCGAGTGTAGCGAAATGCTTGTGCTTCTAGTTCCGACAATGCAGTAATAACCAACAAGTAATCTAACTAACAATTCCAAAACTACTGTCTTGTACACAGTGTAAGGGGATAAAGAATATGTACATAAGGATATATGAATGAGTGATGGTACAGAGCAGCATAGGCAAGATACAGTAGATGGTATCGAGTACAGTATATACATAATGAAACCTAAGATGACCTGGGGTACTAATGTAAGAAATAACACGTAAAAAAACAAAAAACTGCATAGTTTCCTAGGAACGCGAAGCGAGGCGGCCATCTCTGTCGACGCCGGAAGTAGAATGAACTATACAATGAAACAAAGATCAATTACATAAAGATTGATAGTAAAAAGCTTTGGAGCACCTTAAATAACATTTTTGGGAAAAAAGCCAACTCGGCTCCATCATTTATTGAATCAGATGGCTCATTTATCACAAAACCCACTGATATGCCAAAAACTTCAATAACTTTTTCATTGGCAAGATAAATAAACTTAGGGATGACATGCCAGCAACAAACGTTGACACTACACATCTAAGTATATCTGACCAAATTATGAACGACAGGAATTGCAGCTTTGAATTCCGTAAAGTCAGTATGGAAGAGGTGAATTTTTTTTGTCTTTAAACAATGACAAGCCACCAGGGTCTGACAATCTGGATGGAAAATTACTGAGTATAATAGTGGACAATATTGACACTCCTATTTGCCATTTATTCAATTTAAGCATACTAGAAAGTGTGTGCCCTCATGCCTGGCTGGAGGGAAGCTAAAGTCATTCCGCTACCCAAGAATAGTAAAGCCCCCTTTACTCTCTCAAATAGCCGACTAATCAGCCTGTTACCAACCCTTAATGAACTTCTGGAAAATGTTTTTTGACCAGATACAATGCTATTTCACAATAAACAAATTGACAACAGACTTTCTGCACGCATATAGGGAAGGACACTCAACAAGCGCGGCACATACACAAATGACTGCTGATTGGTTGAGAGAAATTGATGATAAAATTATTGTGGGGGCTGTCTTGTTAGACTTCAGTGCGGCTTTTGACACTATCAATTATAGTCTGCTCCTGGAAAAATATATATGTTATGGCTTTACACCCCTTGCTATAATACGGCTAAAGAGTTACTTGTCTAACGGAACACAGAGGATGTTCCTCAATGGAAGACTCTCAAACATAATCCAGGTAGAAGCAGGAATTCTCTAGGGTAGCTGTTTAGGCCCCTTGCCTTTTTCAATCTTCACTATCAACATGCCACTGGCTTTGAGTAAGGCAACTGTGTCTATCTACCAAGGGAATTCTCTTCGATTATAATCACAGCCGTGTATATTCCCCCCCAGTCAGACACATCGATGGCTCTGAACGAACTTTGTTTGACTCTTTGCAAACTGGAATCCATGTATCCGGAGGCTGCATTCATTGTAGCTGGGGATTTTAACAAGGCTAATCTGAAAACAAGACTCCCTAAATTGTATCAGCATTCGATTGCGCAACCAGGCCTGGAAAAACCTTGGATCATTGCTATTCTAACTTCCGCGACGCATATAAGGCCCTGCCCAGCTCTCCTTTCGGAAAAGCTGATCACGCCTCCATTTTGTTGATCCCTGCCTACAGACAGAAACTAAAACAAGAGGCTCCCGCGCTGAGGTCTGTTCAACGCTGGTCCGACCAATCTGATTCCACAGTCCAAGACTGCTTCCATCAAGTGGACTGGGATATGTTTCGTATTGCGTCAGACAACAACATTGACGAATACGCTGATTCGGTGAGCGAATTCATTAGAACGTGCGTTGAAGATGTCGTTCCCATAGCAACGATTAAAACATTCCCAAACCAGAAACCGTGGATTGATGGCAGCATTCGCGTGAAACTGAAAGCGCGAACCACTGCTTTTAATCAGGGCAAGGTGACCGGAAACATGACCGAATACAAACAGTGTAACTATTCCCTCCGCAAGGCAATCAAACAAGCTAAGCGTCAGTATAGAGACAAAGTAGAATCTCAATTCAACGGCTGAGACACAAGAGGTATGTGGCAGGGTCTACAGTCTATCACGGATTACAAAAAGAAAACCAGCCCTGTCACGGACCAGGATGTCTTGCTCCCAGGCAGACTAAATAACTTTTTTGCCCGCTTTGAGGACAATACAGTGCCACTGACACGGCCCGCAACTAAAACATGCGGACTCTCCTTCACTGCAGCCGACTTGAGGAAAACATTTAAACGTGTCAACCCTCGCAAGGCTGCAGGCCCAGAAGGCATCCCCAGCCACGCCCTCAGAGCATGCGCAGACCAGCTGGCTGGTGTGTTTACGGACATATTCAATCAATCCCTATCCCAGTCTGTTGTTCCCACATGCTTCAAGAGGGCCACCATTGTTCCTGTTCCCAAGAAAGCTAAGGTAACTGGGCTAAACAACTACCGCCCTGTAGCACTAACTTCCGTCATCATGAAGTGCTTTGAGAGACTAGTCAAGGACCATATCACCTCCACCCTACCTGACACCCTAGACCCACTCCAATTTGCTTACCGCCCAAATAGGTCCACAGACGATGCAATCTCAACCACACTGCACACTGCCCTAACCCATCTGGACAAGAGGAATACCTATGCGAGAATGCTGTTCATCGACTACAGCTCGGCATTTAACACCATAGTGCCCTCCAAGCTCGTCATCAAGCTCGAGACCCTGGGTCTCGACCCCACCCTGTGCAACTGGACATCCTGACGGGCCGCCCCCAGGTGGTGAGGGTAGGCAACAACATCTCCACCCCGCTGATCCTCAACACTGGGGCCCCACAAGGGTGCGTTCTGAGCCCTCTCCTGTACTCCCTGTTCACCCACGACTGCTTGGCCACGCACGCCTGAAACTCAATCATCAAGTTTGCGGACGACACAACAGTGGTAGGCTTGATTACCAACAACGACGAGACGGCCAACAACGATGAGAGGTGAGGGCCCTCGGAATGTGGTGTCAGGAAAATAACCTCACACTCAACGTCAACAAAACTAAGGATATGATTGTGGACTTCAGGAAACAGCAGAGGGAACACCCCCCTATCCACATCGATGGAACAGTAGTGGAGAGGGTAGTAAGTTTTAAGTTCCTCGGCGTACACATCACAGACAAACTGAATTGGTCCACCCACACAGACAGGATTGTGAAGAAGGCGCAGCAGCACCTCTTCAACCTCAGGAGGCTGAAGAAATTCAGCACTCACAAAAGCACTCACAAACTTCTACAGATGCACAATCGAGAGCATCCTGTCGGGCTGCATCCTAGTCGTCGTGTCCCAGTGGCAAGCGCCGGGGACAAACTCCTGGTACGGCAACTGCTCCGCCCACAACCGTAAGGCTCTCCAGAGGGTAGTGAGTTCTGCACAACGTATCACCGGGGGCAAACTACCTGCCCTCCAGGACACCTACACCACCCGATGTCACAGGAAGGCCATAAAGATCATCAAGGACAACAACCACCCGAGCCACTGCCTGTTCACCCCGCTATCATCCAGAAGGCGAGGTCAGTACAGGTGCATAAAAGCTGGGACCGAGAGACTGAAAAACAGCTTCTATCTCAAGGCCATCAGACTGTTAAACAGCCACCACTAACATTGAGTGGCTGCTGCCAACACACTGACTCAACTCCAGCCACTTTAATAATGGGAATTGATGGGAAATTATGTAAAATATATCACTAGCCACTTTAAACAATGCTACCTAATATAACGTTTACATACCCTACGTTATTCATCTCATATGTATACATATATACTGTACTCTATATCATCTACTGCATCTTTATGTAATACATGTATCACTTGCCACTTTAAATATGCCACTTTGTTTACATACTCATCTCATATGTACAGTGCCTTGCGAAAGTATTCGGCCCCCTTGAACTTTGCGACCTTTTGCCACATTTCAGGCTTCAAACATAAAGATATAAAACTGTATTTCTTTGTGAAGAATCAACAACAAGTGGGACACAATCATGAGGTGGAACGACATTTATTGGATATTTCAAACTTTTTTAACAAATCAAAAACTGAAAAATTGGGCGTGCAAAATTATTCAGCCCCTTTACTTTCAGTGCAGCAAACTCTCTCCAGAAGTTCAGTGAGGATCTCTGAATGATCCAATGTTGACCTAAATGACTAATGATGATAAATACAATCCACCTGTGTGTAATCAAGTCTCCGTATAAATGCACCTGCACTGTGATAGTCTCAGAGGTCCGTTAAAAGTGCAGAGAGCATCATGAAGAACAAGGAACACACCAGGCAGGTCCGAGATACTGTTGTGAAGAAGTTTAAAGCCGGATTTGGATACAAAAAGATTTCCCAAGCTTTAAACATCCCAAGGAGCACTGTGCAAGCGATAATATTGAAATGGAAGGAGTATCAGACCACTGCAAATCTACCAAGACCTGGCCGTCCCTCTAAACTTTCAGCTCATACAAGGAGAAGACTGATCAGAGATGCAGCCAAGAGGCCCATGATCACTCTGGATGAACTGCAGAGATCTACAGCTGAGGTGGGAGACTCTGTCCATAGGACAACAATCAGTCATATATTGCACAAATCTGGCCTTTATGGAAGAGTGGCAAGAAGAAAGACATTTCTTAAAGATATCCATAAAAAGTGTTGTTTAAAGTTTGCCACAAGCCACCTGGGAGACACACCAAACATGTGGAAGAAGGTGCTCTGGTCAGATGAAACCAAAATTGAACTTTTTGGCAATAATGCAAAACGTTATGTTTGGCGTAAAAGCAACACAGCTGAACACACCATCCCCACTGTCAAACATGGTGGTGGCAGCATCATGGTTTGGGCCTGCTTTTCTTCAGCAGGGACAGGGAAGATGGTTAAAATTGATGGGAAGATGGATGGAGCCAAATACAGGACCATTCTGGAAGAAAACCTGATGGAGTCTGCAAAAGACCTGAGACTGGGACAGAGATTTGTCTTCCAACAAGACAATGATCCAAAACATAAAGCAAAATCTACAATGGAATGGTTCAAAAATAAACATATCCAGGTGTTAGAATGGCCAAGTCAAAGTCCAGACCTGAATCCAATCGAGAATCTGTGGAAAGAACTGAAAACTGCTGTTCACAAATGCTCTCCATCCAACCTCACTGAGCTCGAGCTGTATTGCAAGGAGGAATAGGAAAAAATGTCAGTCTCTCGATGTGCAAAACTGGTAGAGACATACCCCAAGCGACTTACAGCTGTAATCACAGCAAAAGGTGGCGCTACAAAGTATTAACTTAAGGGGCTGAATAATTTTGTACGCCAATTTTTCAGTTTTTGATTTGTTAAAAAAGTTTGAAATATCCAATAAATGTTGTTCCACTTCATGATTGTGTCCCACTTGTTGTTGATTCTTCACAAAAAAATACAGTTTTATATCTTTATGTTTGAAGCCTGAAATGTGGCAAAAGGTCGCAAAGTTCAAGGAGGCCGAATACTTTCGCAAGGCACTGTACTATGTTCTTACAAAAAAAAGTTTTAAATTATCTAGTAC
The DNA here is from genome assembly GCF_045791955.1 of Oncorhynchus clarkii lewisi. Lineage (NCBI taxonomy): Eukaryota > Metazoa > Chordata > Actinopteri > Salmoniformes > Salmonidae > Oncorhynchus > Oncorhynchus clarkii. The sequence goes on along the minus strand of NC_092150.1, from coordinate 49,784,547 downwards.
AGCCATTAACCTATCTAGCGCAGGCTAGATTGCCTAGCGGAACCCCTCAACAATATTCCGCTGAAAAGGCAGTGCGAGAAATTCACAAATATTTTTAGAAATATGTAACTTTCACACCTTAACAAGTCCAATACAGCAAATGAAAGATAAACTTCTTGTTAGTAATCTACCCATCGTGTCCGATTTCAAAAAGACTTTACAGCGAAAGCACAACATATGATTGTGTTAGATCACCGCCAAGTCAAAAAAACACAGCCATTTTTCCAGCCAAAGATAGGAGTCACAAAAAGCAGAAATATAGATAAAATTAATCACTAACCTTTGATGATCTTCATCAGATGACACTCATAGGACATCATGTTACACAATACATTTATGTTTTGTTTGATAATGTGCATATTTACATCCAAAAATCTCAGTTTACATTGGCGCGTTACATGCGGTAATGGTCTGATTCCAAAACATCCTGTGATTTTGCAGAAGTATTCATAATAAACATTGATAAAAGATACAAGTATTATTCACAGAATTAAAGATAGACTTCTCCTTAACTTCTTGACGCTACCCATCCCTTTAGCGGGATAATTGTCATCAACAACCGCTGAATAGCATAGCGCCACATTCACATAATATTACTACAAATATTATATTCATGAAATCACAAGTGCAATATTGCAAAACACAGCTTAGTCTTTTGTTAATCCACCTGTCGTCTCAGATTTTGAAAATACGTTTTACAGCAAAAGCAATCAAAGCGTTTGTGTAAGTTTATCGATCGCTCGACAAAACATTAAGTACACTTAGCATCAAGTAGCTCGGTCACGAAAATTAAAAAAGCAATCAAGTTAATTGTTTATCTTTGATAATCTTCTGATATTTTCACTCACGAGACTCCCGTTACACATTAAATGTTCCTTTTGTTCCATAAAGGTTATTTTTAAATCCAAAATACCTTTGTTTGGCGGGTTATGTTCAGAAATCCACAGGGAAGAGCGGTCACGACAAAGCAGAATAAAATTCCAAATAATATGTGAATGTCCACAGAAAAATGTCAAACATTTTTTATAATCAATCCTCAGGTTGTTTTTAAAATATATAATCGATAATATATCAATCTCAAATGTCTTTATCAGTAGGAGAGAGAAAGGCAATGGCTGTCCGAACTCTGTTGCGCGAGCTAAACTCATGTGGCCACCTGACGCGATGTTATCTTTCTGGCTCATTTTTCAAAATAAAAGCCTGAAACTATGTCTGAAGACTATGGACACCTTGGGGAAGCTACAGGAAAGGGAATCTGGTTGACATCCCTTTAAATGGAGCAAAGGGAGGCTATGGAACATGGTGTTTTCAAAATAGAAGCTACTTCCTGGTTTTATTTTTCTCAGGGTTTCGCCTGCAATATCAGTTCTGTTATACTCACAGACAATATTTTGACAGTTTTGGAAACTTTAGAGTGTTTTCTATCCTAAGCTGTCAATTATATTCTAGCATCTGGTCCTGAGAAATAGGCCGTTCACTTTGGGAACGTTATTTTTCCAAAAATAAAAATAGTGCCCCCTAGTTTCAAGGGGTTAAAGACTTTACAATTTTGTTTCATACGAAGAAGAACTCTGTTATTACTTATAATTGATTTAGTGTTGTTTACACTGTTCAATTCGGGCAGAGAAATTATATTGTAATTTAACAGCACCTGTTCGTCATGCAACATTATCGCTTGAGCTTTGACAATGATTTACACGAGGTCTAATTCACATGACATGCCTAAAATACTTATAGTTGAAGTCGGAAGTTTACATTAGAGGTCGACCGATTATGATTTTTCAAAGCCGATACCGATTATTGGAGGAACAAATAAGCCGATACCGATTGATTGGCAGATTTTTTTAAATGTATTTGTAATAATGACAATTACAATAATACTGAATGAACACTTATTTAACTTAATATAATACATCAATAAAATCAATTTAGCCTCAAATAAATAATGAAACATGTTCAATTTGATTTAAATAATGCAAAACAAAGTGTTGGAGAAGAAAGTAAAAGTGCAATATGAGCCATGTAAAAAAGCTAATGTTTAAATTCCTTGCTCAGAACATGAGAACATATGAAAGCTGGTGGTTCCTTTTAACATGAGTCTTCAATATTCCCAGGCAAGAAGTTTTAGGTTGTAGTTATTATAGGAATTATAGGACTATTTCTCTCTATACCATTTGTATTTCATTAACTTTTGACTATTGGATGTTCTTATAGTTTTGCCAGTGTAACAGTATAGCTTCCGTCCCTCTCCTCACTCCTACCTGGGCTCGACCCAGGAACACAACGACAACAGTCACCCTCGAAGCAGAGTAAGGGGAACAACTACTCCAAGTCTCAAAGCGAGTGACGTTTGGAACGCTATTAGTGTGCACCCCGCTAACTAGCCAGCCATTTCACATCGGTTACACCAGCCTAATCTTGGGAATTGATAGGCTTGAAGTCATAAACAGCTAGTGGCAAACACACGAAAGTGCTGTTTAGAATGAATGCTTACGAGCCTGCTGGTGCTTACCGTCGCTCAGTCAGACTGCTCTATCAAATCATAGACTTAATTATAACATAATAACACTCAGAAATACGAGCCTTAGGTCATTAATATGGTCGAATCCGGAAACTATCATCTCGAAAACAAAGACGTTTATTCTTTCAGTGAAATACGGAATTGTTCGGTATTTTATCTAACGGGTGGCATCCATCAGTCTAAATATTACTGTTACATATCATCAACCATGTGTAGTTAACTAGTGATTATGATTGATTGATTGTTTTTTATAAGATACGTTTATTGCTAGCTAGCAACTTACCTTGGTTTACTGCATTCGCGTAACAGGCAGTCTCCTCTTGGAGTGCAATGAGAGGCAGGTGGTTAGAGCAGTGTGGTTAGAGGTTAGAGCGTTGGACTAGTTAACTGTAAGGTTGAATCATCCGAGCTGAAAAGGTAAAAATCTGTCGTTCTGTCCCTGAACGAGGCAGGTTACCCACCGTTCCTAGGCCGTCATTGAAAATAAGAATGTGTTCTTAACTGACTTGCCTAGTTAAATAAAGGTGTAAAAAATATATATATATATATATTTTAAAAATCTGCCAAATCGGTGTCCAAAAATACAGATTTCCGATTGTTATGAAACTTGAAATCGGCCCTAATTTATCGGCAATTCCGATTAATCGGTCGACCTCTAGTTTACATACACTTAGGTTGGAGTCATTAAAACTTTTTCAACCACTTCACATTTTCTTGTTGACAAACTCTAGTTTTGGCAAATCAGTTAGGACATTTACTTTGTGCATAACACAAGTCATTTTTCCACAAGTTGTTACCAGACAGATTATTTTACTTATAATTCACTGTATCACAATTCCAGTGAGTCAGAAGTTCACATACACTAAGTTGACTGTGCCTTTAAAAAGCTTGGAAAAATCCAGAAATGATGGCTTTAGTAGCTTGTGATAGGCTAATTCACATCATTTGAGTAAATTGGAGGTGTACCTGTGGATGTGTTTCAAGGCCTACCTTCAAACTTAGTGTCTCTTTGCTTGACATCATGGGAAAACAAATAAAATCAGCCAAGACCTTAGAAAGAAAATTGTAGAACTCCACAAGTCTGGTTAATCCTTGAGGGCAATTTCCAAACACCTGAAGGTACCACGCTCATCTGTACAAACAATAATATGCGACCATGCAGCCGTCATACCGCTCAGGAAGGAGACGCGTTCTGTCTCCTAGAAAATAATGTACTTTGGTGCGAAAAGTGCAAATCAATCCCAGAACAACAGCAAAGGACCTTGTGGAGATGCTGGGGAAAACAGGTATAAAGTATCTATATCCAGAGTAAAACGAGTCCTATATCGACATAACCTGAAAGGCCGCTCAGCAAGGAAGAAACCACTGCTCCAAAACCGCCATATAAAATCCAGACTACGGTTTGCAACTGCACATAGGGACAAAGATCGCACTTTTTGGAGAAATGTCCTCTGGTCTGAAACAAAAATAGAACTGTTTGGCCATAATGACCATCGTCATTTTTGGAGAAAAAAGGTTGAGTCTTGCAAGCCGAAGAACACCATCCCATCCATGAAGCACGGGTTGGCAGCATCATGTTGTAGGGGTGTATTGCTGCAGGAGGGACTGGTGCACTTCACAAAATAGATGGTGTCATGAGGTAGGACAATTATGTGGATATATTGAAGCAACATCTCAAGACATCAGTTAATAAGTTAAAACTTGGTAGCAAATGAGTCTTCCAAATGGACAAGCATACTTCCAAAGTTGTCCCAAAAATGGCTTAAGGACAACAAAGTTAAAGGTATTGGAGTGGCCATCACAAAGCCCTGACCTCAATCCTATAGAAAATGTGTGGGCAGAACTGACAAAGCGTGTGCGAGCAAGGAGGCACCCATTCCTCTGTCAGGAGGAATGGCCAAAATTCACCCAACTTATAGTGGGAAGCTTGTGGAAGGCTACTTTAAACATTTTACCGAAGTTAATCAATTTAAAGGCAATGCTACCAAATACTAATTGAGCATATGTAAACTTCTGACCCACTGGGAATGTGATGAAAGAAATAGAAGCTAAAATCAATAATTCTCTCTACTATTATTCTGACATTTCACATTCTTAAAATAAAGTTAAATGTCAGGAATTGTGAAAAACAAAGTTTAAATGTACTTGGCTAAGGTGGATGTAAACTTCCGACGTCAACTGTATATCCACTAGGCCAGTAAATAATCACATTTTTCCTATAGATTATTTAATTAACCTATCCCTTTGGGAACATGCAAAAGCGATTTGGAGTTGTTGAACGTGAGTGACAAAATGTAATAAAATTGAATTTGAATGAACGGAATGAGGAGGATGAAGAAGAAGAGGCTGATTGAATTTACAACAATAGTGTAAGAATTGCTCTTACTCTCTCCCACGAGCACACAAAAAATACCACTTTGTAAGATAACTTGACTGTAGCCTATTACTTACCAAAACTGTTGTTACACTAAGGTTTTAATTCTAAGAGAAACTAAAATGTTATGCCATTATATATTTAAAATATATGTGTTGACTGAATATAAGGAAGTGATATCTGATAAATTAATTAAGTTGATGGCGAAGCCATAAAGCATCGGCTACTAAGCACAGATTAATAAAACATAAAAAGGTTTTTCTTATTTCCAAGACCTGAGCAATTTAATGTATGTGTTTTATTTATGACATTTAGTTGCGGAATGTTACCAAATAGATAACAACAATAGAAATAATAATCTGGTGGCATTGGTAGAGTCAGGCGGAGAATGGAGTGAAGGTGCACTGTACCGTAATATGCAACAACGCTGTGGGTCAAGTTTAAATGGTTTAGGAGCCTTTTCAATAAATTGGAATACAAAAGAAGCCATCCACACTTGATGGCCTATCAGCAGGACAATAGACTCTTGCCCGAGTTTAGGAAATTTACATGTATTAATGGATGTTTATGAGGCATGCCACTTCACCATCACATGCACTGTTTATAACCACATCTGGATGTATCCTTGACAATTACTATAGGAATAAATATCACTGACTGAAAAAGATATTAGCATAAAGTAGACTAATGCAATTGAAGGCATCAAATTGTTGCCTTCTTGAAACACCCAAAGTCATCCAATTGTTATAATAGGATTTGAAACATTAGCCTACCCGAGTGTGGTCAACTATTTCAGCACCGTTTCACGCTGCTTTGATACAAGAATTGGGACTGGTCTTGATTAATCAATCAATTTTTATTTTCACTGAATCTCCGTTTTGATATTGGTTATCCTACAATTAGGCTGTGGAAATGTTGCTCTTTACGAGCCAAGGCCTACTCCCAACCAACCGATCACTTTGTACAGCACGGAAACCCTAAGGCCTACCTAGGCTACTATAAAATGCATTTTCATTTTTATTGGAATAGAAACACCATAATATTAATCCATTTAATTAAGCTACATTGCTAACAGTATAAACAGCCCAACAAATACAATTATAATTTACAAATACATTTAAATCAATACCATATATTCTGTTCTCACAAAAAAAGGTTTTAATGTCTCTAATGCAGACAATATTAAAAACAGTAAAATGCATTTGTGAATTCAATCGCTTTAGTTGATGTTGCAGATTATTAATTGTTTAATTATTAAATTCTCCCTTTTGTTATTTTGTTTTTAGAACTAAAATGCTTGAATGTATTTCAATTCATGTATGATGTGTTTGCTGTGTAATGACATGCACAAATGAATGGTTGATATTGGTTGATATACTGTATATTGAAGTAGGCCTGTATGCCAATATATAAGTTATGCTAAAACAGCTACAGTAAACAGGACTCTTAGGTCTACAGCTCCATGTCATTTCAATAACTTAGCTTCAACAAAAACCTTGAACACACCTGTCCCTGACTTTTCTTAAATATGTGTATTTTACACTAGTAGTAGACCTACATTGAGATAAATATCATAAAAGACTAAAACTTTCTGAGCATTTCATCCTCAAAGCACCATGTGCTATAGTAGCTGAGGCTGCGCCATGCCAATGAAATTAACTTGTTCATTTAGCAGACATCACATGCTTATAGTCCCCAGCCCTTTATAATATGAATATGATGTAATATAACAGAATGCAATGCAAATTATATTTTCCCCAAATTGGTATTTGCTGATTGTCATCAGTAGGCATGGAGCTGTGGTTATTCTTGGACAACATGTTTTAATAGAGACCATCTGTAAAATATTTTGTGTTGTTTGGCAAAACTATGTTAATTAAAAACGTTGGAATATTTTATTTCGGATAGGGTATAGCAATCAAAACGTTTGGCCTGCATGGACCTCTGCAAGACTATATGGAAAAGTAAGCAAGCAGCAACAAGCTTCATAAAGACACCCTCAAAGATGCCCTCTGGTGGCCAAACTAGCATCAATGACAACAATGGCTGACAATAAAATACTATGATGTCATGGACTCCAACATGCCATAACATTGCGCAGCATCCCGTAAGCTGTCCTGCGGTGTGATGCAACTTTTAAATCTGGACCAATTGTAGGTCATTTGATAGCACAAAGGTCTGACCAAATGCTGATGTCAGGCTGGGCATTTCTTATTTTGTGTTAGGGGTCATTAAGGTTGGCGGTAGCATTGTTGACAAAATGACAGGCATCGCAGCAGAACTAGGAAGCGGTCTTGGGAAAAGAAGCAAACAAGGGATTTGCAAACATAGGATCTGCGCTCCAGTATTCCTTTAGGGATTTCTTCAGAAGGACTGTCACCAGGAAGGTATACATTTCCCCTTCACTCCTGGCTCTCCCTCCTCCTGTAGCTCCAAGGCGTCCTCCAATAACCAACTCCTCTGTTTAAAACATTCTGCCTCAGAAGGAGATGGCAAGGGCCTTTGGACTCCAGACTGGAACTCATAAAACGCCGTCCAGCTACTGCAGACCTACCGTACTTCACCCACTATTGGTCTGCCACCATCACCACCAGCATCTTTAGAGGGACCTGGGACTTTGTCGGTGGGCAAGGTTTCTTAAATTAAGGGTACTCAATGGCCACAGGGTTGGGGGGGCAGCTCCTCACTCCCACTGACAGAGTCTGATTATTTACTTTCATACTCAGACTCATTGTCAGAACTGACAAAAATCACCCGAATTTGTGAGTGGTCTCCCTTTGAAAGACATTGCTAATGCTACAGCTTAGCCCACTAGCTACATACACTACCGTCCAAAAGCCAGTTTGTGCTGTTCTGTGAAGGGAGTAGCACACAGCGTTGTATGAGAACTTCAGTTTCTTGGCAATTTTTCACATGGAATAGCCTTAATTTCTCAGAACAAGAATAGACTGACGAGTTCCAGAAGAAAGTTTTTTGTTTCTGGCCATTTTGAGCCTGTAAACGAACCCACAAATGCTGATGCTCCAGATACTCAACAAGTCTTGAGAAAGACAGTTTTACTGCTTCTTTAATCAGGACAACAGTTTTCAGCTGTGCTAACATAACTGCAAAAGGGTTTTCTAATGATCAATTAGCCTTTTAAAATGATAAACTTGGATTAGCTAACACAACGTGCCATTGGAACACAGGAGTGATGGTTGCTGATAATGGGCCTCAGTACATAAACAACAACCTGACAGAATTCAAATATAAATGTGAGTTATAGATCTGTCAGTCTCATAGAAAGTCTGATAAGCGGTAGATCTGTTCTATGAGCACTGTTTCTATGATTATGTTTAGCATCTTTTTACTTTAGGTTTTGTACACCAACTTCAAACAGCAAAAAATATTACATTTTTGGTTGTTGAAAATATATTCCACAGCGGATTAGATTGTACAATGCTTTTTGTGTTATCTGAAATTAGGCAAACACGTAAAGGTTTTAGCAACAGGCCTTTTAAGCATTTCACTTTCAACTAATAGCAGCTCTGACGGTCTCTTTCTTGGGATATAGTTAAAGAATGGGTCTTCTAATTCCAATGCAAGTATGATCTTGCTTCCACACAACGTTCTCACTCCAACACAGTTTTGTCAACATATGGAGAAAATCGTTTTGCTAGGTTTTTGAATGTCCGCTTCCTGTGGCATGTAAGGCGGCTGTTAAGAGACACATCACCTGGTGGGCAGCTTTGATGTACACTTTGAGGATTAAATTATTTTTTCTGAAGGCGAAGTGTTTTTCAGCCTAGTCCAAGAAAGTAGAGGATATTTTGTTTCCTGCAGCATGTTTTAGCGAACCAACATAATTGAATCTAAAATGAACTTTTCACAGTTCTGTGTAAAGACAGGCTTACTAACAAAGACCCAGCAAAGTTAGAATGTAAATAGGCTGCACCCAGTGCCTTTTCTAGGCTTAAGCAACATAAGCATCTGCTTAGGGCCCCACAGCTGCTAGGGGGCCCCCTACCAAAAAACATAATTTCGGGGTCTCAACTCACTGTCAGTTAAGAATTTTTTTATAGATTGCTAGAAAAGTTTGTTGTAATCATGGCAGAATTACTGACTTGGCCCAGAGACCGTGGCCCCCATTGATTTTGTTAGTCACTCAGATATCGTATGAAAATGGCATAAGTCATGGTAAAATGCGTAGAATTGCAGGAAATTAGCTTTAAAACTGCAAAGTGTTCTCTACATCCCATGGCAAAATTTGTAGAACTGCATGAAATTTGCTGTAAAATTGCACATTTTCCTCTCAACCCCATTGAAAAATTAATAAAATCACATGGAATTAATTTTAAAACTGGAAAATAATCTTTCTGCCACATGGACAAATGTGACCGACCACCTGGATTTGGTCCTATGTACTGTAGCAACATTTTAAAGTGTGTTTTTTTACATTGCATAAAAGTAGAGAATTAGAGATAGAAAAAGGGATACATATATTACAGTTGATGAACAATGGGAAAGTAATTCCGCTTTCAAAGTTAAACTCGTAACCCCACTTTTGAGAAAATTGCACCTTGAATATTTTTTGGTACACCTACTGGAGAGCTCTTTTGTCTACACCCATTCAGCCTCGTTCACACCCTATTAAGCCTTAGCCCCACCAATCTCTTTAAGGATTCATGTGAGGACATGTGCTAAACAACCACAAATTAAAAGATGAAAGTCTGGTTTATACTAAGTCTATCGACATTTCTGTATACAGTTGTCGCAGTTACATCATGCAGATTCTATTGTCATCCGACATCAAACTTGTCGTTGTTGTTATGAAAAAATATATATACAAAAATGACACGTTGCATAACATCAGCAGCCTGGTAGCTAACATTAAGTTAGCTGGGGAGTCAATTCAAATAATGACCATATTATAGCTGACAAGGTCTAAATTAACTTTAGCAAATTTTTATTCATTATTACAGGAAAATGAACTCATTATTTACAATTTAATGGCGAGCTAATTAACATAAACTAACTCACTTTTGTACATCGCGCTATTCTGCACAATTATCCTTATTTTAGAGCCCAAAAAATGTAATACTTCCAGATCAACTGTAATATCAATACCATTGTAAAGCACAATTTCTCCCCTTTCCAACAAAATCAATGACGAGGCCTTCATGATGCCCATCTCTGCATGATTCAAGAAGAAAATGAGCTCCGTCGGGTCTTTTTAAAAATGGTGGGTGGGGAAGCGAAACTTTAAGTGCGATAGTGAGAAGGAGAGATGTCGTGTGGGAAAATTGCTTTTCGTTTTTAAACGGTGAGAGAAGTGCTACAGCTGGTTGAGAGAGGCTGTAAGACAGAATTAGTTGCTTTATGCGTGCTGTACGTTACACCGTAAAGGAGGGGTCAGTTTTTTCAACTTTTCTCCAATACTACAGAGCCATTACCATGTCAATCAACGCTTGAATAGACAGGTAGTTCACACCCCAGATTTTGATGTCAACACAGTCACTACAGTCCCATTAGTTTTCTTTGCAGTCTCGTTTGAATGCCGTTGTTGCGCACATGTGTACGGATTGGGGTTAGCGTACGCTACAGAAAATAGCTTATGGTTGTGATTGTGATTAAATAAAAGCAGGGCATTCTACCGGAGAAATGTATGACTAACGTTATATCCTAATTTGACTTTGGTGCAGGTCATGATGTTCTTTGTATTACAGTCTCTGGTAAATAAACACTATATGAAATAAAATCAAAGTTTATTAGTCACATGCACAGGAAACAGAAGTTGTAAACGGTACAGTGAAATGGTTACTTGCATAGTGGAGTCTTTTGTTTAGACATGTAGCTAGGTAGCTAGCTAGCTAAACAATTAATCCATAATCCCAACTCATAATGTTAGTACCATGCATGCATCTGCAGGTAACTCAATTCAACCAACTAGGTTTGGTGTTTGCTAGCTAGCTAACATTAGACTATAACTAGCAATGCAAATCGCTTTCTGAGATACAAATAATATTACTACACAGATCATACACGTAATGTTAGCTAGTGAGTCAGCCAGCTAGCGTTAACAGTACACTTTAACTTGCTATTAGAAACAGGTAGGGCATTCGGGAAGTATTTAGACCCCTTCATTCGGAAAGTATTCAGACCCCCAACCCTTTTACAGACATTTTTCAAAAATTATTAAATCGTTTTTTTCCCTCATCAATGTCATGTGCCTTTAACTGAGGAGTGGTTTCCATCTGTTCTCACTACCATAAAAACCTGATTGGTGGAGTCCTGTAGAGATGATTGTCCTTCTGGAAGGTTCTCTCATATCCACAGAGAAACTCTGGAGTTCTATCAGAGCGACCATCGGGTTCTTGGTCACCTCCCTGACCAAGGGCATTCTCCCAGTATTGCTCAGTTTAGCCAGGTGGCCAGCTCTAGGAAGTGTCTTGGTGGTTCCAAACTTCTTCCATTTAAGCAAGATGGAGTCCACTGTGATTATTGGGGACCTTCAATGCTTCAGACATTTTTGGGTACCCTTCACCAGATATGTGTCTCGACATAATCCTGTCATTGAGCTCTACGGACAATTCCTTCAACCTCATGGCTTGGTTTTTGCTTTGACATGCACTGTCAACTGTGGGACCTTAAATAGATAGGTGTGTGCCTTTCCAAATCATGTCCAATCAATTCAAGTTAACACAGGTGGATTCCATTCAAGTTGTAGAAACATCTCACAATGATCAATGGAAACAGCACCTGAGCTCAATTTCAAGTCTCATAGCAAAATCTCGCAATACTTATGTAAATGAGGTATTTATATTGTTTATTTTTAATAAATTGCAAACATTTCTATAAACCTGTTTCCACTTTGTCATTATGGGGTACTGTGTGTAGATTGATGAGGAAAATATTTATTTTATTAATTTTAGAAAAAGGCTGTAACGAAACAAAATGTGGAAAAGTGAATACTGTAATATCAAAACATTTTGCCAACTAGACTCTCTTACCAGTGTACATGTATGAGCACTTCTCTCTCTCTGTCACAGATGCCATGATTGCCCTTAATTTGAAGATGTAATCCGGATGTAATCAATTCCACCGGGAATTCCACTGATTTTAACCTCACTCAACTTCTTCGTTGCAGATTTCCGTGATATCTTTCAAAAAAGCTGCGTTAGAAATTATTACCTACATATACTGAGCAGCTCACGTTATAGATGTATGCTACATGGAAGACCAATCCGAACTCACCTCTTGGCATGTCCAGCCCATCTATTATCTCAGCCAATCATAGCTAAAGGGAAGGTTCCTTATTTTTTCCGTGGCTAAACCAATTAACAATTGTATTTACAAATGGCATTCAAGTTTGTTTTTAAGGCACACAAATGTTCACATGTTACAGAAGGCATTTCTGCTCCAAAAAATGAATGTTTGTTTAAATAATAACTGATGAAAAATATAATGATTACGTTCAAATGCCTGTCTTGTGAACTAGTGACGTGCGACAAATGTGCAGAATTTCAGAAAACGTGCTAAAAACTTGCTACATTTTCTCTTATTCTTGGCATGTAAATCACTATATATACCAAAGTATGTGGCCCCTCTTCAAATTAGTTCATTTGGCTATTTCAGCCACACCCGTTGCTGACAGGTGTATAAAATCGAGCACACAGCCATGCAGTCTCCATAGACATGCATTAGCAACAGAATGGCCTTACTGAAGAGCTAAGTGACTTTCAACGTGGCACAGTCATAGGATGCCACCTTTCCAACAGGTCAGTTTGTCAAACTGTAAGTGCTGTTCTGAAGCACGTAACGGGTAAAAATCATCTGTCCTCGGTTGCAACACTAACTACCGAGTTCCAAACTGCCTCTGGAAGCAAAGTCAGCACAATAACTGCTTGTCGGGAGCTTCATGAAATGGGTTTTCATGGCCGAGCAGCCACGCACAAGGCTAGGATCACCATGCGCAATCCCAAGCGTCGGCTGGAGTGTTGTAAAGCTCGCCGCCATTGGACTCTGGAGCAATGGAAACACGTTCTCTGGAATGATGAATCACGCTTCACCATTTGGCCGTCCGACGGACAAATCTGTCTTTGGTGGATGCCAGAAAAACGCTTCCGGCCCTAATATATTATGCCACACTGTAAAGTTTGGTGGAGGAGGAAAAATGGTCTGGAACAGGACTGCACAGAGCTCTGACCCATCAAACACCTTTGGAATGAAGTGAAATGCAGACTGCGAGCCAGACCTAATCGCCGAACATCAGTGCCCGACCACACAAATGCTCGTGGCTGAATGGAAGCAAGTCCCTGCAGCAATGTTCCAACATCTAATGGAAAGTCTTCACAGAAGAGTGGAGGCTTTTATAGCAGCAAAGGGGGGACCAACTCCATATTTTTGCCAATGATTTTGAAATGAGATGTTCGAAGAGCAGGTGTCCACATACCTAACTTCTAATTTACTCTTCTCTGACTTCACTGTTCCTTTCTTGCGCAATTCATCAGTATAATTTGCATTAACATGACAGCTGAGAGGGTTATCGAATCACGATCAAATACTAATATGTAATAGCTGAACAGAGACAGCAATCAGGCTAGCAACATCCTATTATCATGACAAAATAAACTATTTACATTAGAAAGTGTAGCTTTGAAATGATTCGATGTTCGTCATTTTGCAGGAAAATAATGTTTGAATATGTGTATCACCAGCCAATGGCACTAAATGGAAACGTTTCCAAGAATGTTGCTATTCTAGATTGGAATTTCTCTAAAACTGTTAACAGTGGTTAAGAACTGATGAAAATGTGTGTCTAAATGCATTATAGTCTTAATAAATTCACCTTGGTTTAATGGTGGAAGAATTTGAAGAATGTTTGCTTCCACACATCAACGTTTTAAATCCATACAGTATGTTAAGCTGATTTCATATAAACGGGAAATGATTGAGCTCTACCATTCCAAGATGAGACCCAGCTGCAGTCTGGAAAGAAGATCATCTGGATGAGTAAACCCAGTGTTATCTGTGTGGTTTGGCTTCTGAAAGCCCCAGACAAATCTGGAGTTTAATAATTAAATTAGATGGTAACAGATTGATCAGATAGTTGGCTGCCAGTCGGTTTTTGGAACTCTGGGAACTTTGAATCACTGAAGACGCAGTCCGACTACTCTTGGCTGCTGCTCCAGAATCACACTGCTCCTGGGAATGTCCATTTTCCAATAACATTTATAGCCCGGGATGGAGGCGTAAAGCACCATATGTTTCAAGCTTCCTGCAAAGCTTCCTGGTAAGGGGGCAATAATTCAACTTGTCACATCTGCTCATGGGCCGGTCTAGCAGGATTTATCACTAATTCAAGTGGTTTCTAAACTGTTTGAAAATCAACAAGAGGGGCTTTACTTTCCTCCGTAATCTTCTTACACGGTACATTCTACATACAGACATGTCTGTACCAAGAAGAAAGGGGCATGTTATTGTGTCAGAGAGGAAGTGGCCAATGAGGCCTATAATGTTTTTTTAATGGAGAAGATAGTGTGAATTGTGTTACCTAGGCTAGGGTTAAATTGGAATGCTGATTCAATGGTCATTCTCCGGCTCTTTCCTCTCACTAAGTACAAAAACGTCTTTGGAAGTGAATTTCAAACGCTACCAAGTACCTTCTTTCCTACCAATTTCTCTGATTCACTTCTGAATGATTCCAGGTGTGCTTACAAGAGCTTACAGTCAATTTTAGAGAATCAAAACAAATACAATGACGTACTACCCTTTACATCATGAGTACAACTTACTAATTAACTGTTAATCAGTACATATTGTTTTGATTGCACAAGTTCAAAGGCAATAAATCCGTAAGTATACAGTATACTTTTATAAATATATTTGAGTTTATTGATGGAGAACGTCATTTATGTGGCCTGAATGATTAGTGGGACCACAGGGTGAAGTGGGTTTTCAGAACCACAGAATCATGGAAATGTATGAATGCAAACACTGCTGGAATCTATGGATGCATTTACACAGGCAGCCCAATTCTGATATTTTTACCACTAATTGCAGTGTTTGCATCAGCCAATCACATCATATATTTTTCAGAGCTAATCTGATTGGTGAAATGACCAGATAGTGAAAACAAGATCAGAATTGGGCTGCCTGTGTAAACACAGCCATTGAGACTGAAACCAGTAGGCTTAAAACAGCCCCTAATCAAATCCAGAACCCAGGTATCAGGGATATCTGAAAAGCACATTTTTTTTCTTGAGCTCCAAGAATTCACATTGAGTTCCGTGTGCTGCTCAACATGAATGTATAGAGTATAAAGTGAGGGAAATGTGTACAATAAGAAACAAAAGGCACACCTGCCCTCTTGCTGTGATGGTTATAGTGGTGTTTTACTTATCACAGAAACCTTTTAACATATAGGGGTACGTTATTTCTCTCCTGTGCTGTGGTTATACACCAGTTGCTCCTAAAATATTATCTCAGTAAACCTAACAAGACCTGTATTTGTATCAATAATTGATAAAGGCTTGAGATGACAAATTATATTGAACGTAATTAGCTGAGCAAACAAGCCATGCCTTTTCCAGAGCCCATGTCAGGGTAGATTACTTTAACCTGTGAAACCCCATTCATTGAATGCAGATTCACGTACTGTAGCTACAGTATATTGTGTATTCCATATACCTTAAACAAAGCCCTCATAGAGCCCTAAGAAGATGTACTTCACTGACTTCAAATCAAATTTGATTTATCACATGCGCCGAATACAACAGGCAGACCTTACAGTGAAATGCTTACATACAAGGGATACCGGTACAGTCAATGTGAATCAATGTGCGGGGCCACCAAATAGTAATTGAGATAATATGTACATGTAGGAAGAGTTACAGTGACTGTTCATAAATAATAAACAGAGAGTAGCAGCACCGTAAAAGCCGGGGGGTTGGGGGGGGGACAATGCAAATAGTCCGGGTAGCCATTTGATTAGCTGTTCAAGAGTCTTACGGCTTGAGAGTAGAAGCTGTTAAGAAGTGTTTTGCACCTAGGCTTGGCACTCCGGTACTGCTTGCCGTGCTATAGCAGAGAGAACCGTCTATGACTAGGGTGGCTGGAGTCTTTGACAACTTTTAGGCCTTCCTCTGACACCACCTGGTATAGAGGTCCTGGATGGCAGGAAGCTTGGCCCCAATGAAGTACTGGGCTGTACGCACTACCCTCTGTAGTGCCTTGCGGTCGGAGGCCATACCAGGCAGTGATGCAACCAGTCATGATGATGCAACTGTAGAACTTTATTAGGATCTGAGGACCAACGCCAAATAGTTTCAGTCTCCTGAGGGGGAATATGCTTTGTCGTGCCCTCTTAACGACTGTCTTGGTGTGTTTGGACCACGATCATTTTTGGTGATGTGGACACCAAGGAACTTGAAGCTCTCAACATGCTCTACTACAGCCCCGTCAATGAGAATGGGGGCGTGTTCGGTCCTCCTGTAGTCCACAATCATCTCCTTTGTCTTGACTTCTCTAGAAACAACTGTTCTCTGAAATAAGGATTGCTTCTCCTCACACGTTTCACATTAAGGGAGTTTACACGTCACTGTTAACCTTTTACTGCAGTGGCCTAAATCAAGGTCCAACAAATCTTAGACAAATCTACATTGAAACAGAGGTATAAACCTCACACAAGGCTTACACAAAAGAAGACACCTGTACCATGTCAGATATAGAGTTGAAATCAATTCAATTTTGATTTTGCATCCCAATATTACACTTTATATACATCACAGAACACTGAAATATAACAAAACCATTTGGGACCGGAACACCGGATTTTCAGTAAAAATATTTTTTATGTTGATTAATTATGAACTTCTGAACAATTTTAATCACATTCCACCCATGAGGCCACTAGGTCATTTGACTGCAGGAAAGGGATATGAATTGCACATGCCGTACCATGGACCAAACATGACAAAGAGTGGACAACGACACTCAAATTTGTTTTGTAGGAAATGTGAGGTAATTAATGTAGTCATCAACAAATGTTTTAGGCTCTGTGTCGTTTGCATTATTCATTGTCCCTTTTTTAATGGAATGATTTAATTAAATTCTGTAAGACTATTGTGGTCCCTGGCGGCAATTTAATTTCACCATAGAATGCGTGTAGAAAATCCCTATTTGCTCAGTTTTATGTCCATTTATCCCTCTGCTGCTCTTATTTTCCTGCACAGTCTCTAAACTCAGAGAGATTAGTTTACTTGTTCATCACAGAGGGAGCCTGTGTCGATAGCAGCAGCTTATCCAATGTGATTCATGTGTTTGTAGAACTGCTGAAGAAAAGACTAACAGGATCTCTCACTTCTCGCCGCCGCTTTATGTAGTGTTTATGTTTTTGTCTGTGTATGTAGGAATTCTGTGAACTTCTCTTTCCTTTAGGCAAGGGTGACGGAATTTTTAATTTTTTTTCCATGCTGTGAACATGGAGAATGTATGACGATTGTAGATGTTTGTATGTCTATGTTTGTATTGGAAACAGGCTATTCCCTAAGCCAAGATTTACTTGTTCCTTATACAGTCTCTTTTCCATGACAAGGATAGATCACCTTTAATGGTCTTCCATGTATTATTTGTGTATGTATGAAGTCTGTTGCCTCTACTCGTTCCAGGTTAGTATTGGACATGGGCTAGTCCTTGAGGCGGGATATGCTTTACACCCCAAACGATGCAGTGTAGCCGTGCTCTGGCAGTGAGTGGGGGGAAGTAACCCATTCAGGAGGTCATCTTGAAGCTGTTGACATTGCTCCCCTGTTCTTCTGGGCAGAGCCTCATTATCACAAGGTCTGCATGGGGAAGATTGGGGTTCGTTAGGAAGCAGCTGTCAGTGCAGAGAGGGCAAAAGGCAAGGGAAACGGTAGCTATAGTTGTTTATACTCCACAGCCTGTTTTCATTGTGGCTCAAAGACCAGTCGGTATCAGCAACTGAACCGTTGTGTGCTTGATCTTTTGTTGATCTTCTTGGAGGTAATGGTGTTATGGTTGTATTGTAGTATTGATAATACACATACAGTAGGTCTTGACTTACAGTATTCTGGCATATTGATATTTTCTACTGCTAGTTGACATCATTTTGTTTTAGACACAAAACCAAACTATAAAGTTGATGGCTTTGATTGCCAAGTTGCAAATAAAACATGTATGCCACATTAGATTAGTCTTGGCATACATAACATAGAGACAAATAAGGACAAACACTACAAATAGCAGCTACATTGAAGTGTATGTTCTCGGTTACTTTCATGCAATAATTGGTCGTGTTGAAAGCACCCATCTGGGCCATATTTTTAACTTCTCATCCATTGACACTTAAAAGTTATTGAAAGATATTAAACCTCATGAGTTGAAAATAATGATAATAAAATACTATTTCAGAGACAAAATAAGTATTACAAATGCAGAAAGACATTTTTTTAAACATATTGGGAACAGGATGAAATGCATAGCGGAGGTCTGTGCCATGTGTCAGATTACATGTCTGTCACACTCGATCAGTGACCAGCTCTAATGAGTTACTACACAGTTCCTATAACTGAGGTCGGAAAACTGCTTTTCTGGTGCATATGCGAATCCAGGGAATTCCAAAAATCTGTCATCTGGTGAAAAACAGAGCAGCCCTCTGTGCCACAGTGGTCATTAACGTTTGGGATTTAGGGGGATATATTACCCCAGTTGAGCTAAAGTTTCCATACAGATGAAACATTTCATCCAACTTTGCCAATTTCACCCGGGTGGATGCAGCGCACAGCAAGATAAAGTCTCAGTTGATGTGGAGAGGACTGGTTTGAGTGTAAGCAGTATATAAATGAAGATGTGTTATTGTATCTAGCAAGGACTGTTGATGTTATTACATCTGTGATCATGTGTAATCTTTGTTGCATTCTGAAGATTTCAATACATCAAACCGTAATCCATTCAGCTCTACTTGTGACCCCATGACTCCAACCCCATCATTGTCTAAGGTGTAATCAGTGTCATACAAAATAAATAAAACACAGTTTTGACTTGATTACATTTCAATTGAAGTAAACCCACAATAAGGGATAACAACTGGTAAAGGAAAACATTTACCATTGTTGCCAGTCTGATCCACGGTAACTGAACTACAGCGGCACAATCGATGAAGATCTTTAATAGCACTTTCCAGGTACCCTGATGCTATTGATTTCAGTCTACAAACATTTCACTTTGATCATTATGATCCTCTGCTTGCAGTCCACTTCCTGGGGCTTCTATTCATGAGAAGCTACAATTTGTCTTCAAATGCCATACTTGGGATGGCTACCATATCGATTGTGTCTGTCCTCAGCAAAGAGCATTATCGAATCTCATTGAAAGAAGTAATACAGACAGGTTACATTCATGAGTTTCTGACATTTGGAGATTTGATAAATATTCTATTTTCAAAACAGCTCATACAGTATTATGTTACAATATAACTATTCCAGCCAATGAAAATGTTGGCTCTTTCCCATATCGGACAGCCAAATTCTACCTTTAGAAATTAGTGCGTAACTCCAACTTTATGACTCATGCAATGATGTCAGTAGGAGATCATTAAACATGAACATTTGAGCGATGCATGCCTACTTCCAGTTAGTATTCAGCCCTCAATGCCTAAAGTTTGATCAATGTTGACTTTTCATAGCCTCACAGCACATCTCCTGATGAATAACTTTAATATTGATAAGAGAAGAGTTGTTAACTTTCCTGTGCAACCTCCTGCTCGTTACTATTGTGTCTGAGACCTAACGAACGATAGGCTACCGTGGAATGAAAGAGAGAAATACAAAGAGAACTCTGGAGACTAATTAGAGGTTGTCTAACTTAAAAAGCTTTTCAAATGGTTGTTGTTGCAGACACACAAAGTCAATGACCTGGGGTCTCATTTAATGTTTATAAGTATCTATTAATGTTCCTTCAGCTATGTTTAGAGCACAGAGGGGCACGGGGGCAAGAGCTGATGGATGAGGAACACTAGACACCCAGCAGGCAGTGAACTCTAATATAATACAGTCATAGGCCACTCTTCCACACTGCACTTCATTGCATTTCTTTTTAGGCATACAGTAAGTATGTTTCCATTAAATCATTTATTGTTTCTCATGTTTCTGAGAAATTAATGGGTGCTTTCCACCCAGAGATGAGTGTTCCTTATTAATGTTAAATCTTTATTGCACTAGGACCACCAGTCGGCTGATAATTGACATTTTCTCTAGATTAAGGTATTTATCACTCTATCATTGTCAGTAGGAGGCAACGTTGCTTTCTGACCATTCACACACAGTCTAGGAGAGGAAGCAGATGGCTCTGTGTAGCCATAATGGCATGATTCAGTTGCATTCATGTTTACTCCTGAGAGAAGGAAAATGTTTCTTGAAGGAAAATGTTGTTTTTCCACAGCTACTGTAAGAAGAGCAGTGAGGAGAATAATAGGGCCATAATATAGGCCTTTGAAAAGGTGATATGGACAAGGTGACCTTCAAATGTTCTCCTCTTCTGAATGTCTTGGAAAATGGTGGCTTTAGCCACACTGTCACGCCCTGACCTTAGAGATCCTTTAAATTCTCAATTTGGTAGGTCAGGGTGTGACTAGGGTGGGAAATCTATGTTTATATTTATTTGTTGGCCGAGTATGGTTCCCAATCAGAGGCAGCTGTCTATCTTTGTCTCTGATTGGGGATCATACTTAGATAGCCCTTTTCCCCACCTTCTGTTGTGGGATATTGTACTTGTTTGTTGCATGTGTTTGCACTCCCAACTTTACGTTCGTTGAGTTGTTTATTGTTTTTGGTGGAACATTTAAAATTAAAGAAAATTTACACCTACCACGCTGCACCTTGGTCTTCATTTATCGACGGAAGTTACACACTCCAAAAGTGCATTAATACCAATTCAACACCACAGCCTCTCAGTGATGGCTCTGGATACCACGTGACACTAACTCCTTACCTACTTTTCAAAATACAGGGCATTGACATTTTAATTTCTATTGTATCATTTGAACATTGGCCTACCAAATTGTGTTATTACATGCAGATGTAATAATGTCAAATTGCACATTACAAATATATTGTGCCTTGTAATCTAAGGTTTGTTTATACAACTCAGTTGTAGCTGTCACAATTGCATCAAGCTCATCTTTAAGGTCCTCCTGAAGTCTCATTTAAAATTTGATTCTAGATATGTGGAGTGGTGTGGACATACTCCAGCGAGAGAAAGACAAAGAGCTCACCAGACAGATTGTTTTAATAATGTTTGTAATGCCACCAGTCTCTAATGCACATTACCCAGAGACTAGGGCAGCTTTGAGATAAAATAAGGTTGATCAGGAAATTACTTGGCACACCATCGAGGGGGGCTCCCGCTGGAGGCTCTGGACAGAATAGGCATTGTAGAAAGCCCAGTTCAGAGTTTGACAGTCAGTGACAGCATTGTATTTTATGTGTAGATGTATTTACCTACACATCATCGTTGACAACGTCTTTCACTTTCAACAAGCCAGGAAATATCGATATACTATAATATACTATAATATATAATACTAAAACTATAATATACTATTATATACTATAATATCGATTTACTCAATACACTGAATATAAAGTTAACCAAGTGAAACATATACAGTAACATTTGTTTCATTTATACATAGTGATTGAACAACCCAAATATGAATTGAGTGGGCCCTTTTAAGATCCCCTGCCTGATTGCCTTTCCTTTCCATGTCTGACAGCAGAAAAATACATGGTAAAAGAGTTCATTTGAATTCATCATTTGCTGCCAAGAACTACAGCTGTTGGGTTTTGGGCTTGTCCTCAAATCGCTGACTCACTGTTTTTTCCAGGGATAAGTTTGCTCTCTTTTCTCTAATTTCTCATCATGCAGTGTCTTCACTGCCATATTGCCCCCATGGTTCAATGTGTGAGGCTACGCACACTAAATCCATCCCACCAATATTATGTTCATTACTATTTGAAGAAATGTTCCATTTTACTGTACAGGTCAGTGTGTATTATATTGACTTACACATGATAATGTGACAGAAGTGAATTAGCTTACCGTCAAATGGTAAAGACATGCACGGGGGTAGAGTCTGCTTTTGCTGTGTGGTCCATCCACTCACAGCCCCTGGAGTAATGTCACTAAGAAATAGACGATCGAGCCCTGACTCAAGAATCTTTCTAACACCCTCTAGTTACCCCACTTGTTGGAGTCTTTTCAACAAGTGAGAAACCTGAGTAAACGTTGTCATGCCTGGCCTTTTTATTAAAATCATTAAATGTATTAGTTGATGCCGCTAGAGAAACTTTATCATGCTGTCTATTAATTAATTGCACAAAATAAAGCATGTTAGTTTTCTGTCTACACACATAAATGACAAAGATATCTGGTCTTCATTGGCCTAATTATTGAAGTAATAAGATGGTAATTTCAACGACCGCATGCATGAGCAGGCCAAATCCACGTGAAAAATAACTTTATGACAAAACTAATAAATAAAACATCTCACTGGTGGTAAAAATTAAACAAGTCAGGGAGAAGCAGGAACATTGGCTAATGATAAAGAGTGTTTTTATATAAGACAGCCTGACTGCGCCTGAAGGATGTCTTGTATTCCTCGCTGTTTCACAGCTCAATAAGGACATTTATTAATTAGCTCAGGATTCATTCATGTAAAGTAAGTATTAAGCAGACTTTCATCAACAATGGTGGCAAAAACATTTAAAAATATTTTTGTTGGCACTAATGATATTAGTAGTAGTAATAGTAATAGTAATAGCCCACTGGGCACAGACGCCATTTCAATGTCTAGTTTTGATTTAATTTGGTTGAGTTGTCAACTAACGCCAATTCAATGTGAAAACTCGAAATATTTCCAATCAGTTTTCCATGTTGATTCAACATCCTCACATTTATTTTTAAAACATTTTATGATGTGGAAACAATGTTGATTCAATCAGCTTTTGCACAGTGGGAGTGGTAGTAGTAGTTTTCATTGAGTTTGCTGATTTGACTTTGCAGTTTTTGAACTATTGAAATGATGAACAGCAATATGGGAAGAGGTATGTCCTAGGAGGAAATGAAATAGCTTAAATACGGTATTGTGGGAAATTGGCTCTGATGCATCCCGCGGTAAGGTCTGATACTCGCCAGCCTACATAGGGAATGGATCTCTGGAGGGTAATCCTCAAAGCAAGATAAATGAGTTAACCAGCCGGTATGACGTGTTTTGCATCATATGCTTGAATGGCGAATAGCTCAGATACACATAAAATGACCCCAGGAAATTATAAAACATCACTCAGAGATGCACCAATACGATATAACAGGCGAACCTTTCCCTTTAAGGCACACTACATGAGGAAAACCACATTGAGCTTTGCCCTGGTTACAACAACCAAAACACCCACAGGTACAACTGCATGCAAATTATTACGTCAACAGTGATTTCAGAAGCCATGACAACTACAAAATATGACATACAATCAGCGTTCACACATACATAGCAGGAAGTAGGGAATTATTGTAATTACTGAAGGTTTGAATTGAGGGTAAACCAGTTTGTTTGATGCAATTCGGCCTGTATGAAGAAGTATTTCTGTAACTTCTGCTTCCAAATCACACTCTCAAACACATAGATCCCCTGAACGCAGCTCACTTTCCAGCCCACTTTCCAGCTCACACGCTCAAACACATAGATCCTTGAACACAGCTCCCTCTCCAGATCCCAATCACCTGAATTCTGATCACCTATTCACACACCTGTATGTCATTATCACACACCATTTAGTTCAGTTATTTGCACCCCATCATTGTAAGGTATTGTTTGTTTTGTGACACATATCTAGTCGGAGCTTTGTTTTTCACATAATTTAATCCTCCCGTGTATGATAGTTTTGGCCTGCCTCACTAACAACGCATTTTGCCTATTCCCTGTCTGTACTTTAGCCTATCGGATTTCCTGTTATCAACTTATTGCCTGATCTCCTGGACAACGTTTACTAGCCTGTACTGTTGCCTTTTTAGACCCCCTGTGTATGACCTTCTGCCTGCCCCTGGACCCAGCTACCTGCCTCTTCCTGTGGGCCTTTACAAATAAACACCTGCTGCGCTCTTTGATTGAAACCAGCTCTCTGTCTCCCATCGTGTTCATTATAATTTATGTTCATCGTGATCTGATTGTGGAATACTCTTTTTTTTAAAGTCAACACCTTCCCCAATAATAAACCGTTGGTAACTCGGGAATTACAAGAACTCCTCAACCAGAAAAAATGAGTGTTTAAAGCAGGTGGCAGCAAAGAGGAAAGGAAAATATTCAGAGGCAACTCAAAAGCAAAATCAAGTAGTGCAAGGCCACATACAAAGACAAATTAGAAAACCTTTTCAAGGACAGTAGGAAAGCCTGGCAAGGGCTACATACCATCACAGGCTACAAACCAAAGAGACATTGTATGACCTTCGAAAATGACCTTGCTTTTGCAAATTATGTGAACAGTTTCTATTGTAGGTTTGACGTGTGACTTTACATCGCAGCTGAAAGTGGCCTTGGACAGTATAGACAGCATACCAGCTGTTGATATACAGATCTCTGTGAATGACGTCAAGCAATTCTTTCAACGTGTCAACCCATGAAAATCAAATGGGCCAGATGGCGTCAGCAGCAAGGCACTTCAGGCATGCGCAACCCAGCTCCCATTACCACTGAACAGTGGGATAATTCCAGACTTATGGAAGAAGTTGCTGATTGTACCAGTACCTAAAAAAAATGGCCAAAAGAAAATAATGATTTACACCCTGTAGCCCTGACATCAATACAAATGAAATGTTTTTAAATAATATTTTAAAACTAATTCTCTCTGGTCTGTCTTCCCAATTAGACTCAAACCAATTTGCCTACAGTGACTCCAGGGGTGTTGATGATGCATTACTGGTCATTCTGAACAATATCTTCGAACATTTAGAAAAGGCAAATAGCCTAGTGCAAATTTAATGAATTGACTTAGGTAGAGCGTTTAACACCATCCAGCCCCACCTACTTGTAGACAAGCTGGTGAATTTTGGTGTCAACTCTCTACTGATCAAGTGGATTAATAGTTTCCTTGTGAACCGTACTCAACAAGGGAAGTTTAACTCCGCCATCTCTACATCCAGAACGGTGAATATGGAAGCCCCTCAAGGTTGGGTACTTTCACCGATACTGTACACACTGTACACAAACGATTGTCATCGATTGTTTTGACAGAGAAACTGTCACATTCTGACCTTGTTATTATATCTTTGTTTTAGTATGGTCAGGGCGTGAGTTGGGTGGGTTGTCTATGTTCGTTTTTCTATAATTTGTGATTTCTGTGTTCGGCCTAGTATGGTTCTCAATCAGAGGCAGCTGTCAATCGTTGTCCCTGATTGAGAATCATACTTAGGTAGCCTGGTTTCACTTTTGAGTTGTGGGTGTTTATTTTCCGTGTTAGTGTCTGTGCCACACGGGACTGTTTCGGTTTGATTTACTTCACGTTTATTGTTTTGTTCAGTGTTCGTTATTCATTAAAAAACATGAACACTTACAACGCTGCGTTTTGGTCCTCCGATCCTTCATACTACTCCTCTTCGTCAGAAGGAGGGCAAAACCCCTTACAGAAACGTCAAAATTCGTTAAGTGATGCACAGATAACTTTCTTGAAAGAAACGTTTAGATAACAAAAGAGATGGAAATTGATTTGAGAAGGAACAAAACTCCACTACCGGCTATAAAGACGATAGAGCGACCACATATAAATACCTGGGAATCGAAATAGACAATTAACTGAAATATAATTACTGTACCTCTGCAAAGATAAAGAAATTCCAACAGAGAAGGTTCAGTTCGCAAAAAAATAAAAATGCTTAATGTCGATAGCCATATCTTACAAATGTTCTTTAAAGCTGTCCTGCACAGTGTGCTGTCCTTTGGTCTGCTATGCATGTTTGGAAACATGCGAGTGCAAGACCAAGTCAAGATTCAACGCCTAATTAAGATGGCTGGAAGGATAATTGGTATAGAACAGGAATCAGCCACCAACCTGCTAAAACTTGAAAGCATTTTACAGGGCAGCACTCATCCCATTTACTCAAAATTCAGTCACAGGAGCAGCTGGACAAGGGGAAAGAGACTTCTTGAAAACAGCATTTAAACAGATAGATATGGGGAATATCTTATTCCCAACAGCCATTAGGCTGTATAATATATAGTCTGTTGGTCCCTCCAGTATACAGCATATTGCACTTTCCCTTTAAATGCGTAGCTATAGCTCTTTGAATGAATTATATTGTGTAGTTTCTGTGTTTCCATGTTTAATGTAACATATTTTTAAGCACATGACCAAATTAATTAAACCCTAGTGGGTTAATAAAGTTGATCTGAATCTGAATAATGAGTCATTTCAATACAATTTATTTATAAAGCCCTTTTTTACGTCAGCCGATTTCACCCAGCCAAACAGCAAGCAATGCAGATGTAGAATCACATGGCCTGGAAAACTCCCTAGAAAGGCAGGAACCTAGGAAGAAACCTAGAGAGGAACCAGACTCTGAGGGGTGGACATTCCTCTACTGGAGATTATAACAGCACATGGTCAAGGTGTTCAAACGTTCATAGATGACCAGCAGGGTCAAATAATAATAATCACAGCGGTTGTAGAGGGTGCAACAGCTCAGCACCTCAGGAGTATATGTCAGGTGGTTTTTCATAGCCGAGCATTCAGAGTTTGAGACAGCACGAACGGTAGAGTGAGAGCTTAATCTTTAATATAGCGTTGTTTTCATAAACATTTTACATAGGTTCCACCACACCTTTAAAATATAATTGTTTTTGGGAAATACATCCCTTAAAGGTAGACTCAGCTATATGACGTAGATGCAGAACGTAAACAGCATAGCGGGTCAATTTCCACAACAACTAAGAGCGTTGAAGTGTAAGGCTTAACTTCTCTGCTGTTTTGGTCCCTTGGCAACCACGCTGTAACAGCATGAAGCAAACCCATGCACATGTGCAGATGCCGTGTGTGACTGTGTGAGAGCAAAGTCTTGCATCCCTCTCATCTCAATATCCACGGTGCTGCTCGTGGCAACGTCATTATGCTGAGTCTACCTTTAAATGCAATCAAGACATACTGTCTAAGATTTTTTTTTAAAGAGTAAGCTCATTACAAGACTCCCCATAGCTCTTGAAGTCACTTCAATCATATTTCCGCTGATACCACAAGGTGGTAAGAACTATCGCAGTTGTTAGTTGGCCATGAAACGCTGCACTGTTTAAAGCGGCAGTGACACTTCTCCAATATTACCACTATAGAAAAGCAGAGGTTTCAACAGCAGAGGCTGGAAAAAACCTGAAGCAATGGATAGCCAAAGTCTAACATCTCGTTGCTTCACTGTGAGTTTTTGTCAGCAAACTACTGAGGTAATTTATACTCAACAAAAGTGTGTCAGGACACGGATTCTCTTTTCCCGACTAATTTGTGTGAATCAAATGTTCAGTTGTCTGACAGACTTGTCTTTAAAGCAATGGTTTTGTTTCCTGGCCCAGGTTTTTGAAGTACACACAACCACAGTGGTATGAAGTCTTAGAACTCTCACAACATCTTGTTTTTAAATGTGAAGCAAACAGTTTTCCCTTCATATTTAATGTGAAAATGAACACCACTAAGCTGCACCTTTAAGGTTACAGTTAAGTATATAATTAATGAATGTGTTATGTATTATTTTATGTACAGTGCCTTCAGAAAGTATTCACACCCCTTGACTTTTTCCACATTTTGGTTTGTTACAAAGTGGGGTTAAAATTGATTTAATTGTAATTTTGTCAACACTCTAGACAAAATACACAATAATGTCAAAGTGGAAGAAAAATTATAAAATATAAAACAGAGATGGGTAGTTTTTCAAAATGAATGTTCAACTTCTTAAGTGATTTGTTAAGCACATTTTTACTATTAAACTTATTTAGGCTACTTTTTGTCTCAAGACATTTCATCCCAGTATGATGCATTTTGAAAGTGACACCTTGAAAACTTGATTCCTGACAAGTGAAACATTTTGGGACCATATCAACAATGGACCAATGAAACAAATACAAATATATTGTGTGGAATTTTCAACGAGTAAAATCATTTCCTATTTAATTTTCTCAATTCATTTCATTTTCAATTGACATCTATTATTTTAATATGAATATAGGATGAATAGGATTTTTCTCATTTACAACATCCATTGGTAAACCACTGGTCCATAAAGCCAGCGCTGTAGAAAAATGTAAAGTGGTCTCTCTTTCTCACATAATTTCCCTGGGTAACTAAAGTCTTTGGCACTCGATCTCAACTTCAGCAAGAGGATTTTAATTGATGTGACTAATGTAAAACAAGACCAACTGTCAGATGTAAAGCTTGTCACTGGTGGTGTACTTTTTTTGTGGCCTCTATTTACACAGCATAATAATCCATAGCCATCAAACGTAAACCCAGTCTAGTGCTTACATATGGAAAATGTGTCAATTGCAGAGCAGGAAATTATGCAGTCCACTAGTTCTCTGTCTACCTTGCCATCTGAGCGGCACGTTTCTCTCTCCCTGAATGAGAAAGTACATGTTTATGAGTTATCCCCCGATGCAAGCCTGCACCTTGTAATACATACAAGTCTTTTCTTTCTCGCTGAATGGCCCACTGAAGGAATTCTTTAGTGAATATGGTTGAATAAATTGATTTAAACATTACAATCAGGGCAACTCTTCAGACGTTGTTGTTGATCAGTGCAACTCTTCAGATGTTTTTCTATTAATTTTGGTTGAGTAAACACGTCAGTTGTCATCCATTCTTACTGATTACTCAAATAAGAGGATACCATTACTTTAAGAGTTATAATTAAGCCTTTTTATATCTGAGTTCATGAACACCTTTCTGTTATACAACACTCTTTAGTTGTGGCAGGTATAAACCGCTTTACATCGACAGGTCAAGCTACTTCTTAAGGACATTTTAAGGATTCGAACAGAAGGCCAAAGATGCAAAGAATATTCCCCCTGTGTATGAATGCTAAGGGATGATCTTTCCATGTCTATGCACAACCTTTACATGAGATCAACTCTGAGTAGATAATAAGGCGACCTGTTACCTTTAACCTCGCTCCTCTTTCCACCGTTCCCATTACAGTGTGACTTGTATAAAAGGACCAATGTTTAAACTTGTGCTGAAATAACTATTACGTCTATAAGACGATGAGATCAGCTTGCACCTGTGAATAGCTTAGCCTTTTTAGGAAGAAGAAATAACCTGTAATAATTTGCCCCTCCAGTAGTGTGGAGATACTGCAGCAGTGTCCCTCTATTTGTCACTGTCAGCCTCAAGACTGAGGATATGATAAGAAAAAAAGTGTCTCGAAGAAAACGCTGAAGTATGTGATTAAGAATAATGACTAAAAGATTGCATAAAACTTTCTCCCAAATCACATATCAACTCCACGCCTGACATTATCCCTCAAGCAGCTCATCAGTCCTGGCCAAAGTCTCAGTCTCTCGCTTGGTCCCATGGCTTCCACAGTAGGCTCTCTGTTCCTCCTGTAGCTGGTGGAGACTTTAGTAGCAGCTTGCTCCGGCGTGAACGAGAGCTTCAAGTTTCATATCAACACAGTGACCTTCTGTCCCTTTCTGATAATCCGCAGTACTGACAGATGCAGCCAGTCCCTGCCATTATCTTCAAAACCAATGTTTGAAGATGGCTTCAATCTGAACAGCGCAAAACATTCAATGCATACCAGTGGGAGTGGTTTAATTTGGTTTGTTTCGTGCCATTGCTGAGTTGCTACAGTACACAGGCAAAGAATGCATATATTGCGTATATTACAATGTAGTCAGAGAAACTCTTTAATTAGATTTCTGTCTTCCAGGGAACACCATTTTTTTCTCCAAAAGGACCAATGAGCTCCAGATGTTAAAATATCATTAAGATTTCTCTCCCAGTCACCTGCCTTCTGTGACATTTGTCTTGTCAATGACAAAAAAAGGTTTGATAAGGGACAGTTAGAATTTTACTCGGGTGGGGTATTGGGCACACACATCCCTTTTGCAGGTTTACCATATACTTTATTCCATCCTAGCCAAATGTTATCCTCTGCTTACGTGCACCTCCCCTATATCAAGGTGTTTTGCTACTTCCCTTATGACCTGCACTTCTCCACATGCAAACTATTACTATACCACAGGTCAATGTAGTCTACCAGTCTAACTGTCTATCCTGCCCTCTATCCACCACTCATAGTGAACATAGTGGTAGGTGGCTCGTTTGTCCAGATCCACAATAGGCTAACTAGCAATCATACCACACATAAAAAAAATCAAAGCTGTACCAATTTTCAATATGAATCCACAAGAACAAATAGGAATATCTGATAGGCAGAAGAGAGGCCAGGTACATCATTGCGTATGAAAGAACAGTGGGACAAAATTCTCCCTTATTGATATTGTTTAGGAAAAATACAAGTATCCTATCCAGACTAGCCTACAACACCACAATACAATGATTAATTGCATTATTGTCTTCAAGTACGTACAATATCTACTCTAGTCTACAGTGTAAATGTCATTTGAATAAAGGCGCTTTGATTTAATATTTAATTCCATTTATTCCATTTGGATCAGTTTTGGGTCTACTCTAGATAGTTTATAAGGTCTAGAAAGGTACAGTAGAAGGCCAGTCTGACTGTTTTTTAAACTTTTGATACTGAGATGCGCTGTCTGTTGCAGATCATCGTCCTTTTATAATGTGGCTACATGTGCTCCCAACAGGCCCAGTTATTCAGGATAGCTTAACGTGCTCTCTGCTTCCTCTCCAATCCAAGCGATAATTCCTTGTGCACCTGAAACCTAACGCTTCAATATAGCCATAATATTTGTCATTTATCTTTTAAAATGTATTACTTTTTATACAGTATGTGGCATAAACACAACCAGTCATACTGTTTTAATCTGGTTAAGCTACTTCAAAAGTCTCTTTTAAGCTACCTGTGCACGTATGTTCAAAATATAATTCCAGCATCTAAACTGTTCATCATCCATTTGATGAATGGAAAGAGACATACAATACATGACCATATGTGGATGTGGACACCTGCTCTTTGAACATCTCATTCCAACATCATGGGCATTAATATGGGGTTGGTCCCCCCTTTGCTGCTATAACAGCCTCCACTCTTCAGGGAAGGCTTTCCACTAGATTTTGGAACATTGCTGCGGGAACTTGCTTCCATTCAGCCACAAGAGCATTAGTGAGATTGGGCACTGATGTTGGGCGATTAGGCCTCGCTCGGCGTTCCAATTTATCCCAAAGTTGTTCGATGTGGTTGAGGTTAGGGCTCTGTGCAGGCCAATCAAGTTCTCCACACCGATCTTGACAAACCATTTCTGTATGGACCTCGCTTTGTGCAAAGGGGCATTGCCATGCTGGAACAGGAAAGTGCCTTCCCCAAACTTTTGCCACAAAGTTGGAAGCACAAAATCATGTAGAATGTGATTGTAGGCTGTAGCGTTAAGATTTCCCTTCACTAAAAATAAGGGGGCTAGCCTAAACCATGAAAAACAGCCGCAGACCATTAGTCCTCCTCCACCATACTTTACAGTTGGCCCAAACCCAGATTCGTCCGTCGGACTGCCAGATGGTGACGCGTGAGAAGGGGTTTACACTGCTCCAGAGTCCAATGGCGGCAAGCTTTACACCACTACAGCCGATGTTTGGCATTGTGCATGGTGATCTTAGGCTTTTGTGTGGCTGCTTGACCATGGAAACCCATTTCATGAAGCTCCCGATGAACAGTTCTTGTGCTGACATTGCTTCCAGAGGCAGTTTGGAACTTGGTAGTGAGTGTTGTAACCGAGGACGGACGATTTTTACGCGTTATGCACTTCAGCACTAGGTGGGCCCATTCTGTGGGCTTGTGTGTCCTACCATTTCGTGGCTGAGCCGATGTTGCTCCTAGACATTTCCACTTCACACTAACAGCACTTACAGTTGACTGTGTACAGGCAGCTCTAGCAGGGCAGAAATTTGACCAACTGACTTGATGGAAAGGTGGCATCCTATGACAGTGCCACGATCAAAGTCACTAAGCTCTTCAGTATGGGCCATTCTACTGCCAATGTTTGTCTATGGAGATTGCATGGCTCTGTGCTCGATTTTATACGCCTGTCAGCAACCGGTGGGGCTGAAATAGCCGAATCCACTATTGGAAGGGGTGTCCACATACGTTTGTATATATAGTGCATGATACTAAACACCAAAAAGTTTAATGACATTCGGAAATTGTCAAGCCAAGCCTTCGATACTGGTAGACCTAAAAGGCAGGGAGGGATGTATTTTCTGTTTTTCGACATTGACATTGTCTATTTGATTGTGGTGCTGAAAATGCAAACCATGATATTGAAGCACCTAAAGTCAGTATGCTTTGCTTATTGGTTGTGTGGGGCATTGGCACAGAAAACTTTTTTTTTGAAATGAGTTGCATGTAATTCAAATTATTATAAAGATATCATCAAATGTTCTAAATCTGAGTCATAATATATGCCATTTAGCAGACATTTTTATCAAAAGTGACTTACAGTCACAGTTTATGCATAGGTGGCCCAAGCAGGAATCAATCCCACAACCCTTGGTGTTATAAGCACCATACTCTACTGACTAAGCCACACAGGACCACTATTCCAAATTATTTCCCCCTACCTGATCATTCATTGTCTGCTACTGGCTGTGATCATCTAACGTATAGTGCAATGAAACAGGCATTGATAGTGAGCTTGTCCATGGTGGTCGGTGAACCCTCAACCTTCAGGCCCATAGCCCTGTGCCACAAAAAGCATGCTGAAATCCATGTGTATAAACACAGGATCGCTACAGTTATTGTTATTTGTGGTTATAAACATTATTTTGAGTTAATTCTATTGGGGGTCATGGGCATATTTTTTACGTTATCTAGAATCTAAAAGGATTATTCGTTCTGTCCCCATAAGGGGAAACCTTTGAATAACCCTTTTAGGTTCCATGTAGAACTCTTTCCACAGAGGGTTCTATATTTAACACAGAAGGGTTTTTACCTTCGAGTTCTATGTCTTACCCTAGTTAGTCCATTTGAAATGTGAAAATAAACAATATACAGCCAACCCACTGGGCACACACTGGTTAACACCTAGATTCGATTGATGCAACGGTGCATTAAAATAAGTAAAATAATAAAAAAAATCCCCATCAATATCAGTCAGTTTAAGAATTTTGCATTTGATGCATTTCAATCCACTGCATCCGCCAATGTCACACTTCTGTTTCTGCTGTGAAAGGTGTCAGAGCTAGAGCAATGTTTGTCAGACCATGAGACATCCCAAAAATGTATCTTCTCACAAAAAGCATCTGTAGTTTCCGAACAGTTTGACCTACAAACTATTATGACCACTCTATGGATAGGGGAGACTCTACGACCCCTACAAGTATCAGTGCACTCGTCTGAAGTGGGTACCGTCGATGAGCCAACTTCTGTTTATAGCATCTGAACCGTTTGGGCTACAAACTAATGTGACCGCACTGTGGAAAGGGGACGGTGTCTCCATTTTGCTCTACCTCCCCCACAAGTTTCACAGAAACCATCTGAAAGTAACCGGTACCGGTTTTAAAAAATGAATGGAACTATGAAGGTAGTTTTGTACCGACACAAAAAATGTGGTTAAATATGTGTAAAAAATATATGTACAGTAGCAGTGAAAAGTTTGGACACACCTACTCATTACAGGGTTTTTCTATATGTTTGTTATTTTCTACATCAAAACTATGAGAAACACATATGGAATCGTGTAGTAACAAAAAAAAGTTTTAAACAAATCCAAATATATTTTACATTTGAGATTCTTCAAGTAGTCGCTTTTTGCCTTGTTGACAGATTTGCACACTCTTGGCATTCTCTCATCCAGCTTCATGAGGTAGTCAAGTGGAATGCATTTCATTTAACAGGTGTGAATTGTTAAAAGTACATTTTTGTAATTTCAAATCAAATCAAATTGTATTTGTCACATACACATGGTTAGCAGATGTTAATGCGAGTGTAGCGAAATGCTTGTGCTTCTAATTCCGGCAATGCAGTAATAACCAATGAGTAATCTGAACTAACAATTTCACAACAACTACCTTGTACTCACAAGTGTAAAGGGATGAAGAATATGTACATAAAAATATATGAATGAGTGATGGTACAGAACGGCATAGACAAGATGCAGTAGATGGTATTGAGTACAGTATATACATATGAGATGAGTAATGTAGGGTATGTAAACATTATATTAAGTGGCATTGTTTAAAGTGGCGAGTGATACATTTTTTACATCAATTTTTCCATTATTAAAGTGGCTGGAGTTGAGTTAGTATGTTGGCAGCAGCCACTCAATGTTAGTGGTGGCTGTTTAACAGTCTGATGGCCTTGAGATAGAAGCTGTTTTTCAGTCTCTAGGTCCCTGCTTTGATGCACCTGTACTGACCTCGACTTCTGAATGATAGAGGGGTGAACAGGCAGTGGCTCGGGTGACTGTTGTCCTTGATGATCTTTATGGCCTTCGTGTGACATCATGTGGTGTAGGTGTCCTGGAGGGCAGGTAGTTTGCCCCCGGTGATGCGTTGTGCAGACCTCAGTACCCTCTGGAGAACCTTACGGTTGTGCGCGGAGCAGTTGCCGTAACAGGCAGTGATACAGCCCGACAGGATGCTCTCGATCTGTAAAAGTTTGTGAGTGCTTTTGGTGACAAGCCGAATTTCTTAAGCGTCCTGAGGTTGACGCTGTCTGTGTGGGTGGACCAATTCAGTTTGTCCGTGATGTGTACGCCGAGGAACATAAAATGCAATACCCTCTCTACTACTGTTCCGTCGATGTGGATAGGGGGGTGCTCCCTCTGCTGTTTCCTGAAGTCCAAGATCATCTCCTTATTTTTGTTGACGTTGAGTGTGAGGCTATTTTCCTGACACCACAATCCGAGGGCCCTCACCTCCTCCCTGTAGGCCCTCTAGGCATTGTTGGTAATCAAGCCTACCACTGTAGTGCCATCTGCAAACTTGATGATTGAGTTGGAGGCGTGCATGGCCATGCAGTCGTGGGTGAACAGGGAGTACAGGAGAGGTCTTAGAACGCACCCTTGTAGGGCCCCAACGGAGTGGAGATGTTGTTACCTACCCTCACCACCTGGGGGTGGCCCGTCAGGAACTCCAGTACCCAGTTGCACAGGGCGGGGTCGAGACCAAGGGTCTCGAGCTTGATGACGAGTTTGGAGGGTACAATGCTGAGCTGTAGTCGATGAACAGCATTCTTACATAGGTATTCATCTTGTCCAGATTGGTTAGGGCAGTGTCCAGTGTGGTTGCGATTGCGTCGTCTGTGGACCAATTGGGGCGGTAAGCAAATTAGAGTGGGTCTAGAGTGTCAGGTAGAGTGGAGGTGATATGGTCCTTAACTAGTCTCTCAAAGCACTTCATGATGATGGAAGTGAGTGCTACGGTGCGGTAGTCGTTTAGCTCAGTTACCTTAGCTTTCTTGGGATCAGGAACAATGGTGGCCCTCTTGAAGCATGTGGGAACAGCAGACTGGGATAAGGATTGATTGAATATGTCCATAAACACACCAGCCAGCTGGCCTGCGGATGCTCTGAGGACGCGGCTGGGGATGCCGTCTGGGCCTGCAGCCTTGTGAGGGTTAACACCCTTAAATGTTTTACTCACGTCGGCTGCAGTGAAGGAGAGTCCGCAGGTTTTGATAGCGGGCTGTGTCAGTGGCACTGTATTGTCCTCAAATCGAGCAAAGAAGTTGTTTGGTCTGTCTGGGAGCCAGACATCCTGGTCCGCGAAGGGGCTGGTTTTCTTTTTGTAATCCGTGATTGACTGTAGACCCTGCCACATACCATGTTTGAGCCGTTGAATTGCGACTCTACTTTGTCTCTACGCTGACGATTAGCTTGTTTGATTGCCTTGCGGAGGGAATAGCTACACTGTTTGTATTCAGTCATGTATCTGGTCACCTTGCCCTGGTTAAAAGCAGTGGTTCGCGCGAATGCTGCCATCAATCCACGGTTTCTGGTTTGGGAATGTTTTAATAGTTGCTATGGGTACAACATCGCCGATGCACTTGCTAATAAACTCGCTCACCGAATCAGCGTATTCGTCAATGTTGTTGTTTGATGCAATGCGGAACATATCCCAGTCCACGTGATCAAAGAAATCTTGAAGCGTGGAATCAGATTGGTCGGACCAGCGTTGAACTGACCTGAGCGAAGGAGCTTCCTGTTTTAGTCTCTGTCTATTGACTGGAAGCAATAAAATGGAGTCATGGTCAGGGGAGGGCCTTATATGCGTTGCGGAAGTTAGAATTACATTGATCCAGGGTTTTACCAGCCCTGTTAGCACAATCGATATGCTGATATAATTTAGGGAGTCTTGTTTTCAGATTAGCCAGCTACAATGAATGCAGCCTCAGGATATGTGGTTTCCAGTTTACATAGAGTCAAATAAAGCTCGTTCAGGGCCATCGATGTGTCTGCTTGGGGGGAATATATGCGGCTGTGATTATAATCGAAGAGACTTCTCTTGGTAGATAATGCGGTTGACATTTGATTGTGAGGAATTCTAAGTCAGGTGAACAGAAGGACTTGAGTTCCTGTATGTTGTTTTGATCACACCATGTCTCGTTAATCATAAGGCCCCTCTTCTTACCAGAAAGATGCTTGTTTCTGTCGGCGCAATGCGTGAAGAAACCAGCTGGCTGTACAGACTCCGATAGCGTGTCTAGAGTGAGCCATGTTTCCGTGAAGCAAAGAACGTTACAGTCTCTTATGTTCTCTCTGGAATGCAACCCTTGCTCGGATTTCATCTACCTTGTTGTCAAGAGACGGGACATTGGCGAGTATGCTCGGGGTGCGGTGCGCGATGTGCCCATCTCCAGATCCTGACCAGAAGATTGCATCGTCTGCCCCTTTTACGGCGTCGTTGTTTTGGTTCGCCGGCTGGGATCCGATCCAATGTCCTGGGTGGTGGGCAAAACAGAGGATCCGCTTTTGGAAAGTCGTATTCCTGACCGTAATGATGGTGAGTTGACGTTGCTCTTATATCCAGTTGTTCCTCCCGACTGTATGCAATAAAACCTAAGATTACCTGGGTTACCAATGTAATAAATAACACTTAAAAAATCTAAATACTGCATAGTTTCCTAAGAAAGTGAAACGAGGCGGCCATCTCTGGCAGCGCCGGAAGTAGTAGTTTCTTTCCTTCTTAACCTCTGGGATAGAAGGGACGGTAGCATCCCACTTGGCCAATAGCCAATATATTGATAATTTATCCAACCCAAATTTAGAATGACAATCCTTAGTGCTTCACATTGGCACTTTAATTTAAGTCCCTCAATTTAGCACAAACCGATACTGGCAGAATGAACATTTACATTGACATACAGTATATTCATCTTATATGTCTAGCATGAACTAATCTCATCACTTGTTGTAGATACAGATTGGATACAGATTGGTATATAAATGCATTTTTTTTGTCTAAATTACTATAAATTTGAGACCTCCACATTCAACCTGATACCCCTGATAAACA
The DNA here is from genome assembly GCF_045791955.1 of Oncorhynchus clarkii lewisi. Lineage (NCBI taxonomy): Eukaryota > Metazoa > Chordata > Actinopteri > Salmoniformes > Salmonidae > Oncorhynchus > Oncorhynchus clarkii. The sequence continues at coordinate 49,746,941 of NC_092150.1, read as the reverse complement.
ATTTTGGATAAGCTTACGGGCACAGTTCACAAATGATTACTACTACCTGATTCAGGAAATCCAGGAAATTGATTTACTGTATGATAAATCATTACTATTACCAATATTCTTAATGCGTTTGAAACAATCACTTGTGTTGTGACATGGTAGGGTTGTTAAACAGAAGATAGCCCTATTTGGTAATATTATGGCAAGAACAGCTCAAATAAGCAAAGAGAAACGACAGTCCATCAATACTTTGAGACATGGTCAGTCAATACTGAACATTTCAAGTTGCAAAAAACAAAAACCATCAAGCACTATGATGAAACTGGCCCTCATGAGGACTGCCACAGGAAAGGAAGACCCAGAGTTACCTCTGCTACAGAGGATAAGTTCATTAGAGTTACCAGCCTCAGAAATTACAGCCAACATAAATGCTTCACAGAGTTCAAGTAACAGATACATATTAAAATCAATAGTTCAGAGGAGATGACGTGAATCAGGCCATCATGGTCGAATTGCTGCAAAGAAACCAATAATAAAAATAGACTTGCTTGGGCTAAGAAATTAGCCATGGACATAAGACCGGTGGAAATCTGTCCTTTGGTCTGATGAGTCCAAATTTGAGATTATTGGTTCCAACCGCCATGTCTTTGTGAACAGATGATCTCCACATGTGTGGTTCCCACCTTGAAGCATGGAGTTGTGTGATGGTGTTGGGGTGCTTGGATGGTGAAACTTTCATTGATTTATTTAGAATTCAATGCATACTTAACCAGGATGGCTACCACAGCATTCTAGAGCGATACGCCATCCTATCTGGTTTGCGCTAAGTGGGACTATCATTTTTCAATAGGACAATGACCCAACACACCTCCAGGCTGTGTAAGGGCTATTTGTCCAAGAAGGACATTGATGGAGTGCTGCATCAGAAGACCTGGCATACACAATCACCCGACCTCAACCCAATTGAGATGTTTTGGGTAGTACCGCAGAGTGATGGAAAAGCAGCCAACAAGTGCTCAGCCTATGTGGGAAGTCATTCAAGCCTTCAAGAAAGCATTCCAAGTGAAGCTGGTTGACAGAATTTCCAATAGTGTACAAAGCTGTCATCATTGCAAAGGGTAGCCTCCCAACTTGTTTTGATTCCTACATGATTCCATGTGTTATTTCATAGTTTTGATGTCTTCACTATTATTCTACAATATAGAAAATAGTAAAAATAAAGAAAATCCTGGAATGAGTAGCTGTTTCCAAACCTTTGACTGGTACTGTATATACAGTGCCTTGCGAAAGTATTCGGCCCCCTTGAACTTTGCGACCTTTTGCCACATTTCAGGCTTCAAACATAAAGATATAAAACTGTATTTTTTTGTGAAGAATCAACAACAAGTAGGACACAATCATGAAGTGGAACGACATTTATTGGATATTTCAAACTTTTTTAACAAATCAAAAACTGAAAAATTGGGCGTGCAAAATTATTCAGCCCCTTTACTTTCAGTGCAGCAAACTCTCTCCAGAAGTTCAGTGAGGATCTCTGAATGATCCAATGTTGACCTAAATGACTAATGATGATAAATACAATCCACCTGTGTGTAATCAAGTCTCCGTATAAATGCACCCGCACTGTGATAGTCTCAGAGGTCCGTTAAAAGCGCAGAGAGCATCATGAAGAACAAGGAACACACCAGGCAGGTCCGAGATACTGTTGTGAAGAAGTTTAAAGCCGGATTTGGATACAAAAAGATTTCCCAAGCTTTAAACATCCCAAGGAGCACTGTGCAAGCGATAATATTGAAATGGAAGGAGTATCAGACCACTGCAAATCTACCAAGACCTGGCCGTCCCTCTAAACTTTCAGCTCATACAAGGAGAAGACTGATCAGAGATGCATCCAAGAGGCCCATGATCAATCTGGATGAACTGCAGAGATCTACAGCTGAGGTGGGAGACTCTGTCCATAGGACAACAATCAGTCGTATATTGCACAAATCTGGCCTTTATGGAGGTGTGGCAAGAAGAAAGCCATTTCTTAAAGATATCCATAAAAAGTGTCGTTTAAAGTTTGCCACAAGCCACCTGGGAGACACACCAAACATGTGGAAGAAGGTGCTCTGGTCAGATGAAACCAAAATTGAACATTTTGGCGACAATGCAAAACGTTTTGTTTGGCGTAAAAGCAACACAGCTGAACACACCATCCCCACTGTCAAACATGGTGGTGGCAGCATCATGGTTTGGGCCTGCTTTTCTTCAGCAGGGACAGGGAAGATGGTTAAAATTGATGGGAAGATGGATGGAGCCAAATACAGGACCATTCTGCAAGAAAACCTGATGGAGTCTGCAAAAGACCTGAGACTGGGACGGAGATTTGTCTTCCAACAAGACAATGATCCAAAACATAAAGCAAAATCTACAATGGAATGGTTCAAAAATTAACATATCCAGGTGTTAGAATGGCCAAGTCAAAGTCCAGACCTGAATCCAATCGACAATCTGTGGAAAGAACTGAAAACTGCTGTTCACAAATGCTCTCCATCCAACCTCACTGAGCTTGAGCTATTTTGCAAGGAGGAATGGGAAAAAATGTCAGTCTCTCGATGTGCAAAACTGATAGAGACATACCCCAAGCGACTTACAGCTGTAATCGCAGCAAAAGGTGGCGCTACAAAGTATTAACTTAAGGGGGCTGAATAATTTTGCACGCCCAATTTGTCAGTTTTTGATTTGTTAAAAAAGTTTGAAATATCCAATAAATGTTTTTCCACTTCATGATTGTGTCCCACTTGTTGTTAATTCTTCACAAAAAAAATACAGTTTTATATCTTTATGTTTGAAGCCTGAAATGTGGCAAAAGGTCGCAAAGTTCAAGGGGGCCGAATACTTTCGCAAGGCACTGTATATATTTTTCTTCTGAACTTTCGTATATCTCCTAGAAATAGACCAGATACTTCAAACCCTTGTTTCTTACTAATTATATTGAATTTCTTGCCATTTATTCAACGTGTTTCTCTGGTCTATAGCAGTACAGGCCAAATTAAATATTTTATCAAATGATTTTTATTAATGTACAGTTGATTTCGGAAGTTTTACATACACCTTAGCCAAATACATTTAAACTCAGTTTTTCACAATTCCTGACATTTAATCATAGAAAAATTCCCTGTCTTAGGTCAGTTAGGATCACCACTTTATTTTAAAAATTGGAAATGTCAGAATAATAGTAGAGAGAATGATTTATTTCAGATTTTCTTTCTTTCATCACATTCCAATTGGGTCAGAAGTTTATATACACTCAATTAGTATTTGGTAACATTGCCTTTAAATTGTTTAACTTGGGTCAAATATTTCAGAAAGCCTTACACAAGCATCCAACAATAAGTTGGAATTGTGGCCCATTCCTCCTGACAGAGCTGGTGTAACTGAGTAGGGTTTGCAGGCCTTCTTGCTCGCACACACATTTTCAGTTCTGCCCACAAATTTTCTATAGGATTGAGGTCAGAGCTTTGTGATGGCCACTCCAATACCCTGACGTTGTTGTCCTTAAGCCATTTTGCCACAACTTTGTAAGTATGCTTGGGGTCATTGTCCATTTGGAAGACCCATTTGCGACCAAGCTTTAACTTCCTGACTGATGTCTTGAGTTGTTGCTTCAATATATCCACATAATTTTTTCCCCTCTTGATGCCATCTATTTTGTGAAGTGGACCAGGCCCTCCTGCAGCAAAGCACCGCCACCACATGATGCTGCACGGTTGGGACGGTGTTCTTTGGCTTGCAAGCATCCCCCTTTTTCCTCCAAACATAATGATGGTCATTATGGCCAAACGGTTCTATTTTTGTTTCATAAGACCAGAGGACATTTCTCAAAAAGTACGGTCTTTGTCCCCATGTGCAGTTGCTAACCATAGTCTGGCTTTTTTATGGCGGTTTTGGAGCAGTGGCTTCTTCGTTGCTTGGCGGCCTTCCAGGTTTTGTTGATATAGGACTCGTTTTACTGTGGATATAGATACTTTTGTACCGGTTTCCTCCAGCATCGTCACAAGGTCCTTTGCTGTTGTTCTGCGATTGATTTGCACATTTCGCACCAAAGTACGTTCTTCTCTAGGAGACAGAATTCGTCTCCTTCCTGAGTGGTATGACTGCTGCGTGGTCCCATGGTGTTTATACTTGCGTGCTATTGTTTGTACAGATGAACTTGGTACCTTCAGGCATTTGAAAATTGATCCCAAGGATGAACCAGACTTGTGGAGGTCTATCATTTTTTTTCTGAGGTCTTAGCTGATTTCTTTTGATTTTCCCATGATGTCACGCAAAGAGGCACTGAGTTCGAAGGTAGGCCTTGAAACACATCCACAGGTACACCTCCAATTGACTCAAATTATGTCTATTAGCCTATGAGAAGCTTATAAAGCCATGACATCATTTTCTGGAATTTTCCAAACCTGGCACAGTCAACTTAGTGTATGTAAACTTCTGACCCACTCGAATTATGATACATTGAATTATAAGTGAAGTAATCTGTCTGTAAACAATTGTTGAAAAAAATGCTTGTGTCATATGCACAAAGTAGATGTCCTATCCAAATTGCCAAAACTGAATTTGGTTAACAAGACATTTGTGAAACAAGTTTTAATGTCTCCAACTTAAGTGTATGTAAACTTCCGACATCAAGGGGGTTCTAAGATTACAAATCAAATAGCTAAATTATCCATAGTATGATCATCTTAAAATAATTCCATATTCATATTCCTATAGAACAGACAGGAATGCAACACAATTATCAAGTCTCCTAAATGGGATATGATCCCATTATTGGTTGTGCAGCACGATAATAGGTACAACAGTGAGGCCAATCTCTGACATGCAAGTCCATCTCTACAGCTCAAATAGAGTACTCAATATTTGAAGCCCTGTAATGACTCTGTGAGGCGTTATGGCAGAGATGGGTTGCACATGCCAAACTGCAAAAGGGCGCAACGTTTTAATGAAACCTCTGTCACTCCATTTTTCCAGTGACCAATTAGCATAAGGTGAAAACACACTTGAGTGATGGGAATGTGAGGAGTATTTAATATACTTGTCTAATTTGCAAAGGGGGAACCAATGTCGGTTCAATTACTTGAACTCCTTTGACCGATGTCGTTTCGATTACTTGAACTCCATTTAGTTCATTTTTTTTGGGACCCCAATGCGTGTTTCATATCATTCAGGTAAGAAATCAACACAAGAACTATGTAGGATGCTGGGCTGAAGAGAGTTGTAGTTTTCATTAACTATATTCATATTCAACCTAGTTCAGCGCAGAAACGTCAGTTAAGACGTTTCTTATTTACAATGACGGCCTACTAAAAGCCAAAAGGCCTCCTGCGGGGATGGAGGCTGGGATTAAAAATAGACCATATGACAGAGGAATGTACACGAACGACACAACGATGAGAGAAAGGGATAAAGACAGTTTTTGAAAGTATGCCGTATATATAAGGATGTAACGTGTGCGCTGGAGTCAGGAAGCAAGGTCAGGGAGTGAATCATTTAATAAGTACATATAAACATAATATAAAACAAGAATCACAATCAACGCACAGACAGAAACAATAACGCCGGGGGAAGGAACCAAAGGGAGTGACATATATAGGGCAGGTAATCAAGGAGGTGATGGAGTCCAGGTAAGTGTCATAATGCGCTGATGCGCGTAAATATGGTGACAGTTACAGTTCATATGAGAAAATCAGTCAATTATAATAAATGCATTAGGCCCTAACCTATGGATTTCACATGACTGGGAATACAGATACCTTTAAAAAATTGGGCCTCACATTGGGCCTCAGGATCTCATCACGGTATTTTTGTGCATTCAAATTGCCATCGATAAAATGCAATTGTGTTCATTGTCCATAGCTTATGCCTGCCCATACCATAAACCCACCCCCACTATGGGGCACTCTGTTCACAATGTTGACATCAGAAAACCGCTCTGCCACTCGACGCCATACCCAGGGTTTGCGGTTGTGAGGTCAGTTGGATGTACTGCCAAACTCTCTAAAACAACGTTGGAGGTGGATTATGCTAAATAAACGAACAATCAAATCTCTGGCAACAGCTCTGGTGAACATTCCTGGAGTCAGCATGCCAATTGCACACTCCCTTAAAACTAGAGACATTGTGACATTGTGCTGTGTGACAAAACTGCTAATTTTAGTGGCCCTTTATTGTCCCCCGCACAAGGTGCACCTGTGTAATGATCATGCTGCTTAATCAGCTTATTTTTGCCACACCTGTCAGGTGTATTTATTTATCTTGGCAAAGGAGAAATGCTCACTAACAGGGATGTAAATACATTTGTGCACAACATTTGAGAGAAATAAACTTTTTGTGTGTATGGAACATTTCTGGGATCTTTTATTTCAGCTCATGAGACATGGGACCAACACTTTACATGTTGCGTTTATATTTTTGTTCAGTTTATTTTGAAGAACTAGTAAAATGATTTTGTCAGACAGCTCTGCAGCTGGATGTAGTTGGCTGTACTTAGCCAGGCTAGTTAAATAGGATGACTACAGACACTACAGTGTGGAGAGTACAGAGATAACACTGTCTGACTGTCTACTACAGCCTGAGCAGATTTGAAATGCTGACTTTAAGGAATGAAAAATAATAGTCATCAAATAAAAATCAATGTAATATACACAACTGAAATATGTTATTATTTCATAAGAATTTCCTTCTTTTTTTTTACGTCTACCCAATGTGGACCTGACAGAGACAATGGAACATTTTGAATGTTTTGGCAATTGAATGTTCACTATTTTGGGCTTTTGGAATATCCAGATGATTTTAAAAAAAATCTAAATTCTAAAATCGTGATTATTTAAAAAATAATCTCACCAAAACCAAACCGACTTCAAAAAGCCCTAATCGCTCAGTAGTAATGACTGCTAACGTTCATGGCATAGTAAATGAGAGAGAGTAATATTGAAAGTCCCCCTTATCACAGTGTTACTAACGTTGCTTTCAGGGAGTCACTTGTCTTGATATGGGAGAGAGCCTTAGGACTCGTGTCATCAGGCTCTCAGCTGTTCGCCATCTCTGCCTCATTGCAGGCAATTCCCTTCCCCTCTCGCTCTCCCTTTCTCCCGACTCCTGCCAAACCTGTCAGCTGGGAGGGATGTCACACGATTTCAACGAGTGTGAGAGCAGGACATAATATCTGTCAACTTCATCTTCTTCCTCACTTGCCTTCACTCCCGCAATGCATCCTCTCAACAGCTCTTTCAGAGCCTCCTCCAATCCGTCCATCACACTTTTCTCTGGGGTTGTTTTTTCACACCAGAGGAAATGTCTAAATCCTCCTTGTGTTCTTGTTTGTCCTGCTTGCTGTCCATCATGCTGTAGTGTAGTGGACCAAATGTTCATGTGTTTGTTTTAGAAATGCCAAAATCAAAATGTCATTTTCATATGCATTGTCTTAGCCAGGTCTGATAACTAGATCTGATTGTTAATGACAGTTTCATAACTAAAATCTTTAAACTGGCAGTCTTTGGTAAAATGAGGATAAGCATTACCCATAAATCCACAATACATGTTCAGTTTTTTAGTGTATTGCATACTCTAATACACATTCACTGTGTTGTAGCCCAATTGAAATATATCGACAATGGGTTTGTTGCTGAAAAAAAAGTATATATAAATGCAATTAAACTAAAAAAAATTAAGACAAAGTCAAATGAGAATAGGCTAGCCCCACACCAATTTGTACTGTTTCAAACGTCCCTCTTTTCCTCTCTGGCTCTCTCAACAGGCATTGTACTTGTTGACTTAAATCAGCAGTTTGACACTTGTAGCAGACACTGGACATCTTCCTAAAAGTTGAATGAGTGTTATTGTAGTCTGATTACTCTCCCTGCAGAGTTTCTAGAAAAAAATGGAGTAATCCCTAAAAAACGATCAAAGTGGAAAATAATAGCTTTCTGCTCATCTTCTCTGAGCAGTTTATTTTCCTGCATCTTCTTATTCTCTAAAATCAACTGGTTTAGAAGGTGTCTCTTTGGAACAGCCACTTTTCTTGAACTGAACTTGTATTTACCCCTTGGAAACCATGTGTGTAGTCAAGGACAGAAAGGGACTGGACAAGATTTAAACAATTTGGTGAGTGAGTGTTTAAAAACAAAATGATGGATGGCAGGCAGCTATGATGTTTAGTTTGCATAGGGAACTTTGCATGGGGAAATTGCAGCTGGTATTGTCACATAATCTTTACTGAGGAATTGGTAACCAATGTTACCTATCAGTCATTTTTTTAAATAACAGAAACCCAATTGGCTAGTACATTGCAACAAATGGTACTCCTTCTTTGAGTGAATCCCAAAGAAATGTAAACATATTAAATTGGTCTGTAATTACAATTTTACCATGAAAGTGTAACAAGTATTGCAATTATTTCTGGTTAAACTGTACACCATAATCTTTACCCTAAGTGGGTAAAAAAATTATTGATTGGGTTAAATTATGTTTTAATCTTAATAAACAGCATGGACACAGACACTTCTGTTCTGTTGCATGGTATGTTGGTTTTGCAAACACATCAGTGTTATGAATTGCAAATTTCACTGTAGGGGAGGGTGTAGCGAGAATAAACATTGTTCTACAGTATGTGCTGCTGGATCAGTCTAGGAGACACTTTTCAGTCTATCAATGTGTCAAGGCACACAACAACTGCTGGCATAATTGACTGGAAAGATTTCATTTCATATCATTCTGCAGACGAGCAGCTGGAACCGCTTGTGAAGTCTTACGTGTCTTGGACAAGTTCATTTCACATTATATTACAGGGACTCCTCGACGCACCCTCAACATACAGCCGATATTCTGATGCAAGGTTCCTATTTATTTCTGAGCTCTATTATCTGCATAGCATTTGACAGTGTTTTGCCCAATACCACAAATCCCACAGAGTTGTCAATTTAGCACTATAAGTGGATACTATGTGGAGGGTGTGTGCACATCGCTTGAGGTATCTCTGCTGGTTCCCAGAGAAATGTGTGTGGGTGCGAGTGTGTGTGTGTGGGTGTGTGTGTGTGTGTGTGTGTGTGTGTGTGCGTGCGTGCGTGCGTGTGTGTGCGTGCGTGTGTGAGTGAATATGGACATTACATTGTGGCCCAGCATGGACATGCAGGAACAAAGAGAAGGTAGCGGGCAGATGTTATCAGAACCTCCAGGGAGAAACCATGGAAAAGAGAATTCCTTATATCTACTGTCAGTCCTACCTTTGGTGTTTGTGATAGATTGGGTGGACAGGAGAAGAATACTAGAACAGTTTGTATGGTGATTACGATCAATCTCTCTCCGTCTCTCTCCCTCCCTCTCCATCTTCTGAGAAAAGGTACATGTACATTGGTACAAAAGCCTCAGTGTGTGTATGTATTTTGAGCGACTGTTGATAAGATTCATTTAATCTAATTTTGTTGTGCCCAAAAATTCTGGGGCAATTGTGTCAATGTATTAGGTACAGCATTTCAACACAAACAAACAAATGTTTAAGGGCTCTATTCAATCTGTATAGCTGAAGCGTTACAGCTTGCACAATATGAATTTAAAGAGAAACTGACAGAGTTTTAGTAGCATTAAATATGATCAAGATATGACCAAATACACCCTTAGGAAGAATAAGATACATATATTTTTAAATTTTCCCCTTGACTTATTCCAAATGTTGTTGTTTTACAGCTTTAATTCAAAATGGATTAAATATTTTTTTTCTTTCCCATATACACACAATACCAATAATGACAATGTGAAAACATGTTTTTAAGAAATGTTTGCTAATTTATTGATAATGAAATACAGAAATATCTTAAATTAATAAGTATTCACACCCCTGATTCAATAAATGTTAAAATCACCTTTGGCAGCAATTACAGCTGTGTGTCTTTCTGGGTATGTCTCTAAGAGCTTTGCAGACCTGGATTGTACAATATTTGCACATTATTATTTAAAAAACTCTTCAAATTCTGTCAAGTTGGTTGCTGTAAATTAATAGATAACCATGTTCAAGTCTTATTTGGCCTTGTGCTTTACGTTATTGTCCTTCTGAAAGGTTTGTGAATTTCTGCATTTGTCTCCCAGTGTCTGTTGGAAAGCAGACTGAACCAGGTGGTCTAATGTGATTTTTTAGTACATGTATTTTTATCCTGTAAAATGACCTAGTCCTTGCCAATGACAACCATGCCCATGTTTTGGAATATTTGTATTATTTACAGGCTTCATTCTTTTCACTCTGTCATGTAGGTTAGAATTGTGAAATAACTACAATGTTGTTGATCCATCCTCGGTTTTCTCCTATCACAGCCATTAAACTCTGAAACTGTTTTAATGTCACTATTGGCTTCATTGTGAAATACCTGAGTAGTTTCCTTCCTCTCCGGCAACTGAGTTAGGAAGAAAGCCTGTATCTTTGTAGTGACTGGGTGTATCGATACAGCATCCAGATTGTAATTAATAACTTCACCTTGCTCAAAGGGATAACATTTTTTTACACGTCTACAATTGGTGCCCTTCTTTGCGAGGCATTGGAAAACCTCCCTGTTCTTTGTGATTGAATCTATGTTTGAAATTCACTGCTCGACTGAGGGAACATACCGATAATTAATTGTGTGTGTTGGGTACAGAGATGAGGTAGACATTCAAAAATCATGTTAACCCCCTTAAGTCGATGTCAGAGGCCCCGTTGAAATCGAATCAGCATAATAAAAAAATTGCCATCAAAATACGTCAGTTTAAGCTAGAGATATTTTTATTTTTTTGCATTGGCTGCATCTCAATTCACAACATTGACAGACCTAGAGAGCAGACCATGAGACATCCTGGAAATTGGTCTTCTCACAAAATTGTCTGTAGCATCCGGACGGTTTGGCCTACAAGCTATTATGACCCATCTATGGTAAGATGAGACTCTCATGAACACAAAGCTGAAGTCGGTACAGCTGATCTGCCAACTTCTGTTGGTAGTGTCGGAACAGTTTGGGCACACTATTATGACCCACCTGTGTAAAAGTGAGACTCTCACGAACACATTTTGCTCTAGGATACCCACAAGCTTCACAAGCATCGTCTGAAGGTCCCCTACTGCCAGTTGAAAAAAATGAATGAAAGTACAGTATATAAGGCGTCTGTTTAGGGCCCAAACATAAGGGTTTAAATAGACAGTATGTACATTTTTTTTACTAATGTTTCCTGATCTTTCTTATATGTCTAAGATATAAGACAGCCAATTCAAAACAATCTTCCTTTAGATGTTTTGCATTTGTATGGGCTAATAGCAGTAAGGCCCGGAAAAATGTCATCAAATATTATTTTTATATATTTTTGGGATACTTCAAGGGGTTTTAAAATTAAAAATCAAATAGCTAAATGATCCTTGGTATGACCTTCTTAAAGCAATTCTATATAGCTTAGTAAAACCACCCCCTCAAGGCTTAGACTCTTATGGGTTAAACACTATTATTGCACACAGAATAAGTCCATGCAACTTATTACGTGATTTGTTAAGCACATTTTTACTCCTGAACTTATTTAGGCTTTCCATAACAAAGGGGTAGAATACTTATTCACAGAAGACATTTCAGCTTTTCCTTTGTAAACATAAAAAAAAACATGATTCACTTTGACATTATGGGCTATTGTTTGTATTTCTGCCCTTTTTCAGGGGCGTAAATCTGAATATAATCCATTGTAAATTCAGGGTGTCACACAAGAACATTTTGAAAAAGTCACGGGGTGTGAATACTTTCTGAAGGGGTGTGAATACTTTCTTGAATATAATATTTGGGAATGATGTAGAGTCGGGTATTTGTGAAAATTCTGTATCAGTTATGATTTACAACCTGTTATAGTAATATTTATGAACAAGTAATGTATAGGTGAATTGTAATCACTCATGCATTAGCTGCATTAATCTATTCTGTCAACAATGCCTTACTCTATGTTATGGATTTTTTTGTAAAATAGGACGTATTTTTATACCTCTTAAAAACTTTGAATTTTATGTTTTTGACTGATATTATGATTTTCTGTTTCATATCTGCAAAGTAGTTCAAATGCTGTCAGTTCCAACTGAAAAGGTCATTTACGATTGAGCCAACATATGCAGCATTAACCGTGACTGCAGTCTGCGCTGACACGGGAATATTGCCTTTAAATTTCAATCTCACTGTAATACTGAACTTCCGTGATACGGATTGAATGGAGTCCTAATGTGTGTCTGATTTGATGTTGGGATTTGTGTGCGGCAGTGCGTGAGCCCTTTCCTTAAACCAGGGCCTGTCAAGGGAGCCTGGACTCCCAGCCACTTCTCACATGAGCAGCCGAGCAAAATTAGCTGATGATTGATCCCACTCTAACGGGAGTGGTTAGAGTTTTTTCTAAATTGATATTATATTTAAATAGAGAAACAGGCATTGACTTTGTAATCCCTGTGCAACACTTGCCGACAAGAAAGAAAAGTCAAGTGCTATATTTGTCTGGATGCCATGCTTATCTTCCACAGTCCCAACAGGCTATGCTTGTGAATGTCTGTAACTTCAAGCTACGGTAGCTGACTCTGATATTATAGTGCATCTCTGAGGTGAGCATGTGGGGAGAGTTTTTCCCATTAATTTGATCAAAGACACACTTTTCCACGTGTCTTTCTATGGCATAGTACTGGCTCCCAGATGTAGCATAATCATGCAGTGTATGGTCGCAGCATAGGGGGACCGCAGAACAAGATTTTGCTGAGGGCCAACAAAAACCTTGGTCCGGCCCTGAGCATACCACCCCACCCTACAAAAGTATCACGTCCTGTCTCATTTCATGAGATTCTACAGTCTCCTGTGTCCTTATAAGAGTGAATTATCTCTGATAATCATTCTAATCGGGGTTCAGCTCATGTTACTAGGCCTCCTGCTGCGCCTTAATGCTTAATTACTCCTCAGCTTGTCTTCTCAGGATGGGTGCCCCCAGCCTTGCTCAACCAAGCCTCTCTTTGTCTAATCGTGCACTGCCCTATCATGTACATCAAGATCAATCACTAATGACGATCACGCTTTTAATCAAAAAGCACTGTTAGCTCCTCACACACCATAATGTCAGTGAGATCAGATTTTCACCCTGAAGATAATCCAAATTGCTGACCATGCACTGTAATATTGGGTAAGGGTAACATTTGGCAAGAACAAATTCAACCGATTCCTTATTTACCCTTAATATATACAGGTAAATTCTCCTGATATTCAATTGTAATTTGCAAGAGAGACCTGCTTATGAGTTACAACTATTAATTTATTAACTGATTTATGAACGGATAATTTCTCTAATTTACAGACTCTTTAGACACAACTATAAAGGGTACTTATAATGGGCTCTCCTTAAATCTTGTTTCTATGCAGCTTACTAAAGAATGAAATAAATTGTGCCTTTTTATGTTTGCAGTTTTTATGCTGGCAGTTTTTTCTTTACATTGAATATTATGTACCGGTGATTTTTTTTCTAGGTTGGTCATTACTGACAAAAACAATGCTTATCACAGAGTGAAACTTCATGATACTTTTCCAATATTTACAATTTTAACTCTTTGTTCTGTTCACAGATTTCCATATCTCAGATTAATTTCTATAAGAAACAATTGACTCTAAAACCTTCTCCTAGGTTGGTCATTACCGAGGTAGGTAGAGTGATTTCATGGCAGAAGAAAAAAAAATGCCCCACTTATAGCCACTGAATTTACATATTGAACTGCTGATGGTTCACAATAACAAATGTGCCATAGTCGTCAGAGCAATACTGCAGGTTGTCTTCCACTGACACTTGGTAGTTGTGCGTGTACAGTTATGCATATGGCACTAATGCCGGTTTCTCCTAACTGTCAGGGAGCTGTATATAGTGTTTCCTTTGCAGACAGCTTGATGCTAGGTCTTTCGCCAGCATGTTTGATTCTGCTGACATTGTACCCTTGACAACAAAAAAGCAATGTATCAGCTGAATATCCTCTAGGACCATTCTTCTAGAGTTATGGAAAGAAGTTACTTGTGTACTTTTCAAAAATAAAAGCCTCTGTGTATACCATACCATATGATCTTCAGTAAGATTGTCAGAAAATAATTACATTCAATAAGAAAATATATTATGATCACTTGGGGCTGAACCCTAACTTGAGATGTTGTGTTTGGTCACAAATGTGAGTTAAGCGTGCAGATCTCAAGTTAGGGTTCAGGCCTGAGCATATACCGAGACCGATATTTGCCTCAACTGAGAACGTGGCCTACTGTAAGGTGAGTCAGAAGTATTGGGACATAAGGTGAGTCAAGTAAATGCCTGTTTTTGTTCAGCTGGAGTCCAGCAGACTTTCTAAAGAGACTAAATCAGATTCTGCTTTTCCTGTAACTTCGGAGATCATAGCAGACATAAGCACAACAAAGTATTTATGAAGATATATATTTAAAGCTGTTTAGTCCATAAGGATTAGAGCAGGGCATATTAATGGGGAATGCAACCATTACAACAACAAGCTTATGAAAAATGTGTCACGTTTTGTTTCTCTGTTAACTATGTCAGAAGGTCCTTTGTGACATCAACAGCCCCAACTTAAATCACTTCAAATAGTTTGTAGTCTCATCCTAAACACAGACACAATAATGTATCACTCATAAACCATAAAAATGCAAAATATTTGCAGAAAAGTATTAACACTCAGATTTTTTTTTCAACTGCAGGAGAAAATTAATTGTACTGCTGGCCATTTAATGCTGATGTGTGTTAGTGACTATACGCTTTGCATTTCCTTTTTGGCAAATGTACATCCTAATGAATAAAATATATTCTATATACAGTGCCTTGCGAAAGTATTCGGCCCCCTTGAACTTTGCGACCTTTTGCCACATTTCAGGCTTCAAACATAAAGATATAAAACTGTATTTCTTTGTGAAGAATCAACAACAAGTGGGACACAATCATGAAGTGGAACGACATTTATTGGATATTTCAAACTTTTTTAACAAATCAAAAACTGAAAAATTGGGCGTGCAAAATTATTCAGCCCCTTTACTTTCAGTGCAGCAAACTCTCTCCAGAAGTTCAGTGAGGATCTCTGAATGATCCAATGTTGACCTAAATGACTAATGATGATAAATACAATCCACCTGTGTGTAATCAAGTCTCCGTATAAATGCACCTGCACTGTGATAGTCTCAGAGGTCCGTTAAAAGCGCAGAGAGCATCATGAAGAACAAGGAACACACCAGGCAGGCCCGAGATACTGTTGTGAAGAAGTTTAAAGCCGGATTTGGATACAAAAAGATTTCCCAAGCTTTAAACATCCCAAGGAGCACTGTGCAAGCGATAATATTGAAATGGAAGGAGTATCAGACCACTGCAAATCTACCAAGACCTGGCCGTCCCTCTAAACTTTCAGCTCATACAAGGAGAAGACTGATCAGAGATGCAGCCAAGAGGCCCATGATCACTCTGGATGAACTGCAGAGATCTACAGCTGAGGTGGGAGACTCTGTCCATAGGACAAAAATCAGTCATATATTGCACAAATCTGGCCTTTATGGAAGAGTGGCAAGAAGAAAGCCATTTCTTAAAGATATCCATAAAAAGTGTTGTTTAAAGTTTGCCACAAGCCACCTGGGAGACACACCAAACATGTGGAAGAAGGTGCTCTGGTCAGATGAAACCAAAATTGAACTTTTTGGCAACAATGCAAAACGTTATGTTTGGCGTAAAAGCAACACAGCTGAACACACCATCCCCACTGTCAAACATGGTGGTGGCAGCATCATGGTTTGGGCCTGCTTTTCTTCAGCAGGGACAGGGAAGATGGTTAAAATTGATGGGAAGATGGATGGAGCCAAATACAGGACCATTCTGGAAGAAAACCTGATGGAGTCTGCAAAAGACCTGAGACTGGGACGGAGATTTGTCTTCCAACAAGACAATGATCCAAAACATAAAGCAAAATCTACAATGGAAAGGTTCAAAAATAAACATATCCAGGTGTTAGAATGGCCAAGTCAAAGTCCAGACCTGAATCCAATTGAGAATCTGTGGAAAGAACTGAAAACTGCTGTTCACAAATGCTCTCCATCCAACCTCACTGAGCTCGAGCTGTTTTGCAAGGAGGAATGGGAAAAAATGTCAGTCTCTCGATGTGCAAAACTGATAGAGACATACCCCAAGCGACTTACAGCTGTAATCGCAGCAAAAGGTGGCGCTACAAAGTATTAACTTAAGGGGGCTGAATAATTTTGCACGCCCAATTTTTCAGTTTTTGATTTGTTAAAAAAGTTTGAAATATCCAATAAATGTCGTTCCACTTCATGATTGTGTCCCACTTGTTGTTGATTCTTCACAAAAAAATACAGTTTTATATCTTTATGTTTGAAGACCGAAATGTGGCAAAAGGTCGCAAAGTTCAAGGGGGCCGAATACTTTCGCAAGGCACTGTACATTTGGGGTGACAGGTAGCCTAGTGGTTAGAGCAGAGCTGAGAAGGTAAAAATGGGTCATTCTGCCAATGAACAAGGCAGCTTAACCCACTGTTCCTAGGTAGTCATTGTAAATAAGAATTTGTTCTTAACTTACTTGACTAGTTAAATAAAATAAAAAATAGATCATCAATGATGCTAAACAAGTTTAAGTTGTTTTTACATACGATATACATGATTTAGCTAATGAATTGTAATTTTTCCATATTCAGTGTTTGTAGTGCTTTTTAAGATATTATCAGAATATTACTCAAAGCATTTTGAACAGCCCCTATATTCTTGTCATATTTTTCAAAAAAAATGCATTTGAGTTTATTGGGTCACCTTCATACAATCTGTTTAGCTGGATTGCCCAAATTGACTAACTACTATAACAGATGCATCATAATTCAATTATTTGTTTGGGATCCAAACAGAGTCACAAATCCATGCACCCTCCCCATCGCCTCTCCTCCCAATACCAAAGAAAGACTGTGAAAGGAGGCAAGAATACATGACCACGAGTCCATGACTGAGGTTGTATTCTTTTGGTTTTAATAACGTTAACAAGAATTGGTTTGCCAGTTTTTCCTGGCTTCTGCTGTATGACCATGCAGTATTCTAAGCGGGTTTACTGTTAGATACAGTAAGTTCATACTCTACTTCAAATAAAATGTTATTTATTTATTTTGTCTCTCCCTCAAGAGTAGGTCTTTGAAATTGTACTGAGAAATTCAAAAATGTAATGTTTCTCAAAAGCTGTCCAGTCCACCATCTGCAGGGCAGATTAATCTTTGTAGATTACTCTTTGCAACTAATCACTTGGTAGTTGAATAGAACGAGTACAGTAAGTCACACTGCCTGCACTTTTACAGAAAATAAATAACCCAGACCATGCCATTGCCTGGTGCGAGACTATTTTCTCCCAACTGATGGGATTTTGCTCAATCTCTATAATGTACGTATAAGCACCTCAAACACTTTTAATTTAAGATTAACTGTACTTTCTCTGACAGTAACTCAGAAAAGTGATCTCACGCTCAGGGTTTTCTTGCTCTCTCTCCTAATATGTTTTGCTCGTTCAGTACCATCAGTTACATGTCTGCCAAGCATCACACGTCGTCAGCTCACTCCCATTGACATCCCACTGTTCTGACCATTGATTGGCAGGTCAAGCATTGAGCACAAGCAGGAAATCAATAACGGTGGACCTCTAGACGGTACAGGGGGAGTCTTCAAGGAACTGGCCTACTGGACACTCTGCCAATCACCAACCAGAAAATGTAAGGCCAGCCAGCCATGAACAAAAGCTATCTAAAGGCAGAGACACTGGGTTGGATATTAAATTGATTTATATTTTGAGAAGTTTCAGCTGTCGTAAAGAGAAAAAAAGGAAAAGACAAGTTTTGAAAATGTATTTGTCTTACACTCATTTCTATTCTACATCTCGACTGGATCCGGGACCTTGGGGATTCCGTTATATAAAATATATACTCTCTTTGTCTGTCACACCCTGATCTGTTTCACCTGTCTTTGTGCTTGTCTCAACCCCCCTCCAGGTGTCACCTGCCCTGACCCTGAGCCTGCCTGCCTTTTCTGTACCTTTTGGATCACTGACCTCTGCCCTTGACCTGTCATTTTGCCTACTCCCTGTTCTATTAATAAGCGTTTGTTGCTTTGACATTATCTGCATTTGGGTCTTCCCTGAAACGTGATAGTACGAACTGGCCATGACTGACCCAGCAGACTCGGACCAGCTCCGCAATGCCATCTCCTCCCAAGGAGCCACCATTTGAAGGCCAGAGGAGTTGCTTCGTGGGCTTATGGAAGGGGTCCCGACCTTGGCTGAACGCATTGACCGAGCGTTGAACACATTGCTGGAGCAATTCCGCGAGTTGTCTGTTTTGCAGCCTACCACGACAATAATAACTTACCAGCCCCTCAGTAACCTGGCTGTTGGCAGCTGAGAGTGCCAGGAACCAGGAAGTGCTGTCCAACATGTTCCTGCATGGACTATCAGAGGAACTAAAGGACGAGCTTGCAACCCGGGAACTATCGACAGATCTCGACTCACCCATCGCCTTGACCATTCGGATCGATGGGCGACTACTGGAGTGAAGGAAGGAGAAGAGGTTCAATTTCTCTCGCCCGGCCAAGGCTTCCACCTCACCTCCGAGACATCCCGGAAGTCCCCGATGGCTCCGTTGCCAAGTTCCCCCGAGAGTCTCCGAAGTCTGCCAATTCACCTCTTCCTGAGTCAATGCAACTAGACAGAACAAGACTGTCCCCAGGCAAACGGCTATACAGGCTACACGCGAAGAGTACCCTGTATTGCGAGACTACTGGTCATTTCGTGGCCACCTGTCCACTAAAAGACCAAGCTCACCACTAGGAGTGAGTACGCTGGTGGGCCATACGGATATCTTTTCCTCTCCCCTTCTTTCTCGCACCCCATTTCATGCCATCTTGCTGTCGGGGAACCAGTCGAAATCTCTCCAGGTACTCATCAACTATGGGGCCGATGAGAGCTTTATGGACTCTACCCTGGTGTCCAAGCTGGGCATCCCCACTCAGCCCCTCTCCATTCCCATGGACGTTAGAGTGCTAGACGGGCGCTCTATAGGCTGGGTCACCCACAACACTACCCCATCAACCTACGGGTGTCAGGGAATCACAGGAAGAAGATTTAATTTCGGCTTATTAATATGTCTCCTCGAGTTCCCGTGGTATTGGGATTCTGTTGGCTCCAGCAACAAAGTCCCATTATTGACTGGTATGCTGGTACCATCATGGGCTGGAGCCCGTTCTGCCACGTTCATTGCCTGAAGTCAGCGCAGCCTACCCCGGGACGTCTTCCTGGGAACTCGGAAGTTGCCCCGGACCTCTCCGACATTCCCATGGAGTACCAGTACCTCCAGGAGATATTCAGTAAGGCCCGGGCCACTTCAAATCTGCCACACCGACCCTATGACTGTAGGATTGACCATCTCCCAGGCATCACTTCGCCCGGGGGATGACTGTCCTTTCTGTCGGGTCCGGAGACCAAGGCTATGGAGATCCACATTGAGGACTCCCTAGCTGCAGGGTTCATCCATCCTTCTGCCACCCCCGCTGGTGCAGGGTTCTTCTTTGTGGAGAAGAAGGAAAAAACCCTGCGCCCAGGCATGAACTACCGGGGCCTCAACGACATCACGTTGAAGACCCGCTACCTGCTACCAATCATCTCCTTGGCCTTCGAGCCGCTCCACGGGTCCACCGTGTTCTCCAAGCTGGACCTACGGAACGCCTTCCACCTGGTGCAGATATGGGAAGGGGACGAATGGAAGACTGCCTTCAACACTGCCAGCGGTCACTGCAGGTATCTGGTCATGCCATTTTTCCTTACCAACGCCCCTGCTGTTTTCCAGGCTAAGGTGAATGATGTTCTCCGTGACATGTTAAACCGGTTCATTTTCGTCTACCTCGATGACATCCTAGTTTTCTCCCACCTTGCCCAAGAACACATGCTTCATGTCCGACATGTTCTCCAACGTCTCATGGAAAACCATTTTTTGTGAAAGCAGAGAAGTGTGAATTCCATCTCTCCACCACCCCCTTCCTGTGTTAAATCATCGCTGCAGGGAGTGTACAGATGTATCCCGAAAGATGAGAGCGGTGGTGGATTGGCCCCAGCCAACGTCTATGGTGCAACGTTTCCTGGGATACGCCAACATCTATCAACACTTTATCCGGGGATACAGAATCCTGGCTTCCCCCTGTCTGCACTCATCTCTCCCAAGGTTCTGTTCACGTGGTCCCCAGCTGCTGACCGAGCGTTCCGGGATCTCAAAGACCGTTTCACCACAGCTTCCAGCTTGGTTCATTCTGACCCATCCCGCCAGTTAGGGGTGGAGGGCGATGCTTCGGATGTTGGAGTGGGGGCTGTCCTGTCCCAGCGTTCTGCCCTGGACTTCAAGTTGCATCCCGACGCCTCCTTCTCCCATTGCCTCAATGCCACGGACATGAGCTACGATGTGGGGAATCGTGAGCTTCTCGTGGTGAAGATGTCATTGCAGGAGTGGAGGCACTGGCTGTAGGGGTCGGAACACAAGAACCTGGAATATCTCCGCACTGCCAAGCATCTCATCTCCACCTAGGGCCCTGATTTTCACCCGGTTCAACTTTTCCCTCTCATACTGAAAGGGATCCACGAATGTCAAGCCAGATGCGCTGTCATGCTGCAATAGCTCCACGGCTACACCCCCGGAACCCGAGACCATCCTTCCCACCTCGTGCCTGGCGACGTCACTCAGCTGGGGAATAGGGAAGCAGGTTCGTGAGGTGCAGCGTTCCCAGCCGAACCCCGTGTGTCTGTTTGTTCCTGATGCTATCCGCTCCTCGGTTCTGGAGTGGAACCACTCCTCCAAGCTTGCCTGCCACCCGGGCTCCCGTTGGACCCTGGTCTTTGTGCGACAAAGCTTTTGGTGGCCTACCATGGTTCCTGACGTCTCCGTGTTCGTTGCCGCATGCACCATCTGTGCGCAGAACAAGATTCCTCGGCAAGCTCCGGCTGGTCTCCTTCAACCTCTGCCTGTTCCTCACTGTCCCTGGTCTCACATATCCCTGGACTTTGTAACGATTCCATGGCACATAGTTTATGAAGTGATACACAAAATGAAGCTCGATTCAAAACTTTGAGTTTTTCAATTTAAATGATTATAAAAAATTCTTGCAACCAATAGAATGTCATATAAATATAGAATACAACCATCCCAATTCTGTATATTTTCCTGCGAAGAGAGAATCAATAGATCATTTGTTTTGGTACTGTTAATATGTAGCTTGTTTTTGGTCACAGGTTCAGGAATGGCTGAAGAATTGCAACATTTACATGAAGCTAACTCTGCAAATAGCTCTACTGGGGGATTTAAAAAGTCATAGTCAATCGATCAATAATATAATAATACTCGTCAAAAAGGTTTATCTTTAAATTTAGTTTTAGAACGATTCCGAATTTTTGTGAAACATCAAAGCACAGTTGAAAAAGATATGGCACATAGAAATCAAAACTGGATGGTGTGTGATAGATGGGAGGGGTTGAGTGAAGCTGAAGAATGGGATTAAAAACAAACTAAAAATAACTACTGCAAAATATACTATAACGTGTCCGTAAAATGTATAAAGTATGTATAAGCTGGAAGTAGAAGCCTAATTGTTGTTTTCCATTAGTTTACTCCAATTAGGGGAGGGATGGCATGGTTAAGGGAAAATTATAAAGGAAATTGAATAACAAAAATATACACAGTACCAGTCGAAAGTTTGGACACTCCAACTCATTCCAGGTTTTCTCTTTATTTTTCTATTTTCTACATTGCAGAATAATAGTGACATCAATAAGACATCAAAACTTTGAGATAACACATATGGAATCATGTAGTAACTTAAAAAGTGTTACTACCACAGGGACTTCAGGTTACAAAAAAAGAAAGTATGGGAACTGTAAAAATATTTGAACACTATGAAGTGGATATGAACACATCAGTACGTACTAAATTACATACTCACTTCCACATATGGAGTTATACATACTTGATCTCGCTCTCTTCTCTCACTTTTCTCTTCTCTACCCTCTCTATTGTCGAGAACTGTTTGATAATATGTTTCTTGTTTGTCCATATTTTCTATGTCTTTGGCTACATGTTTATATATGTTTACAACAAGCAATGGGAAGATATCAGAATAGGGACATTGGGGAATAATAACATATTGTACGGGATACATGTGTACTGTAGTGAAGCTGTCTCTATAGTAATGCAAGGTCATGATCATGTGAAACGTTAATTGCTATGGAAATGCTGGGATGTGTTTTTTCCATGATGTTAAAGGTAATTATGATGCAACTATGATGGCGATACGATATGGATTACAATTATCATCATGAATATTAAGGCTATACGCACTACATGTTACACACATAGACACACAACCATGCAAAGAATATAACATATACTGTTTACAGGAAACTCACTCTACATCCTTAGATGAATTTGCATGGAATAGGGAATGGGGGTGGTGAAATAATTTTCTGTCATGGACAAAGGAACTCAAAAGGTGTGATGATACTACTTAAAAAACATTTTGATCTGAATGTGCAAATAGTCAGGAATGGTTCGCAAGGAAGGTGGATCTTTTTGAATTTGAAAGTGGACAAAAAAGAGATTTGGTTCATTAATTTTTATGGTCCAAATCAGGATGATCCTGAGGATGATACATCTTTAAAAATATTTATACCAGTTTATTGAACTTACTTACAACAAATGATCAAATCATTATGGTGGGAGACTTTAACACCATGTTAACCTCTCTGCGCCTGGAACCCGATAGCGGGATGACATTTGACAACATACAGTGATCGCTACATAAATAGTCACATTAAACGTTCATGAAAATACTGTCATGCTAGTGTCTCACATAGTGTCTCACATGTTTCGAAAGCCTAGAATCTGGCTGATCCAACTGCGTTGTCAAATTTAAAAAAGGATTTCCTGCTAAATAATACGATGCGATTATCTGAGGATAGAGCCCCATTAAAAAAAAACAATTTCAACGAGCACAGGCGTAACAAAATCACAAACTGCAATAAAATAAAGAGTTTACCTTTTTCCTCTGTTTGCAATCCCAATGCTTACTGTTACACAATGAACGGTCTATTGTTTGATAAAATCCATTTTTATAGCCTAACACAAAACATTTTGTGAACCGCTTGTGTCGTGAATTCCGTCTCATTCCATTTTCGACGACACACTCGAGGTAAATACACACACAAAACGTGACTTTTCCAGTCATGTTTGGTTTCATTGCAATCAACTGCTTTGTTTGTAACACAACCAAACCTGATGGGTCATTTCGCGGGACGTATTGACTGAAAGAAACCAATTTGAAGACAACAAGTAATGACATCATTGTGCACCAATGATTTGCCCGCTGTTTCGTTGATTGACTGTATTTTAACCCAATGACCACTGATCGTCTTGAAATCTAGCTGGGTAGATAGCCAATGAGCTGAGGTAAACGGCAATATGTCATGTTTATGTGTTGGAAGACCAACCCATGTAGTAAACTCCGGTGTAAAGAGGGTCATTCGCCATTGAAGTTTCATACCGGAAGGAGCTACGCATGTTGTGCACAGAATTGTTTTGGTAAAGCGCATTTTCAGCTGTTTATATATCAATCAGTATGGCAACTAAGTCAGGGAAAGCTAAATCTAAGTCTAGATATAAAGATGTACACACAATTTTAGAAGAAATTGATCGAGGACGATTCATTTTGCGATTCCCAAATGGAGGAATATTTTTTGAACGGAGAGGACATCCTTTTGGACTTGTAAGTTCTTCTCATGCTAATGCCGTTGTTTGAAATTAATAATATAAAATATTATTTGTGAAATGAAATAGCCTATTTGAGGCTGTTGAGGGGAGGGCAGGCCCACAACAATGGCCAAAGTGAAATGGAGACAGTAGATACAGCTGGTCTGTTGTAATATAATAAAGACAGTAGATCTAGCTAAAATGTCATGATATAAATGAGACAGTAGATCTAGCAGGTCTATAATAATATATTCAACCTTATGTTCCCTGTGCTCTATATATATCTGTTTATTATACCTGTTGATACAGGGCTCATGTGTGAAACTATTCTAACTGAACATTTTCTTTCACAGTGACACTGACTCCGAATGGGAGCCCCCAGTGCCAAGGTGTCCATCCCCCACTGGAGCTGGTTCATCCAGCTCCTGACACAATTGGTGTTCATCTGCCCATATTTATTTCTGCAGGCATGGATGTGCTATGGCACCTGGCATCAGCAGCATATTTTTGTGTAGAGGACTGAGGGTCTTCCAAATATTGAAAGTGTTATTTTGTAAATGTATATATTTTTTCATGTTTTTTCTAAAATTTTTGGGGGGTGTGTTAGAATACCATTTTGGTATTTTGTATATAGTTATTCCATTCAAAATGTGTAACTCTACCAATTTGGTACATTTTGGCTACTTGTGTGGGACACCTGGGTGAGTTCATGATACATGTCATGTAGCACACTCATTTTGGAAGTTATCATTCTGAAACTTTGCACAAGTACTGTTGCCCTCTTATGTTTTTCATAAGAAATTGTCCCCATCATCCTATGAATGTTTGTTTTATCTTGTTCATTTTAAAGATGACGATACAACAATAAAAAAACGTATGTTTTTTTAAATTGTATTATATTCTCCTACATTCAATTCACATTTACACAAACTTCAGAGTGTTTTCTTTCAAATGGTACCAAGAATATACATATCCTTGTATCTGTGCCTGAGCTACAGGGAGTTAGATTTGTCTTCAGGCGGAAATTTTAAAAAGTAGGGGGTAGCTCTAAGAGGTTTTAAGTACTTTAGATAGGAAGCCAATTCTAGATTTAATTTAATGTTTTCAGAACTTTGCTATCAGCCCATCGCAATGCCCCATGATAGACTCTGAGTGTAACAAAACACGTACCAGTCTACTGTACCCTTTTTTGTTTACAGATGAACATGGTGTTTTGAATGGTTACGCATCCTCAGGATCAGTCTTTCCAGGAAACTTGCAGTACAATGAAATCTACTGTAAGAGGTCAAAGCAGTGGGTGGTGAAGAAAGTGTACGAGAGGCTTGTCCACCTGGCTGTGGAGTGCATAAAGGACCAGACGGTTGTCTACAAGGAGCCAGAGTCACAGCCTCCTAAACCTAGCATCCCTGCCAACATCACCTGGCTGTGGTGGGGTGTGGTGGGGTGGGGTGGGACAATGCAAAAAGTCTGAGTAGCCATTTGATTAGCTGTTCAGGAGTCTTACAACTTGGGAGGTAGAATCTGTTAAGAAGCCTTTTGGACCTAGACTTTGTACTCCGGTACCACTTGCCATGCGGTAGCATAGAGAACAGTCTGCGGCTAGGGTGACTGGAGTCTTTGGCAATTTTGAGGGCCTTCCTTTGACACTGCCTGGTATAGAGGTCCTGGATGGCAGGAAGCTTGGCCCCAGGGATGTACTGGGCCGTACACATTGCCCTCTGTAGTGCCTTACAGTTGGAGGCTGAGCAGTTGCCATTCCAGGCGGTGATGCAACCACTCAGGATGCTCTCGATGTTGCAGCTGTAGAACTTTTTGAGAATCTGAGGACCCATGCCAAATCTTTTCTGTCTCCTGAGGGGGAATAGGCTTTGTCATACCTTCTTGACGACTGTCTTGGTGTGTTTGGACAATGATAGTTTGTTGGTGGACACCAAGGAACTTGAAGCTCTCAACCTGCTCCACTACAGCCCAGTCGATGAGAATGGGGGCGTGCTCGGTCCTCCTTTTCCTGTAGTTTACAATCATCTCCTCTGTCTTGATCACGTTGTGGGAGTGGTTGTTAACCTTGCACCACATTGCCAGGTCTGCTTCAGCGTTGCTTGCCTTGAATCGAGAATAGAAGTAATTTAGCTAGTCTGGTAGTGTAACGAGTGCGCTGAAAGTCGGGAAGCAAGTGTTTTAATAAATAAACGAAACAATAAACACGCAACACAAACTACGCCCCGTCATGAAAACAGAGTCAATAACACCTGAGGAAAGAACCAAGGGGAGTGACAGATATAGGGAAGATAATCAAGGAGGTGATGGAGTCCAGGTAAGTGTCATGAGGCACAGGTGTGCAAGACAATGGTGACAGATGTGTGGGATAATCAGCAGCCTGATGACCTAGAGACTGAGAGGGATTATACGTGACAGTACCCGCTCCCCGACACACGGCTTCAGCCACAGGACGCCATCAAAGGGGATGAACCCGGGGATCAGGAGCGGACCGGTCACCGCTGATGATACACTAGAACCTGTCACGCCAACTGAGGCATGGGAACCTATCGAGTCAGCTGGGGCGAGGGAACCTGACATATCGGTTGAGGCAGGAGAGCCTGGCGATCCGGCTATGGCATGAAATCCCAACGAGCTGGCTGAGGCAGGGGAGCTTGGCAATCTGGTTGATGCATGAGAGCCTGTAGCAGTTCCATGACCCAATGTCATTACTCTGACACCAAAAAAAACACTCCATGATGCTTCCCTTAGGTGAGGTGTTCTGTAACGAGTGCGCTGAGAGTCAGGAAGCAAGTTCAGGGAGTGAGTGTTTTAATAAATAAATGAAACAAACACGTAACACAAAACGCACCGACATGAAAACAGAGTCAATAACACCTGAGGAAAGAACCTAGGGGAGTGACAGATATAGGGAAGATAATCAAGGAGGTGATGGAGTCGAGGTGAGTGTCATGAGGCGCATGTTAGCGAGACGATAGTGACAGGTGTGCGGAATAATCAGCAACCTGATGACCTAGAGGACGGAGAGGGAGTGTATGTGACAGGTAGGCTCGTGTCACTGGGCAGTTTGCAAGCCCTGCCACATCCGACGAGCGTCGGAACCGGTGTAGTACGATTCAATCTTAGTCCTGTATTTTCGCTTTGCCTGCTTGATTGTTCGTCGGAGGGCATAGTGGGATTTCTTATAAGCGTCCTGGTTAGAGTCACGCTCCTTGAAAGCTGCAGCTCTACCCTTTAGCTCAGTGCGGATGTTGCTTGTAATCCATAGCTTCCGGTTGTGGTATGTACGTACGGTCACTGTGGGGACGGCGTCATCGATTCACTTATTGATGAAGCTAGTGACTGATGTGGTGTACTTCTCAATACCATTGGAAGAATCCTGGAACATATTCCAGTCTGTGCTAATAAAACAGTCTTGGAGCTGAGCATCTGCGCCATCTGACCATTTCCATATTGAGCAGTCAATGGTTCTTCCTGCTTTAGTTTTTCCTTGTAAGCAGGAATCAGGAGGATAGAGTTATGGTCAGATTTGCCAAATGCAGGTTGAGGGAGAGCTTTGTACGCCTCTCTGTGTGTGGAGTAAAGGTGGTCTAGAGTTTTTTTCCTCTGGTTGTACATGTGGTATGGTGGTAGTTATTAGGTAAAACGGAATTCAATTTTCCTGCATTAAAGTCCCCGGCCACTAGGAGCGTCACCTCTGGTTGAGCATTTTCTTGTTCGCTTATGGCCTTATACAGTTCGTTGAGTGCGGTCGTAGAGCCAACAACATTTTGTGGTGGTAAACAGGCAGCTAAAAAAAATAGAAAATAGAAAACTCTCTTGGTAAATAGTGTGGTCTACAGCAAAACCTTGAGACTTCCTTAATATTACATTGTGTGCACCAGCTGTTATTTACAAATAGACACAGACCGCCACCCATTGTCTTTCCTGCGACAGCTGTTCTATCTTTCCGATACACCGAAAACCCAGCCAGCTGTATGTTATTCATGTCGTCATTCAGCTACGACTCTGGTGAAACATAAGAAATGTAGGATAGTCTTGTTCGGAGCTCATCCATTTTATTATCCAATGATTGCACGTTGGCTAATAGGACTGCTGGTAGAAGCGGATTACACACTCGCCTTCGGATCCTTACAAGGCACCCTGACCTAAGTTCCCGATATCTTCATCTCTTCTTCATGCAAATGATGGTATTTGGGACTTGTTGGGTGTCTGAAGTAAATATTTTGTGTCCGACTCGTTAAAGAAAAAAATATTTGTCCAGTACGAGTTGAGTAATGGCTGTCCTGATATCCAGAAGCTCTTTTCGGTCATAAGAGATGGTGTCAGAAACATTATGTACTAAATAAACTACAAATAATGTAAAAAAAACTAACACAATAGCACAATTGTTTAGGAGCCTGTAAAACGGCAGCCATCTCCTCTGGTGCCATGGGCAACATTGTGTACTGTCTGTATTCTGTCTGTATTCTTACTGTACAAGCATGTTGTAGAATATGAGACGTCTCACAGACACATGTTAGCTAGCTAGTTAACTACAACATACAGGTATACTGTCATAAAGCCAAAGTCATTCCTTTACTCTCCACTAGTTAGCTATACTGTTAGATTACAGTATATTTAGGGTATATTAAAATACAGCTAGCTAGCTAAACTTGTCTGTTATGGCCAAATCAATCACCAAATTGTACAACACTGCCTCGTTTAAAAGCACTTACATCACTAGATAGCTACTGGCTAAAACAGCTAGCCAAAACAACTCACTTATTTGTAATTTACCCTCTTGAGGCCTGGTCTAGCTGGTCTATGCTGCCAACTCTGCTTGATGGTCTCGCAAATATTTTTCTCGCTGTCTCAACTCCTCTTCAGTGTACACCGGCTCAAGTAAATAGGGCTGTATTTGTCGTCCAGCCATTGTAACTAATTATTTAGCAATCTCGGATAGATAATGTATACAGCTCCTGTCAACTTCTTATTTTTTTTTCTTTTTTGGGGGGGATTTTTACCCCTTTTTCGTGGTATCCAATTGGTTAGTAGCTACTGTCTCATCACTACAACTCCCGTATGGGCTCGGGAGAGACGAAGGTTGAAAGTCATGCGTCCTCCGATACACAACCCAATCAAGCCGCACTGCTTCTTAACACAGCGCCATCCAACTTGGAAGCCAACCGCACCAATGTGTCGGAGAAAACACCGTGCACCTGGCAAGAATGACGTTTTGGGTTTGGCCCGCCACAGGAGTCGCTGGTGCGCGATGAGACAAGGATTTCCCTACCGGCCAAACCCTCCCCACACTAGGCCAATTGTGCGTCGCCCCACGGACCTCCCGGTCCCGGCCGGTTACGACAGAGCCTGGGCGCGAACCCAGAGTCTCTGGTGGCGCAGCTGGCGCTGCAGTACAGCGCCCCACTGCGCCACCCGGGAGGCACGGTCAACTTCTAAACTAGTACCAACTCTGTTTTGAAAAGCCTTTGAGGGTGGAAACAAGAAAGTATGGCTCCCATCAGGTTGTAGTCTTTACAAAGCCAGGGAAAATGCGTCAACCTAGATATCCTGCATAGTCCTGGCAGATAGGAACATCATTGAGACAAATCCAATGGCTCAATTGAACAAGGACAACCATATCTACTCGCTGTAAGCGTGATCAAGGAATCTGCGAAACACAAAGGCCACAATAATTGCTACAAAACATGATCAGACAGCATGCTCAAGTAACAAATGAAGTCATTGGTTGAAGTCTCCTGGCTTGAAAATTCTCATATACAGCTACAGTTCGTAAATATGTCTGAAACACCCTCTCATAAGAGACTGGAAAAACACCCCAAATAGTGTCTACCGGTGACATTTCATTGCTTGTATAGTGTTTTTAAATTGGCAAATGAATCTAATCAACATTTAAATCACAACAAATGTAAGGTATTTATAACAACAAAAATAGATTGCAGGCCCCGGGTGGCCATGGTTAGCTGGATGGTGGCAGGCCGAATTTGAGATGAGAGAAATTCCTTGCTATAGTCTTTCAAATTTTCAAATGGCTTATAGCGGTTCTCTCAGTTGAGGCAACCCCCCAAAGATGCAAAAGCGGCCTGCCGAGGACTTATAGCGATCCTCTGAATGCAGGCTACCTGCCAGAGATGGCGATACAAATTCATAGCCTTTGTCATAGGGAAAGTGAAAATAGCAAACTGGAGGATATTTTTTGCATACTGGGATGTGGCTCCTGGGTAGTCGGAGAGCTCTCAGACTGAGTTGGGATTCAGAGGGAAATCTCTTAGCCAAACCCAAAACATCATTCTGTCAGCACGCTGCTTGTCTAAGGAGTCCCCGACTTGTCAATATGAAGACTGGTAGCTGGTGAAGTCCTTCTTTTCCTTTGGGAGGTGGGAAGGAAAGGTCTTTGTCTGCTGACCTCCAGACCAATAGGGCAGACAGGCCACAGACACAACCTGCCAGAACGGGGCTTAGCAGTCTTATCACTGTTGCATATAAATGTACCCATTTATTTAGTTTCAGGGCTCTACGCAATTATTATCGCGGAAGTTCAGCATTACAGAGTGTTTAACATTTAAAGGCAATATTCCCACTTTAGCAGAGACTGCATTCATAGTAAACTCTGTATATGTCAGCTCAACTGAAAATTACCTTTACATTTCAAAAGCGCAGTCTGTAATTTTTCAGCGATACAGATTGAATAGAGCCCTTAGTCTCCACTTTAACTTTGTTAAAAACGTGGCCCTATAGAATAGCACAGTTAAAAGACAGTTGATTGTAATCACATTATAATTCATTTCTTAATATTATTACATTATTATTATAATAGCAATATTATCATGTTCTTTTAGATTTAGTTTCCAGTACAAACAACTTTGTTGAAAACGAGGCTCTACAGAAGTGTACGGTACAATGACAGTTATGACTGTATAATTACAAGATTGCATTACTTAACTATCACTTATACTTACTGGGGACACGACCCACCGATGTGTCATTAAACTATACTTTGCTGAAGTGTTAAATACATTTCCTCACAAAACACAGTATGGCAGCCCTGAACTGTTTGTGAGATATTTTCTAGGCTTTTCATTTTCCCTGCCACAAATGCACTTCATTATTATGTGTTACTTGAGTCTTTGTAGTAGCCATAAGTGTAGAGGAAGTATCCATATGGAACCAGACCACATTTCTCCAGTTGAGACGTTTTCAGTTACACAGCTGCTGTTCCCACTTACAATTAAAAGGTACATGAATGGGGCGTCCCGAGTGTCGCAGCGGTCTAAGGCACTGCATCACAGTGCTTGAGGCGTCAATACAGACCCGGGTTCCTTCCCAGAATGTGTCACAACCAGCGGTGACCGGGAAAAAATTACAGAAATTTAAGGTAAATGAAACAGATTATGGATGTAAAATGTGTTTTAAGAAATGTACATTTACATAAAAGCAAAATGGAGAGAATTGTTTTCATCCTACCTACCGATGTTTGTTTCATTGAATTCTTTGCATTTGGCTGTCAAGTGCTTTCCAAGCAACCTTGGAGAAATAAAATTATAATTTTTTTAATTATCCTGAATGCGTTTATCTTTCATTTGATTATAATATATCCAATTAATTCCTCTGGCATATTAAATATGCATTTACTTGTTTTTACACTTTCAATGGCTTTGTGAAAAATGTATCCTTGTGAATTAAATGTATTAATTTTCCTCTGCATTCACGTTGTAATCCAGTAGCCAGTCAGGTGACATGACAAAGTTTACTGTATTGTCCCAGCAGCTGGAAATTATATGGTAATCGAAAGAAGGCATGATTCTACAAACCTCTTGTTCACATGTCGTTCACCATAAGGGGCTCATAGGAGCTGTCAATTGTGACTGAGACTAGTAAAAGTGTGCTTTAAACAATGTACATTTGTTGATTGCTGGGCATACAAATAAGATTATTCCTTGACACATTTGAAACAAGGTCTAGTTGTGGACGACTCTTCGCGACTGCCGTAAGGGTGATAAGCACAGTGTCTGGCCATTAAGTGGCAGATTGACGAGTGCGGCATTTTCAATACCTCACATAATTCTGCCCCAAAACAATGAAAATGTATCTCACCCAGTGGCATATGGGCTATTAAGGTGAAGAAGGCAGGGGTGCAAAATATGTATATTGTCCTTCACCAGCACACATCTCCGTGCTGCTGTTGGAAAGACACAGCAATACGGTGCTCCACCAATGCACCGTCTAATCATGTAGACTATACGGTAGGAAAATAGTATATAGCCTCTGTGGCCTTTTCTGTAGCCTACAGAGCTACCAAATGTGTAAAGGCAGCAGTAATTATATACAGTGCCTTGCGAAAGTATTCGGCCCCCTTGAACTTTGCGACCTTTTGCCACATTTCAGGCTTCAAACATAAAGATATAAAACTGTATTTTTTTGTGAAGAATCAACAACAAGTGGGACACAGTCATGAAGTGGAACGACATTTATTGGATATTTCAAACTTTTTTAACAAATCAAAAATTGAAAAATTGGGCGTGCAAAATTATTCAGCCCCCTTAAGTTAATACTTTGTAGCGCCACCTTTTGCTGTGATTACAGCTGTAAGTCGATTGGGGTATGTCTCTATCAGTTTTGCACATCGAGAGACTGACATTTTTTCCCATTCCTCCTTGCAAAACAGCTCGAGCTCAGTGAGGTTGGATGGAGAGCATTTGTGAACAGCAGTTTTCAGTTCTTTCCACAGATTCTCGATTGGATTCAGGTCTGGACTTTGACTTGGCCATTCTAACACCTGGATATGTTTATTTTTGAACCATTCCATTGTGGATTTTGCTTTATGTTTTGGATCATTGTCTTGTTGGAAGACAAATCTCCGTCCCAGTCTCAGGTCTTTTGCAGACTCCATCAGGTTTTCTTCCAGAATGGTCCTGTATTTGGCTCCATCCATCTTCCCATCAATTTTAACCATCTTCCCTGTCCCTGCTGAAGAAAAGCAGGCCCAAACCATGATGCTGCCACCACCATGTTTGACAGTGTTCAGGGTGATGTGCTGTGTTGCTTTTAAGGCAAACATAACGTTTTGCATTGTTGCCAAAAAGTTCAATTTTGGTTTCATCTGACCAGAGCACCTTCTTCCACATGTTTGGTGTGTCTCCCAGGTGGCTTGTGGCAAACTTTAAACAACACTTTTTATGGATATCTTTAAGAAATGGCTTTCTTCTTGCCACTCTTCCATAAAGGCCAGATTTGTGCAATATACGACTGATTGTTGTCCTATGGACAGAGTCTCCCACCTCAGCTGTAGATCTCTGCAGTTCCTCCAGAGTGATCATGGGCCTCTTGGCTGCATCTCTGATCAGTCTTCTCCTTGTATGAGCTGAAAGTTTAGAGGGACGGCCAGGTCTTGGTAGATTTGCAGTGGTCTGATACTCCTTCCATTTCAATATTATCGCTTGCACAGTGCTCCTTGGGATGTTTAAAGCTTGGGAAATCTTTTTGTATCCAAATCCGGCTTTAAACTTCTTCACAACAGTATCTCGGACCTGCATGGTGTGTTCCTTGTTCTTCATGATGCTCTCTGCGCTTTTAACGGACCTCTGAGACTATCACAGTGCAGGTGCATTTATACGGAGACTTGATTACACACAGGTGGATTGTATTTATCATCATTAGTCATTTAGGTCAACATTGGATCATTCAGAGATCCTCACTGAACTTCTGGAGAGAGTTTGCTGCACTTAAAGTAAAGGGGCTGAATAATTTTGCACGCCCAATTTTTCAGTTTTTGATTTGTTAAAAAAGTTTGAAATATCCAATAAATGTCGTTCCACTTCATGATATTGTCCCACTTGTTGTTGATTCTTCACAAAAAAATACAGTTTTATATCTTTATGTTTGAAGCCTGAAATGTGGCAAAAGGTCGCAAAGTTCAAGGGGGCCGAATACTGTAATTTTGGAAAATTATATCAATTTACTTTAGGACGGGCCACCTACGGTAGCTGATATTCAGAGCTTGAATAGCCAAAATTATTAATCTTAAATTGTTTTTGTCAGCTGTCAGTACTACAAAGCCAATGCAACTGCCTGTTTTAAAAATGTTTTCTACCACATTGATAGAATTCATTCAAGTGCATTGTGGGCCAACACTGTATAGCCTAGGCTACTATTCTACTTTGTGGGGAAAGGAAGAGGACAGCATTTTTTTGTCTCGTCGGCGAGGACTGCACAATATTTTTCGCAAACTACAGCAGCCCATTTGTTCTTGAGTTCAAGTTTTTTGAGCAGATAATGTGTGTATGTTTTGGTTCTAGCTGTGTCCACCATTTAAATATTTTTATTGTTGCTTGCAGCATGATCTATTTTACACTTGGTTGGGGCATGTCTCCAAAGCCACTGAGTCAGAGGAGCGTTTAATGTATATTAATCCTGCTATAGTCATTGCGGCCAGCAGGTCAAACTAACTACAAAATGAACAAGTCACTCAGATTTTTTTTTTAAGTATATATTGTTTGCGGACTGTCACAACGTGACTAAAGCCAGGGCTGACAGGGGCTGGCAGCAACTGGGCCGGTATAACAAAAGCACAACTCCAACAGATGGATAGACTGGAGGATAAATCTGGCCAGAATCAGGTTGGTTTGAAACACAATAACACAGTCAGTGAAATTGAGGATAGAGGCTCTTGATCTGAGCTTTTTGCCCCTGAGTCATATCTCTCGTCTGTGGCCTGAGTCATTTACCCATCAGGCAGGTGTATGTTATTATGCTATCGATGGGGATACTCTGAGCGAAGGAAGAAAGTGAAGGACAATTTCATATCCTGTACAATGTATCATTCATCTGCACTGAGAGAGTGAGAGAAAAGGAAATAATGCAGACAGAGTTATCCATTTCATTCCATACCATTCCATTTCACAAACGTCCATCTAAAATTAACAGAGCAGGTACACAGAGTACAACATTCATATATAGAACATTGGGTGGTTGGGTGGTACTGGGAGAAGCATTGCTAGTAAGGCGGAGCAATTTTACTGTACCTGAGTGCATTCCATTGTTTTGTTTGGAGTGGAGGAAAAGAGAGGGGTGGTGGTGGGACAGGGGATTTTTCCATTGACGTTATGCAGTACCTTACTGTCAGGCATCAGGAAGAGAACCCACACTATCGCCTGCTGTCACTGCTCTATGCAGCCATTCTTCCTTTACAGGGGAAGTTTTATTTCCCACAGTAACCATGGAAATTTAGATGATTCTTTTTTTGTCGGCGCCAATGAAAAAGGTGGGTGCATCCGCATGGCCCAATGCGACAGTTTTTGAAAAACATTCAAATGTTTCTCTGACTGCCAAGGGCCTGCAAGAGAGCAAAGTCACAACGGTTGTAATATTGTGAAAGTATATAATTCTCCTCTACCAATAACTAAGCTTGTTATTCTTCTCTTGAAGTAGTCGTAAATGACTGCTGGAAAATAATGTTTTAAATAAACATTCTAGATTATCCTTTTCAATGGTGATCTTACTGAACTATAACAGTACTTTGATGCTTTGAGTGCAAAATCGATAGGAAGGAAAACACCTTGGTCAATAATTTAGTACTTAGCTTCGTGCCAAATCCAAAGTGCGGGATGTAGAGTGATCTCTAAACCCTGACATTTGTAAAATGTATAAGGTCTGGATTTATTGTAAGGGCGTTCTCTGACACAATTATGTTTTTCTTAGTTTAACGTGAAAGAGAAACATAGAGTAATCATTGGTGACTTGCCATTGGTACCTTGCATGTTCTTAAATGGTTCTTCCTTAATGTGCTCTTAATGTTCCTGGGAGAACTCTTTCCTGATAAATAACATTTGAGTTAAAGATGCAGTCCAGGATCTTAAGGACAACAAATTCATAACGTATTGTACAAATTGCTAAACAAATTACAGGACGTAACATATCATTCGAAATGGATGACATAGTACACATGTGAGTGTCACGACTTCTGTCGAAGTCGATGCCTCTCCTTGTTCAGGCGGTGTTCGGTGGTCGACGTCGCCGGTCTTCTAGCCATCGCCGATCCATTTTTCATTTTCCATTTGTTTTCTCTCGTTTTCCCACACACCTGGATCTCATTTCCCTCATTATGTGTTGTGTATGTAATCCTCTGTTCCCCCCATGTCTTCGTGTGGTATTGTTTATTTGTAAGTGCTTGTGCCCATACTTTGTATTTCTTATGCTGCTGGTTTTACTATTAAACTGCTCCGGCTATTATCAAGTTCTGCTCTCCTGCGTAGGACTTCCCTGCCACCAGATACGCACCCCTTACAGAATACCACACCCACTACATGGAGTCAGCAGGAGCAGGTGCCCCTGGTATGGGGATAGAGGAGCGCGTCCAGGAGCAAGAGACGATGATCCAACATCTTGGTGTCGCGATGGACCGCGTCTTGCAGACCATGGACCACTGGGAGAGCCAGAGAGTTCCTCCAGCACCCCCACCAGCACAACCGGGGTTACCACTACTCGTCCCTCCTGCATCTGGTCCCAGTGGGATGCGTCTCAACCTTCCCAGGGAGTATGATGGGACGGCAGCACGGTAGCAGGGGATGAGCAGCGCACAGGAGTTTGCTTTCGGGCACTGGCCGCTGGAGCGGGATGGAATGACAGGGCCCTGATCGAGGACGTCCGTTGAGAGTTGGCCTGCAGGGACCAGCTGGTGGACCTGTCCATTCGGCTCGATAACCTGCTGGCTACCCGCGGACATCCAGATCGGGGTCTGTCAGTTCCATCCCCCAGCACCACCACTCCGATGCCCATGGAGCTGGGAGGTGCTGCGCTCAGGGAGACCGGAAGAGGTTCCGTCTCGTGCACCATCTGTGGCAGCAGAGGTCACACTGCCGGTCGCTGCCGGGTTGGTTCCTCTAGGAGTCGAAGCAGCAGGCAGGGCACTCTGGCGTCACCTCAGGTGAGACATGGCTTAAGCCTGATAAATGTACTATGTTAAATGAGGCCTCTCCTCCTGGTTACACTAGTGACCATATCCCCGCATATTCCACAAAGGTGGAGGTGTAGCTAACATTTACGAAAGCAAATGTTAATTTACAAAAAAAATGACTGCGTTTTCATCTTTTGAGCTTCTAGTCATGAAATCATGCAGTCTTCTCAATCACTTTTTATAGCTACTGTTTACAGGCCTCATGGGCCATATACAGCATTCCTCAATGAGTTCCCTGAATTCCTATCAGACCTTGTAGTCATAGCAGATATTTTTCCTATTTTTGGTAGAAAAGTCCACAGACCCACTTCAAATGACTTTCGGAGCTATCATCGACTCAGTGGGTTTTGTCCAACATGTTTGGTCTTTTACCAAATAGGGCTATCTTCTGTATACCCCCCTACCTTGTCACAATACAACTGATTGGTTGAAACACATTAAGAAGGAAAGAAATTTGACAAACTTACTTTTAAGAAGGCACACCTGTGAATTGAAGTGCATTCCAGGTGACAACCTCATGAAGCTGGTTGTGAGAATGCCAAGAGTGTTCAAAGCTGTCATCATGTCAATGGGTGGCTATTTGAGGAATCTCAACAACAAGAAATATTATATTTATTTTATTTTATTGAATATCCAAAACACACAATATACTTGCCGTGAAGCCGCTCAACAACTACACAACACCAGTCATCCAATAGACTCCCATTCAGAGCGACACACAGAAGCATCCAGGGTCAACGCCCTGCTCAAGGGCACGTCGATAGATCTCCCACAAGGCAAAAAACAGGGACCCGAACCCTTCACGATCCCCCCCAGAGTTCCCCAAGAGCTGCCCTTCAACCATCCGAGACCCATTGCCCACCCCAAGAACCCCCACAATGCACCAACAACCAGGAAAATGAACTAAAGAGAAAAAGACAAAGGTAAAAAGAATACAACAATGCACATCAAGGACAACTAAAACCATAGCAAGGCCAACTGCATATGTTTGAGTGCATGTCTGGACTATTTACATGTGTGTGTGTGTGTGTGTGTATGTGTGCATTTGAATGAGAGTGGGTGTATATGCATGTGTACAAACACCTGCACGGCATCAGTCTCAGGCTATAAAAACACCTTCCCTCAGTGTCATTCAAACATACTTTTGATTATGTTTTATTTTGACTTAATTTTTTACATTTTTATCTTTGACCATCATTCTATCCCCTGCCCAGCAACTCCACTCCCACTTATCTTCCACATCCAAACACTCAGCTTCCCTCAGCCCCAGGCCACCCTCTTCTGATTACTACGCAACATACAGTATATCTTTCAATTATGCTGTGACGTTTAACGTACAATTTCAATCTATCGAATAGAATCAACAGATTGCAAGTTGAAGATAAATAATTTTATTAAGAGTATTAGTGTATTAGTAATTGACTGACCTCCAGCCTCTCCAGATCTCCCATCAGTACTATTCCTAGGGTCAATTTTAGATCAATGTTATGCATTTTCAGCCCTTCCTGAAACTAAGACCAGAAAAAGGCTACCTGAGGGCAATACCAAAATAAATGGTCTATTGATTCTGTATCCTCACAACAAAATCTGCAGAACTTATATTCAACATTTTGTTAGTGACATGAATTCTATATAATAATTTTAGCTGAAAAGCACAAAGTCTTGAATTTTGCATCGTTTTGTATTTATTTTTATTTGTATTTAATTCACCTTTATTTAACCAGGTAGGCCAGGGAAGAACAAGTTCTCAATTACAACTGCGACCTGGCCAAGATAAAGCATAGCAGTCCGACAACAACAACAACACAGAGTTACACATAAACAAACGTAAGACAAAATAAAATAAAAATCTAAATATCTATGTACAGTTTGTGCAAATGTAGAAGAGTAGAGAGGTAGGCAATAAATAGGCCATAGAGGTGAAATAATTACAATTTAGCATTAATACTGGAGTGATATATGTGCAGATGATGTGCAAGTAGAGATACGGGGGTGCAAAAGAGCAAGAGTGTAAGTAATAATATAGGGATGAAGTAGTCGGGTGTGCTATTTACAGATTGGCAGTGTACAGGTATAGTGATCGGTAAGCTGATCTGACAGCTGATGCTTAAAGTTAGAGAGGGAGAAATAAGGCCCCATCTTCAGATATTTTTGCAATTCGTTCCAGTCATTGGCAGCAGAGAACTGGAAGGAAAGGCGTGTTACGGGGGGGTGTTGCTAAGGTGACCAGTGAGCTTAGATAAGACGGGGCTTTACCTAGCAAAGACTTATAGATAACCTGGAGCCAGAGGGTTTGGCGACGTATATGTAGTGAGGGCCAGCCAACGAGAGCACACAGGTCGCAGTGGTAGGTAGTACATGGGGCTTTGGTGACAAAATGGATGGAACTGTGATAGACTATATCCAGTTTGCTGAGTAGAGTGTTGGGGGCTATTTTGTAAATGACATTGCCGAAGTCAAGGATCGGTAGGATAGTCGGTATTACGAGGGTATGTTTGGCGGCATGAGTGAAGGAGGCTTTGTTGTGAAATAGGAAGCCGATTCTAGATTTAACTTTGGATTGGAGATGCTTAACCTGAGTCTGGAAGGAGAGTTACAGTCTAACCAGACACCTAGATATTTGTAGTTGTCCACATATTCTAGGTCAGAACTGTCCAGAGTAGTGATGCTAGTCGGGCGTGAGGATGCGGGCAGCAATCGGTTGAAGAGCATGCATTTAGTTTAACTAGTATTGAAGAGCATTTGGAGGCAATGGAAGGAGTGTTGTATGGCGTTGAAGCTCGTTTGGAGGTTTGTTAAAACAATGTCCAAAGAGGTGCCAGATGTATACAGAATATTGTTGTCTGCGTAGAGTGGATCAAAGAATCACCCGCAGCAAGAGCGACATCATTGATATATACAGAGAAAAGGGTCGGCCCGAGAATTGAACCCTGTGGCACCCCCATAGAGACTGCCAGAGGTCCGGACAACAAGCCCTCTGATTTGACACACTGAACTCTATCTGAGAAGTAGTTAGTGAACCAGGGAAGTTAGTCAGTTGATAAGCCAAGGCTGTGAATGTACCTATAAGAATGCGGAGATTGACTATTGAAAGCCTTGGCCAGGTTGACGAACACAGCTGCACAGTACAGTCTTTTATCGATGGTGGTTATAATATTGTTTAGGACCTTGAGCGTGGCTGAGGTGCAACTGTGACCAGCTTGGAAACCAGATTGCATAGCGTGAGAACGTACGGTGGGATTCGAAATGGTCTTTAGGCAGGATGGATGTAGGTCTGTAACAGTTTGGGTCTAAAGTGTCTCCCCTTTGAAGAGGGGGATGACTGCGGCCGCTTTCCAATCTTTAGGAATCTCAGAAAGAGAGGTTGAACAGACTAGTAATAGGGGTTGCAACAATGGCAGCGGATAATTTTAGGAAGAAAGGGTCCAGATAGTCTAGTTCAGCTGATTTGTAGGGATCCAGATTTTGCCGCTCTTTCTGAACATCAGCTGTCTGGATTTGGGTGAAGGAGAAGCGGGGGGGACTTGGGCCAGTTGCTGTGGGTTGTGCAGAGCTGTTGGCAGGGGTTGGGGTAGCCAGGTGGAAAGCATGACCAGCCGTAGAGAAATGCTTATTCAAATTCTTGATTATCGTGGATTTATCAGTGGTGACAGTGTTTCCTAGTCTCAGTGCAGTGGGCAGCTGGGAGGAGTTTATTTAGTCGTTTTATTATTGTTTGTAGGTTATATATTTACTATGTCACTTTTGTCACCATTGCACAGTGTGAGAAGTACATGACAATAAAACTTTTGATTGATTGGATTTGTCGTCACCAGTGGATTCAGATGACCAGCATTGCCCCTTGTTATCTCATATATTTTACCCACACATAATTAATTACAACAAACCTTTTTCAAATGAATTTAGTGTCCAATGTATCTTAAATATTAACAATCTATAGATATATAAAAATAAGTGGCAACAGGGAGTAGGCATGTCGCTGGCTTGATGCTGAAAAAGTGTCTTTCCTCCTACTAGCAGCTGTAGTGTCACTGGTCAGGAGAAGGGCGTGGGAAGGGCAGCTGGGCTGTGTGAGGAAAACGGAACGTGTGACCCTAGCTGCCCTTCTTCGTGACTCACGAGTGCCCCGTCAAAAAACTGTTGCGCACCGGTCGACCACTGGAGGGACGCTGGCCCCCGAGTGCTCATTGCTAACTGGGGTGTCATGGGTCAAAGCACGCTGGCACAAAAGGATCTGGTAAGAGACAACTGAACTTGTCTCTCTGAATCGAAAGACATACAGTTTACAATGTGCCAGCACCTCTCCCGTATCCCATCAGTTTATTGCCACACTACCTCCTCAGTACACTTTAAGTTTAGAGTTACAGCTAGACGGGGAACATTTTCAGAAGCAACCAGGAATCTCTCAAAAACTAATATTTGTCTTGTCTTTCCCGTTTCCCCAAATCGGTTTGCTTCCTCTGTAAACAAAGTTAGGCTGGTGGCAGTTACCTCAGTGGCCACCATTTTGTCTGCCTTAAATTGCTTTGTGTATCAACACCCCCTCGGAGATGCTGAGTGAGTGCTGACACAGCAGTGAATTAAGGGCCTTCATATAGTGCTGTTTTTCAGCTATGACTCACAGAGCTGCTGTGGTCCTTCCACCATGCATCATTATCATTGCTGTCCTGCATGTCTGTCTGCTTTTCTCTATGATTCTGAGGTAACACTCTGACTTGCCCTTATACCTGTGTAATTACATAGCTCTAGTAACAACATTGTATAAACATATTAATACTCATCAATACACATTATGTTAACTAATGGCTCGGTACATACTGCAGTTTTGTGGTCACGGTTCGGTTTCGGTACAGTGGGAAAATGAAATGCCAACAGTTACTTTAGTTAATTTGTGTTTATTTAAGATTTGTTTTTTGTTGCTATTCCTGATTCCAAATTATATAATGCCATATATATATATTTTTTACATTTATTTTACTAGGCAAATCAGTTAAGAACAAATTCTTATTTTCAATGACGGCCTAGGAACAGGGGCAGAACGACAGATTTGTACCTTGTCAGCTTGGGGATTTGAACATGCAACCTTTCGGTTACTAGTTCAACGCTCTAACCACTAGGCTACCCTTCCACCCCAGTGAGAAGACAATCAGGAAAACCTACACTTTGTATTTTCTTAAATGAAAAAACACAATTTGTCATCAATATCAACACTAAAGTAAAGTGTAATGTGCGTGTGAAATCAATATGTAAACATGGCTCAGACATGCTATGATATTTTCTTTTTTTTATATCTGCTCGTTTGACTCTCACGGTACTTCTTATTTCCCACTCCAGGGTAGTGTGATGGCCTGTCACTGTTAAATAGCTCTCTGTAGCCCTGGAGGTCCATCCATCTGTAGTACATTGGCCAATTCATTGACAACTTCGGCGTTAGCGTGCTTATGTAGAGCTTATACCTGTTTGCTAAAATGGGTGCGAGAGGGCGGAGTTCATAAAGTGGCTTGAGCACTTTCATAAGGTGCTGAAACCCCATATTCTTCTTGTGTTGTTGTTTTTCTTGTGTGTCTGTCTTGCTCCAGTCGTAGGAATACTGGCGTGGTGTCAGTGTAAATGTTTCAACATGGCTTCCACTAGTTACCACAGCCACAAAGTAAGAATTGACTGTAATCATACAAATTCATTAAAAAACAAACATTTGCTTGTCTTAATTTAAGATTAGGCATAAGGTTTGTGTGATGGTTAAGGTTAGGGTTATGTTTTAAATTACATTTTAAGAAGATACATTGTAGAAATAGGTGGGGTTTATGACTTTGTGCCTGTGGTAACTAGTGACAACCAGTGTAGGCAGCTGCATAGGCTATTTATTATGATTACTTTTTTATTTAACCCTTATTTAAATAGGCAAGTCAGTTAAGAACAAATTCTTATTTACAACGACGCTGGGCCAATTCTGCACCGCCCTATGGGACTCATGTGATGCAGCCTGGATTCAAACCAGGGACTGCAGTGACTCGGGAGCCCTATCCTCGTTGAGCAGTGGCAACATACTCTTTCTGTCCATCGCCGTTATAATCTACTGGGAAGCCAAAATGCAAACTGGGGATTTACACTATGTTGGAGAATCCTCCTGGACGGTTACAGAACTATCTTAAAAGGACAGTTTGAAACGCGCCAAATAGGACTAGAATTTTGATTACAAGGTGTGCATAGGCTCTTGTTGTTTTCACGGAATAGCCTGAAATATTTTTTTTCACCTCAGATTTACTCAACAGTCACACAACGCAGTGTAGGCATAGGCTATAGACCTAGTGTTTTTATTTTTTTAATGTATTTATTTGGGTTCACAGTGCAGACCGAACGAGGTCCCCATACCAAACGGTTTGGTAGAAATACCAGTACTCTTACACACCTATTGATAGGTATAAGGTTAACTTAAGGTGAGTGATTACCAATTCAGATACATAGGACTATTGACGAGTGAATTCCATTTTGAGATATTTAACACAGTATTCCATTCTTAACCACTCATTCCTGATTTACAGTGTTAAATAAAAATTGTGAACATATGTTTAATTTCATAGAGTAACAATCCTGGGTTTATAGGCACGGAAATCGACTCTGCCGCAATAGCATGCTTGATAATAAGGTGGGTAGCAACGTGAAAATCATTGCGGAAATCTGTTGCAGGCAAAGTTGACTACAAAACCCACAATGCCACGCTCTCTCTCTCTCTGGCCTGAATAGGTAGCTAGCTAGTAAACATAGCTACACACAATAATACCAAATTCAATATCAGCATGTGAAGTAGCTATCTAGCTCTAAAATCGCCTAAAAAACTGCACTCTAAATGTATGATTCTACAATCTCACCATGTTCAACCTGCAGATCGTCTGCGACGCAAAGTGGAGTCTCTGCCGTTGCCAACAGACACACACACGCACACACACACACACAGGGCGAGCGGGGAAAGGAACAAATCGTGTTGCGCGATGGAAAACTGAGTTGAATAATTTGGTCCACTGTTTAGTTTAAGCACATCTAAAAAAAAATACAACACCAGTCAAAAGTTTGGACACAGCTACTCATTCAAGGATTTTTCTTTATTTTTACTATTTTCTACATTGTAGAACTATGAAATAACACATATGGCATCATGTTGTAACCAAAAAAGCGTTAAACAAATCAAAATATTTGTTATATTTTAGATTATTCAAAGTAGCCACCCATTGCATTGATGACAGCTTTGCACACTCTTGGCACTCTCAACCATTTTCTTGAGGAATGCTTTTCCAACAGTCTTGAAGGTTTTCCCACATACGCTGAGCACTTGTTGGCTTCTTTTCCTTCACTCTGTTGTCCAACTAATCCCAAACCATCTCAATTGGGTTGAGAATTGGTGATTGAGGAGGCCAGGTCATTTGATGCAGCACTCCATCAATCTCCTTCTTGGTCAAATATCCCTTACACAGCCTGGAGGTGTGTTTTGGGTCATTGTCCTGTTGAAAAACAAATGATCGTCCCACTAAGCACATACCAGATGGGATGGCGTATCACTGAAGAATGCAGTTGGTTAAGTGTGCCTTGGATTCTAAATAAATCACAGACAGTGTCACCAGCAAAGCACCCCAAAACCCTCATACCTCCTCCTCCATGCTTCACAGTGGGAACCACACATGCAGAGATCATCCATTCACCTACTCTGCAAAGACACCTAACTACAAAGACACGGCGGTTCGAACCAAAAATCTCAAATGTGGACTCATCATACCAAAGTACATATTTCCACCGGTCTAATGTCCATTGCTCGTGTTTCTTGGCCCAAGCAAGTCTTTTATTCTTATTGGTGACCTTTAGTGGTGTTTTTTTCGCAGCAATTTGACAATAAAGGCCTGATTCACGCAGTATCCTCTGAAAAGTTGATGTGGAGATGTGTTTGTTACTTGAACTCTGTGAAGCATTTATTTGGGCTGCAATCTGATGTGCAGTTAACTCGAATTAACTTATTCTCTGCAGCAGAGGTAACTCTGGATCTTCCTTTTCTATGGTGGTCCTCATGAGATCCAGTTTCATCATAGCACTTGATGGTTTTTGCAACTGCACTTGAAGAAACTTT
Source organism: Oncorhynchus clarkii lewisi (assembly GCF_045791955.1). NCBI lineage: Eukaryota > Metazoa > Chordata > Actinopteri > Salmoniformes > Salmonidae > Oncorhynchus > Oncorhynchus clarkii. The sequence goes on along the minus strand of NC_092150.1, from coordinate 49,702,043 downwards.
CAAAGTTCTTGAAATGTTCTGCATTGACTGACCTTCATGTCTTAAAAAGTAATGATGGACTGTTGTTTCACTTTTCTTATTTGAGCTGTTCTTGCCATAATATGGACTTGGTCTTTTACCAAATAGGGCTATCTTCTGTATACCAACCCTACCTTGTCCAAACACAACTGATTTGATTAGATGCATTAAAAAGGAAAGAAATTCCACATATTAACTTTTAACAAGTCACACCTGTTAATTGAAATATATTCCAGGTGACTACCTCATGAAGCAGGTCGAGATAATGCCAAGAGTGTGCATTGCTGTCATCAAGGCAAAGGGTGGCTACTTTGAAGAATCTAAAATGTATTTTGATTTGTTAACTTTTTTTGTTTCTACATGATTCCATATGTATTATTTCATAGTTTTGATGTCTTCACTATTATTCTACAATGTAGAGAATAGTAAAAATAAAGAAAAACCCTGGAATGAGTAGATGTGTCCAAACTTTTGACTGGCACTGTATATACTTTGCCATAACGAAATAGACGGATGGATGTGTTCTAGACAAGTATGCCCATACCAACTGTATGCTGATTTGTAGATCTGGAGTGAAGGTAATTGTTTTAAAAGCATTATGAAATAACAAACTCTATCCCGTAATGAGAACCTTGTCGTGATTACACAGATAGACCACTAGGAAGTTAAATCATGGTGAAAATTGTTATTTTACCCACTCATAGAACAAAGACTTCCACTTAATTGACAAGAGTTTCATTTCTAGTGTGGATTATCGCTTTAAACTCTTACAATTTTCTTCTCCTATTTTTCCCTGAATGTTACAAAAGACACTAGAATGTGGGTTTCTACCTAGAGGTGGGAAACACTGCAGGCGTTCTAAAGGTTATGCACCTCTGTTCCCCACATCTCTGGTAAATGTATAAAGGTATGTATTGCTTGAATAAAACACAGTAAGTCAGGACTTCACCTTTTTTATACATTGAATGTCTATAAGGAGGCTTGTGTTTACAGGTTAGAGGGCTTTCAAACATTCTTATAATAGGCAGAATAATTTATAATCATAAACTCCACACGTATGGGTTGAGCTGAGCACTGGAAAAGTGCGCCAAAATAAATATAATGCATTTTGGGTTCAATGTAGGGCATCTCTGCATTATGTCACATGCCGGCACATAGCCTGTGGCAAAAATGAGGGGACAAGAACAACAGCTAAACCAAAACTATTAACTTTAAATAAAGAAAAGGGAATGAGGTGTGAAAGTATCATAATGTAAGGTGTATGTAAAGTGCAGGGATGCGTGAATCTGTGTGTGTGAATGACTGAGTGAAAACTATGCAAAACTACAAAGGAACAAACAAAATAGGATCATACCTGGAGGAGCAGAGAGAGAGAGAGAGAGAGAGAGAGAGAGTGATTAGTGAAACAGCAGTTTAAATACCCTAAACCCAGGTGACTCCAATCACTAACGACCCTCCTCTGCCTGCAAGAGGAACAGTCCCTGCACTGCAGACGAGGCCGTGACACCCCCCTCCTTAAAATGAGGGTCCCACCCTAAACCCAAATTTCGGCCCAACATATTCAAAACAATCAAACAACAAAAAAAGGATACAAGTCCCGGCTCCTAGTAGTGGCCCCGTGCCCCCAACTGACTGTCCGCCCCTCAAACTCAGCAGCCCTGGTACCTGGGGAGCAATTTAAGAGGAAAGAGGCGCAGACAGCCCGTAGGGGTCAGCAGAGAAAAGATACAAACTAGGTTAAAGGAGCACGGGACAGAGCATCAGCAATGATATTATCCGTACCACTAATATGTCTAATATCAAGGTTGAATGGTTGCAAGAACAAAGCCCAACGCATCAGGCACTGGTTGGGATTTTGCAGGGACCTCAGAAAAATAAGTGGGTTGTGGTCAGTGAACACAGTTAAAGGGGTCAAACCAGAACCAACATAGACCTCGAAGTGCTGTAAAGCCCAAATGAGACCTAAAGCCTCCTTTTCAAATACAGCATAGTTTTGCTGATACTTATTACATTTCCGGGAGAAGAAACTGACTGGACACTCAACATTGTTATCATTCTCCTGGAGAAGCACAGCCCCAACACCGATTTGACTGGCGTCTACCTGCAATTTGAAAAGTTTCCCAAAATTTGGTGCTGCCAACACGTGTCAAACACAAAAGAGACTTAATTGCATCAAATGCCTCTTGACACTGGGTGGACCAGATAAATTCAGCCTTGGCCTTCAACAGATTGGTCAGTGGGGACACTACTACCAAAACGTTTTTACAGAAATCACGGTAGTCCCCCGCCATTCCCAGGAAGTGCATCAGTTTTCTTTGTGGAGGGCTGTGGGAACTGCTTCACAGCCTGGACCTTGGCTTCCATGGAACAGACAAAACCCTGACCAACAACCTTGCCTAGGTATGTGACTGTAGCTTTGGCAAACTCACATTTTGCCAAATTAATAGTCAACCTGGCCCACACCAGTCTTTCGAACAGGGCTTGCACTCTACAAACATGCTCCTCCCAGGAGTCGGAGTAGACGACCACGTCGTCCAAATACACGGCAATCCCTTCCAGACCTGAGACCACCCGATTCATTAGCCTCTGGAAGGTGGCTGGAGCATTCCGCAAGCCGAAAGGCATCACTGTATAAGAGAACAAACCAGATGGAGTTATAAAGCCAGCAATCTCACAAGCTCTTTTGGTAAGGGGTACTTGTCAATATCCCTTTAAAAGATTACATTTGCTAACATACTTTGCTGACCCAACTTGATCAATACAGTCCTCCATCCTAGGAAGAGGGTAAAGGTCTGCTTTAGTAACATTGTTAACGTTTCTATAATCAGTGCAAGGTCTGAAAGTGGAATCAGACTTTTTGACCAAAAGACAGGGTGAAGCCCAATTTGAACAACATGGCTCCGCAATACCATTGTCCAACATGTACTGCACCTCTGTTTCCAATTGCAGTCTCTTCTCCTCAGATACACAATAAAATCTCTGTTTGATAGGCTTAGCATCTCCGATGTCTATATCATGCTCAATTAAGTGGGTTTGCGATAGAGTGTCAGAAAACAAAACAGGGTAGTTTCTAATAAGAGCTACCAATTCATCATGTTTCTCAGAGTCTAAATGATCTACCAAAACCCCAAGGTTTTGCAAAGTCTGGGAGTTTTTCAACCGACCTTGTAAGACCTCATCCGAAACTCTAACTTCCTCTTCTCCCCCCTCCACCAAATTAAAGCCACAAGATGCAGTGACTGGAGCAGCAGTCAACGCTGACCTCACCGCTGGAGTGCCTTCAGCTTTGCTTAGATCAATCACGGGATTGATAACATTTTAACAGGTTCACAAGGCATAATTTAGAGGACTTCCTATGACCAGGGGTTTCAATAAGATACAGTATGTGTTATGGCTTCACACCCCCTGCTATATTGTGGATAAAGAGTACACAGATGGAGTTCTTTAATGAAAACCCCTCCAACAAAATGCAGGTAGAATCAGGAATTCCCCAGGGCAGCTGTCTAGGCTGCATAACTTTTTGTATCTTTACTAATGACATGCCATTGGCTTTGAGTAACTACAATCATTGTATTTTGGACAAATCATTCACTAAACCCTAAACCTCAACTAAATATTGTAATGAAAAATGTGGTAATTGTGCAAGTTGGATTGTTAACCCTGGATTGTAAACCGTCATGGTAAAAAACATATTGATACAACAGTAGCTAGGATGGGGAGAAGTCTGTCCATAATAAAGTGTTTCTCTGCATACTTAACAGCACTATAAACAAGGCAGGTCCTACAGGTCCTAGTTTTGTCGCACCTGGACTACTGTTCAGTTCTGTGGTCAGGTTCCACAATGGAAAATGAGGAAATTTGCAATTGGCTCAGAACAGGGCAGCACGGCTTGCCATTGGATTTACATAGAGAGCTAAGATTAATAATATGTCAATCTCTCATAACTCAAAGTAGAGGAGAGATTGATTTCATTACTACTTGTATTTGTGAGAGCTATTGACATGTTGAATGCAGCAAGCTGTCTGTTTGAACTACTGGCACAGCTCGGACACCCATGCATACCCCACAAGACACACCACCAGAGTTCTCTTCACAGTCCCCATGTCCAGAACAGACTATGGGGGGCGCACAGTACTACATAGAGCCATGACTACATGGAAATCTATTCTACATCAAGTAACTCATGCAAGCTGTAAAATTAGATTAAAAAGACACCTTGTGGTATAGCGAGGACTGTGAAGCAACACAAACATAGGCACAGACACATTCCTACAAACATACGCATTATACACACGCGTACACGTGGATTTTGTGTTGTGGATATGTGGTAGTAGAGTAGGGACCTGAGGGCACACACTTAATATGTTGTATTATAATGTTTAAAAAATGTATAACTGCCTTAATTTTGCTGGACACCAGGAAGAAGGCAGCAGCTAATGAGAATCCATAACAAATACAAATACAAACACATTATGTAGCTTTAATAATAGAGACTTATTCAGGTGTACAAACCTAACTGAATAAACAATACACTTTTTTATTTTCTTTAAAAATAAGACTTTGAAATGAATCTGATCAGTACTGCAAAGAACACATGGTTTCCACATGTTATTTAGAATATAGAGATGAGCTGGGCTATGTGTGTTATGCAACGCAATAAAAAGCATTTTGATGTCAATGTGATTGCATGTCTGCAATACTGCAGCTATGTGATATGTCATGGCAGGTCTCCTGCTGTACAAATGTGATTGTTTGAGTCCCTCCTGTACACTACATGACCAAAAGTATGTGGACACCTGCTCGTCAAACATCTCATTTCAAAATCATGGGCATTAATATGGAGTTGGTCCCCCCTTTGATGCTATAACAGCCTCTACTCTTCTGTATGGACCTGGCTTTGTGCACGGATTCATTGTTATGCTGAAACAGGAAAGGGCCTTCCCCAAACTCTTGCCACAAAGTTGAAAGCCAGGAATGGTCTAGGATGTCATTGCATTCTGTAGCATTAAGATTTCCCTTCACTGGAACTAAGGGGCCTAGCATGAAAAATAACTCAGACCATTATGCTTCCTCCACCAAACTTTACAGTTGGCACTATGCATTGGGGCAGGTAGCATTTTCCTGGAATCTACCAAACCCAGATCCGTCAGTCGGACTGCCAGGTGGTGAAGCGGGATTCATCACTCCAGTGAACGTGTTTCCACTGCTCCAGAGTCCAATGGCAGCAAGCTTTACACCACTCTAGCCAACACTTGACATTGCGCATGGTGATCTTAGGCTTGTGTGTGGTTGCTCAGCCATGGAAACCCATTTCATGAAGCACCAGATGAACAGTTATTGTGCTGACGTTGCTTCCAGAGGCAGTTTAGAACTCGGTAGTGAGTGTTGCAACCGATGACAGACAATTTTTTACGGGCAATGCACTCAGCTGTCCCGTTGGGTCTTGCCTATGCCTTTCGTCAATCGCTCATTCATATATTTTCATGTACATATTCTTATTCATTCCTTTACACTTGTGTGTATAAGGTAGTTGTGAAATTGTTAAGTTAGATGTTAGATATTACTGCATTGTCAGAACTAGTTGCACAAGCATTTCGCTACACTCGCATTAACATCTGCTATCCATGTGTATGTGACAAATAAAATTTGATTTATGTGAGCTTGTGTGGCCTACCACTTCACGTCTGAGCCGATGTTGCTCCTAGATGTTTCCTCTTCACAATAATAGCACTTAGAGTTGCCTGGAGCAGCTGTAACATTGCAGAAATTTGACGAACTGACTTGTTGGAAAGGGGTCATCCTATAACGGTGCCCTGTTGAATGACACAGTTCTTCAGTAAGGGCATTCCACTGCCAATGTTTATGGAGAATGCATGGCTGTGTACGTGATCTTTTACACCTGTCAGCAATGGGTGTGGCTGAAATTGCAGAATCCATTAATTTTAAGGGGTGTCCACAGTTTTGTATATATAGTGTAAGTACAACTATTTTGATTACTGTTCAGGACTATTGTCATGTTCGTCATATACATAATTAGCGAACCAAGGCGCAGCGTGAGTAGAGTTCCACATATTTATTAAAGTGAACCTTCAAAAACAAAGAATAAACAAATGTGAAGTTCGTAGCGCACATAGCACTAAACCAAAACAAAACAGTATCCTACAAACACAAGTGGGAAAAGGACCACACTAATTATGATCCCCAATTAGAGGCAACGATCATCAGCTGCCTCCAATTGGGAACCATACTCACACCAACATAGAAATGCAAAACTAGAACACCCCCTAGTCATGCTCTGACTTATTGCACCATAGAGAACCCCAAGGGCTCTCTAAGGTCAGGGCGTGTCAGTACCCCCCCCCCCCCACCCAAAGGTGCAGATTCCGACCGCAAAACCTGAACCTGGATGGGGAGGGTTAGGGTGGGCAACTAGTGTCGGTGGCGGCTCCGGTGTGGGACGTAGCCCCCGCTCAGACTGCAGATCTGACCCTGAAGCTGGGATGAACGCCATGAGCACTGGCGCAGAGGAAGGCTCCGGCCATGGAGTGGGACTGAACGCCGTGCCTGGACTGGGCACCGGCGCAGAGGAAGGATCCAGCCATGGCACCGGCGCAGGAAGCTCCGGGCTATGGACCGCCGCTGGAAGCTCCGGACCATGTGCCGGACCGTGGACTGTCGCTGTAAGCTCTGGACTGTGAAACGTTGCTGGAGGTTCCGGGCTGTAGACCGTCACTGGAGACTCTGGACTGTACACACCCACTGGTGGGCGAGTGCGGGGAGCCGGCACAGGACGTACAGGGCTGGGGAGGCGCACTGGAGGCCTGGTGCGTGGAGCCGGCACAGGTGGCACCGGACTGAGGACACGCTCTTCAGGGCGAGTGCGGGGAGCCGGCACAGGACGTACCAGGCTGTGAAGGTGCACTGGAGGCCTGGTGCGTGGAGCCGGCATAGGTTTCACCAGACTGATGACACCCTCTTCAGGGCGAGTGCGAGAAACCGGCACAGGACGTACCGGGCTGGGAAGGCGCTCTTCAGGGCGACACCTAACCAACATCTCTCTCCGATCTCCCTCCTCCAATAGCTCCATCGACTCTCTGACTCTCGCCTCGGCTCAAACGGCAGCCCCTTGTGGCCCTCCCCCCCCCAAATAAATCTTGGGGTTTCTGTGGTCGCGGACCCCGGTGTCGTCGCTGTCCTCCTATACTCCTTTGCAACTCCAGCAAAGGAAGGGTCTCGCACCCACCCATTATTTCCTCCCATATCCAGCTCTCCTTTACCTCCATGGTACGCTGCTTGGTCCTATAGTGATGAGCGGACCAAGGCACAGCGTGAGTAGAGTTCCACATATATATTAAAGTGACCCTTCAAAAACAACAAAGAATAAACTAACGTGAAGTTCGTAGTGCACATAGCACTAAACCAAAATGAAACAATATCCCACAAACGCAGGTGGGAATAGGACCACACTAAGTATGATCCCCAATTAGAGGCAAAGATCATCAGCTGCCTCCAATTAGGATCCATACTCACACCAACATAGAAATTCAAGACTAGAACACCCCCTAGTCACGCTCTGACCTATTGCACCATAGAGAACCCCAAGGGCTCTCTATGGTCAGGACGTGACAACTATATTAGGCATTTTCTGAGTTAACCATACAAATGGCCAGTGTGGCACATTTTGTTCCTTTTCTAAACATAGGTCTATAATAGAGAACCACTACTCTGCTTTTCAAAATCTAATTGGCCACAGATGCTTGTTATGTCACAAAGGCAATGGAAAATGCATTAGAGACAAAAAAGCCAGCAATGTCCCTCAACCCTTAAAACAAAAGCTGTTTAAGGATTGCGGTTGTACCCAACAAAGGATGTCACCATAGTTTTCCCGGTTTTCCAGTTCTCACAAATGAGTTACCATCATGTGTGGAAAAAGGAACGATAGAAAGAATGATCATTAGACTGAAACCATGTGCTCTTGAACAACCATCAGTAAGATTTGGTTTATAAGAATCCAATTTGTTCTCGAGGACGACACTTTAGTGTTGATCGTCTTCTCAAGCTCCAGGAGGCTCTCTGCAAAAGAGTCCCTCAAAGAGGCGTGATCCTGCCTCCATTTTCTATTTGTTATTCTCTCTCTCTCTCCGTCTCGCTCTCAGAATAAGCGAACACTATCTCTATTACATTTGACAACTTATTTCTTCCTGGGACATCTTTGGCAATAAGGGAAATATATAATCCACTGTCTGCCTATGGTGCTGTTCCACCTCCAGAAGCTCCTCTCAGTGGATTACCTCCAAAGAACATTCCTACACATCAGGACCACATCAAATGTCTTCATCTGTCGAGCTGAGAGGTTGAATTATTTCCCTTGGCTTACAATGGGCCCACTAGTTGTGGCTAGAATCAGCTGCTACAGTATGAGTGTCTAGGGTGACCTATGCGATGGTGTGATTGTGCCTGACAGGGAGAAACGAAGAGTGACATATTTAACTCAGGATAGCAGGAATTCCTGTGGTAGAAATAATAAAAAAACAGTGGATATTATGGAGGAGGAGCTATGCTGTGTCTATGCAAACAGTCTATTGTTTGCTGACCTGTTAAAACCATACATCTCGATCATTGCAATGACTTATCCGGTTGCGTTTTGCATTGTGGTCCTGTGAGAGAATTCTCTATTGTTTATTTTATATCTGATGCAATTTGGCCCATTAGCTTGATGTTTGAAACACTGAGCCATGTGCATTCACGCTTGAGCCCATTGTATGGAACTGTAGCAATTTGATTGTTGATAATGGGGAGTGTGCAAATGAGCTCATAATTGTGCAGGAGGAAACATTTATGGAAGACTCTAAGGTTAATTGACACTGTTATATGATGCATTGTTATTACAGTTGTAACATATTCTTACTCTGTTGGTTTATTGTGAGAGCAACTTTAGTTTATGTATTCAAAGCATGCATACTGCATACTGTAAATGTTCACACACGTTTTTTTCATCTTGTCTCTCTTTCCCTGCTATGGTTGCAACTACTCCATCAAGAGCTGCATGGTGCTTGCATGTTGCTTGCATTACAGACTTAGATTTTATGTAATGCAATTTGTTCTTAATAAGGAGGGAATTATTCACAGTAAGTCAATCAAAATGTTTTGTCAGCGTGAAGTGAAACAATATATTTGTTTTGCTATTTGTTTAGTCTTTTTTTCCGCTTTCCACTAGACACTTAGTAACATGGCTTTATCAATTGTGACAATTGGTCACTGTCAACGTAGACTTTTCACAGCTTGTTGCTGTCTCCAAGAGTATATTGGCACCCAGCAAACCCAGAACATTTCCCAGAACATTTGTTAAGATCCCCAATAAGTTCTAGTTAGGGTTATATCTAAAATTAGCATGATAACATCCCACAAACGTTAAAATAATGTTTTTGATAACAAAATATATTTTAAAATATTTTAAATGAAATATCCTTGGAATGTTCTTCTAACATTCACTAAAATGTTGTACACAACATCTGCAACAACCTGTCACGCCCTGGTCGTAGTATTTTGTGTTTTCTTTATTATTTTGGTCAGGCCAGCGTGTGACATGGGTTTATTTATGTGGTGTGTTTTGTCTTGGGGTTTTAGTAGGTATTGGGATTGTGGCTTAGTGGGGTTTTCTAGGTAAGTCTATGGCTGTCTGAATTGGTTCTCAATTAGAGGCAGGTGATTATCGTTGTCTCTGATTGGGAGCCATATTTAGGCAGCCATATTCTTTGAGTGTTTCGTGGGTGATTGTTCCTGTCTCTGTATTTTCACCAGATAGGGCTGTTTCGGTTTTCGTTACGTTCATTACGTTCTTTGTCATGTAGTGTTTGTATCAATTTGTGTTTTACGTTAGTTTAAATAAACATGGATCGCAATCTACACGCCGCATTTTGGTCCGACTCTCCTTCACATACAGAAAACCGTTACAGAATCACCCACCACAACAGGACCAAGCGGCGTGATAACGGGCAACAGCAGCGAAAGGAGGAAAGGATTTGGGAAGAAATAGACAGGTGGGCGGTCGACCCAGAAAGAGTGCCGGAGCCCGCCTGGGATACGATGGAGCAGTGCGCGGAAGGTTATCGGAGAATGGAGTTTGCGAAGCAAGCATGGCGGCGCGGACGGAGGCCCGAGAGTCAGCCCCAAAAATGTATTGTGGGGGGGCTCAGGGAGAGTGTGGCAGAGTCAGGGTTCAGACCAGAGCCAACTCCCCCTGTTTATTGTGAGGAGCCAAGGAGGAGACCAGAATCAGAGCCGGTGTTGGAGGTGAGTGAAGCAGAGACTGTGAAGGAGTTAATGGGGAAATTGGAGGAGAGAGTTATGAGGGAGTTGCTGTGTTGGTGCTTTAGGTACGATATTCGCCCGACGGAGCGTGTCGGGGATTTGATGGCACCTGGGTCAGCGCTCCATACTCGTCCTGAGGTGCGTGTTAGTCGGCTGGTGAAGATTGTGCCAGCCACATGCACTAGGCCTCCTGTGCACCTCCCTAGCCTTGCACGTCCTGTGCCAGCCCTGCTTTCAAGCTCTCCAGTACGCCTTCACGGTCCGGTCCATCCTGTGCCACCTCCACACACCAGCCCTCCGGTAGCAGCTCCCCGCACCAGGCTTCCTGTGCGTGTTCTCGGCCCAGTACCACCAGTGCCAGCACCACGCATCAGGCCTACAGAGCGCCTTGCCTGTCCAGCGCTGTCAGAGCCTTCCTCCTCTCCAGCGCTGCCGGAGTCTCCCGCCTATCTAGCGCTGTCAGAGCCTTCCTCCTCTACAGCGCTGCCGGAGTCTCCCGCCTGTTCAGCGCAGTTAGAGCCTTCCTCCTCTCCAGGACTGCCGGAGTCTCCCGCCTGTTCAGAACTGCCAGTCTGCATGGAGCTGCCAGTCTGCATGGAGCTGCCAGTCTGCATGGAGCTGCCAGTCTGCATGGAGCTGCCAGTCTGCATGGAGCTGCCAGTCTGCAAGGAGCTGCCAGTCTGCAAGGCGCTGCCAGTCTGCAAGGAGCTGTCAGTCTGCAAGGAGCTGCCAGTCTGCAAGGAGCTGCCAGTCTGCATTGAGCTGCCAGAGCTGCCAGTCATCAGGATGCCGCCAGAGCAGCCAGTCATCAGGATGCCGCCAGAGCTGCCAGTCTGCAAGGAGCCGCCAGAGCTGCCAGTCTGCATGGAGCCGCCAGAGCTGCCAGTCTGCATGGAGCCGCCAGAGCTGCCAGTCTGCATGGAGCCGCCAGAGCCGCCAGTCAGCATGGAGCAGCCAGAGCCGCCAGTCAGCATGGAGCAGCCAGAGCCGCCAGTCAGCATGGAGCAGCCAGAGCCGCCAGTCAGCATGGAGCAGCCAGTCGGCATGGAGCAGCCAGAGCAGCCAGTCAGCATGGAGCAGCCAGAGCAGCCAGTCAGCATGGAGTTGCCAGTCAGCATGGAGTTGCCAGTCAGCATGGAGCTGCCAGTCAGCATGGAGCTGCCAGTCAGCATGGAGCAGCCAGAACTGCCAGTCAGCCAGACTCTTCCAGATCTGCCAGTCAGCCAGACTCTTCCAGATCTGCCAGTCAGCCAGACTCTTCCAGATCTGCCAGTCAGCCAGACTCTTCCAGATCTGCCAGTCAACCAGTCTCTTCCAGATCTGCCAGGCAACCAGACTCTTCCAGATCTGCCAGAACTGCCAGCCAGCCGGGATCTGCCAGAGCCAACTACCTGCCTGGGCTTCCCCTCAGTCCCGAGCTACCCCTCAGTCCCGAGCTACCCCTCAGTCCCGAGCTGTCCCTCAGTCCAGGTGGATTCTGGGTAAGGACTACTAGGCCATGGTCGGCGGCGAGGGTGGACTATCCTAGGACGCGAGGAGGAGGGACTAAGACATTGATGGAGTGGGGTCCGCGTCCCGCGCCGGAGCCGCCACCATGGACAGACGCCCACCCGGACCCTCCCTATTGTTTTTGATGTGCGTCCGGGAGTCCGCACCTTAGGGTTCTGTCACGCCCTGGTCGTAGTATTTTGTGTTTTCTTTATTATTTTGGTCAGGCCAGGGTGTGACATGGGTTTATTTATGTGGTGTGTTTTGTCTTGGGGTTTTAGTAGGTATTGGGATTGTGGCTTAGTGGGGTTTTCTAGGTAAGTCTATGGCTGTCTGAATTGGTTCTCAATTAGAGGTAGGTGATTATCGTTGTCTCTGATTGGGAGCCATATTTAGGCAGCCATATTCTGAGTGTTTCGTGGGTGATTGTTCCTGTCTCTGTATTTTCACCAGATAGGGCTGTTTCGGTTTTCGTTACGTTCTTTGTTATGTAGTGTTTGTATCGATTCGTGTTTTACGTTAGTTTAAATAAACATGGATCGCAATCTACACATCTATTACTTTCAGCTTTTAAAACAATACAAATATATAAAGTTTCAAAAGTCCAGCATTGCAATTACATTGAACATTACACAGGTCTGTGAATAGTGTAGCTTGTCCCTGAGCTGGCGGATGAATGGTTCTTGGCTCTTCCTGCTGGAGGTACTGCATGTTGGTTCCAAACTTAAAAGTAACAACAAAGAAAGTTAGCAGATATGTTAGGAAATGCCTTTGTTCCACATTATGGATAAGGGCATTTCTGTGCTGTGCCAAAAACTTAATGGGAAGATGAGAAACTCCATTCAATTAATATTATTATATTCTTCTCTCATTGACAAATGTCATGACGTGACCATGAGACATTGTTGTATCTAAGGGAATTTGTATTTAGCTGAGTCTGCTAGCTAGCTACATTTTAGCTAGTTAGGAATTGCTGTGAAATCACCAAAATTATTAAAAGTAACAATTGAGGTAGCTACAGTTACAGTATGTAATCTAACTCAACACTTAACTACTACAAGGACATTACAATAAAGTATAAATGAGTGGGGCATTTTATTTATAAAGTCTTCACATGATCAGCGTCTCATCAGCAACCCTAAAAAAGTACCTACATTTTTTTTTATCCCCCCACGTAATAGTAGAAATGTGTCAATAATCATTCATGATATTTGCTAAATAATTTTCTAAACCTTAACGATGATTCATATTTGTTCATATTTAAGTAACATTTGCATTCAATTTGGGTTTGAAAACGTGTTCCAAGGTCAAATAAATCCCCCAAATGCAAATCACTGTATATGGAATAGATATTGGCTTAGAGCAAGAACTATTCTGGGTGCTGCTGTAAAATTATTGTAGGGAATACTCAGTAGGGTCTGTAGAATGTATATAAGGTGTCATTTCATGGGACTCTAAATAGTACAGCCAGCTGGTTTCTCCATGCATCGCGCCGACATAAACAAACATCTTTCTGGTAAGAAGCGGGGCGGGGGCGTATGCTTCATGGTTAACGAGACGTGGTGTGGCCACAACAACATACAGGAACTCAAGTCCTTCTGTTCACCTGATTTAGAATTCCTCACAATCAAATGTCGACCGCATTATCTACCAAGGCAATTCTCTTCGATTATAATCACAGCCGTATATATTCCCCCCCAAGCAGACACATCGATGGCTCTGAACAAACTTTATTTGCAAACTGGAATCCATATATCCTGAGGCTGCATTCATTGTAGCTGGGGATTTTAACAAGGCTAATCTGAAAACAAGACTCCCTAAATTGTATCAGCATATCGATTGCGTAACCAGGGCTGGAAAAACCTTGAATCATTGCTATTCTAACTTCCGCGACGCATATAAGGCCCTGCCCCGCTCTCCTTTCGGAAAAGCTGACCACAACTCCATTTTGTTGATCCCTGCCTACAGACAGAAACTAAAACAAGAAGCTCCCATGCTGAGGTCTGTTCAACGCTGGTCAGACCAATCTGATTCCACACTCCAAGACTGCTTCCATCACGTGGACTGGGATATGTTTCGTATTGCATCAAACAACAACATTGACGAATACGCTGATTCAGTGAGCGAGTTCATTAGAACGTGCGTTGAAGATGTCGTTCCCATAGCAACGATTAAAACATTCCCAAACCAGAAACCGTGGATTGATGGCAGCATTCGCGTGAAACTGAAAGCGCGAACCACTGCTTTTAATCAGGGCAAGGTGACCGGAAACATGACCGAATACAAACAGTGTAGCTATTCCCTCCGCAAGGCAATCAAACAAGCTAAGCGTCAGTATAGAGACAAAGTAGAATCTCAATTCAACGGCTCAGACACAAGAGGTATGTGGCAGGGTCTACAGTCAGTCACGAATTACAAAAAGAAAACCAGCCCCGTCACGGACCAGGATGTCTTGCTCCCAGGCAGACTAAATAACCTTTTTCCCCGCTTTGAGGACAATACAGTGCCACTGACACGGCCCGCAACCAAAACATGCGGACTCTCCTTCACTGCAGCCGACGTGAGGAAAACATTTAAACGTGTTAACCCTCGCAAGGCTGCAGGCCCAGACGGCATCCCCAGCCGCGACCTCAGAGCATGCGCAGACCAGCTGGCTGGTGTGTTTACGGACATATTCAATCAATACCTATCCCAGTCTGTTGTTCTCACATACTATAAGAGGGCCACCATTGTTCCTGTTCCCAAGAAAGCTAAGGTAACTGAGCTAAATGACTCACTTCCGTCATCATGAAGTGCTTTGAGAGACTAGTCAAGGACCATATCACCTCCACCCTACCTGACACCCTAGACCCACTCCAATTCGCTTACCGCCCAAATAGGTCCACAGACGATGCAATCTCAACCACACTGCACACTGCCCTAACCCATCTGGACAAGAGGAATACCTATGTGAGAATGCTGTTCATCGACTACAGCTCGGCATTTAACACCATAGTGCCCTCCAAGCTCGTCATCAAGCTCGAGACACTGGGTCTCGACCCCGCCCTGTGCAACTGGGTACTGGACTTCCTGACGGGCCGCCCCCAGGTGGTGAGGGTAGGCAACAACATCTCCACCCCGCTGATCCTCAACACTGGGGCCCCACAAGGGTGCGTTCTGAGCCCTCTACGGTACTCCATGTTCACCCATGACTGTGTGGCCACGCACGCCTCCAACTCAATCATCAAGTTTGCGGACGACACAACAGTGGTAGGCTTGATTACCAACAACGGCGAGACGGCCTACAGGGAGGAGGTGAGGGCCCTCGGAGTGTGGTGTCAGGAAAATAACCTCACACTCAACGTCAACAAAACTAAGGAGATGATTGTGGACTTCAGGAAACAGCAGAGGGAACACCCCCCTATCCACATCGATGGAACAGTAGTGGAGAGGGTAGTAAGTTTTAAGTTCCTCGCTGTACACATCACAGACAAACTGAATTGGTCCACCAACACAGACAGCATCGTGAAGAAGGCGCAGCAGCCATACCAGGCAGTGATGCAAACCGTAAGGATGCTCTCGATGGTGCAGCTGTAAAACCGTTTGAGGATCTGAGGACCCATGCCAAATCTTTTCTGTCTCCTGAGGGGGAATAGGTTTTGTCATGCCCTCTTCGCGACTGTCTTGGTGTGTTTGGACCCTGACAGTTTGTTGGTGATGTGGACGCCAAGGAACTTGAAGCTCTCAACCTGCTCCACAACAGCCCCGTCGATGAGAATGGGGGCGTGCTCAGTCCAATTCACTGTGTGAATTGAGGTGTGTTCCGCCTTGTCATTAATTCATGTAGAATTAGCCGATTTCACTGTATGTTTGAGGCTTTACTGAGTCGGACAAACTTCTCTCTTCAATGAGAGCCCAAGCACTTTCCTAGTGTTTTGCCAGATAAAGTATGCAGACATTTGCACAGTTGCACAAACTATTCCCTCTGGCACATTTTCTGACTGGAACACGCATTGCGGTCATTGTTTTCCTTACAAATAATAACTGTGTGCGTTCCTAAGTACTGGTGACAAAACATTCATTCAGATTCTTGCATAGATTGTAATGATGTGGGTAAAATACTGATTATGATGAGCTAACGCTAAGCTATTTGCCAGCTGCACTATATATACAAAAGTATGTGGACACCCCTTCAAATTAGTGGATTCGTCTATTTCTGCCACACCTGTTGCTGGCAGGTGTATAAAATCGAGCACACAGCCATGCAATCTCCATAAACCAAAATTGGCAGTAGAATGTCCTTACTGAAGAGCTCAGCACCATCATAGGATGCCACCTTTCCAACACATTTCCATCAAATTTCTGCTCTGCTATAGTTTCCCTCAGTCAACTCTAAGTTTTGTTATTGAGAAGTGGAAACATCTAGGAGCAGCAACGGCTCAGCTGCAAAGTGGTAGGCCACACAAGCTCACAGAACGCGGCCGTCGAGTGTTGAAGAGCATAGCGCATAAATATAATCTGTCATTGATTGCAACACTCACTACCGAGTTCCAAACTGCCTCTGAAAGCAACGTCAGCACAAGAACTGTTAGTCGGGAGCTTGATGAAATGGGTTTCCATGGACGAGCAACCGCACACAAACCTAACATCACAATGCCAAGCGTTGGCTGGAGTGTGTAAAGCTCGCCGCCGTTGGACTCTGGAACAGTGGAAATGCGCTCTCTGGAGTGATGAATCACACTTTACCTTCCGGCAGTGCGACAGATGCCAAATCTGGGTTTGGCAGATGCCACCAAACTTTACAGTTTGCAGAGTGTCAAACTGTAAAGTTTTGTGGATGAGGAATAATGGTCCATGACATTCTACATGATTCTGTGCTTCCAACTTTGTGGCAAAAGTTGGGGGAAGGCAATTTCCTGTTTCATCATTACTATGCCCCCATTCACAAAGCCAAGTCCATACAGAAATGGTTTGTGGAGATCGGTGTGGAGGAACTTCTTAATATGTATATTTTTTTTTCTTCCAAAAAATACAATATACCTGCAGCGAAGCCGCTCAACAACTACACCACACCAGTCATCCAACTGACTCCCATTCAGAGCGACATACAGAAGTATCCGGGTTCAATATCCTGCTCAAGGGCATGTCGACAGATCTGCCAGAAGGCCAAAAACGGAGACCCGAACCCTCCAGTATCCCCCCACAGTTCCTCAGTAGCTGCCCCTCAACATTCCAAGACCCCTACCACAGTCCCCCCAATATTTTTTTTAATTGAAAAAATAACAAATCAAATTAATTCCATTCCCTACCCCCAAGAACCCCCTAATGCACCAACAACCAATAAAATTAACTAAAGAGAAAAAAGAAAAAGACAAAAGGAAAACAGAAAACAACCATGCAAATAACAAAGGACATCAAGCACAACTAAAAACATAACAGCAAGACCAACTGTATATGTTTGAGTGCATGTCTGGCACTATTTACATGTGTGTGTGTACTTCTGTGAATGTCTGAACATTGCATCCAAAAATAAACTGGTCAAATACAGGACATGACGTTGTAAGGACTGTGTTTGTGCAAAATGTTTCTGTGAAAAAACAGTGGCCAGCTCAAATGCTGATTGTTGCATCAATTGTAACTGGATGTTCTAATCACAAAGATTTGAACATAAGCTGCATAAACCACTGTGGAACAATCACAGCCATGTGTTGGTACATCGTCAAAGGGTTAATGGCAATTTTCATTTGAGAACTGTATTGTAGGCCCACTAGAAGTTGATGTAGACACAACGCATTTTAATTGAATTCATAGGACATTTAAACAGCATTTAATCATAAACATGTAACCATGTTTCTTTACACTTCATATGTTGACAAACTGCACATTATGTCATTCATAAGGCTTTAGAACAGCAATTAATCATACAAACTCAACCACATTTTTTACACTTTATATATTGACAATCTGTACATGTGGGGTTTAAACCTGCAATGTTTGTTTACCAAGCCAAGTATTTTATCCTCTGCGCCACCAGGGAAGCTCTCTTAGAGCTTCTTTTTTCATTATATAGCCATGGCAGTATGGTCAATCAGGAATTCCATGCGTCCTTTTTAGCCTTCTTCGACATATCTAACCCAGGGATATACCGGTAACTGGGTTATTTTCCATCACTTCACCAATCCTCTTCATATACTGCTTTCTTCTAGGCCCACATTTACAAGGTATCCAAGAACATAAGTGCTGATCTAGGATCACTTTTGCTTTTCAGATCATGAAAAATAAGACGGGGGAACCATAGCAAGCGTCTCAAAGTAGTAATTATAATGGTTGTGTTTTATTAAAAAGTTGAACAATCAAATCTTACACAATGTTGAATTTAGTATAAAATCACATTTCATAAGACATTCAACACGTGATGAATAAAATAATAAAATACAGTCTTACATGTACACAGCATATGCAGAGGAAGGGAACATTTGAATAACTCTGCAATTGTTCTGTGTCCTGATTGACCGTACTAGACAGGGGAAAAAAACACAATAGCACATGTTATCCCCTGGTGGTGCAGAGTGTTGATGATCTGACCATAGAGTTGACCATTGTAGGTGCACTCCAACATATTCTTTAACCACCCAATTTTTTTTTTTAAATTGAGGGTCAGATATAATCTAACAAAAGACAGCATAGTCTTTATTTCATCCAGTTGTATAAACATTGTGTAGAAATTTACAGTTCAACCTTTTTTTTTTTAAACACTCCTTATAAATGAATTTCTACTTTGAGTTTCGTGATATGGTCCTGCCTGTCTTGTTTTTATGTATTTTTTATGTTATTAAATGTTTAAAACATACAATATACTTGCAGTGAAGCCACTCAACAACTACATCACATTAGTCATCTGACAGATTCCCATCCAGAGTGACACGCAGAAGCAACCAGGGTCAACGCCCTGCTCAAGGGCACGTCGACAGATCTCCCACAAGGTAAAAAAACGGGGACCCAAACCAGCGATCTATCAGCCACTATTGCAAAAAAACAACAACAAAGACATCAAGGACAACAAAAATCCTAACAGCAAGGCCAACTGAATATGTTTGAGTGCATGTAAGGCACTTATTTACCAGTGTGTGCATTTAAATGAGAGTGTATATGCATGTGTACAAACACTTGCACTGCATCAGCCTCAGGCAAACAGGCATTAGCTGTGAAAGCACTACCCCTCAGTCTCATTCAAACTTACTTTTTGATATGTTTTATTTTGACTTTATTCTTTTGTACTTTTATCTTTGACTGTCATTCTATCCCCCGCCCAGCAACTCCACTCCCACTTGTCTCCAATTCCACATCCCACCCCTCAGCTTCCCTAAGGCCATCCCACCTATCTCTGCTGGCCACCCTCTTCTGATTTCTGCGTACCATATGCTGTTATTTTTAACATGCAATTTCAATCTATCTAATCAAATAGAATCCACAGATTGCGAGTTATAGATAAATACTTTTACTAAGTGTATTAGTATATTATTAATTGACCTAACCCGGTCTCTCAAGATCTCCCAACAGTACTATTTCTAGGGTCAATTTTAGATCAATGTTCTGCATTTTCAGCCATTCCTGAACCTGAGACCAAAAACAGGCTACCTGGGGATAATACCAAAATAAATGGTCTATGGATTCTGAATCCTCACAACAAAATCTGCAGAGCTTCGGTGATTGAATGCCACAAATATTCAACCTTTTGTTGGTGGCAAGAATTCTATATAGTAATTTTAACTTAAAAGCACAAAGTCTTGAATCTTGCATTGTTTTATATATAAACTTATACACCCTGTACCATAAAATCGGTGCATCAAAAATCTCTTCCCAACTATTTTGCAATCTGTATGGCACAGCTGTCAACTTCCTGGTCCTCAAATGAAACTGGAATAATTTCCTATTTTTCTGACAGTTTTGATCCTTTAAATTGTGCAGATAGTCCAGTTACAAATCAAAATTAAAATCAAATCAAATTTTATTGGTCACATACACATTGTAAAAATCTAATAAAATCACATTTTAACCTCTCTAGGGTATGTGGGACGCTAGCGTCCCACCTGGCCAACATCCAGTGAGATTGCAGAGCGTCAAATTAAAATACAGAAATACTCATTATAAAAATCCAGAAAAGATACAACTATTTCACATAGGTTTAAAGATTAACTGCTTGTGAGTCCAACCTCGGTGTCAGATTTCAAAAATGCTTTACGGCGAAAGCATAGCTTACGATTATTTGAGAACATAGCCCAGCAGACAAATCATTACAAACAGTAACCAGCCAAGTAGAAGAGTAACACAAATCAGAAAAATAGAGAAAATGAATCACTTACCTTGATGAACTTCATATGGTTGTACTCAGAAGACATTCACGTATTCAATAAATGTTCATTTTGTTCGATAAAATATCTTTATATCTGAAAACCTCAGTTTTGTTCGCGTGTTTTCTTCAGTAATCCACAGGCTCAAACACAGTCACAACAGGCAGACAAAAAATCAAAAATGTATCTGTAAAGTTCATACAAACATCAAACGATGTTTATATTCAAGCCTCGGGTTGTTTTTAGCCTGAATAATCTGTGATATTTCAACCGGACAATAACGTTGTCAATATAAAACAGTAAACTAGAAAGGCACTATCTCGGTCGCGCGCATGAAAAAGCTGTGACACTGCAGAGTCCACTCATTCAGCCTGCTCTTACTCCCTCATTTTTCAGAATACAAGCCTGAAACAATTTCTAAAGACTGTTGACATCTAGTGGAAGGCATAGGAACTGCAATTTGAGTCCTAAGTCAATGGATATCGTAATGGCATTGAATAGACAACTACAACAACAACAAAAATTGTACTTCCTGAATGGATTTTTCTCAGGTTTTCGCCTGCCAAAGCAGTTCTGTTATACTCACAGACACAATTTTACACTAATTTATCATCCTATAGTCTGGGCCTGAGTAGAAGGCAGTTTAATTTGGGCACGCTTTTCATCCAAAATTCCCCTACCCTAGAGAGCCTTTGTTCAGATTGCCATGTCTCATTTTCGATTAACTGAAATTGATACTTTCTTCAAAGTATCTCACTTTTTCAAACAATTATTGCAGAGCTGGCTACACATTTAATTTAATCCCCCTGATAATATAGAACAAATATTACAGCAAATATTATGGCTGAATTAAAATATGCTGGTGGATAAAATACCTGTATTTATTGGAAAGATGTTTGAAAAGGGTATTTTGTTTTTAAATTATATTATAAATGGGAATGGTAGAGTTAGTTGTTTCATGGAGTTATCAGAATTGTATGGGAAGGTCTACTCAATCCAAGAGTACAAGCAATTGATTACAGCATTACCCCCAAAATTGAGGAAGCCGGTGGCAACGGGAGGAGGTAGGGAACTGGCGCCAACAGAGATGGTCGCCTCACTTCGAGTCCTTTGGGTTCTATGCAGTATTTAGTTTTTTATGTATTATTTCTTACATTGTTACCCCAGGAAATCTTAAGTCTTATTACATACAGCCGGGAAGAACTACTAGATATAAGAGCGACATCAACTTACCAACATTACGACCAGGAATACAACTTTCCCAGAGCGGATCCTCTGTTTGCACCTTCACCCAGAAGCCAACCCAAAACAACGGCGCCGCAGAAGCGGCAGATGGAGCGGCCACCTGGTCAGGCTCCGTAAGACGTGCACATCGCCCACTGCTCCCGATTATGCTACTCGCCAATGTCCAGTCTCTTGACAACAAGGTAGACGAAATTCAAGCAAGGGTTGCTTTCCAGAGAGACAGAGATTGTAACATTCTCTGTTTCACGGAAACATGTCTCTCTAGATATGTTGTTGGAATCAATTCAGCCACCAGGCTTCTCTATGCATCGCGCCGACAGAGATCAACACCCCTCTGGGAAGAGGAAGGGAGGGGTGTTTATGATTAATTACTCATGGTGTAATCATAACAACATACAGGAACTCAAGTCCTTCGGCTCACCGACCTAGAATTCCTTACATTCAAATGCCAGCCATATTACCCTCCCAAGAGAATTCTTGTCATTTATCGTCACAGCTGTGTACATTTCCCCTCAAGCAGACACCAAGACGGCCCTCAATGAACTTCACTGGACTCTATGTAAACTGGAAACCATATATCCTGAGGCTGCATTTATTGTGGCTGGGGATTTTAAGAAAGGACATTTGAGAACAAGGCTACCTAATTTCCATCAATCACTGCTACTAAAAACTGCTACTCTACGAATCCCTCCCCTGCCATCCCTTCGGCAAATCCGACCACGACGCCATCTCCCTCCTACTGTCTTATAGGCATAAACTCAAACAGGATGTAGCAGTGTCTATAACCATTCAACGCTGTTCTGAATAATCATATTCCACGCTTCAAGATTGTTTTGATCACGCGGACTGGGATATGTTCCAGTCAGCCTAAGAGAACAACATTGATCTGTACGCTGACATGGTGAGCGAATTTATAAGGATGTGCATTTGTATTTGTATTTATTATCGATCCCCAAAGCAACATCTGCTCTTCCTGAGGTACAACAAAAATTAAAGCAGTTTATACAATTTAAAACAATACAATACATTCACAGATTTCACAACACACTGTGTGCCCTCAGGCCCCTACGACACCACTACCACATATCTACAGTACTAAATCCACATGTATGTATAGTGCATATGTTATTGAGTGTGTGTGTGTATGCATGTGTCTGTGACAATGTTTGTGTTGCTTCACAGTCCCTGCTGTTCCATAAGGTATTTTTTATTTGTTTTTTAAATCAAATTTTACTGCTTGCGTCAGCTACTTGATGTGGAATAGAGTTCAATGTAGGCCTGGCTCTGTGTAATACTATATGCCTCCCATAGTCTGTTCTGG
Source organism: Oncorhynchus clarkii lewisi (assembly GCF_045791955.1). Taxonomy (NCBI): domain Eukaryota; kingdom Metazoa; phylum Chordata; class Actinopteri; order Salmoniformes; family Salmonidae; genus Oncorhynchus; species Oncorhynchus clarkii. The sequence goes on along the minus strand of NC_092150.1, from coordinate 49,679,330 downwards.
ACTTGGGGACTGTGAAGACACCTCTTGTGGCATATCTTGTAGGGTATGCATGGGCGTCCGAGCTGTATGCCAGTAGTTTAGACAGACAGCTCGGTGCATTCAACATGTCAAAACCTCTCATGAAGTCATTCTCTCCTCCACTTTCAGCCAGGAGATGTTGTACCCACTGTGACTATTAAAACCTACCCTAACCAGAAACCGTGGTTGGATGGCGGCATTCACGCAAATCTGAATGCGTGAACCACCGCATTTAACCATGGAAAGAGGTCTGGGAATATGGCTGAATATAAACAGTATAGTTGTTCCCTCTGCAAGGCAATCAAACAAGCAAAATGCCAGTACAGAGACAAAGTGGAGTCGTAATTAAACTGCTCAGACACAAGACATACTGTATGCCCAGACGGCATCAGAGCATGTGCAGACCTGCAGACCTGCTGGCTGGTGTGTTTACGGGCATATTCAATCGCTCCCTATCTCAGTCTGCTGTCCCCACATGCTTCAAAATGGCCACCATTGTTCCTGTACCCAAGAAGGCAAAGATAACTGAACAAAATGGCCACCACCGCTTATTTCTGTCATCATGAAGTGCTTTGAGAGACTTGTCATGGATCATATCACCTCCACCTTACCAGCCACCTTAGACCCACTTCAATTTGCTTACCGCCCCAACAGGTTCACAGACGACTCAATCGCCATCACACTGCACACTGCCCTATCACATCTGGACAAGAGGAATACCTATGTAAGAATGCTATTCATTAACTACAGCTCAGCATTCAACACCGTAGTACCCTCCAAGCTCATCATCAAGCTGGGCAATAGGGTCCTGGACTTTCAGACGGGTCGCTCCCAGGTGGTGAAGGTAGGAAACAACATCTCCACTTAGCTGATCATTAACACACAAGGGGTGCATGCTCAGCCCCCTCCTGCACTCCCTGTTCACCCACGACTGCGTGGCAATGCACGACTCCAACTCAATCATAATTTTTTCAGGCAACACAATAGTAGTGGCCTTGATTACCAACAACGACAGCCTACAGGGGAGGAGGTGAGGGCACTCAGAGTGTGGTGTCAGGAAAACAACCTCTCATTCAACATCAACAAATCAAAGGAGATGATCGTGGACTTCGCGAAACAGCAGGGTGCGCACCCCCCTATCCACATTGAAGGGACAGCAGTGGAGAAGGTGGAAAGGTTTAAGTTCCTCTGCGTACACATCACAGAGAAACTGAAATGGTCCACCCACACAGATAGTGTGGTGAAGAAGGCGCAACAGCGCCTCTTCAACTTCAGGAGGCTAAAGACATTGGCTTGTCACCCAAAACCTTGACAAACTATTACAGTTGCAAAATCGAGAGCATCCTGTCGGGCTGTATCACAGCCTGGTCTGGCAAATGCACCGCCTTCAACCGCAAGGCTCTCCGGAGAGTGGTGCAGTCTGCACAACGCATCGCCGGGGGAAAACTACCTGCCCTCCATGACACCTGCAGCACTCAATATCACAAGAAGGCCAAAAAGATAATCAAGGACAACAACCACCCGACCCACTGTCTGTTCACACTGTTACCATCCAGAAGGCGAGATCAGTACAGGTGCATAAATACTGAGGCCGCCAGACTGAAACACAGCTTCTATCTCAACTCCATCACTGCTAAACAGCAATCACTAACTCAGAGAGTCTGCTGCCTACATTGAGACCCAATCACTGGCAAGTTTAACTTCTTGCTCCTACTTGAGACGCAGATGTCTCAAGTAGACACCTGGAAATGCAAATGCGCTACGCTAAATGCTAAATGTACTCGTTAAAACTCAAACGTTCATCAAAATGCACATGCAGGGTATTGAAATAAAGCTACACTCGTTGTGAACCTAGCCAACAAGTCAGATTTTAAAAATGCTTTTCGGCGAAAGCATGAGAAGCTATTATCTGATAGCATGCAACACCTCAAAATGCCTGAATGCGACGTAAACAAAGATTTAGCTTATCCGGCGGTACACAAAACGTAGAAATAAAATATAAAACATTCATTACCTTTGACGAGCTTCTTTTGTTGGCACTCCAATATGTCCCATAAACATCACAATTGGTCCTTTTGTTCGATTAATTCCGTCCATATATATCCAAAATGTCAATTTATTTGGCGCGTTTGATCCAGAAAAAAACAGCATCCAAAAAGCGCAACATCACTACAAAATATTTCAAAAGTTGCCTATAAACTTTGCCAAAAAATGTCAAACTACTTTTGTAATATAACTTTAGGTATTTTTAAACATTAATAATCGATCAAATTGAAAACGGGTCTATCTGTGTTCAATACAGGAAGACAACAAACCAAGCTACTTTTCAAGTCTTGCGCAACTCTCAACAGTGTTACGCAGTTCCTAGATAAACGTACTTCTTCATTGCACAAATGAATAACGTCAACCAAATTCCAAAGACTGGTAACATCCAGTGGAAGCGGTGGGAACTGAAAACAAGTTCCTAAGAAATATTGTTTCCCAATGAGAACTCAGTGAACAGACAGAGACCTAAAAATAAAAAATCTGAACGGTTAGTCCTCGGGGTTTTGCCTGCTACATAAGTTATGTTATACTCACAGACATGATTCAAACAGTTTTAGAAACTTCAGAGTGTTTTCTATACAATTCTACTAATAATATGCATATCTTATATTCTTGGCATAAGAAAAAAGGAAGTTGAAATTGGGCACGCTATTTATCCAAAATTGAAAATGCTGCCCCCTATACCTTAAGAAGTTAAGGACAACAAAGTTAAGGTATTGGAGTGGACATCGCAATGCCCAGATCTCAATCCTATAGAAAATGTGTGGGCAGAACTTTAAAAGCGTGTGCGAGTAAGGAGGTCTACAACCCTGACTCAGTTATACCAGCTCTGTCAGGAGGAATGGGCCAAGATTCACCCAACTTATTGTGGAAAGCTTGTGGAAGGCTACCCAAAATGCTTGACCCAAGTTAAACAATTTAAAGGCAATGCTACCAAATACTAATTGTGTTTATGTAAACTTCTGACCCACTGGGAATGTAATGAAAGAAATAAAAGCTGAAATAAATCATTCTCTCTACTATTTTTCTGACATTTCACATTCTTAAAATAAAGTGGTGATCCTAACTGACCTAACAGAGGAAATGTTTACTAGGATTAAATGTCAAGAATTGTGAAAAAATGAGTTCACAGGTATTTGGCTAAGGTTTAACAAGTCCAATACAGCAAATGAAAGATAAACATCTTGTTAATCTACCCATCATGTCTGATTTTTAGAACGCTTTACAGCTTAAGCAAAACATATGATTATGTTAGGTCCTAGCCAAGTTGAAAAAACACACAGTTATTTTTCCAGCCAAAGATAGGAGTCACAAAAAGCAGAAATATAGATATATTTAATCACTAAACTTTGATGATCTTCATCAGATGACACTCATATGACATCATGTTACACAATGCATGTATGTTTTGTTCGATAATGTGCATATTTATATCCAAAAATCTCAGTTTACATTGGTGCCTTATGTGCAGTAATATTTTGATTCCTAAACATCCAGGGATTTTGCAGAAATACTCATAATAAACATTGATAAAAGATACAAGTGTTATTTACAGAATTAAAGATAGACTTCTCCTTAACCTCTCTGATCTCTAGGGGCGCTATTTAATTTTTGGATAAAAAACGTTCCCGTTTTAAGCGCGATATTTTGTCACGAAAAGATGCTCGACTATGCATATTTTTGAAAGAAAACACTCTGAAGTTTCAGAATCTAAGTGTAAGTGCCCCAGAACTCATTCTACAGGCGAAACCAAGATGATGCGTCAACCAGGAAATGAGCAGAATTTCTGAAGCTCTGTTTTCCATTGTCTCCTTATATGGCTGTGATTGCGCAAGGAATGAGCCTACACTTTCTGTCGTTCCCCCAAGGTGTTAGCAGCATTGTGAGGTATTTGTAGGCATATCATTGGAAGATTGACCATAAGAGACTACATTTTCCAAGTGTCCGCCTGGTGTCCCTGCGTCGAAATTGGAGCGTAAAGCCAGGTGCAATTATTTTTCCATTTGAGAGCAAGGAGAAACCAGGCTTCCACAAAGGATATATCATTGAAGAGATATGTGGAAAAACACCTTGAGGATTGATTCTAAACCACGTTTGCCATGTTTCAGTCGATATTATGGAGTTAATTTGGAAAAAAGTTCGCGTTTTGAGGGCTGAATTTTTTTTTTTTTTTTTTTTTTTTTTTTTTTGGTAGCCAAATGTGATGTACAAAACGGAGCTATTTCTAATACACAAATAATCTTTTTGGAAAAACTGAGCATCTGCTATCTAACTGAGAGTCTCCTCATTGAAAACATCAGAAGTTCTTCAAAGGTAAGTTATTTACTTTACTTGTTTTTGTGATAGTTGCCTGCTAAATGCTAACGCTAATGCTAACGCTAAATGCTACGCTAGCTAGCTACTGTTACACAAATGATTGTTTTCCTATGGTTGAAAAGCATATTTTGAAAATCTGAGATGACAGTGTTGTTAACAAAAGGCTAAGCTTGAGAGATAGCATATTTATTTTATTTCATTTGCGATTTTCATGAATAGTTAACGTTGCGTTATGGTAATGAGCTTAGGTCTATAAATAGAATCCCGGATCCGGGTTTGGTCGTCGCAACAGGTTAATGCAACCGCTGTGTCAGATTTCAAAAAAACTTTACCGAAAACGTATAATCTGGGAACGGTGCTCAGAACCCAAAACAGCCACATGTTATTTATGTTCAAATAGCCATCATTTTTATGTTCAAATAGCCAGCCCAGTAATCCATCTTCATGATGTCCAGGCACTTCATCCAGACAAAAACTTGAAAGGTTCCGTTACAGTCCTTTAGAAACATGTCAAACGATGTATGGAATCAAACTTTAGGATGTTCTTAACCTCTCTGATCTCCCCATCCCGGATCCGGTATCGTGAATACAGACTCAAGCTCATTACCATAACGCAACGTTAACTATTCATGAAAATCGCAAATGAAATGAAATAAATATGCCATCTCTCAAGCTTAGCCTTTTGTAAACAACACTGTCATCTCAGATTTTCAAAATATGCTTCTCAACCATAGGAAAACAATCATTTGTGTAACAGTAGCTAGCTAGCGTAGCATTTAGCGTTAGCATTAGTGTTAGCATCCAGCAGGCAACATTTCAACAACAACAAGAAAAGCCTTAAAATAAAATAATTTACCTTTGAAGAACTTCAGATGTTTTCAATGAGGAGACTCTCAGTTAGATAGCAAATGCTCAGTTTTTCCAAAAAGATTCTTTGTGTATTAGAAATAGCTCCGTTTTGTACATCACATTTGGCTACCAAAAAAAAAACGAAAATTCAGTCCTCAAAACGCAAACTTTTTTCCAAATTAACTCCATAATATCGACTGAAACATGGCAAACGTTGTTTAGAATCAATCCTCAAGGTGTTTTTCACATATCTCTTCGATGATATATCGTTCGTGGAAGCCTGGTTTCTCCTCTCTATCAAATGGAAAAATACTTGCACCTGGCTTTTGCGCACCAATTTCGACGCAGGACACCAGCCGGACACTTGGAAAATGTAGTCTCTTATGGTCAATCTTCCAATGATATGCCTACAAATACGTCACAATGCTGCAGACATCTTGATGAAACGACAGAAAGCACATGGTCGTTCCTGCTGCATTCACAGCCATATAAGGAGACATTTGAAAACAGAGCTTCAGAGATTCTGCTCATTTCCTGTTTGACGTTTCATCTTGGTTTCGCCTGTAGAATGAGTTCTGGGGCACTCATAGACAATATCTTTGCAGTTCTGGAAACGTTAGAATGTTTTCTTTCCAAAGCTGTCAATTATATGCATAGTCGAGCATCTTTTCGAAGAATTGCTTTGTCTTCAGAAAAGCACTGGAACGAGAGGTAAGTCTGTCGGGTGCCCGTCATGAGACCAAGGCTCTCTGCCAGACCACTGACTCAAAGAGGTCTCATGAGCCTCTACTTTATAGTAGAATCCTCATTCAAGTTTCTAAAGACGGTTGACATCTAGGAGGAAGGAAGTGCAACTTTATTCAAATCTCAATGTGTAGGCAAAGCTTTGAAAAACTACAAACCTCAAATGTCCCAATTCCTGGTTGGATTTTTCTCAGGTTTTCGCCTGCCATATGAGTTATGTTATACTCACAGACATCATTCAAACTTCAGAGTGTTTTCTATCCAATACTACTAATAATGTGCATATATTAGCATCTGTGACAGAGTAGGAGGCAGTTCACTCTGGGCACGCTATTCATTCAAAAGTGAAAATGCTGCCCCCTATCCCAAAAAGGTTCATGCAACCCCTGTGTCAGATTTCAAAAAAGCTTTACAGCGAAAGCACACCATGCGATAATCTGAGTACAGCGCTCAGCCACCAAAACAAGCCATACAGATACCTGCCATGTTGTGGAGTCAACAAAAGTCAGAAATATCGTTATAAATATTCAATTACCTTTGATCTTCACCGGAATGCACTCCCAGGAATCCAAGTTCCATAATAAATGTTTGTTTTGTTCGATAAAGTCCATATTTATGTCCAAATACCTTAGTTTTGTTTGCGCGTTTAGTTCACTAATCCAAATGCACAAGGCGCGAGCACAAAGTCCAGATGAAAAGTCAAAAAAGTTCAATTTCAGTTCGTAGGAACATGTCAAACGATGTATATAATCAATCTTTAGGATGTTTTTAATCATAAATCTTCAAAAATATTCCAACCGGATAATTCCTTTGTCATTAGAAAGCTCATGCTAAATTACTCATAGCTTTCAGCTGAGCCACCTACTGTGAGTGGTTTAATTCTCTCCCCACAATTGTGATTGTGTCACTGGCCTGCACACAATACCCCATAATCTCAAAGTGGAATTATGTTTTAAAAATGTTTACAAATTAATAAAAAGAAAAACAGCTGTGTCCTACTTTAAATGATGTTCAGCTTATAAATGCTTGATAAGGCCTTCATAAGCACTACATAAATGTTTTACAAAGCTTTTATAAACACATGTCATGCTTTATATGAGATAACTATGTGACATAACTCACTATGTCAAATATGATATAAACATGTGCTTTATAAAAGGTGGCATGTTGTGCTGAAGAACGCACACACTCTAAAGTGAAGTCATATTATTCACATTACACCGAAACCCGTTCACAGACACTTCTTCCCAAGTGCGCGGAAAGTCTGGTGGATCGACGCATCAAACTTAGCCTTCATTAATTAGGTTTATGTTTAAATTTACATTTTAAGAAGATAAATTGTGAAAATGGGCAGTGTTTAGCCATAATTATGATTATGTGGCTGTGTTAACTGAGGGGGTTTGCTAGCTAAGGACTTAGCCTGATGACAAACACTACTCAGTAAGGTCACTCCCATATAATTATATGGTCACTCTCACTAAGGCAAACTTTGAATGGTTGATATCCCAGGTTTATATGTGATGTGTGCACAATAGCCTGTGGACGTGGCTTTCTTCTGGAACCAAGTTACATGTTCCTCAGTAAACAAACATGCACACAACAATAGCCGTTACAATGGTGCTGGGCACAGTCAGGTCTTTGACACATTCACCCACTCCCCTATTGAAAGATTAGCCACAAAATGCTGGCACCATTGTAACCGGTAGTAATCAAGCCCTGGTCTCCAGCATGGGAACAGAAGAGGAATATCTAATTCAGTAGTCTCAGGTTGGACTACTACAAATCATCTTGGCTCTGACACACACACACACACACACACACACACACACACACACACACACACACACACACACACACACACACACACACACACCTTTGCAGGTCCATCAATCAAATTAAATACCTCTCACACCCTAGAGTAACCTATGGATCATGAGAGCCGTCATAAATCAGTAGACTGTTAATAACCTAGTGTAGTGTCCTGTAATACTTCATTGGAGGTGAGACACCTTCTGTCATTCATAACACATCCATAAAGACTCTATATCGTATGACGCTGTACTTACTATAAAGTCAGACACCTTTGGTCATTCAAAACACATACATAAAGGTTTAATGATGTAAACACAAATGTATTAGCACTTCTAGACTTATTAATAACAGCTAAAACTAATAAACATAAAAAAAACATACTTTTTATTTTTTTATGTTAAAAAATGAATTAAAAAGTCCAGCAATGCAATTACATTGAACATTAGAAGGCTGTGATTAGTGTAGTGTAGCTTGTTTTGAGCTGGTGGACAAACGGTTCTTGCCTCTCTTCCTGGTGGAGGTACTGCATGTTGGTTCCAACATTAAAAGTAACATAAAATAAAGTTAGCAGGTTAGGAAATGATTTTGTCACACCATCTGGGTAAGGACATTTCTGTGCTGCACTAGAAATAGTCTAAATGGAGAGATGGGAAACTCCATTCGATTCGTATTATTATATTCCTCTTTCCTTTACAGATCTTAAGACATGACTATGAGACGTGGATGTATCTATAGGGATTTGTATTTAGATAAGCCTAATAGCTAGCTAAATTACGTTAGCTAGCTAACTAGCAATTGCTTTCAAGTATCCAAAAGTATTTTAAATAATGATTGAGGTAGCTACAGTTGATATCTGAAGTTTATATACACTTAGGTTCATTAAAACTCATTTTTCAACCACTCAATTTCTTGTTAACAAACTATAGTTTTGGCAAGTCGGTTAGGACATCTATTTTGTGCATGACACAAGTAATTTTTCTAACAATTGCTAACAGACAGATTATTTCACTTATAATTCAAGGTATCACAATTCCAGTGGGTCAGAAGTTTACGTCACTAAGTTGACTGTGCCTTTAAACAGCTTGGAAAATTCCAGAAAATGATGTCAAGGCTTTAGAAGCTTCTGATAGGCCAATTGACATAATTTGAGTCAATTGGAGGTGTACCTGTGGATGTATTTCAAGGCCTACCTTCAAACTCAGTGCCTCTTTGCTTGACATCATGGGGAAATCAAAAGAAATCAGCCAAGACCTCAGAAAAAACATTGTAGACCTCCACAAGTATGGTTCATCCTTGGGAGCAATTTCCAGACGCCCGATGGTACCACATTCATCTGTACAAACAATAGTACGCAAGTATATACACCATGGGACCACGCAGCCATCATACCGCTCAGGAAGGAGAAGCGTTCTGTCTCCTAGAAATGACTTTTCGCACTTTGGTGCGAAAAAATGCAAATCAATCCCAGAACAACAGCAAAGGACCCCGTGAAGACGCTGGAGGAAACAGGTACAAAAGTATCTATATCCATCTAAGTCCTAAATCAAATCAAAGTTTATTTGTCACTTGCGCAGTATTATAACAGGTGTAGACTTTACAGTGAAATGCTTACTTACAGGCTCTAAACAATAGTGCAAAAAAGGGTTTAGGTGAACAATAGGTAAAGGAATAAAACAACAGTATAAAGACAGGCTATATACAGTAGCGAGGCTATAAAAGTAGCAAGGCTACATACAGTCACCGGTTAGTCAGGCTGATTGAGGTAGTATGTACATGTGGATATGTGGATGTGTGGATAAGTGACTATGCATATATGATGAACAGAGAGTAGCAGTAGTGTAAAAGAGGGGTTGGTGGGTGGTGGGATACAATGCAGATAGCCCCGGTTAGCCAATGTGCGGGAGCACTGGTTGGTCGGCCCAATTGCGGTAGTATGTACATGAATGTTTAGTTATAGTGACTATGCATATATGATAAACAGAGAGCAGCAGCATCGTATAAAGAGGCGTTGGGGGGGGGGGGGGGGGGGGTACACAATGCAAATAGTCTGGGTAGCCATTTGATTACCTGTTCAGTAGTCTTATGGCTTGGGGGTAAAAACTGTTGAGAAGCCTTTTTGTCCTAGATTTGGCACTCCGGTACCGCTTGCCATGCAGTAGTAGAGAGAACAGTCTATGACTGTATTGGCTGGGGTCTTTGACAATTTTTAGGGCCTTCATCTGACACCGCCTGGTGTAGAGGTCCTGGATGGCAGTCAGCTTAACCCCAGTGATGTACTGGGCCATACGCCTACCCTCTGTAGTCACTTGCTGTCAAAGGCCGAACAATTGCCTTACCAAGCAGTGATGCAACATTGCATCTGTAGAACCTTTTGAGGATCTCAGGACCCATGCCAAATCATTTTAGTTTCCTGAGGGGGAATAGGCTTTGTCGTGCCCTCTTCGCGACTGTCTTGGTGTGTTTGGACCATTCTAGTTTGTTGTTGATTTGGACACCAAGGAACTTGAAGCTCTCAACCTCAACACTACACTACAACCCCGTCGATGAGAATGGGGGCATTCTCGGCAGCATCAGGTTGTGGGGGTGATTTGCTGTATGAGGGACTGGTGCACTTCACAAAACAGATGGCATCATGAGGATGGAAAATGATGTGGCTATATTGAAGCAACATCTCAAAACATCAGTCAAGAAGTTAATGTTTGACCCAAGTTAAACAATTTAAAGGCAATGCTACCAAATACTAATTGAGTGTATGTAAACTTCTGACCCACTGGGAATGTGATGAAAGAAATAAAATCTGAAATAAATCATTTATTATTATTATTCTGACATTTCACATTCTTAAAATAAAGTAGTGAACCAAACTGATCTAAGACAGGGCATTCTTACTAGGATAAAATTTCAGGAATTGTGAAAAACTGAGGATAAATGTATTTGGGTGAGGTGTATGTACATTTCCGACTTCAACTTTAAGTAATCTAAGTCAACACATCCACTACAAATTCATTTAGATTGCTATAAATAAAAGGTTAAATTACTTTTTTGTCACTGTCCAGTGGTTTGCGAACTCATCCCTTTTAGCTTACTGTGCAATATTAACAACGCTAACCAAACAGCAGTGCAGGGGCATGCTCGATGAATTAAAGGGCAACTGCAACAAAAACATCTAAACTCAAAAGTCAGCCCCTGATGTAGCTTAATATTTGATGTGAATACATAAAATCCAATTGTTGTTTTTCTGTGAAAAAAAGGGGAAACCAGAAAACAATTGGAAAATGTGAAACCTGGAGAATAAAAATCCAGAGAAAACAGAATTTGGGGAAAAACTATTAGGCAAAAAATGTAAACTGATTTTAAAAGACCTTCCAAAGCTTTTTGCTGTACATGACTGCACTTTAGTGTGTGTCTTCCTGCAGCACAGCATCTTGGGGAAAATTGAGGTCAGGTCCAATATTTGCCATGTACCCAAGAGGGAAAGAGGTTGTGCCATCTTAGAAATGTTTCAGAGTAATACAATATAATATACAAATTTAGCAGACATTTTATCCAAAGCGACTTGCAATCATCCATGCATACATTTTTATGTATGGGTGGTCCCGGCAAAAGAAACCAATATACTGGCATTGCAATACTCTAACAAGATGCATGATAAATGCTAAATGCTTTATGAAGCCTCATTTTAATATTATTTATAAAGCCTTTATTTAATGTTGCTTATGCCTCCGTTTACAAATCATCGGTTTATGTCATGTTTTATATAATGGTTTGTCTCATTTGACAATTGTGGTTATGTCACAGTTATGCCACATTTATGAACCCTTTATAGATCATGACATATGGTTGAAATAGATTTTTGACACATTTATGTAGCGTTTAAGAAGGATTTATGAAGGCTTTATGAAGCCTTTAAAAGCTACATGTCATATTAAAGCGGGACCAAAACGATTAATGTCTTGAGTCAATAAATATTGAACCCCTTGTTATGTTAAGCCTAAATAAGTTCAGGAGTAAAAATGTGCTTAAATAGTCACAAGTTTAAAATAATACGTTTTAAATCATTTTGAATGATTACCACACATACAATTATCTGTAAGGTCCCTCAGTCGAGCATTGAATTTCAAACACATATTCAACCACAAAGACAAGGAAGGTTTGCCAATGCCTTAGTAGATTTGTAAAAACCCATTTACTACAAAGATAGAGGTGTCCTTCCTATCTCAGTTATTGGAGTGGAAGGAAACTGCTCAGGGATTTCCCCATGAGGCCAATGGTGACTTTAAAAGCAGTTACAGAGTTTAAGAGACTCCTGAGTGGCGCAATTGTCTAAGGCACTGCATCTCAGTGCAAGAGGTGTCACCACAGACACCCTGCTTTGAACCAAGGCTGTATCACATTCGGCCGTGATTGGGAGTCCCATAGGGCGGCGCCCAGTGTCGTCTGGGTTTGGCCGGTGTCGGCCGTGATTGTAAATAAGAATTTGTTCTTAACTGACTGGCATAGTTAAAGGTTTAAACAAATGTATGATAATTAATGGCTGTGAAAGGAGAAAACTGACAATGGATCAACATCACTGTAGTTACTCCACAATACTAAAAGCAAGCCTGTACAAAGCAAAACTGATCTAAAACATGCATCCTGTTTGCAATAAGCCACCAAATAAATGTGGCAAAGAAATGATATTTTTCTCCTGAATACAAAGTGTTATCTTTGGGATAAATCCAACACAGCACATCACTGAGCGCCACTATTAATATTTCAAGCATGGTGGTAGCTGCTTCATGTTATGTGTATGCTTGTCATCGGCAAGGGAGGTTAAGGATAAAAAGAAAAGGACTAGAGCTAAACACAGGCAAAATCCTGCAGGAAAACCTGTCTCAGCCTACTTTCCAACAGACAATTTCACCTTTCAGCAGGACAATAACCCAAAACACAAGTCCAACTATACACTGGAGTTTATCAAGATGACATTGACTGTTCCTGAGTGGCCTGGTTACGTTTTGAATTAAACCAATGTGGCTGTCTAGCAATGATCAACAACCAACTTGATAGAGCTTGAAGAATTTTGAAAAGAGTAATGTGCAAATATTGTACAATCCAGGTGTACAAAGCTCTCAGACTTACCCAGAAAGACTCACAGCTTTAATCGCTGCCATTGATTCTAACTTGTATTGACTCAGGGGGTTGAAAACTTATGTAATCAAGATACAGTGCCTTGCGAAAGTATTCGGCCCCCTTGAACTTTGCGACCTTTTGCCACATTTCAGGCTTCAAACATAAAGATATAAAACTGTATTTTTTTGTGAAGAATCAACAACAAGTGGGACACAATCATGAAGTGGAACGACATTTATTGGATATTTCAAACTTTTTTAACAAATCAAAAACTGAAAAATTGGGCGTGCAAAATTATTCAGCCCCCTTAAGTTAATACTTTGTAGCGCCACCTTTTGCTGCGATTACAGCTGTAAGTCACTTGGGGTATGTCTCTATCAGTTTTGCACATCGAGAGACTGACATTTTTTCCCATTCCTCCTTGCAAAACAGCTCGAGCTCAGTGAGGTTGGATGGAGAGCATTTGTGAACAGCAGTTTTCAGTTCTTTCCACAGATTCTCGATTGGATTCAGGTCTGGACTTTGACTTGGCCATTCTAAAACCTGGATATGTTTATTTTTGAACCATTCCATTGTAGATTTTCCTTTATGTTTTGGATCGTTGTCTTGTTGGAAGACAAATCTCCGTCCCAGTCTCAGGTCTTTTGCAGACTCCATCAGGTTTTCTTCCAGAATGGTCCTGTATTTGGCTCCATCCATCTTCCCATCAATTTTAACCATCTTCCCTGTCCCTGCTGAAGAAAAGCAGGCCCAAACCATGATGCTGCCACCACCATGTTTGACAGTGGGGATGGTGTGTTCAGCTGTGTTGCTTTTACGCCAAACATAACGTTTTGCATTGTTGCCAAAAAGTTCAATTTTGGTTTCATCTGACCAGAGCACCTTCTTCCACATGTTTGGTGTGTCTCCCAGGCGGCTTGTGGCAAACTTTAAACAACACTTTTTATGGATATCTTTAAGAAATGGCTTTCTTCTTGCCACTCTTCCATAAAGGCCAGATTTGTGCAATATACGACTGATTGTTGTCCTATGGACAGAGTCTCCCACCTCAGCTGTAGATCTCTGCAGTTCATCCAGAGTGATCATGGGCCTCTTGGCTGCATCTCTGATCAGTCTTCTCCTTGTATGAGCTGAAAGTTTAGAGGGACGGCCAAGTCTTGGTAGATTTGCAGTGGTCTGATACTCCTTCCATTTCAATATTATCGCTTGCACAGTGCTCCTTGGGATGTTTAAAGCTTGGGAAATCTTTTTGTATCCAAATCCGGCTTTAAACTTCTTCACAACAGTATCTCGGACCTGCCTGGTGTGTTCCTTGTTCTTCATGATACTCTCTGCGCTTTTAACGGACCTCTGAGACTATCACAGTGCAGGTGCATTTATACGGAGACTTGATTACACACAGGTGGATTGTATTTATCATCATTAGTCATTTAGGTCAACATTGGATCATTCAGAGATCCTCACTGAACTTCTGGAGAGAGTTTGCTGCACTGAAAGTAAAGGGGCTGAATAATTTTGCACGCCCAATTTTTCAGTTTTTGATTTGTTAAAAAAGTTTGAAATATCCAATAAATGTCGTTCCACTTCATGATTGTGTCCCACTTGTTGTTGATTCTTCACAAAAAAATACAGTTTTATATCTTTATGTTTGAAGCCTGAAATGTGGCAAAAGGTCACAAAGTTTAAGGGGGCCGAATACTTTCGCAAGGCACTGTATATAAAATATATATATATTTTTTTACAAATGTTAGAATTTTTCTCCAACTTTGACAGAGTATTTTGTGCAGATCGTTGACCAAGAAAATGACCATTAAAAACATTTTAATTCCACTTTGTAACAACAAAATATGGAAAAGGTCAAGGGGCAGTATTGCGTTCAAGACCACCTAAAGCGAAAACGATTCAAGACCAAGTTCGGAGAAAATCAAGTCCAGTCAAGTCCAAGAACGGAGGAGGAGCAAGACAAGACCGGGAGGGGGACAAGGGGTTCGAAACCGAGACCTGAAAAATGTGAGTCCAATTCAAGACCATAAATGTAATTTTGTCAAATCACAAACATAATAAGAGTTCAACATTTCCAGTATTTCTATGTTCATATTTCAGAACATACGGATTCTTTAGATATTCAAAATAGTGAAGAAATGCATGCTGAGGGAAAAAAGAGCCACACTAAAAATTATTACTAACCCGAACATAGTGGGGAACAATGGGCCTTCTATGGCTTCGGAGAAGGGCTAAGGATTTATAAAATAATGATTAGAATAATATACAAATAATCATAATTATATTATTTTCAATTATGTTCTGATTTAATCTCCTCAGTTTTTGTTGGAAATGACTAACACTGAAGAGAAGAAAGAAAATAATCAGGATTTTTACTTTCTGTTCTCTGGGGAGATACTGTATAAAAAAAAGTCAGCCATTGACTGGGCCATCAGAAGCTAGATAAAGGCATCTGCCATTCAACTGTATTAGGGCAAAATTTTGCAATGACAGTGGAATCAACCAATCCAACAGGTCATTGCGCAATAGGGAGCAGTAGTTTTCCCACGGTCTAGCTAGCTAGCTTTTGATGTCGGCTAGTTTGCATTGGCTGCAGCAGGTTTAATCAAAGATGATGTTGTTGCTAATTGGTTAGCTTCTCCCTTTTCAAGAATAACTTTCAACAAGAAGTTTAAGTTTCAAATGATCATCTGGTGAGTGGAACTGTGTTTTTTTATTGCAGCACGATTGCTGTTGTTAGCCACCTCTTTGAAGATAACTGGTGTGAGAAACATTGTTGCATTTAAACTGGAACTGACAGCAAATTAGCAACATTTAATCTTATTAAACCGTTTCATATACACCCCCAGGAAGAAACTTAGATATGGTCATTGTCACGTTTTCATAAATTCTTAGAATGTTTTGTAATTACCCATACTAAGACATGTGGGAAAATTCTATAGCAATATAGTTATGATTAATAGACACTGCAGTAAATAAAGCCGAATAAAAACATCTATCTTGTCCAGAATTGTACTGTGTTTACAGACAGTTGGAACAGCGTGACTTTGGATCATTAGAACTCATTCGCCAAACGCCACAAAGTACACCTGAATGGATTTCTGCAAATATTTAAACAGCACGGGAGTCCACTTACATTTGGGAACTTTACAGTCCTATTGATCAAATAACCGTGAAAAGGTAGGCTCTCTCTCCCTCAGTTATGCACATCAACAACAAGATCAACAAGTAATGCTAGCCAGAGCAAGATGAGCTAAAATCTAATGAAGAAACATTAGATAAACCCTCAAACGTTTTCAGCTACTTGGCCGTCAAACTTGTGCTGATAAACGATGGGGAAATGTAGCCTCCTCGTGCTTCTGCAGCTTCACTGCCAATGCATGCTTGTCCCAACAAAGCACCCAATTTCAACTGGCTAATGTTAGCTAGCTTGCTAGCTATTTCCAGACACAAAAGAGGGCTCGTTAGGCTGTTTAGATGTTATCTAGATGATTCTTGACTAACTATTTACCGGCTGTAAATTCAACAGTTGTTCTGCCCTCTGGCACACTGAAATCGGAGTAGATAGCCAGTGTATTTGCGAATGCAACAGATACGCTAACTGGATAACAGTCGTTCAAGTTCTTGCTAGCTAACCAAATGACACCTGCATCTCTAGCTGTGTATAGCCACCAAAAAATGATATGAGGGGAAAAAGTCAGTCACTCACCCACTTCTCCAATGACATGACATGACATATTCCTAGCAGCTAGCACCTAGCTAGCTATCTAGGAAATGTTAGGCTCCATGTTTTTAGCTCACTACATAAATAGATACTCTACCCTATTAGCCACTTTATGACTGACTTGTGATCATTGCCCTTGCTAGTTTGATTGTATTGACATTCCCAGCCTTAGTTACATTCATCCACTTTGTCCTGAATATTGGGTAATTGAAACAGAAACAGTGTGTCCCGAATGGAGGCAGCAAACAATATACCAGGCCAGCTGTGATTTAAAATCGGAAAGCAATATTTTTTGGGCTACCAATAATTGTATATATTATATTAACTTATTATATTATATTAATATTATATTAACTACACGACTGGTGTGTCCCCCTCAGGACGGTTGAGCTTTCGTAGGCTAATTCAATTAGCATGAAGTTGTAAGTAACAAGAATATTTCCCAGGACATAGAAATGATATTGACAGAAAGCTTAAATTCTTGTTAATCTAACTTCATGTCAAATGTACAGTAGCTATTACAGTGAAAGAATACTATTCTATTGTTTGAAGAGAGTGCACAGTTATGAACTTGAAAATATTTCACATTTGGGCAGTCTTGATACAACATTTTAAACCAAAATGCATTAGTCAAAAACTTTGCACATACACTGCTGCTACCTAGTGGCCAAAATCTAAGTTGCACCTGGGCTGGAATAATACATTATGTCCCTTCTCCTGCATTTCGAAGATGATGGTACAAAAAAACAGGTAGTTAGATTTGGGTATGTCATTTTAAGAGAAAACTGAAAAAAAGGTTCCGATCCTTAAGAGGTGTTAATCATGCATTGAACTGCATCTGTCTATTCTGCCAACAATGCCTTATTGTATGTCATGGGACAGTGAGTCAAATATCACCTATTTTTAAAACATCTTATGAAGTTAGTTCTGTAGCATTAACTGGGAATTTGATATTTTGGACTGATGTTATGATAGTCTGTTTGTTTCATATCTGCAAAGGTTTTTTGCAAAGGGAAGTAATAGTTGTACATGTCGACTGGGAAATGCTTAATGGTTGTGTTTTTGTAGTCTTTTGATTGGGACCTACTGGCTTATTATGTCCGAGTTTATGGACTGTGTATCCTATATCATGCTGTGTGTGACTTCTGTATTTCCATCAGCACTATGCAGTGGTGCCTGGAGAAGTGAAAATTCTCCAGGCACCACTACACCAGGCACCAATACTTCAATTTAGCAAAATAAAATTGACCTACTCAGTGAAAGAAAGGCACCCTGTGTGAAAAATAATTTACGAGTTTTACTATAGATTTATCAATTTTTCACTCTCAAAATGTCACTTTTTTATAGAAGAAATACAGAAATGTGATGGTCTAAATCCACAACCATATCAATCTGATTGGGTGGGCCTGTCAGCTCCCCAGTGGGTGGGCTTCTGTCCATCCAGGGCCAGGCCCATGTCTTTGGACTAAACTTTTTCAATACCTGGTTTGAATAATCATTGTTGCCTTAGGTAACATTTACTGGTAGATATCATATGTTGAAACATCTTTCCTACCCTACCAGATACTCATGTCATTCTTCTGTGAGCTACTCCATACCAAAACTAATTGAGCGCTGCACACTTTTGCTGCCTGCAGATGATATTCTGCTGAAACTAGGCTGTATGCGGCGTGCTTGTGAATATATTTCACATGCTTTGCAATTTTGTAGGCTACTTTGTACATAATTGATAAATTGTATACCTCCACTACAATACTTTGATACGGATTAAGAAGTGAGTATATGCAATGCCTACTGAAAAAATCTGGGCATATGGTTTATATCTGCATAACTACCCCACTGGCCCTTTGTCTCTTACAAAAAGTGCACTATCCTACATGAGTGCGCTGGTATTATGGTTGCTGTCCTTCCAGAATCACGAACCTGTCACACACTGAAGGCCTCTAGGTTCGCCATTGTGAAAACATGTAAACTCAGCAAAAAATGAAGCGTCCTCTCACTGTCAACTGCATTTATTTTCAGCAAACTTAACATGTGCAAATATTTGTATGAACATAACAAGATTCATCAACTGAGACATAAACTGAACAAGTTCCACAGACATGTGACTAACAGAAATGTAATAATGTGTCCCTGAACAAAGGGAAAGGTCAAAGAGGGGGGGTCAAAATCTGCATCTTTTTATGCTACTGCTACTCTCTGTTCATCATATATGCATAGTCACAATACCTACATGTTCATACTACCTCAATAAGCATGACTAACTGGTGTCTGTATATAGCCTTGTTACTGTTATTTTCAAATGTATTTTTACTGTTGTTATATTTCTTTACACACACACACACACACACACACACACACACACACACACACACACACACACACACACACACACACACACACACACACACACACACACCTTTTTCGCACTATTGGTTAGAGGCTGTAAGTAAGCATTTCACTGTATAAGGTTGTATTCGGCGCACGTGACAAATAAACTTTGATTTGAAGGTACCACGCTCATCTGTACAAACAATAGCACGCAATTATAAACACCATGGGACCACACAGCCGTCATACCGCTCAGGAAGGAGGTGTGTTTTGTTTCCTGTAGATGAACGTACTTAGGTGCGAAAAGTGCAAATCAATTCCAGCACAACAGCAAAGGACCTTGTGAAGATGCTGGAGGAAACAGGTACAGAAGTATAATAACCTGAAAGGCCGCTCAGCAAGGAAGAAGCCCCTGCTCCAAAACCACCATAAAAAAAGCCAACTGCATATGGGGACAAAGATATATTGCAGCAACATATCAAGACATCAGTTATGAAGTTAAAGCTTGGTGGCAAATGGGTCTTTCAAATGAACAATGACCACAAGCATACTTCCAAAATTGTGGCAAAATGGCTTAAGGACAACAAAGTCACGGTATTGGAGTGGCCATCACAAAGCCTTGACCTCAATCCTATAGAAAACTTGTGGGCAGAACTAAAAAGCGTGTGTGCGAGTAAGGAGGCCTACAAACCTGACTCAGTTACACCAGCTCTGTCAGGAGAAATGGGCTAAAATTCACCCACTTTTTTGTGGGAAGCTTGCGGAAGGCTACCCGAAACATTTGACCCAAGTTAACCCAAGCATTGAAACGTTTGACCCAAGCATTGAAGAAAATGCTACCAACTACTAATTGAGTGTATGTAAACTTCTCACCCACTGGGAATGTGATGAAAGAATTAGAAGCTCAAATAAAACATTGTCTCTACTATTATTCTGACATTTCACAGTATGTTCCCACAACTGAAAGAAACATATTTGGAACCTTTAAATAACAGACTAAATGTGTTCTGGGTATGTTCTTGCAACATCAGGTGAATGTTTTTGGCACGCTAAAAGAAACAAGTTAGAATCATACGCACGACTGGACAGTTGTGTTTTGGGAGAACATATTTTGTGATGTTCCCACAATGTTCCCACCAATGTTTTCACAAACTAATGAAACATTCTGGGGACCATTAAAGAACAGATTATACAAACAATCTATAATCATCAGCACATTTGGACAGTTTTGTATTATGAGAACATTTGCCTCAACCTAACTAATGCTCTGGGAACTTTCACAAAACCAATTTTGGTTTGCTGGGTTAATACAAGTGTAATGCTATAAAAACACATACCTGGGGGGGGGGGGGGGGTGTATGTGTTAACCCCTTATTCTTGGCACTAAACTATCTTTATATATACAGTGCATTCATAATGTATTCAGACCCCTTTCCCTTTTCCACATTTCATTACGTTACTACCTAATTCTAAAATTTAATAAATAATTTATTTCCCTCATTCATCGATACAAAAAACTGAAATACCTTTTTTACAAGTATTCAGACCCTTGCTATGAGACTCGAAATTGAGCTCAGGTCAATCAATCAATCAAATGTATTTAGGAAGCCCTTTTTACATCAGCCGATGTCACAAAGTGCTATACGGAAACCCAGTCTAAAACCCCAAACAGCAAGCAATGCAGATGTAGAAGTATGGTGGCTAGGAAAAATTCTGAGGGGTGGCCAGTCCTCTTCGGTCTGTGCCGGGTGGAGATTATAACAGTACATGGCCAAGATGTTCAAACGTTCATAGATGACCAGCATGGTCAAATAATAATAATAATCACAGTGGTTGTAGAGGGTGCATCAGGTCAGCACCTCAGGAGTAAATGTCAGTTGGCTTTTTATAGCTGAGCATTTAGAGTTAGAGACAGCAGGTTCGGTAGAGAGAGAGATGAAAACTGCAGGTCCGGGACAAGGTAGCACATCCACTGAACAGGTCAGCCGCAGACAGAACAGTTGAAACTGGAGCAGCAGCACGACCAGGTGGACTGTGGACAGCAAGGAGTCATCAGGCCAGGTAGTCCTGAGGGATGGTCCCAGGGCCATGCCTCCTCTCCGGAAGGTAGAGGGAGAGAGAATTAGAGGGAGCATACTTAAATTCACACAGGACACCGGATAAGACAGGAAAAATACTCCAGATATAACAGACTGACCCTAGCCCCCCGACACAAACTATTGCAGCATAAATACTGGAGGCTGAGACAGGAGGGGTCGGGAGACACTATGGCCCCATCTGACGATACCCCTGTACAGAGCCAACCAGGCAGGATATAACCCCACCCACTTTGCAAAAGCACAGCCCCCACACCGCTAGAGGGGTATCTTTAAACCACCAACTTACCATCCTTACCATCCTGAGACAAGGCTGAGTATAGCCCACGAATAGCCCACGAAGATCTCCCACAACGACACAGATGTTTCTACAACCTGATTGGAGTTTACCTGTGGTCATTTCAATTGATGTCTATATAAGGTCCCACAGTTGACAGTGCATGTCAGAGCAATAACCAAGCCATGAGGTCGAAGGAATTGTCCGTAGAACTCAGAGACAGGATTGTGTCGAGGCACAAATCTGGGGAAGGATACCTAACAATTTCTGCAGCATTGAAGGTCCCGAAGAATACAGTGGCCTCCATCATTGTTAAATGTAAGAATATTGGAACCACCAAGACTCTTCCTAGAGCTGGCTACTCGGCCAAACTGAGCAATCGGTGGAGATGGGTCTTGGTCAGGGAGGTGATCAAAAACCTGATGGTCACTCTGACAGAGCTCCAGAGTTCCTCTGTGGAGATGGGAGAACCTTCCAGAAGGACAACCATCTCTGCAGCACTCCACCAATTAGACCTTTATGGTAAAGTGGCCAGACGGAAGCCACTCCTCAGTAAAAGGCACATGAAAGTCTGCTTGGAGTTTGCCAAAAGGCACCTAAAGGTCTCTTGGACCTGGAGAAACAAGATTCTCTGGTCTTTGGCCTGAATGCCAAGTGTCACATCTGGAGGAAACATGGCGCCATCCCTATGGTGAAGCATGGTGGTGGTATCATCATGCCGTGGGGATGTTGTTCAGCGGTAGGGCCTGGGGGACTAGTCAGGATCGGGGGAAAGATGAACAGAGCAAAGTACAGAGAGATCCTTGATGAAAACCTGCTCCAGAGCGCTCAGGATCTCAGACTGGGGAAAAGGTTCACCGTCCAACAGGGCCATCACCATAAGCACACAGCCAAGACAACACAGGAGTGCCTTCGGGACAAGTCTCTGAATGTCATTGAGTGGCCCAGCCAAAGCTCGGACTTGACCCTGTTCGAACATCTCTGGAGAGACCTGAAAATAGCTGTGCAGCGAAACTCCCAATCTAAACTGACAGGGCTTGAGAGGATGGGAGAATGGGAGAAACTCCCTAAATACTGGTGTGCCAAGCTTGTAGAGTCATACCCAAGAAAACTCGAGGCTGTAATCACTGCCAAATGTGCTTCAACAAAGTACTGAGTAATGAGTCTGAATACTTGTGATATTTCAGTTTTACATTTAAAAAAAAAGGTGTAACAAATTCTAAACATGTGCTTTTGCTTTGTCATTATGGGGTATTGTGTGTAGATTGATGAGGGAAAAAACTTCAATCCAATTTATAATGCACTGTACTTCCATATATTTCTTAACTGTTACCGCGGGACCTTCAGATTAATATTGTGTGCCTTGTGGCCATCCTAGAGCAAAGCAACTGACATATCCATGTCCTTGAGAGACTCACCTTTCCAAAGAAGGGTCATATTTATTTGTGTGTAGGCCAACCCGTTTGGACACTACAGACGGTTTCTTGAGAAGACTGATTTCTGGGATGTCTCATGGTCTGACAAACACAGCTCTAGCTCTGCCACCTTTCACCGCAGAAGCGTAAGTGCAACATCGGCTAATGCGGTGGATTGAGACGCATCCAATGCATTCAATGATATCACTAGATTAAACTGACAGATTTTGATGGGAATTTTTGTATTATGCTAATTCCATTTCCTGCTGAAATTGTGGGGACATCACATTAGTTAGATAGCACATTGGATCACTGATTTCTGTCCAGTGAAATAGAGCAATTAAATCAAGCTGTGGATTGTTGAATTAGCATCTAGTCCCTTAGTATACTGTAGCACTTACGATAATAGCCTGTCGCAAGTCGTTCATTCTCCAGTTGTTTAATATGGGCAATGATTGCACATCTCATTTCAAATTCCCCATGAAAATGTATTTTAAAATGCATTTATTTTTATTCCCATGTATTTTATTATGATTGGTTTATTTTTTTATTTTACTAGGAAAGTCAATTAAAAACAAATGAACAAATTCTTATATACAATGACGGTCTACACCGGCCAAACCCAGACAACGCTGGGCTAATTGTACGCCGCCCTATAGGACTTCCAATCACGGCCGGTGATACAGCCTGGATTCGAACCAGGGTGTCTGTAGTGACGCCTCAAGCACGGAGATGCAGTGCCTTAGTTAGAACTTGCTAATGCCTTTTGAAATGATAGCTTAACTAAAACTGCAGGTCCGGGACAAGGTAGCACATCCACTGAACAGGTCAGCCGCAGACAGAACAGTTGAAACTGGAGCAGCAGCACGACTAGGTGGACTGTGGACAGCAAGGAGTCATCAGGCCAAGTAGTCCTGAGCGATGGTCCCAGGGCCATGCCTCCTCTCTGGAAGGGAGAGTGCCTTCCTCAAGGGCACAACGGAAATTGGTGGAACCAGATGTTCTAATGCCAGCCACCCTCCCGTTACTGGCCCACTTGTTATTCATAATATGTTAGTTGCCGGTCACTCCCACCACTCCCATTAGCCCTGGGATTCGAACCGGCAAGCCACCAGTTACTGTCCCACCTATCTAACATTGAGGCCACTGGCCACCCCACAAACTACAGTATAAAATATACATCTGTTGAATTATTCAGTCTTGAAATGTCAATGCCAATCGGTCTATCTAATCGCATTGTCAGATGATCATTGTTGGTTACACAACCTTGTTAATTAGTAGCTTTCGTGCCTCTCTGATCTGTTATGCATGGGAAATGTGTCCGCGCACCATCTTCTAGATAAAAGACATCCATCATTAGCTCGCTTTGACATTCACTTTTTTTTGCACTGTCTCCAGTGAGTCTGCAGCCTGTACTATTTGAGATGCACTTTTTATTTACGCGCTTTCAAGCTCAACCTTTCTGGTAATGGAGCTGGTTGCGTTCAAGCAATTAATGTAACCACAATGTTAAAAGTGGTGATTCGTCATACAACAGTGATATATAATCATTATGTTGAAAAAATGCTCCAGAACTTTTGTCTGCTTTGTTGCTTTAGTTCACACGGTCAATGTGTATTCCATTGGCTCTGTCTGTCTGTCTGTCTGTCTGTCTGTCTGTCTGTCTGTCTGTCTGTCTGTCTGTCTGTCTGTCTGTCTGTCTGTCTGTCTGTCTGTCTGTCTGCCTGTCTGCCTGTGTGTGAAGACCTTTTCTCTGTGGCAAGTTGCTAATACGCTGCCGAAGTACAAGATCAAAGTCAGGTATTGTGTGCAGGTTGCTTCTTTTCACTTTTGACTGTACTGCCAACTGGGAAGCTAATTTAATGTACCACTAGTTTAATCCCTTGGAGGCCATCCACCACCTGTCCTCCTTGCCCCTAAAATTAAGGCATTTGAAGAGTGCTCAAGCCCCAGGGCTGACAGCAGTAGGATTAGTATGAATGTATTGCCCCCTTGGGTGTCATAGGCTGTAATACGTTTCCTATTAATTGTTTAGGCCTTTACATATCATTAAAATTGGTATTGATTCTCAAATTGCGACACAGTGAGACAGCACATTTAGTTATTTTTCGCCTTAGCCATTTTCAGAATTTATGTTCAATTTGCCTTCTCTGCTAGTGTGATTTCTCAAAGCCTGGTGATTGATTGTTTTTATGGAAAGGTTAGGAAGTCTGACAGGAAGTGAAATTGTCGGCTGGTAATGCGAAACACCATAGAAAGATGGAGTTTTTTTTATCTGTGCTGGGATACATGGCAATAGACATTTCCTCACTACAGTATTCAGTTTCCTTTTCAAGCTGAAATGCATTCTCCATTCCACAAATTAAATTTGAAGCTGCATCGCGTAAGTCAAGATTTAGGACGCACACTGAGCTGCAAAACATTTGAATCATTACCCAGTGGCCGGGGTTCACATCCGAACTTGGTTAAAAGCTAGAGGTTTTGGCGATGTCAGTAGCCTTCATATGGACATTAATCCATAAAGAAAAATCCAGAATATTCTCTCGGGAAAAACTGTAAGTATCCAAGGCCGGAGTGTTAAGGCACCTCACAAGGCCAACTTCACTGAGTTTACATTTAGAGATGGAGCTGCACTGTTTTTAAAGATGTTAAAAAGAGGATTTGAGAAAGGTATTTATCTCAGTTCTGCTCAGTTAAAGTTACCTATTGTGTTTGCTGGAGAAGGAAAAAAAATAAAAAATCTAACTCAAATGTTCTTTCACTAACAAAACCATTTAAACTTCACCCAAATAAATCTTTACATTTTTGTTATGTATTCAAAACACAAATACTGGAATATTCATCCTCTATTCAGCAGACCTCTTGGTAAACGTAAATGCATTCCTCTGTTCGGGAAGATACCTAAGGGATCTGAAAGGAAGGAATGAAAGGAGCATAAACGATGACGTTGTTTACTTTATCTCGCTGTCGTAATGCCATATCGGTGGGTCCCCCGTGGGACGGTTAAGCTAACGTAGGCTAAAGCAATTAGCAGGAGGTTGTAAGTCACAAGAAAATGTAGACATATCGATGCAAGAAATAAATGTTTATTTTCAGAGTTAAAGATTTAGCATGAGGGGTAATAGTTCGAAATATTCCCACAACAAGCTGACTATGGAGTTGGCATAGGGCTGTTCTCTTTCAATTATTCATTGAGATATCTCATAGTGGGATTCACCAGAAATCTGAAAGCTCGAAAAACCAATCACACGTCTTTCAGAGACAGACAGGTCGAGTGTTGAGTGAGCCCCTCTCATCATACTAAAGAGACACTCGCCCACCCTCTGGTCATTCTCACCTCCCTTCAACACGAAGAGTACTACTCTAAGCTCTCCTCAGTACGACTTGATCTGTTTTCCTGTTCAACTGTTCAACTGTTCTCAGGTGTGCGGCGAGGTTACACTGCAGAGCGCAGGATTCCCAGCTCTCGTCTTCTCGGGAAAGTTTGTTTCGGGTAAGAATGAGCTTTTCCACTTTCTTTCCCCTTTGTCTCCTATGGTAGCTTGCGTCACACAGTTAACAACTGAGACATGGCTAGCTAAGCTGCAAGGCTAGCTGCTATGCCATGTTGCCTAGACTGACCATCTCAGCTTCAGCCGATAAGCAGCCGATAAGCAGTTCGTCACAAGACCAATATAGTGCAAGCTTCTTTTGGCTAACTTTGTGCTAACTAGCTAGTCTACCACTGGACGAAAAGGGTCAATATCAGGGGACATCTTTATCTATACATTTCATGATATCTGGCATTTTATTAGATATAAGGAGTAGACATGCTCCAGATAGATGTCCTTAATTTCATATATGGAGCTAGGATATTCTCCATAATGGGACAGTTTCTACATGTATCCAATCTGGAATTCAGAAATCTCCTTGCTACCGTTTGATTCCAGGGAGATGTCTGTGGTGAGATATGTTCAAGTCATGCACCTGTGGCACGTGTACCCGCTTACATATTTGCATGAACGAATCCATATATTTTCAGAAATGTATGATATCTGTAGTCATTACCTGTATCCATATGAAAAATAGATATCCTTACACGATATTGAAAGATGGCACAGATAGACAGAAATGGTGCCGATAGACATGGCCGCCTTGTTTCTCGCTCCTAAGCAACTTTGTAGATTTAACATTTCTCCCGTTATTAGCCCAGAACGTTCTAAGCATTATTACATACAGACGGAAAGAACTATGGCGTATCAGAGGGGCTGTAACTCACCAGCATTTCGATGAGGAATACGACTTAACTAAATTTGATCCTTTGTACGCAACCTTCAAGGCGATTGAACTTATTTCAGAGGCTGCTCCAAGTTGCCACCAGCAGAGAAGAGGTGTTTGAAGTGGACTTTTAGTTCAACTCAGGAGGCATGCACACCATCCACCACTTCTTAGTATATTATTTGCTAATGTTCAGTCCTTGGACAATAAAGTTGACGAGCTCAGGGCTAGGATCTCCTTCCAGAGAGGCACCAGAAACTGTAACATACTCTGTTTGTAATGCACTTGGGCGTAGTGGGTAATGCAGTCAGGCGCAGGAGGCAGAATATACAGAATAGACCTAAACAAGAAACAGGTATAATTAATAAGACAAAATCAACAGAAAAGGAAAAGCGAACGGTGGCAGCTAGTAGACCAGTGATGATGATCACGGAGCACCACCCGAACAGGAAGAGGAGTCACCTTCGGTAGGAGTCGTGACAGTACCCCCCCACACACACACCTCGTTTATCCTCATCGGGAATTTGAAGGGCCCCACATACTGCGGCCCCAGCTTCCGGCAGGGCAAGCGGAGGGGTAGATTTCGGGTCGAGAGCCAGACCCTGTCCCCCGGTACGAACACAGCGGCCTCACTGTGGTGGCGGTCAGCGCTCCTCTTCTGCCGTTCACCTGCTTGCTTGAGGGATTCCTGGACGGCCCTCCAGGTCTCCTTGGAGCGCTGCACCCACTCCTCCACCGCGGTCTGACTGATGTCACGGCGCCAGGACCAGCTGGTAGCCCATCACGCTTTGAAATGGTGACATGTTCGTGGAGGAGTGGCGGAGGGAGTTCTGGGCCAAATCCGCCCATGGGACGTACCTTGACCACTCCCCTGGCCGGTCCTGGCAATACGACCGAAGAAACCTACCCACCTCCTGGTTCACTCTCTCCACCTGCCCATTACTCTCGGGGTGATAACCAGAGGTCAAGCTGACCGAGACCCCCAGAAGCTCCATAAACGCCCTCCACACTCGGGACGTGAACTGGGGACCCCGATCAGAGACGATGTCCTCCGGCACCCCGTAGTGCCGGAAGACGTGGGTAAATAGAGCTTCCGCAGTCTGTAGGGCCGTAGGGAGACCGGGCAATGGGAGGAGACGGCAGGACTTAGAAAACCGATATACAACAACCAGGACCGTGGTGTTCCCCTGAGACGGGGGAAGATCGGTAAGGTAGTACACCGACAGGTGAGACCACGGCCGTTGTGGAACGGGGAGGGGCTGTAACTTCCCTCTAGGAAGGTGCCCAGGAGCCTTACTATGGACAGGAAGAGACATGGAACCTCACGTCCCTAGCCAAGGTGGACCACCAGTACTTCCCCCTAAGACTCCGCACTGTCCTCGCCACACCAGGATGACCCGAAGAGGGTAGTGTGTGTGCTCACCGAATCAATTGATCACGGACACCAAGCGGCACGTACTGCGACCTGTAGGACATTGAGGAGGCACAGGTTCCACCCATAACGCCCGCTCAATGTCCGTGTCCACCTCCCATACCACCGGTGCCACCAGCCTAGAAACTGGAAGGATGGGAATAGGATCGATGGGCCGATCCTCCGTGTCATAAAGACGGGACAGCACGTCGGCCTTCGTGTTCAGGGAACCTGGTCTATACGAGATGGTAAATGTAAATCGGGTGAAGAACATGGCCCACCTTGCCTGACGCGGATTCAGTCTCCTAGCTGCCGGGATATACTCTAGATTCCGGTAGTCAAATGAGGAAAGGGTGCTTAGCCCCCTCAAGCCAGTGTCTCCACACCTTCAGGGCATTTACCACAACTCCCGGTCCCCCACAGTCACGCTCTGCCAGACCGAGCTTCCTCGAAAAGAAAGTGCAGGGGCAAGAGTTTCGGTGGCGTACCCGAGCGCTGTGATAGCACGGCACCCACCCCATTGAAGGCTCTGTCAGCCTCTGCTGACCACCGTAAATGCACCGGCCCCTCCTTCAGCAGTGAGGTAATGGGGGCCGCTACCTGGCCAAAACCCTAAAAACCGCTGCAACTCCTTCACCGTGGTTGGAGTTGGACAATTACACACGGCCTTAACGCGGTCACACTCCATCACCACCCCTGAGGTGGAAATGCGATAACCCAGGAAGGAGACTGCTCGTTTGGAGAACACACACTTCTCAGCCTTGACGTATAGGTCATGCTCCAGCAGTCTACCCAAGCACCTTGCGCACCAGAGACACATGCGCAGCGTGTATGGCGGAATATATCAGGATATCATCGATATGTACAACCACGCCTGCCCATGCAGGTCCCTGAGAATCTCATCTACAAAGGATTGAGAGACGGCTGGAGCATTCTTTAACCCATGCCTTCATGACGAGGTACTCATAATGGCCCGATGTGGTACTAAACGCAGTTTTCCACTCGTCTCCCTCCCGAAATACGCACCAGATTATACACGCTCCTGAGGTCCAGTGTCGTCAAAAAACGCGCTCCGTAGCGATGAGAGGTAGCGGGTAACTAAACCCAACTGTGATGGAATTGAGACCTCTATAATCAATGCACGGACGCAGGCCTCCCTCCTTTTTCTTCACAAAAAAGAAACTTGAGGAGAAGGGAGAAATGGAGGGCTGAATGTACCCTGCCCCAGAGATTCTGTAACATATGTGTCCATAGCCAACGTCTCCTTCTGTGACAATGGGTACACGTGACTCCTGGGAAAAGCAGGGTTTACCTGGAGGTTTATCGCACAATCCCCCTGTCGATGAGGTGGTAATTTAGTCATCCTCTTCTTACAGAAGGCGATAGCCAAATTGGCATACTCAGAGGGAATGCGCACAGTGGAAACCTGGTCTGTACTCACCGACGTGGCACCGATGGAAACTCCCATACACCTACCTGAACACTCCTCTGACCACCCCTAGAGAACCCCGTCTCCACGGTGACTGGCCAGCCAGGGAACCCCCAGCACCACTGGAAACGCAGGTGAATCGATAAGGAAGTTACTAATCCGCTCCCTATGATCCCCCTTCGTACCATGTCCAGTGGAACCGTGACCTCCCTGACCAGCCCTGACCCTAATGGTCGGCTATCTAAGGAGTGCACAGGGAAGGAGGAATTTATCGGCACCAGCAGAATTCCCAGCTTACTGGCGAGTCCGCGATCCATAAAGTTCCCAGCTGCACCTGAATAGACTAGTGCCTTATGCTGGGAAGAGGGAGAAAATTTGGAAAAATTTGATTTTTTTCTGGGTGAGTTTGATGCTGACTCACCTAGGGTGACCGGCAAAGTGTTCTGCCTGCCCCCTTGACTCCAAGATGGGCTCCTCCAGCACCGGTTGGCCGTGTGTCCTCTCCGACCACAGCTGGTGCAGGAGGAGCCTCCTCCTCCGGTACCCCTCTAAGCAGCCCCCCTAACTCCATAGGAATGGGAGTGGGAGGGCTAGGAGGTGGAACAGGAGCCTTTCTGAACGCCCACTGGCAGCTAGCTAGCAGATTGTCCAGCCGGATTGACATGTCTATAAGTTCTTCAATGGAGAGAGTGGTGTCCCGACACGCTAGCTCCTTGCGGACGTCCTCCCGGAGGCTGCACCGGTAGTAGTCCATCTGGGCCCTGTCGTTCCTCCCGGCCCCAGCGGCCAAGGTCCGGAACTCCAACGCAAAGTCCTGCGCGCTCCTCGTCTCCGGCCTGGTGGGAGGTGGAATAGTCGCTCACCCGCCTCTCGGCCCTCCGGAGGGTGGTCGAATATGGCCAGGAAACGGCGGGTGAAATCTGGATAGTGCTCCCTCGCCAAGTCTGGGCCATTCCAGACAGCGTTGGCCCACTACAGAGCTTGACCAGTCAGGCAGGAGACGCGGACGCTCACACTCACCGCCCAAAAGGGAGTCGGCCTCACGGTAGCCAGGTACAGCTCGAGCTGGAGTAAAAACCCCTGGCACCCAGCCGCCACTCCATCGTACTCCCTCGGGGGCGCAAGGCGAAGTGCGCTGGAGCCGGACGCCGCCGGATGAGTAAGTTCGACTCGGAGGAGCTGGATGTGAAATGGGGAGACCACTCCTCTCCCATCGGTCCATTCTCTCCATCATCTGGTCCATCGCAGATGGAAGTCTTGGATAGCAGGAAGCTTGGCCCCAGTGATGTACTGGCCATGGGCAGTACCCTCTGTACGCCTTGTGGTCGGATTCCCGAGCAGTTGACATACCAGGCGGTGATGCAACCAGTCAGGATGCCCTCGAGGATCTGAGGGCCCATGCCAAATCTTTTCAGTCTCCTGCGGGGCATAGGTGTTGTCTTCTTGACTGTCTTGGTGTGTTTGGACCATGATATTTGTTGGTGATGTGTACAACAAGAATCTTGAAGCTCTCAACCTGCTCCACTACAGCCCCATCGATGAGAATGGAGGTGTGCTCTGCCCTCCTTTTCCTGTATCTTACGATCGTCCCCTTTATCTTGATCACATTGAGAGAGAGGTTGTTGCCTTGGAGGTCTCTGACCTCCTCCCTATAGGATGTCTCATCAGCACTTACGTCTGAGGGGCCCCATGTTAATCTTAAGTCTACCCCCTCCTTTTTCGAACATTCTGTTAAAAATCGCGCAACTTTTCAGCGTCCTGCTACTCATGCCAGGAATATAGTATATGCATATGATTAGTATGTGTGGATAGAAAACACTCTGAAGTTTCTAAAACTGGTTAAATCACGGCTGTGACTATAACAGATCGTTTGTTTCATCAAAAAACGCAAGAAAAACTGCTCTCTGAAAGCTAAAAATAATTTCCATGCGTCACTTTCATGGGTTGTTAAAAGGGCACAAAATTAATTATGGATCTGCATGCAATTCCTACAGATTCCACACGATGTCGCCATTGTCGTCATTTTCAAAATACTTTTTTCTTGGTAAATCCAACTAACTGGATTCCATTTCTTCCGGTCTCCACCAGGATGTTTTGAATGTGCACATTGGCAGCCATTGATTTGAAAACGAGGAGCTATTGAATATACATCGCCCTGTAATCATTTTGATAGATTATAAACGTTTACTAATACCTAAAGTTGGATTACAAAAGTATTTAGAAGTGTTTTGTGAAAGTTTATCGTCAACTTTTTTAATTTAAAAAAATGACGCAGCGTTTAAAAACGATGTTTTTTTCTGAATGACACAGCTTCCATAGAAAGCTATTTTGGGTATATATGGACCGATTTAAACGAAAAAAAGACCCAATAGTGATGTTTATGGGGCATATAGGAGTGCCAAGAAAGAAGCTCGTCAAAGGTAATGAATGTTTTATATTTTATTTCTGCGTTTTGTGTAGCGCCGGCTAAGCTATATCTTTGTTTACATCGCATTCAGGCATTTTGGGGTGTTGCATGCTATCAGATAATAGCTTCTCATGCTTTCGCCGAAAAGCATTTTAAAAATCTGACTTGTTGGCTAGGGTCACAACGAGTGTAGCTTTAATTAAATACCCTGCATGTGAATTTTGATGAACGTTTGAGTTTTAACGAGTACATTTAGCATTTAGCGTAGCGCATTTGCATTTCCAGGTGTCTACTTGAGACATCTGCGTCTCAAGTAGGAGCAAGAAGTTAAGGATCAGCGTGCAGATGTGTTGTTGCCTACTCTTACCAACTGGGGGCGGCCCATCAGGAAGTCCAGGATCCAGTTGCAGTTCCAGGGTCCTTAGCTTAGTGATGAGCTTTGAGGGCACTATGGTGTTGAACGCTGAGCTGTAGTCAATGAACAGCATTCTCATGTAGGTGTTCCTTTTGTCCAGGTGGGAAAGGGCAGTGTGGATTAACATAGAGATTGCGTCACCTGTGGATCTGTTGGAGCGATATGCGAAATGGAGTGGGTCTAGGGCATCGGGGAGGATGCTGTTACGTCTAGTAATTCGCCTGGCCCCGCGGCTTTGTGAATGTTGACCTGTTTAAAGGTCTTGCTCACATCGGCCTCTGAGAGCATTATCACACAGTCATCCAGAACAGCTGGTGCTGTCGGGCAAGCTTCAGTGTTGCTTACCTCGAAGCGAGCATAAACGGCATTTAGCTCGTCTGGTAGGCTCGCGTCACTGGCCAGCTCTCGTCTGGGTTTCCCTTTATAGTCCGTAATAGTTTTCAAGCCCTGCCACATCTGATGAGCGTCAGAGCCGGTGTAGTAGGATTCAGTCTTAATCCTGTATTGGCGCTTTGCTTGTTTGATGGTTCGTCTGAGGGCATAGCAGGATTTCTCATAAGCGTGCAGATTAGTGTCCCGCTCCTTGAAAGCGGAAGCTTTAGCCTTTAGCTCGATGCAGATTTTGCCTGTAATCAATGGCATCTGGTTGGGATATGTTCGTACGGTCACTGTGGGGATGACGTCGTCGATGACTTATTGATGAAGCTGATGACTGAGGTGGTATACTCCTCAATGCCATTGGATGAATCCAGGAACATATTCCAGTCTGTGCTAGGAAAAAAGTAATGTAGCATAACATCTGTGTCATCTGACCACTTCCGTAATGAGCGAGTCACTGATACTTTCTGCTTTAGTTTTTGCTTGTAAGCAGGAATCAAGAGGATAGAATTGTGGTTAGATTTGTAAAATGGAGGACGGGAGAGAGCTTTGTATGCATCTCTGTGTGGTCTAGAGTTTTTCTGCCTCTGGTTGCACATGTGACATGCTGGTAAAAAATTGGTATAAGTGATTTAAGTTTGCCTGCATTAAAGTCCCCAGCCACTAGGACAGCCACTTCAGGTTGAGCATGTCCTTATTTGCCTATGGCCTTATAGAGTTGGTTGAATGTGGTCTTAGAGCCAGCATCGGTCTGTGGTGGTAAATAGACCGGCTACGAATAATATAGATAGTGTGATCTACAGTTTATCAGTTTATCATAAGGTACTCTACCTCAGGAGAGCAATACCTCGAGACTTATTTAATATTATACATCATGCACCTGCAGTTATTGACAAAAAGACACACACACCCCTCGTCGTACCAGACGTACAGTTGAAGTCGGAAGTTTACATACACCTTAGACAAAGACATTTTAAACATTTAAAGACATTTACATACACCTTAGACAAAGACATTCACAATTCCTGACATTTAATCCCAGTAAAAATGTCCTGTCTTAGGCCAGTTAGCATCACCACTTTATTTTAAGAACGTGAAATGTCAGAATAAAAGTAGAGAGAATGATACATTTCAGCTTTTATTTCTTTCATCACATTCCCAGTGTGTCAGAAGTTTACATACACTCAATTCGTATTTGGTAGCATTGCCTTTAAATTGTTTAACCTGGGTCAAACATTTAGGGTAGCCTTCCACAAGCATCCCACAATACGTTGGCTGAATTTTGGCCCATTCCTTCTGACAGAGCTGGTGTAACTGAGTCAGGATTGTAGGCCTCCTTGCTCACACATGCTTTTTCAGTTCTGCCCACAAATTTTCTTTGGGATTGAGGTCAGGGCTTTGTGATGGCCAGTCCAATACCTTGACTTTGTTGTCCTTAAGCCATTTTGCCACAACTTTGGAAGTATGCTTGTGGTCATTGTCCATTTGGAAGACCCATTTGTGACCAAGCTGTAACCTGAAGTCTTTTGATGTTGCTTCAATATATCCACATAATTTTCCTGCCTCATGATGCCATTTATTTTTGTGAAGTGCACCAGTTCTTCCTGCAGCAAAGCACCCCCACAACATGATGCTGAAACCCCCATGCTTCATGATTGAGATGGTGTTCTTCGGCTTGCAAGCCTCCCCCTTATTTCTTCCAAACATGATGGTCATTATGGCCAAACAGTTCGATTTTTATTTCATCAGACCACAGGACAATTCTTCAAAAAGTACAATCTTTGTCCCCATGTGCAGACCGTAGTCTGGCTTTTTTGATTGCGGTTTTGGAGCAGTGGCTTCTTCCTTGCTGAGCGGCCTTTCAGGATATGTTGATATTGGACTCGTTTTACTGTGGATATAGATACTTTTGTACTCGTTTCATCCAGCGTCTTCACAAGGTCCTTTGCTGTTGTTCTGGAAATGATTTGCACTTTTCGCCTGAAAGTATGTCAATCTCTAGGAGACAGAACGCATCTCGTTCCTGAGGGGTGCGATGGCTGAGTGGTCCCATGGTGTTTACACTTGCGTGGTATTGTTTGTACTGATGAACGGGGTACCTTCAGGCATTTGGAAATTGCTCCCAAGGATGAATCAGACTTGTGGAGGTCTACAATTATTTTTCGGAGTTCAAGGCTGATTTCTTTTGATTTTCCCATGATGTCAAGCAAAGAGGCACTGAATTTGAAGGTAGGCCTTGAAATACATCCACAGGTACACCTCCAATTGACTCAAATTATGTCAATTAGCTTCTAAGGCCTTGGCAGAAGCTTCTTTAGCCATGACATAATTTTCTGGAATTTTCCAAGCTGTTTAAAGGCACAGTCAACTTAGTGTATGTAAACTTCTGACCCACTGGAATAGTGATACCGTGAATTGTAAGTGTAATCATCTGTCTGTAAACAATTGTTGGAACAATTACTTGTGTCATGCACGAAATAGATGTCCTAACCGACTTGCCAAAACTATAGTTTGTTAACAAGAAATGTGTGAAGTGATTAAAACGATTTTGTATGACTCCAACCTAAGTGTATGTAAACTTCCAACTTCAACTGTAGCTTCTCTGTTCTGCATGGACATTCCCGCCAGCTCTATATTTTCGTGTCATCGTTCAGCCACGACTCGGTGAAACATCAGACATAATCGTAGGTCATCAATTATTTTCCAATGATTGCATGTTAGCAAGTAGAACGAATGGCAGTTGGAGTTTACTCACTCACCTACGGATTCTCAGAAGGAAGCCCGGTCTGCGCCCTCTTTTACTCCGTATTGAACTTTTCCCGGGAAAGCAATATTTCCTTCTTGTCGGCCTCGTTAAAGGAAAAAGTTTCTTCCAGTTGTGGTGGGTAATCGCTGTTGTCACGCCCTGACCTTAGTGTTCTTTGTTTTCTTTATTTGTTTTGGTTAGATCAGGGTGTGGCATGGGTGATGGTTAGGTCAGGGTGTGGCATGGGTGGTTTTTTTACTGTCTACAGGTTTTGTAGGTTTATGGGGTCGCTTACTATCTAGGTGTTTATGTATGTCAATGGTTGCCTAGATTGGTTCTCAATTAGAGGCAGCTGTTTATCGTTGTCTCTAATTGGGAACCATATTTAGGCAGCCATCTTCTTTGGGTATTTCGTGGGTTATTATCTATGTCTAGTTGCCTGTGTCTGCACATTTGTAGTATAGCGTTACGGTCGTTTTTGTATAGTTTGTTAAGTGTTCTTCATCTTCATTAAAATCATGTATTCATATCACGCTGCGCCTTGGTCTCCTTCGTACAACGAACGTGAAAGAATAACCCACCATAAAAGGACCAAGCAGCGTGATAAGGAGGAACAGCGCTTTGTGGAATTGAGATACTGGATGGTAAAACATCCTAGACCTGGGAGGAGGTAATGGCAGGGGACAAGATCCTGCCATGAAAGCAGGTGGAGAGAGCACAGGAGGAACGGCGACGGTATATGGGTACAAGGCTAGCACGGAAGCCAAAGAGGCATTCCCAATACTTTTTTTGGGGGGAGGCACACGAGGAGTTTGGCTAAGTCAGGTAGGAGACCTGAGCCAACTCCTCGTGCTTACCGTGGCGTCGTCGTACTGGTCAGGCACCGTGTTATGCGGTGGAGCGCACGGTGTCCCCAGTACGCGTGCTTAGCCCGGTACGCTACATCCCAGCCCCCCGCATCTGCTGGGCTAAGGTGAGGATCCAGCCAGGGCAGATGGTACCAGCCCTGCTCTCCAGACAGCCAGTGTGTCTCCTGGGGCAGGATATCCTGCGCCGGCGTTGCGCACTGTGTCTCCCGTATGTCTGCACAGCCCAGTGCGTCCTGTCCCTGCGCCCCGCACGTGCCGGGCTAGAGTCACCATCCAGCCAGGACGAGTTGTGCAGGCCATTAGCTCGAGAAATCCAGTGCGTCTTCACGGTCTGGTCTATCCAGTACCACAAGTGCCAACACCATGCACCATGCACCAGACCTCCAGTACGCCTCCACAGCCCAGTACATCCTGTTCCTCCTCCCTGCACTCGCCCTGAGGTGCGTGTCTCCAGCCCGGTACCACCAGTGCCGGCACCACGCACCAGGCCACCAGTGCGCCTCCAGTTTCCAGTACTCCCTGTTCCTCCTCCCAGCACTCGCCCTGAGGTGCGTGTCCGCGGCCCAGTACCACCAGTACCGGCACCATGCACCAGGCCTACAGTGCGCCTCGCCAGTCCAGAGTGTCCGGCTACAGTACCCAGTCCAGAGCGTCCAGCTACAGTACCCAGTCCAGAGCGTCCGGCTACAGTACCCAATCCAGAGCGTCCAGCTACAGTACCCAGTCCAGAGCGTCCGGAACCTACCACGACGGGTCACAGTCCGAAACCTACCACGTTAGGTCAGGGTGTGGCATGGGTGATGTATGTTTTTTTTTTTACTGTATAGGGGTTTTGTAGGTTTATGGTGTCGTTTACTATCTAGGTGTTTATGTATGTCTATGGTTGCCTAGATTGGTTCTCAATTAGAGGCAGCTGTTTATCGTTGTCTCTAATTGGGAACCATATTTAGGCAGCCAGATTCTTTGGGTATTTCGTGGGTTATTATCTATGCCTAGTTGCCTTGCCACTGCGCCTTGGTCTCCTCCGTACAACGAACGTGACAGCTGTTCTGATGTCCAGAAGTTATTTTCGGTCATAACAGACAGTAGCAGCAACATTATGAACAAAATAAGTTACAAACAACGCTAAAAAAGAATAGCACAGTTGGTTAGGAGCATGTAAAATGTCAGCCATCTTCTTCGGCGCCTTATTATCTGTATTGGCAGAGTGGCTTGGCAACAAGATAGATATTAAGCAGCAGCATATGTGATGTGTCAAACGAGTAAGCGAAAAGAGGGGTCAGTGAAGATCAGTAATTCCAAAACTAGGGGTCGCGACCCCATGTGGGGTAGCCTGATATGAAAATGGGGTCTCAGGAGAATTTCAAAAATCCTAGAGAAGAAATTTACAATAATTATAATATCGTCTTTGTCTCAAATATTTTTAATGTGATTAACCTTAAAAATCGAAATAAAAATTATTAAAATCTAAAAGTATAAATTAAACCAGAGAGCAGCCTTAGATCATGGCACATGACCGTTGCACTTTAATAATTTCTACGGTGAATGGCTAAGCCCACTATGTTAAGAAACCACACAATATTGCAGAGACTTTGATATTACCGGACCCAATTGATATGGTGAAAACAATGTGTGGGGAGGCACAGAAACATCAATACCTTTGTCAGATAACACTGTATGCTATAGCTAGCAATCAAGAGAACTCTGACTGAATGACAAAAACTCCCTAGTTCATGCTCTTCAAATGGAAGTTAGCTGTGATGGCCATGCATTGACTTTTGTTCACTAAATGTTGGGGGATGCTATTCATGAGGACATATTGTTCTGTTTCACGATTCCCGAGC
The DNA here is from genome assembly GCF_045791955.1 of Oncorhynchus clarkii lewisi. Classification (NCBI taxonomy): domain Eukaryota; kingdom Metazoa; phylum Chordata; class Actinopteri; order Salmoniformes; family Salmonidae; genus Oncorhynchus; species Oncorhynchus clarkii. Next base: position 49,640,831 of record NC_092150.1, on the reverse strand, counting down.
ATGAAACGGTGCAGGGGATGTTCAGTGTGCTGCGTGGCTTTATTGACGAAAACAGATTCCATGGGATCAAATGGTGGGCTTTGCACAGATGGCACTCCATCTATCACGGTACTGCGGGCAGGCATCTGCAATTTCTCCCTTTGCCATGTAGGTGCATTGTATGATACACTGACTGAGCTATAGTGAATACACTGAGGGCACCTAACAGAAAAAGAGCTGTGTGAAAAAGAGCTCTGCAAACTCTGAGATATGTAGCAGGTAACTTTGATTGTAAACTACCATTTTGCACCCCTGTTCGAAAAACTATGTGGAGAAATGGGATCAGAGCATGACAATGTTCTATTTCACACAGAGGCTTGGTGGTTATCGAGCGGGAGTCTTGGTAGCCCCTCGATAGCCACACAAGCTCAAGGGTGCCAGAGATCATTCTCCTGCTCTATGAAGAGCCCTGGCATCTCCTGTTAAGCATGGATCGTCTGACCCAAGTTAAATTAGATCACCCGGACACCATGGCCCTCTACATCTGGATATAACAGGCTTGCCTCTCAGAGTCATTGAGATTATCCAGATTGCCATGGCTCTAATTCCTTACCAATGCTCTATATCGAGGGGTATGTTTTGTTTATTTAATGTGTAACTCTGTGTTGTTGTATGTGTCAAATTGCTATGCTTTATCTTGGACAGGTCGCAGTTGCAAATGACAACTTGTTCTCAACAAGCCTACCTGGATAAATAAAGGTGAAATTTAAAAATGTAAAATAAATATGAGGTTTCATGCTTTTTGCAGGAACTCATATACAGAGGGAAGGCTTTCTCCAGAGTTAAGGTATATCTAGCTGCCATCTCTGCTTGTTATAGGTTTCCACAATAACTCGGTGGAAAAACACCCCTTGTTATGTTGCTTCATGGTCAGTTTACCAGTCGTGCCTACTGTTTTCCCAGGGTTTTTCCAAGGTAACCTTGTTGCCCAACCCTGCCTTTATGCCTAAGGTCAGCGGCAATTACAATTGTCTCGCCTTGGTGCTTGTTTGAGTTTCAGTTTATATATTTTTACAGGGACAGTGCACATTAATCAACGTTTCAGTAAAAGTGACAGTTTTAGCCAGCCAGCTAATTTTCAACCGCAGTCCCTGGGTCACCTTTCCCTGAAGAAGAGCAGCGCCGTCATTTGTGTCCAGTACGCCTGTGGCACATACTGTATACTTGGATAGAATGAGAACTTTGTGCAAGAGCAACCAATTCTTTGTTTCCTGGGCACATCCTTGCGGGGGGAGGTTCCTCTCTCGTCAATGGTTATCACATTGGATTGTGGAAGGCCTGAGGGCTCACTCCACCAGAGGTAAGGTTTATTCTTGGGTGCTGTTTAACCCTTGTGTGGTGTGCGGGTCTGTAGGACCCATTTTCAATGTTTACTAAAAGAAAATGATACAATGAATAATTTGTTTAACCTGAGACTCATTGGCCTTGGCTCATTTTATGTGAAGAACATGTAAAATCACATTTTCATTGAGTGCAAGCTGTGCACCCCCCTAAAACTTTATATTAAATATGTGCTGTTCGTTCGGGTCCACTGGACCCGAGGATAAAAAAAGTTTGTGTGAAAATAAGTGAAACAGAAACAAAAATGTTTGTGGTGTGCCTACACTCCGTCTTCTTCCTCACTGGTCCTGCTGTTTCAACATAGCACCAATAACCTGTCTGTCTCCCAGCCCATCTACCACTTTTCTCACACTCTTTAGCCTTTGTAGTGTGTGAAACCTTTTTTGTTTCACCTTTATTTAACCAGGTAGGCTAGTTGAGAACAAGTTCTCATTTACAACTGCGACCTGGCCAAGATAAAGCAAAGCAGTGCTTCACAAACAACAACACAGAGTTACACATGGAATAAACAAACATACAGTCAATAATACAATAGAAAATGTATACAAATCAAAATCAAATCTAATTTTATTTGTCACATACACATGGTTAGCAGATGTTAATGCGAGTGTACCGAAATGCTTGTGCTTCTAGTTCCGACAATGCAGTAATAACCAACAAGTAATCTAGCTAACAATTCCAAAACTACTACCTTATAGACACAAGTGTAAGGGGATAAAGAATATGTACATAAATATATATGAATGAGTGATGGTACAGAGCGGCACAGGCAAGATACAGTAGATGGTATTGAGTACAGTATATACATATGAGATGAGTATGTAAACAAAGTGGCATAGTTAAAAGTGGCTAGTGATACATGTATTACATAAAGATGCAGTAGATGATATAGAGTACAGTATATACGTATACATATGAGATGAATAATGTAGGGTATGTAAACATTATATTAGGTAGCATTGTTTAAAGTGGCTAGTGATATTTTACATCATTTCCCATCAATTCCCATTATTAAAGTGCCTGGAGTTGAGTCAGTGTGTTGGCAGCAGCCACTCAATGTTAGTGGTGGCTGTTTAACAGTCTGATGGCCTTGAGATAGAAGCTGTGTGTGCAAATGAGGTAGGATAAGGGAGGATAAGGGAGGTAAAGGCAATAAATAGGCCATAGTGGTGAAATAATGACAATATAGCAATTTAACACTAGAGTGATAGATGTGCAGAAGATGAATGTGCAAGTAGAGATACTGGGTGAAAGGGAGCAAAATAAATAACAGGATGGGGATGAGGTAGTTGGATGGGCTATTTACAGGTGCAGTGATCTTTGAGCTGCTCTGACAGCTGGTGCTTAAAGTTAGTGAGGGAGATATGTCTCCAGCTTCAGCGATTTTTGCAGTTTGTTCCAGTCAGAATATTATTTCGATACATTGTAAATAAAAAATTAAAAGCTGTATTTTCCACACTCTACCCCAGCCAGGTGCAAATTGGGGGAGGGACACAACAAATAAATTACTTTGATTGTGGTAAGGAGCCACACATGCAATCAGTATGGCAAAAATAATATCTTCTCAGCTGGCCTTAGAAATCATTTTTGCAGAGAAAGAAGCTAGTGTGGAAGGAGTGTCTTCCATTTTGGAAGATGAAGAATTTTCAGAATTTGAGGACCATGTCTCTGTCAATTGAGTCTGACAGTGAGTTGGCCCTAGGACCAGCTCATCAGCAGCCTGCAGGAAGAGAAATATCGATGTCAATTTTTTTAAAAAATTGAATTGTCTTCTTGCCCAAGGAATAAGCAACCGCGCATGGCTGCAATGTGATAAGGATACACCCAGGGCCGACGCAGTTACTCATGTGCAGGACATAGTCTTCTTTTGAACTGTTCATCCCAGAAAACCTTCCAGAAAACCATTCTGGACTGCAAAAATGTGGAGGGAATGTGTTTTTGGAGAGAGATGGAAGGAGATGGACCAAACTTATTTACATGCATACTTTGGGTTCTTATCCTTGCTGGTGTTTTCAGATCCAATGGGGAATCAACAGAATCCCTGTGGGATGCAGAACCTTGCAGAGAACTTTTCCGTGCAATAATGTCTCTGGAAAACATCCACATTATTTCCTGGATTATCCGCTTTGATAAACGAGACACCAGACCAGCTCGGCGGCAGAGAGACAAGCTAGTTGCAGTCAGGTCTGTGTGGGACAAGTGGGTGGACCACCTTCCCCCGTTTTACAACCCTGGGCCCAACAATACCATTGAAGAGCAGCTTATGCCATTTGGAGGCCGCTGCCAATCAGGCAGTACATTCTGTCTCAACAAAATATGAAATCAATATCTGGGCTGCCTGTGATGCTGCTTCATCATATGCGTGGAACTTGTAAGTGTATACGGGGAAGCCAGATGGAAGAGCACCTGAGAAGAACCAATGGATGCGGGTTGTCCTGAACGTGACACAGGGACTCCGTGGCCACAACATCACATGCAATAACTTTTTTACTTTGCACAAGCTGAAACAGGAGCTCCTCAAGAGGAAACTGACAATGGTAGGAACAGTACGAAAAAAAACAAGCCAGAGCTCCCAACTCAGCTGTTGAATACATGGAACAGGCCTATCTATTCCTCTAAGTTTGCCAGGAACATCAAAAACCTGAAATCATAATGGATTAAAATGCCACAAAAGAAGGAGTGGACAGTTTAGACTGGTGACTGGCTACAGCTACAAAATAAGAACCCTACGCTGGCCACATATTCTTCAACAACTTGGACATCTCAGCATACAACGCATTTGTCATCTGGATGGCGTTGAACCCAGATTGGAACAGATGGAAGCTCCAGAGGAGAAGGCTCTTTCTCGAGGAGCTGGGCAAGGCATTGGTAGGACCTCAAATCCAGAGGCAACATATCCCAAGGACCTCAGCTTCTACAGCCTATGTGAGGAGGATTCTGGAGGAGAATGCTGGTGCCTCATCCACCTGACCCACAAAACCAACAACTCCAATACCGGAAGTAAGTGTGAGTGATGTTGTTGCATGTGTTTATGTGTCTGACTCTCCCAAATTGGCCTGCTGTAACTTTATATGTGAGTGAGTGAGCGAGTGAGATGTTAGTCAAATTCCTGAACTAAGTGTTTTCGTCATTCTAGTTTGCAGCCGGTAGCAGTAAGAAGAAGTGCTGCGATGTGTGTGGACCCAAGAAAGACAGGAAGACACAGTACACATGTATCAAGTGCAATAAATACATTTGCAACACACACACAGTACAACTTTGTTCCTCATGTGGTGTGTAGACCGGCCTTAATTTGTCTTCATTGGGGCTCATTTATCATTTCCATAAAATACTGTATGTAAAATGTGTCCTTCCAATTTGTTCAGTTCTAAGAAATAAACATCATTAGTGAATAAATCCTTGATTAATTTATATTTGTTCAAGATAAATGATTTATTCCAACTGTCTTGAATATTGTTATTTTTAAATCTTTTTTCAAATTTTTTAAAAATACGAATAGATATTTTATTGATAAACGTGATCAAGCAGAGGTAAGTATTTTTACGTAAATTGTTATGGCTGTATTGCTTTAAAAACCCAATAATGTTGTGGGTCCATCAGACCCACGCACATTGGCTGAATAACAAAAACATGAACACCACACAAGGGTTAAGGGCATCACCTTGCAGGTGATTTGTGATGCGGCATCTCCTCATACCTTTGAGGTTCTACCGTCTAGACGTCACTGCGCATTCTTTGACGCGTCCTGTGTCGGGGCCTCTGTGTTGATGTGTTGAGACTATCTGGCTTCGGAGAGCACGTGTGATACCGGAGTTGGCCATATCCCACTGTGAGATGGAATAATTGAAAGAGAACTTACATTTAGATTTTAGACAGAGCGATTTACAATTAAGGCATACATCTTAAAATAGCTAGGTGGCTTAACCACATATCACAGGCATAGTACACTTTTCCTCAAAGTAGTTATACAAAAAAAGAAGTGCTTGTGTGTGTGATGGAAAGTTGTTTTTATTATTATGATTTTTTAAATTTGGGGGGGGGGGGGGGGAATCGAGATTAGGAGGGGGATTATTTAAAATGCTCTTTGAAGAGGTAGGGTTTCAGGTGTTTTCAGAAGATGGGCAGGACTCTGCTGTCTTAGCTTCAGGGGGAAGCTGGTTCCCACCATTGAGGTGCCAGGACAGAGAGAGCTTGGACTGGGCAGAGCGGGAGCTGCCCTCCTGTAGGGGTGAGAGGGCCAAGAGACCAGAGGTGGCAGAACCGAGTGCTCGGGTTGGGGTGTAGGGTTTGTGCAGAGCCTGAAGGTAGGGAGGGGCAGTTCCTCTTGCTGCTCCGTATGCAAGCATAATGGTCTTGTAGTGGATTCAAGCTTTGACTGGAAGCCAATGGAGTGTTCGGAGGAGCGGGGTGAAATGGGAGAACTTGGAAAGGTTGAAAACCATGCGGTCTGCAGCATTCTGGATAAATTGCAGGGGTTTGATGGCATAAGTGGGGAGCAAAGCCAACAGCGACTTGCAATAGTCCAGAAGGGAGATGACAAGTGCCTGGATTAGGACCTGCACCCCTTCCCTTCCTTGTAGAGCATGAACGTGCAGGAGCGAGTCACTGCTTTGACGTTTGCAGAGAACGACAAGGTGTTGTCCAGGGTCACGTCAAGATTCTTTGCACACTGTGGCGTTGTCAACGGTCACGGAGAGGTCTTTGAGTGGGGAGGCCTTCCCCAGGAGGAGAGCACCTCTGTCTTGTCGAAGTTGTGCTTGAGGTGGTGGGCCGACATCCAAGCTGAGATATCTGCCAGGCATGCAGAGATGTGTGTCGTCAACCAAGTGTCAGAAGGGGCAAGGATTTTAGAACTTTTACTGTTGAAAAGTGATATTACAAGTATAAATACACATGAAGTTGGTATGATGGTAATCCGTGATGTCATCAGCCTTCCCCCTTGCTTGAGGAAAAATAGAGGAGCAATAGAGAACAATAGAGGAAAGGCCCAGGTCCTCACTGGTGCTATGTCATGACTTTCCTGTACCATCTATTGAGATCTGCCTTTTGTTAAGTAAATCAGCTGTTAAATGAGGAGAAAAAGAGACGAGTGCCACTGTAGCCCTTTCCTGACTAAAGTGTCAAGTTATGGCCTCATGGGTGGAATGTTATAAAATGTTTTCACAAATGTAATAAACAGCCAAAAACCTGGTGTTTCTAAGTCAAACGTTTTATTCAGACCCCTTGACTCTTCCAGATTTTGTTATGTTACAGCCTTATTCTAAAATCGATTAAATTTTGTTTTTGTCCTCATCAATCTACACACAGTACACACACAATAGGGGCTCCTGAGTGGCGCAGCGGTCTAAGACACTGCATCTTAGTGCTAGAGGCGTAACTACAGACCCTGGTAATTGTCGATCCCGGGCTGTATCACAACCGGCTGTGATCAAGATTCCCATATGGTAGCACATAATTGGCCGAGCATCGTATGGGTTAGGGGAGGGTTTGGCCGGGGGTAGTCCTTCATTGTAAAATAAGAATTTGTTCTTAAGTATCTTGCCTAGATAAATAATGGTTAAAAAAAATAACATAACGACGGAGCGAAATATTTTAGATTTTTTTGCAAAAGTATGTATCTTTTTTTTACTGAAATGTGACATTTACATAAGTATTCAGACCTTTTACTTAGTACTTGGTTGAAGCACCTTCGGCAGCGATCACAGCCTCGAGTCTTCTTTGGTATGATGCTAAAAGCTTGGCACACATGTATTTGGGGAGTTTCTCTCATTCTTCTCTGCAGATCCTCTCAAGCTCTGTCAGGTTAGATGGGGAGCGTCGCTGCACAGCTATTTTCAGGTCTCTCCGGAGATGTTTGATCAGGTTCAAGTCCGGGCTCTGGCTGGGCCACTCAAAGACATTCAGAGACTTGAACCGATGCCACACCTGCGTTTTAAGGTTGTACGTTTGTAAGGTTACTTGCACAACCCCGGTTCTCAGATATTATGAGCGAGATATCTACCCACATTCTCCTATTCACAAGAATGTGAGGAAGTTCTGCATGTTCGAGAATGACAAGAGGGCGGGTGAGTGGTATGAGGCGAGGGGAGCAAGCTCATTCGACACTCGACCTGTCTGTCTCTGACAGACGTGTGTGATTGGTTCTTCAAACTTCTAGAGATTCTGGTGAATCCCACTGTGAGATATCTCACTCATAATATCAGAGAACCAGGGTTACACACGTAACCTTACATTTTTAAAGTCCTGTTTGGTCTCATGTGGGTATTCCACTGACTTTTTGTTTGGGTTTATTAAATATTAAGTGCCTATCAGTCATTGCTTTTATTCAATTGCTTTGACACTTTGTACCCAGCAATGAGGCATCATATTTCAAACAAAATGGTGTGTCAAAAAATCCCACAAAAATTCAGACTTTAGAATATGTGACCTAGTGGATGGAGAGCTATTTTTATTGGCCTGATTCTTGGTCTACTCCCCTAGTTAGCAACCTGGGAATGGTAAGAGTTCACTGAAGCAATCTGACTCGATATGCAGTTGATTTATCAGTCTGCAGGGACCATTTGGGTTTGTAAAACATGAGGTGAAGCCAAGACCATTAAACTATGTAATCAGCCATGCTGAGGCTGATACTGCAAGTCCTACTACTACTTCAATGTGTTTCTGCTTGACAGACTGCAGCCCATATTTGTTGGTTGTTGCTTTTTACGTGTTTTGTATTTATTTGGTTACAGTTATGTTTTGAATGTAGGTGTCATGCTTGATTCGCTGTAAATCACCATGTCTGGGAAGAAAAAAAGTTTATCTATAAAGTACTTTTATTAATTTCCTGCTATGGGGTTGATGATGTTGTTACAATGTAATACCATGACACAATAGATGTGTTGTTTCCCTACAGCTAATGTTTGCTGCCCTCAACACGTGATATTTCCACTTTCCCTTGCCTCAAAACATTATCTTCTCTGATTACACACTTAACAACACTGCCAAATTACTCTCACCGGTCCCCATCAAAGTAAACTACATCGAAAGCCACAAACTCTTCAGATTTTAAGGTCCACTGGTTAAACTTACATGATTCACACAGGCCTTTTTTTTACAGTGTATATGGATATTCAGGGAACTACTTTCCAAATGGGTTGTATTGACTGGTTTTCTTAATGATCTTCCTCAGGGAGACAGCCGGCTTGTGCGCAGCTAAAGGGGGGAGGCTTTTCAATAGCCTTTGTCGGTCATTTTTTTAGGTTCATTAAAATAACATAAGACCTTACTTTTTGGCTTAGAACATGGGGGAAATAGTAATTTGTCAAGTTTTGGTCCCTTTCCGACATTTATTTCCATACAGCATAGCATTTCCCTAATGATTTATGTTCCACTCCAAAAAGCAAACTAGAGGTCTAAAATGGGTTCAGCTAAAAAGGAGACTGTGAGAACCTTTAAAAAATGTTTTACTTTTTTTGACACATACAGAGATGTCTCTACCTAAGATTGGAACACATACACCACCAGTCAAAAGTGTGGGGTCACTTAGAAATGTCCTTATTTTTTAAAGAAAAACACATTGTTTGTCCATTAAAATAACATCAAATTGATCAGAAATACAGTGTAGACATTGTTCATGTTGTGAATGACTATTGTAGCTGGAAACGGCAGATTTTTTATGGAATATCTACATAGGCGTACAGAGGCCCATTGTCATCAACCATCATTCCTGTGTTCCAATGGCACGTTGTGTTAGCTAATCCAAGTTTATCATTTTAAAAGACTAATTGATCATAAGAAAACCCTTTTGCAATTATATTAGCACAGCTGAAAACTGTTGTTCTGTTTAAAGAAGCAATACAACTGGCCTTCTTAAGACTAGTTGAGTATGGAGCATCAGCATTTGTGGATTCAATTACAGGCTCAAAATGGTCAGAAACAAAGACCTTTCTCCTAAAACTCATCAGTCTGTTCTTGTTCTGAGAAATGAAGGCTATTCCATGCGAGAAATTGCCAAGAAACTGACGATCTCGTACAACGATGTGTACTACTCCCTTCACAGAACAGCGCAAACTGTCTCCAACCAGAATAGAAAGAGGAGTGGGAGCAAGAGGACAAGTACATTAGAGTGTCTAGTTTGAGAAGCAGATGCCTCACAAGTTCTCAACTGGCAGCTTCATTAAGCGTCCCGCTAGCAGGACAGCTGTTGACAACTTCCTGTGAAATTGGAGGGCGCGCAATTCAAATAAATAATCATCAAAATGATGGCTATGAAACATTTAGGTACATACAAGTATTTTATATCGGTTAAAAGCTTACGTTCTTGTTAATCTAACTGCATTGTCCGATTTATAATATGCTTTACAGCGAAAGCATGCCATGTGATTGTTTGAGGACAGCGCCCCACATCAACATACTTTTCAACCAGCACAGGCTTCATAAAATCACAAATAGCGATTAAATATTCTCGTACTTTTTGAAAATCATCCTCTGAATTACAATCCAAAGGGTCGTTTTGATAGATAAAATCTTTCTTTATATCCCAAAAAGTCAGTTTAGTTGGCGCCATCGATTTGAGTAATCCACTCGTTCAACATGCAGAGAAAGGAATCCAAAAAAGCTACCGCTAAACTTTGTTTAAACAAGTCAAACTACATTTCTATAAAATCCTTGTAAGCGTTTTCCTGTGGTGAAGGAGAAGCGGACCAAAATGCAGCGTGGTGGTTATTCATGTTCATACCTTAAGGGAACATTTTGACATTTTGTGTATGGTTAGTGAGAAAGTCCATATTGGAAATGTACGGTCCCTTACTAGACGTCCGAAAACGTTTGTAAAATTCGAGGTCGGCGTCGGGCCGTGCGGTAGGGCCGGACCTACCGGGAAGTCATCAAATGAACTTTGTCGGACATTCGGTTTCCGTTTCATAAAATAAACAAATTTTGGTCAATTTTTCCGCTGTCCCGGAAATTCCCACAAGAGGGCATAAGGAATCATATGGCAATTGTACTAAACATCACGAATCACGACGGGGCCTTATCTTGAAAACGGAAAATATTTTGAAGCCGAAACTTGGTGAGCGTAGGTTTGGCATAATGGGCAGTTGGCCCCGAACAAGATGGCGTCTAGGCCTCAACGGTTTTTGAGTTATGGCAATTTCTCTGGGATTAAAGGTCCAAAATGGAAATAGAGAAATTATTTTTCCACTTCACGTCAAAGGCAAGGAGCCTCCGGTGTCAATAAAAAAAGAACCAGCCATTTATCTATCGTCATTTAAGAGAAATTGTACAATGACAAATTGGTGATGTTCACAAATAGGCATTTTTTTTTTCAACAGTTACAGATCCAGTTGCAGGGTGTTCATACAAATCTTTTTAAAGTGTGCTGCGGAGCTCTGCGAGATTTCTGTGATTTTCTATGATTTTCTGAAATACACAATCACTAAACCCTCCGTAAATAACTCAGTTCTTAACGTAAAGACTTACAACTCAGGATTCTGTAAAGGCATACCCCAATCAGGATATGAGTTTATTTATAACTTCCTGTGCCAACCGGAAGTGCCTTAAATGGTGCCATAGTGGCAGTTCCCAAGGGTTAAAAAGGTCAAATGCACGTGCATTTGCAATATGATTCAATAGTGAAAAAACATCAATAAATGGACATGATGAAATCAACACAACGAGTGATGGAAAGGAACAACTATCACTGCCCGGCCATCCCGAGTTCATCAGTTCAGTCAATTTTGGCCCCCAAAAAATTGACTTGACTTTGACTTTTGACTTCCTATGAAATCATATTGCAAATGGACAAATCATATTCCTTATGCACAAGTAAAAAAAAATAAAAAAATATGATAATAACATTTTACAAAAGTATATTCATACAGTTCTTACACATGATTAATTGACTTAAAATCGAAACAATTTCGAAAAGCGGTCCAGAAAGCACTTTTTTTACGAGGGTGATAAGTTTTTTTTTTTAAGTTCACATCAGCTCGGGACTGAGGGGCGGCAGCTCGGGACTGAGGGGCGGCAGCTCGCGACAGAGGGGCGGCAGCTCGCGACAGAGGGGCGGCAGCTCGCGACAGAGGGGCGGCAGCTCGCGACAGAGGGGCGCCAGCTCGGGACAGAGGGGCTCTGGCGCCTCTGGGCTGAGGGGCTCTGGCGCCTCGGGGCGGCACTGGCGGCCCCTGGCGGCAGTGGCGGCCCCTTGCAGACTGGCGGCACTGGCGGCCCCTTGCAGACTGGCGGCACTGGCGGCCCCTTGCAGACTGGCGGCACTGGCGGCCCCTTGCAGACTGGCGGCACTGGCGGCCCCTTGCAGACTGGCGGCACTGGCGGCCCCTTGCAGACTGCAGACTGCAGACCGCTGGGCAGACGGGTGGCTCAGGAGGCGCTGGGCAGACGGGTAGCCCAGATGGCGCTGGGCAGACGGGAAGCTCCGGTAACGCTGGAGAAGGAAGTCTCTGGCAGCGCTGGACTGAGTAGCTCCGGCAGCTCTGGGCAGAGGGGCTCAGGCAGCTCTGGGCAGAGGGGCTCCGGAAGCTCTGGGCAGAGGGGCTCCGGAAGCTCTGGGCAGAGGGGCTCCGGAAGCTCTGGGCAGAGGGGCTCCGGCAGCTCTGGGCAGAGGGGCTCCGGCAGCTCTGGACAGGCGGGAGACTCCGGCAGCGCTGGAGAGGAGGAAGGCTCTGGCAGCGCCGGAGAGGCGGGAGACTCCCGCAGCGCTGGAGAGGAGGAAGGCTCTGGAAGCGCTGGACAGGCGGGAGCACCTGTAAGGATGAGCCGGAGAGACAGCCTGGTGCGGGGGGCTGCCACCGGAGGGCTGGTGTGTGGAGGTGGTGACGGATAGACCGGACCGTGCAGGCGCACTGGAGCTCTTGAGCACCGAGCCTGCTTAACCGTACCCGGTTGAATGGTCCCGGTCGCCCTGCCAGTGCGGCGAAGTGGAATAGCCCGCACTGGGCTATGCAGGCGACCCGGGGACACCGTGCGCAAGGCTGGTGCCATGTAAGCCGGCCCAAGGAGACGCACTGGAGACCAGCTGCGTAGAGCCGGCTTCATGGCACTTGGCTCGATGCCCACTCTAGCCCGGCCGATACGCGGAGCTGGAATGTACCGCACCGGGCTATGCACCCGCACTGGGAACACCGTGCGCTTCACAGCATAACACGGTGCCTGCCCGGTCTCTCTAGCCCCCCGGTAAGCACAGGAAGTTGGCGCAGGTCTCCTACCTGTCTTCGCCACACTTCCTGTGTGCCACCCCCAAGAAATTTTTGGGTCTGACTCTCGGGCTTCCTACCGCGCCGCCGTGCTTGCTTCTCCAACTCCATTCTTCTATACCCCTCTTCGCACTGCTCCAGTGAATCCCAGGCGGGCTCCGGCACTCCTCCTGGGTCGACCGCCCACCTGTCTATTTCCTCCCAAGTAGTATAGTCCAGACATTGCTGCCTCTCCTGCTGTTGCCCGTTACCACACCGCTTGGTCCTGTTGTGGTGGGTGATTCTGTAAGGGTTTTCCTGTGGTGAAGGAGAAGCGGACCAAAATGCAGCGTGGTGGTTATTCATGTTCTTTATTAATAAAGGCACTAGACATGAAATAACTAACAAAACAATAAATGTGCGAAAACCTAAACAGTCCTATCTGGTGCAGACACAGAGACAGGAACAATCACCCACAAACACACAGTGAAACCCAGGCTACCTAAGTATGATTCTCAATCAGAGACAACTAATGACACCTGCCTCTGATTGAGAACCATACTAGGCCGAAACATAGAAATACCCCAAAACATAGAAAAACAAACATAGACTGCCCACCCAACTCACGCCCTGACCATACTAAATAAATACAAAACAAAGGAAATAAAGGTCAGAACGTGACAATCCTCAGGTACCCTAAAATGTAATTAAACTATAATATTTTATACGGGAAGAAGTAAGTTCTTCTTCCTTGCGCACGACTGATTTCCAAATCTGACTCCCAGTACCAAAACAAAATTCTTCCTCGTTTGGGAAGAAACAAGCCTTGATCAAAGACTGTTGCCATCTAGTGGAAGCCAAAGGAGTTGCAATCTGGGAGCTGGATTTAACATGGTTCCCATACGTTCTAATGGAAGAGCATGGGATCTCAATTTTTTTTTACAAATTCTGGTTATTTTTTCTTTGGATTTTCTCCTACCGTATCTATTGTGCTATGGTCTCATACATTATTTTTACATTTCTACAAACTTTAGAGTCTTTTTTCCAATGCTACCAATTATATACATATCCAGGCTTCTGGGCCTGAGTAACAGGCAGTTTACTTTTAGCACATCAGTCAGGCGGAAATTCAGAAAAAAGGACCCTAGTCCTAACAAGTTATTAAAACCTGTTGGATCTCTAGGGGTGCAATTTCATTTTTGGATAAAAAACGTTCCCGTTTTAAGCGCGATATTTTGTCACGAAAAGATGCTCGACTATGCATATTCAGTTTTTGAAAGAAAACACTCTGAAGTTTCAGAATCTGCAAAGATATTGTCTGTAAGTGCCCCAGAACTCATTCTACAGGCGAAACCAAGATGAAACGTCAAACAGGAAATGAGCAGAATTTCTGAAGCTCTGTTTTCTAATGTCTCCTTATATGGCTGTGAATGCGACAGGAATAAGCTTAGACCTTCTGCCGTTTCCCCAAGATGTCGGCAGCATTGTGACGTATTTGTAGGCATATCATTGGAAGATTGACCATAAGAGACTACATTTTCCAAGTGTCCGCCTGGTGTCCTGCGTCGAAATTGGTGCGCAAAGCCAGGTGCAAGTATTTTTCCATTTGATTGAGAGGAGAAACCATGCTTCCACGAACGATATATCATCGAAGAGATATGTGAAAAACACCTTGAGGATTGATTCTAAACCACGTTTGCCATGTTTTCAGTCGATATTATGGAGTTAATTTGGAAAAAAGTTTGCGTTTTGAGGACTGAATTTTCGGGGGTTTTTGTAGCCAAATGTGATGTACAAAACGGAGCTATTTCTAATACACAAAGAATCTTTTTGGAAAAAACTGAGCATTTGCTATCTAACTGAGAGTCTCCTCATTGAAAACATCCGAAGTTCTTCAAAGGTAAATTATTTTATTTTAAGGCTTTTATGTTTTTGTTGAAATGTTGCGTGCTGGATGCTAACGCTAATGCTAACGCTAAATGCTACGCTAGCTAGCTACTTTTACACAAATTATTGTTTTCCTATGGTTGAGAAGCATATTTTGAAAATCTGAGATGACAGTGTTGTTTACAAAAGGCTAAGCTTGAGAGATGGCATATTTATTTCATTTCATTTGCGATTTTCATGAATAGTTAACGTTGCGTTATGGTAATGAGCTTGAGTCTGTATTCACGATACCAGATCCGGGATGGGGAGATCAGAGAGGTTAAATTGAACCCGCAAAACACCAGTCTCAACGTCATCAGTGAAGAGGCGACTCCGGGATGCTGGCCTTCTAGGCAGAGATCCTCTGTCCAGTGTCTATGTTCTTTTGCCCATCTTAATCTTTTCTTTTTATTGGCCAATCTGAGATATGGCTTTTTCTTTGCCAGCATCCCGGAGTTGCCTCTTCACTGTTGAAGTTGAGACTGGCGTTTTGCAGGTTTTATTTAATGAAGCTGCCAGTTGAGGATTTGTGAGGTGTCTGTTTCTCAAACCAGAAACTCTAATGTACTTGTCCTCTTGCTCAGTTGTGCTCAGTTGTTAACCTCCACAAGTCTGGTTCATCATTGGGAGCAATTACCAAATGCCTGAAGGTACCACGTTCATCTGTACAAACAATAGTACGCAAGTATAAACACCATGGGACCATTCAACCGTTATACCGCACAGGAAGGAGACGTGTTTTGTCTCCTAGAGATGAACGTACTTTTGTGCGAAAAGTGCAAATCAATCCCAGAATAAGGACCTTCTGAGGATGCTGGAGGAAACAAGTACAAAAGTATCTATATCCACAGTAAAACGATTTCTATATCGACATATCCTGAATGGCCGCTCAGCGGCCGCTGATGAAACAAAAATAGAACTGTTTGGCCATAATGACCATCGTTATGTTTGGAGTATAAGGGGGAGGCTTGCAAGCCGAAGAACACCATCCCAACCATGATGCATGGGTTTGGCAGCATCATGTTGTGGAGGTGCTTTGCTGCAGGAGGGACTGGTGCACTTCACAAAAAGGATGGCTTCATGAGGTAGGAAAATGATCTGGATATATTGAAGCAACATCTCAAGACATTAGTCAGGAATTTAAAGCTTGGTTGCAAATGGGTCTTCCAAATGACCACAAGCATACTTGCAAAGTTGTGGCAAAATAGCTTAAGGACAACAAAGTCAAGGTATTGGAGTGACCATTAAAGCCCTGACCTCAACCCTATAGAACATTTGTAGGCTGACCTGAAAAAGCGTGTGCGAGCAAGGAGGCCTACAAACCTGACTCAGTTACTCCATCTCTGTCAGGAGGCATGGGCCAAAATTCACCCAACTTATTGTGGGAAGCTTGTGGAAGGCTACCCTAAACGTTTGACCCAAGTTAAACAATTAAAAGGCAATGCTACCAAAAACTAATTGAGTGTATGTAAACTTCAGGGAATGTGATGAAAGAAATAAAAGCTGAAATAAATCACTCAACTATTTTTCTGACATTTCACATTCTTTTTACTAGGATTAAATATCAGGAATTGTGAAAAACTGAGTTTAAATGTGTTTGGCTAAGATGTATGCAAACTTCCGACTTCAACTGTATATATTTTTTTCTTCTTATGAAGGTGAGTACCCTGTTACTGAGCCATGCATTAGTCAGTGTATAATGTGTAATGACACCATGCTGATTCAGTGTTTTTGCACGTTCTTTGCAGTTTACGTAAAGCTCCTTTTGTCTTTTTCACAGCTTGAAGATCATGATTGCTTGAAGCTGTGTGCTGATCAGATCAATGATACAATACAGTCTGATTGGGAAACACTATCTTAAAGAGTTATTCGCCATAGTCAGAACAGATAGAGTACATCCCAGAGCTCTACCCCTCTGCTCTATATCATTAGGGATGGAGTGTGTAATATCATACCCAGGACGAGTAATTGCTCCAGACCAATGTGTGTCTGCACTGTAAGTGCCCCTGTCCCTGGCATGAGTCCATGCTCAGACAAAACCTTTAAAACAATGTTGCATTAAAACCTGTTATGGCAAGGGGGGAACTCCACCCCCCCATTCAGCTGAAAAGGTGGCGCAGGGAATTCAAAAATATTCTTTAGAAATATTTAACTTTAACACATTAACAAGGACCAATACCTCAAATGAAAGATAAACATCTTGTTCATCATGTCCGGAAAACACAACATATATTTATGTTAGACCACCACCAAATCAAAGGAAAAACGCAGACATTTTTTCCAGCCAAAGATAGAGCCACAAAAGCAGGATTAGAGATAAAATGAATCACTAACCTTTTGAAAATCTTCATCAGATGACAATCATATGACATGTAACACAATACATTTATGTTTCGTTTGATAATATGCATATTTATATCCACAAATCTCGGTTTACATTGACGCCATGTTCAGAAATGCCTCCAAAATATCAGGAGGAATTATATAGAAAGCTACGCCAGATTACAGAAATACTCATCATAAGCTTTGACTAAAGATACATGTTCTACATATAATTAAAGATACACTTAATGCAGCCGATGTGTCAGATTTTTTTTTAAACGTTACGGAAAAAGCCTACCATGCAATAATCTGAGACAGCGCTCAGACGTAAAAGTATTTCTCCGCCATGTTGGAGTCAGAAATACGAAATTACATCATACATTTTCCCTTACCTTTGATAATCTTTCATCAGAATGCAATGCAAGGAGTCCTAGTTCCACAATAAATCGTTGTTTTGTTCCATAATGTCCAATACTAGTGTCCAATTAGCTGCATTTGCTACCACTTTCAGCTCACGTGCCCAAAAGCTCGCACGAAAACTTCAAAAAGATATATTCCAGGTCGAATAAACTGGTCAAACTAAGTAGAGAATCAATCTTTAGGATGTTATTTTCATATATATCCAATAATGTTCCAACCGGATCATACGTTTTCAGCTGCAGCCAAATGGAACGACAGTGGCACCCACAGAGAAATGCGCCACAGGAAAATGGCATTCTGTCGGGACAGTGACTATTTTCCCTCCCATTCGGTCAAAGTTCACACCAGAAGCTCCATTCCACTTTCTACTGAATGAGGACATCTAGTGGAAGGCGTAGGAAGTGCTACCAGATCCATATCTTGTTGGGAAAGGAGGGGGCGATGACATCAAAGTTGACCCACATTCAGAATTTCACTTCTTGTTTGGAAGATTGCCTGCCCTATGAGTTCTGTTATACTCACAGACATAATTCAAACAGTTTTAGAAACTTCAGAGTGTTTTCTATCCAATAGTAATAATAATATGCATACAGTGCCTTGCGAAAGTATTCGGCCCCCTTGAACTTTGCGACCTTTTGCCACATTTCAGGCTTCAAACATAAAGATATAAAACTGTAATTTTTGTGAAGAATCAACAACAAGTGGGACACAATCATGAAGTGGAACGGCATTTATTGGATATTTCAAACTTTTTTAACAAATCAAAAACTGAAAAATTGGGCGTGAAAAATTATTCAGCCTCTTTACAGTTCAGTGCAGCAAACTCTCTCCAGAAGTTCAGTGAGGATCTCTGAATGATCCAATGTTGACCTAAATGACTAATGATGATAAATACAATCCACCTGTGTGTAATTAAGTCTCCGTATAAATGCACCTGCACTGTGATAGTCTCAGAGGTCCGTTAAAAGCGCAGAGAGCATCATGAAGAACAAGGAACACACCAGGCAGGTCCGAGATACTGTTGTGAAGAAGTGTAAAGCCGGATTTGGATACAAAAAGATTTGCCAAGCTTTAAACATCCCAAGGAGCACTGTGCAAGCGATAATATTGAAATGGAAGGAGTATCAGACCACTGCAAATCTACCAAGACCTGGCCGTCCCTCTAAACTTTCAGCTCAGACAAGGAGAAGACTGATCAGAGATGCAGCCAAGAGGCCCATGATCACTCTGGATGAACTGCAGAGATCTACAGCTGAGGTGGGAGACTCTGTCCATAGGACAACAATCAGTCGTATATTGCACAAATCTGGCCTTTATGGAAGAGTGGCAAGAAGAAAGCCATTTCTTAAAGATATCCATAAAAAGTGTTGTTTAAAGTTTGCCACAAGCCACCTGGGAGACACACCAAACATGTGGAAGAAGGTGCTCTGGTCAGATGAAACCAAAATGTAACTTTTTGGCAACAATGCAAAATGTTATATTTGGCGTAAAAGCAACACACCTGAACACACCATCCCCACTGTCAAACATGGTGGTGGCAGCATCATGGTTTGGGCCTGCTTTTCTTCAGCAGGGACAGGGAAGATGGTAAAAATTGATGGGAAGATGGATGGAGCCAAATACAGGACCATTCTGGAAGAAAACCTGATGGAGTCTGCAAAAGACCTGAGACTGGGACGGAGATTTGTCTTCCAACAAGACAATGATCCAAAACATAAAGCAAAATCTACAATGGAATGGTTCAAAAATAAACATATCCAGGTGTTAGAATGGCCAAGTCAAAGTCCAGACCTGAATCCAATCGAGAATCTGTGGAAAGAACTGAAAACTGCTGTTCACAAATGCTCTCCATCCAACCTCACTGAGCTCGAGCTGTTTTGCAAGGAGGAATGGGAAAAAATTTCAGTCTCTCGATGTGCAAAACTGATAGAGACATACCCCAAGAGACTTACAGCTGTAATCGCAGCAAAAGGTGACGCTACAAAGTATTCACTTAAGGGGGCTGAATAATTTTGCACGCCCAATTTTTCAGTTTTTGATTTGTTAAAAAAGTTTGAAATATCCAATAAATGTCGTTCCACTTCATGATTGTGTCCCACTTGTTGTTGATTCTTCACAAAAAAATACAGTTTTATATCTTTATGTTTGAAGCCTGAAATGTGTCAAAAGGTCGCAAAGTTCAAGGGGGCCGAATACTTTCGCAAGGCGTATATCTAACTCCCATGTTATGAATTGTCTAGAGTCCTCAACCTGTTACAAAGCCTTACCACTTCAGCTCTGTTAAAATAATGAGCAACCGTCAATTCCACATTTTAAGGGGAGGGTAGCTTTGGAAAAAATACTTTAGGATGCATTTAGTCAACAACTATGTTGATGATGATGAGGTTTATGGTCCAATATATGAACAGAGATCAAGTCCAGGATTTCACCAACAACCTTGTCTTTGTCGATAAAATATGTTACAACAGCATGTTGCCATGTCAATCCATATATGATTGCATTAACACATAGAAACTTCACAGCAGACATTCCTCTCCTATTCTTTTAATTGAATTCATACCTGTATGTGAACCCTTCACTGGGCTTCTGAGTGCATGGTGGGTGGATGGAGGGTAAAGGAAGGAAGCCTTTTGTGGTGCACTAGAGATTGAGTGCTATCCAAGACCATACCTGCATGGGGTTGGCCTCAAAATATGTTTTATAGAGAGAACTGAAAACCAGTTCATGTTCAGCCTTCCTATTGTCCACACTCCACATGCATCAGATGTACACAGAATTACAGTGTTAGAAGTCGCGATAATCAATAATCTCTTACATATTTTACACATTGAAAAACTGTTGTATTGTAATGTGAAACTGTTTGTGTTCGTGGTCTGAAATGCACCATAATGGGAGAGAGTGGGCTGCTTGGTTGATAATGAGGCGATGTATTAGAAAGTGTTTAACACTGAAGAGTTTATCAAAATATATTGGATTTAAACTCGATGTGCTAATTTAATGTATATTTCCCCATAGTCTTCTCCAACCTCACAAGGACACTTTATGAAATCAAGTCTAATTCCTTTCTAACATGTTTATTTTGCTGGACATATACAGTAGCCATCGCAGTTAGCCCTGCCGGAGTTTTCTGATTTTAAGTTGTGCCTGCCGTGTGTGTAACAGGCTTCTGGAAGAGACTCCCTCTTCCGTTATGAGCCTAGAACTGCAGCCAGATAGCCTGCAGACACAGAGTGCCGTAGGAAGCTCTGCTGCTGCAGAAGTCAATGTTTTCCACTGGGAAAAGTGAACAATGGAGCTACTGAGTTGAGAGCATGATCCGTAATGCAACAAGCAACCCCCAAAGGCAGTAGGATATTGGCTTGAGATTCAACCAGTTTGTATGGCTAGATTGAGAAGTCGTATTGAATGGTTATTTTGATTAGTAGGTTATACATTATTGGTTAATATATAGTGGGAGTTAGGCAATACACAATTTACAGTGCATTCGGAAAGTATTCAGACCTCTTGACTTTTTCCACATTTTGTTCAGTTAGAGCCTTATTCTAAAATGGATTAAATTGTTTTTTCCCTCAACAATCTACACACAATACCCCATAATGACAAAGCTGAAATATCACATTTACATAAGTATTCAGACCCTTTACTCATTACTTTGTTGACGCACCTCAGGCAGCAATTACAGCATCGGGTATCTCGGGTATGACGCAAAAAGCTTGGCACACCTGTATTTGGGGAGTGTCTCCAATTCCTCTCTGCAGATCCTCTCAAGCTCTGTCAGGTTTACTTTACTTTACTGAATTTATTGTCCCCATAGGGAAATGTTGTTGCAGTGTCATGTACACGTTTAGGTAGGATGGGGAGCTTTGCTGCACAGCTATTTTCAGGTCACTCCAGAAATGTTCGATCGGGTTCAAGTCGGGCTCTGGCTGGCTGGGCCACTCAAAGACATTCAGAGACTTGTCCCGAAGCCACTCATGCGTTGTCTTGGCTGTGTGCTTAGGGTTGTTGTCCTCAGGACCTCAGACCAGTCTGAGGTCCTGAGTGCTCTAGAGAAGGTTTTCATCAAGGATCTCGCTGTACTTTGCTCCCTTCATCTTTCCCTCGATCCTGACTAGTCTCCCAGTCCTTGCCACTGAAAAACATCCCCATAGCATGATACTGCTACCACCATGCTTCACTGTAGGGATGGTACCAGATTTACTCCAGTTCAATCTTGGTTTCATCAGACCAGAGAATCTTGTTTCCGAGAGTGGTCTGATGGTCTGGGAGTCTTTAGATGACTTTTGGCAAACTCTAAGTGGGCTGCCATGTGCCTTTTACTGAGGAGTTGCTTCCGTCTGGCCACTCTACCATAAAGGCCTGATTTGTGGAGTGCTGCAGAGATGGTTGTCCTTCTGGAAAGTTCTCCCATCTCCACAGAGGACCTCTGGAGCTCTGTCAGAGTGACCATCGGGTTCTTAGTCACCTCCCTGACCAAAGCCCTTCTCCCTCAATTTCTCAGTTGGCCAGGCAGCCAGCTCTAGGAAGAGTGGTGGTTGGTGGTTCCAAATTACTTCCATTTAACATTTTCACATGAGTTCCAAATATCTCTAACTGTAGCCCCAGCATGAGTTGTTTTATGCAGGTGATCTCAGAATGCACTCACTGTTCCAGGACAGTTAACATGCTCTGCCAGCTATTTATCTCTAGGTTATGTTTCAACTTGTCAATATCAAATGACTTTCTAACATCAGTTTGAATTGAGGTGTGTTCCGCCTCATTTATTCACATAGAAGTAGGTAATTTCAGTGTTGCAGACAATTTATGTTTGAGGCTGTAACGGACAAACTTCCTAATTCGAGGAGAGCCCTTCCCCATTTTTTCTGCACATCCAGTATGCAGACATTTGCCAGTCTTGCCCAAACTGACAAATTTTCTGGCTGGCGCTCGCATTGTTGTTTTCCTTACAAATAACTTTGGACATATGTGGGTTCCTATTAAAGTAAGTGTCATGTTCTGTATATCGTGTTGTCGTTTCTACTGTAGCATACAGTATGTACGGTATGTATCTATGGAACATACTGTATTTACATTTTTAGTCACGTGTTTTCAAGTTCTGATGACAAATAATGCATTCTGATTATTACATAGATTGTAATGGACACCTATATGTGTAAAATACTTTTTTGAAGGTTGTACTGATTATAATGAGCTAATGCTAAGCTATTTGTGTGGCGCCATGTTTGTTGACAATATAAAATGCATTCTGGGTGTCATGTAAATGTCTATCAGGCCAAAGATGTTATAATAGAGGTGAATGATCGTAGGAGACACACCCCCTTCAACATGTATACTGCGAACAAACCAAACTCCTCTTGTTTCCTATCATCTTTGGTTGATGTGAAAAACAAACATGACTGCGCAAACAAACTACCTATCTTCGAATTACTTTTCATTTCTAGAAAGTGTTTAACTCAATTATTTCGATTAATGTTAAGCTCACCTGTGATATGATGAATTATAAATAGTAATTGCTATTAGCTAATTCAAATTGTGGTTTCTGTCAGCCGAAAGTTCTCTAAATATGACCGCTTGTGTTATGCCAATGTAGCCTACTTTTTCCGGTTTGGATGATTGTGTATGCTGTTGCTACTTCTGTGAATGTCTGAACATTGCATCCAAAAATAAACTGGTCACGCTCAGGACATAACTTTGTAAGGACTGTGTTTGTGCAAAATGTTTCTCTGAAAAATCATTGTGGCTAGCTCAAATGCAGACTGTTGCGTCAATAGAAACTGGATGTTCTCAGGGACCACTGTAGAAGGATCACACCCGTTTCTTGGTGCGTGTGAAAAAGTTAAGAATGACAGAGGCCACTGTGTTCTTGGGGACCTTCGATGCTGAATACCTTTTTTGGTACCCTTCCCCAGATCTGTGCATCAACACAATCATGTCTCTGAGCTCTACGGATAATTCCTTCAACCTCATGGCTTGGTTTTTGCTCTGACATGCACTTTCAACTATGGGAACTTATATACATAGACAGGTGTGTGCCTTTCCAAATCATGTCCAATCAATTGAATTGACCACAGGTGGACTCCAATCAACTTGTAGAAATATAAAGGATGATTAATGGAAACAGGATGCACTCAATTTCGAGTCTCAGCAAAGGGTCTGAACACTTATTAACTTATTACTTATAAGGTATTTCAGTTTTTTATTTTTTATAAATTAACAAAAGTTTCTAGAAACCTGTTTTTTCTCCTTATGGGGTATTGTGTGTAGATTGATGATTTAAAACATTTATTTAATCCATTTTAGAATAAGGCTGTAACATAACATAATGTGAAAAAGTGAAGCGGTCTGAATACTTTCCCGAATGCACTGTAGGTTAGATTTGCATTTTCCTCTGTTTTCTTCATCTTCTACACTGCAGTGGTAGGCTTTCCAAGGCTAAGATATTCTAGGCACATTTATAAAACTTCCCTCAACATTTTTTACTTCCTATTTTATAAATGGTTGTGCGCATGTTGAGTGTCCCACATGGCTCGAAGATTGCATTACTTGTAAAACCGAACTCTTAAATAAATTCCTCAGTCGTTTAACTGCATGAGCTAATCAAAAACAATTGGTCTTATTTAACTGTGACAAGTCATTAATTGTAATTGTTTATGTTAAGTTAATTTAGCATAAAGAAAAAGTTAAGGATACTGGGGGAGAAGGGGGTTGCTGTTATCCAACATTGTTATTCCCGGTAGTGTGCTTTCCTCTCAACCCTTCCTCAGGCAGACTAGAGTTTCCATCCTCCTGTGCCGGATAATATTTCATCTCGTCTTGACAAGCCATAAAGTCTCACAGCCTTCATTGTCTTCAGGGTCTCCTGCCACATTCTTACTGTCTCTGTGTTAACAAATGCGCTAACGAGTGGGCCAGGTCGTTAAAATGCTTAAGCAGGAAAATTAAGACTTCATCCCTGACTAAACAGTTGACAGGGATGGTCCGCCATTTTGCCTTCATCCTTGGGAGGAGAAAATGGGACTGTTCAACCAGCTAGTCAGGTCCAAGTTATCAGATCGTTTACCTCCGATTGCTTATTAAGAACACATTCTCTTTGTGCCCGAGTTGTTCTTCTGGTTAATGCCACTGCCTACATGGGATCGAATCCAGGCCCCACTGGCGTTCTGAACTGTATCCCTTTCATTCATGCCTGTCTCTATCAATAAATTATGAAATACCAAAAGGTTAAAAAAGGACATTCTCTTATACCATAATGATGCACATAACACTAAAACAGTTTTTGTTCCATACATCAGAAGTTGCACATTAGTAAATGTGGGCCATATGTCAAACCATTTGCTTCCATGCCTTTGTGTGATCATTTTTTGTTTACTTTAAAGAAAAGTCATCTTTAAACACCTCACCCGTCTGCTGTTTTACCAGCTAATGGTACAGTGGAGGGAATAAATTACAACTATGTTTTATCTTATATTTCTTTGTTTTTCTTTGTTCACTTTCCAAGGCAGTGTGTTGCAATTCACAGATGTTGATAAAAGAAAAAGACAAACCAGCAGATTTATTTATGGATTCAGGGAGGGTCATCTTTCTCTGACCAGGAATCGCTCTCGGCAGTGGCCACCAGTGAATTTATTCCACGTAGTCTAAAGTGATGACATACACCCCCATTACAGGCTTTGTTGTGTGAGTGTGGTAGCTTTGATGCAGTGGGCAGTAGTAAGGCACTGACCTTTCATCCCAGCTGGTGACAAGCCATTAACTACTACACACACTTCTCTGCTGCACCTACCAGTCCTAGTCAGTGCAGGCAATACATTTTGTTTGTCTTTTCAAAGGCGCCACTGCCCACTCCCCTGGCTATGCTCTGCTGCTCACAGTACTGTATGTTAAATCAATTATGGCAAGATGGCAAGAGCCAGTGTCTGGTTTGTGTTTCATAAGACATTTGTTCTACAACACCTTGCTACGAAAGTAGATTGCAACTTAGTTTCAACATTTCATCACATCATGTAAATACATGTTTCCGTTGAAACGGTATCAACTTCGAGTTGAATGTCCGGCCTTGAGTCAGCTCAGCTATCATACAACACAATATTATATAACTAGCTAGTTTTGTTGTTTCCTGTCTCTCTGTTTTTAAGATCTTTCCCAGGGAGAAATGTCTAAAACTACTAATAACCCTACATACAGGTATGTGGACATTGCACAAACACTGCCCAATTTGAGTGTAGATATATTTATCATCAAAACATCTACGATGTTCGTGCTACAAAGACAAAACATTTGATGTTGTAGAAATAATATTGATGTGCTTATAAAGACAGCATAGCTAAACGTACCTAGCCAATCAAAATAAGTTGCGTGTAGAGTACAACTTCAGCTGTCTAATCAGTGCTAGAATGGCATTCTATTTGTCAATTTGGCTGTCTAATCACACACTGACATGCACAGTTCTCTGGGTGAGGTTCTGTCTTCAAGTCTCCAATGGGTGATGAACTCCCTTCCATTCATGTAATATTTACAGGTTTTGGAAAGGTAGTTGTGAGCGATTAACAAACATTTCTATTAGTTTTCTTTTTGAAATAAGTAATTGACCAACGTTGTTCAATTATTAATTCCATTTAATTTGATTTGTTATTTTGTGATCTCGATGCTCAGGTTCTGTAGAAATAAATAACATCAAGCCCGAACTATGCGATGTAGTAGGGAGTTGTAGTTTCCAACAGGCCAATAGCCAATTGTGCACCCGCCTACTTGTCTGGTCTGTGTTGAGCAGACACGGTGACCTCATTGAAAGAGGTGGAGAGAAGAGAGAACACGTGAGAGGGATATAATAAAGCAGTTGCTTTGCGTGGTATCGCTACCTAAAAATACATGAGCTAAGTGATTGATAGTTGGTATTCAGCAGTCATTAAAGCAGTGTTGTAGTACGAGTCTGGTTTTGAGACCACATGTGTCTCGGTCTTGTCTTGACGTGGGATACATTTGTACTCGGTCTTGACTTGGTCTCAATAAGGACTCATAATTTCTTCCCAGGACAAGCCGAGACCAGTGGAGTAAAAAAACTCATAATTATCAGCTTTCATTCAGACAGCACATAAAACCGCTTCTCCAGGCCAAATAGTTTTGAAACATTAAAACAGTATCTTAAAAGGCTTTATCTATAATAGACATGTTTGCGAAATGGAAAATGTATAGGCTTTCGGTGTGTGACAAGTTCATGATTCTGAAAGGACAGCAACCGTAATAACAGCACACTCATGTAGGAGAGTGCACTTTTTGTAAAAGACAAAGGGCCAGTGGTGTAGTGGAGGATATATGTAGGCATAAGCCGTATACCCACTTTCTTTTCAGTTGGCATGGCAGATACTCCTTAATCCTTACTGATGTGTGTCAAAGTAGTCTAGTGGAGGTATACAATTTATCAAGTATGTAGTACAATAGAGAAGGTTTTGGCATGGAGCAGCTCACAGAAGACTAATATTGCTAACTGGTAGGGTAGGAAAGATGTAAGATGTGAACTTATGATATCTACCAGTAAATTCTAACTATGGAAACAATGGGTATGCAAACCAGGTATTGAAAAAGCTTAGAGCAATTGTCATCATGCCACTATTTGCATCAGGGGCGTAGACATGGATGGCCCTGGGTGGACAGAGGCCCAGCCACTGGGGAGCCAGGCCCTGACAGGCCCACCCAATCAGATTGATGTTGTTTAATTAATCAATGTTGTGGACTTAGAACATCAAACTTTGGGCATTTTTCAATTTAAAAAGAAGTGTCATTTTGAGAGAGAAAATGTAAACCCACTTCTACAGTCACCACGACACCACTGCATAGGACCAATGGAAAGACCACAGTTACACACAGCATGCACTGTTTCAGTTTCAATTGGATAATATTCTGGACAAAAACAGATGACTAAGGCTGGGAATGTCAATACAATCAAACTAGCAAGGGCAATGATCACAAGTCATTCAGAGCGTGGCTAATAGGGTAGAGTATCTATTTATATAGCAAGCTAAAAACACGAAGCCTAACATTACCTAGATAGCTAGCAAGGTGCGAGGAGGATGTCATGTCATGCCATTGGAGAAGTGGGTGAGTGACTGACTTTTTCCCCTCATATATTTTTTGGGTGGCTATACACAGCTAGAGATGCAGGTGTCATTTGGTTAGCTAGCAAGAACTTGAACAACTGTTATCCAGTTAGCGTATCAGTTGCGTTTGCAAAGTCACTCTGGCTATCTATTCCGATTTTAGAGCACTCTCGTCTGAGTGTGCCAGAGGGCAGAACAACTGATTAATTTACAAATGCGCAGCACTCACTGAATATGACAGGTGTAAGTGTAAATGTTGACAAAAATATGAATAGTTAGTCAAGAACGCTCTACCTAACATGTTAACAGCCTAACCAGCTCTCATTTGAGTCTGGAAGTAGCTTGCCAGCGTTTATTAAAACATTCCCCAACCAGAAACTGTGGATTGATGGCAGCATTCACACGAAACTGAAAGCGCAAACCACTGCTTTTAATCAGGGCAAGGTGACCGGAAACATGACCGAATAAAAACAGTGTAGCTATTCCCTCCGCAGGGCAATCAGACAAGCTATGCGTCAGTATAGAGACAAACTAGAGTCGCAATTCAACGGCTCAGACACGAGAGGTATGTGGCAGTGTCTACAGTCAATCACGGATTACAAAAAGAAAACCACGGACCAGGATGTCTTGCTCCCAGGCAGACTAAATAACTTTTTTGCCCGCTTTGAGGACAATACCAGCTGGCTGGTGTGTTTACGGACATATTCAATCAAATCCTTATCCCAGTCTGCTTTTCCCACATGCTTCAAGAGGGCCACCATTGATCCTGTTCCCAAGGAAGCTAAGGTAACTGAGCTAAATGACTACTGCCCCGCAGCACTCACTTCCGTCATCATGAAATGCTTTGAGAGACTAGTCAAGAACCATATCACCTCCACCCTACCTGACACCCTAGACCCACTCCGATTTGCTTACCGCCCCAACAGGTTCACACATGATGCAATCGCCACCAGTCTGCACACTGCCCTAACCCATCTGGACAAGAGGAATACCTATTTGAGAATGCTGTTCATCGACTACAGCTCAGCATTTAATACCATAGTACCCTCCAAACTCGTCATCAAGCTCGAGACGCTGGTTCTCGACCCCGCCCTGTGCAACTGGCTACTGGACTTCCTGACGGGCCTCCCCCAGGTGGTGAGGGTAGGTAACAACATCTCCACCCCGCTGATCCTCAACACTGGGGCCCCACAAAGTTGCATTCTGAGCCCTCTCCTGTACTCCATGTTCACCAATGACTGCGTGGACATGCACGCCTCCAACTCAATCATCAAGTTTGCGGACGACACTACAGTGGTAGGCTTGATTACCAACAATGACGAGACGTCCTACAAGGAGGAGGTGAGGGCCCTCCCAGTGTGGTGTCAGGAAAATAACCTCACACTCACACTCAACGTCAACAAAACAAAGGAGATGATCGTGTACTTCAGGAAACAGCAGTGGGAGCACCCCCCTAGCCACATTGATGGGACAGTAGTGGAGAGGGTAGTATGTTTTAATTTCCTCGGCGTACACATCACGGACAAACTAAATTGGTCCACCCACACAGACAGCGTGGTGAAGAAGACACAGCAGCGCCTCTTCAACCTCAGGAGGCTGAAGAAATTTGGCTTGTCGCCAAAAGCACTCACATACTTTTACAGATGCACAATCGAGAGCATCCTGTCGGGCTGTATCACCACCTGGTACGGCAACTGCTCCGCCCACAACCGTAAGCCTCTCCAGGGGGTAGTGAGGTCTGCACAACGCATCACCGGGGCAAACTTCCTGCCCTCCAGGACACCTACACCACCCAATGTCACAGGAAGGCCATAAAGATCATCAAGGACAACAACCACTCGAGCCACTCCCTGTTCACCCCACAATCATCCAGAAGGCGAGGTCAGTACAGGTGCATCAAAGCAGTGACCGAGAGACTGAAAAACAGCTTCTATCTCAAGGCCATCAGACTGTTAAACAGCCACCACTAACATTGAGTGGCTGCTGCCAACATACTGACTCAACTCTAGCCACTTTAATAATGTAAAAAAATGTATCACTAGCCACTTTAAACAATGCCACTTCATATAATGTTTACATACCCTACATTACTCATCTCACATACTGTACTCTACACCATCTACTGCATCTTGCCTATGCCGTTCTGTACCATCACTCATTCATATATTTTTATGTACATATTCTTTCATTCCTTTACACTGTGTGTATAAGGTAGTTGCTATGGAGTTGTTAGGTTAGATTACTCGTTGGTTATTACTGCATTATCGGAACTAGAAGCACAAGCATTTCGCTACACTTGCATTAACATCTACTAACCACGTGAATGTGACAAATAACATTTTATTTTATTAGCATAACTTTAATGAGAGAGAGCCTACCTTTTCATGGTTGTTTGATCACTAAGCCTGTAAAGTTATCAAATGTAAGAGGACTCCTGTGGTGTTTACATATTTGCAGATATCCATTCAGGTGTATTTTGTGACTTTTGGTAAATGAGTTCTAATGATCTGAAGTCGCATGGTTGCAACTGCCACACAGTCCAGTTCCAAGTGAATGATCGCAGGCCTGTGTTGCAAATGGCTTGTTTTTATAAAGGCCTACTGTAGCTCTGATTGGCTATAGCCCACCGGTCCTGAACAAGAGAAATGTTTTTAATTTGTTTAATTTACTGCAGTTTCTATTAATTGTCCAAACAATTGCTAAAACATACATGTGTCTTATATCATTTTAAATATATTTTTGTTGTTAATCCCACCAAGTGTCCGTTTTCCAGTAAAATATAGCATTCAGAAAAACCAGAAAAAAAAGATAAAATTAACCACTAACCTTGAATTATCTTCATCAGATGACACTCATAGGACTTCATGTTACACAATACATGCATGTTTTGTTTGATAAAGTTAATATTTATATTTAAAAAATCTGAGTTTACATTGGCACATTAGATTCACCAGTTCCAAAAACATCAAGTGATTTTTCATAGCCACATCATTCAACAGTAATACTCATCATAAATGTAGATGATAATATAGTTATGCACATGGAATTATAGATATACCTCTCCTTAATGCAACCGCTGTGTCAGATTTCAAAAAAACTTTACGGAAAAAAGAAATGCATGCAATAATCTGAGACAGAGCTCAATTTAAAAACACCACAGCCGCAAAGATGGCGTCAACATAAACAAGAAATTACATGATAAACATTCCCTTACCTTTGATGATCTACATCAGAAAGCACTCCAGGAATCCCAGGTCCACAATGAATGTTTGTTTTGATCGAAAATGTCCGTTATTTATGTCCAAATACCTTCTTTTGTTAGAGCGTTTGGTATACATATCCAAACGCTATTTCTGGTCAGCGTTATATTGGACAAAAACTTCAAAAAGTGATATTACCGGTCAAAGAAACATTTCAAACTAAGTACAGAATCAATCATTAGGATGTTTTTAACATATAGCTTCAATAAAGTTCCAACCGGAGTACTTCTTCTTGTCTTCGTGAGCAATGGAACGCAAGTGACTACCATGAGGAAAAAAATGGCTGCTTGATTGACATCTGATATATTCTGCTCTCATTCACTCCCACAACAACATAGAAGCCTCCTTGTAATTTCTATTGATGCTTGACATCTAGTGGAACCCCTAGGCAGTGCAACATCATTCATATCTCAAGGGGATTTCATTGGGGACTCTATTGAATACATACAAGCTCAGATGTCTGACTTCCTGTTTTGATTTCAACTCAGGATTTTGCCTTCCAATATGAGTTATGTTATATTCACAGACATCATTCAAACAGTTTTAGAAACGTCAGAGTGTTTTCTATCCAATACTAATAATAATATGCAAATATTAGCAACTATGACTGAGGAGCAGGCTGTTTGATATGGGCATCTTTCATCCAAGCTACTCAATACTGCCCCTGCAGCCATAAGAAGTTAACAGTACATTACTCAACACTAGTGAGACTCATACTGTAGGCCTACCATAGGCGACATATATTAAAATATTTTTTCAGTGACGTGACTCTCCGCCAGGATTCTAAGTTAATATCTAAGGGCCATTTGTCATTAGTGAAAATCTGATCTGTGAGAATATCTAAGGGGCTGGATTTGAACCAGGGACAGTTGTGATGCCTCTTGCACTGAGATGCTGCGCCTTCGACTATTGTGCCACTAGGGAGCCATGACTAATATAACCAATATATATTGTCCTGCTAATAGCACATCCTAGAAACATGGTTTGCAGAATTCAAAGCCTGCTACAGTTGTGAAAAACAGGGTTAATAATAATAATAATAATCCCACTTCCACTTGTTAAAGGTTCTAATTGATAAAGTTTTTTTAATCAATTAGTATATTTGAGTTTAACCACAATATTTGTTGTATTATTTGTTCCTTTTTTTCTGGTGGAAAAAAATGAAATTTCAACTTACATTCTATGGCTTGTTTAAAAAATAACAATATTTTGGATATTATTTTGTTTTCAAATAAACCGAAAGTGAGTAAAAAAAAGGTCATTCTTGAAAATGAGGTGAGACGTTGTTACTCATTTGTTATTAAGAATTATTCATGTCTGTTTTTAGAGGGAGAGAAAACAAAAGCCCACAATCACCTCATAAAACCTTAATTTTTAGAAACATATTATATGTGATTGATTTTTCAGAAATGTAGCTTAATTAATTTTATTAATATTATGGTGTTTCTATTACAAGAAAAACGAAACCCTCAGAGTTTGTTAGGAAAATATGGTGTTGTACAAGTTGACCTTTATTTAACTAGGCAGTTAAGAACAAATTATTTTTCACAATGACGGCCTACACCGGCCAAACCTGTACGACGCTGGGCCAATTGTGCGCACCTCTAAGGGACTCCCATTCACGGCCGGTTGTGATACAGCCAACCTAACTAAGAAATACATTTGATGATACAATTATCCCCCTACCCTCCTTCTTGGCAAGAGTCTATTGTCCTGCTAATAGCCCATAATGGCGCTGTACAATGTGACCGGTTGGGAGTATGCTACATTACCACAGTAAAAGCAGCAGCATCTTGTTTACATTCTTTATTGTAACCACAATTTGTATCTACCTTTCCAATTGCAATAGAGTTTGGGATTTACAAATGTGCGCTTTTCATGTCATTTTAAATAAGTAATACGCAACAGTCCAGTTACAGCTTGTTCTGACCAAGTAGAAACACATTTTTTTTTTTTTAGGTGTTCATGCAGGACAGAGGAATAACTATTACACTACTGTTCAGGAGGAACGGAAAATTGCGTGTCATAAATCATTGAAAATCTCTTCCCAAATATTTTGCAATCTATATGGCTCTCCGCCAATAATTACATTTAGAGGATTGAAGGATTCTAATTATCATGACACAAGGTGAGACCCAGATGTAGACACAGGAGGCAGATGGTTGGAGTCTTACAATGTTTATGAATCCAAAAGTAGTAGTAAAGAGAATGGTCGTGGACAGGCAACAGGTCAAAACCAGATCAGAGTCCAGGAGGTACAGAGTGGCAGACAGGCTCATGGTCAAGACAGTCAGAATGGTCAGGTAGGCGGGTACAAAGTCCAGAACCAGGCAAGGGTCAAAACCAGGAGGACTATAAAAGGAGAAAAGCAAAAAGCAGGCGAACGGAAAACAACTGGTTGACTTGGAAACATACAACACAAACTGGCACAGAGAGACAGGAAATACAGGGATAAATACACTGGGGAAAATCAGCGACACCTGGAGGGTGTGGAGACAATGACAAGGACAGGTGAAATTTATTTATTTTACCTTTATTTAACTAGGCTACAATTAGGATGTGGAAATGTTATGCCCTTAGTACTGTAGCCTACTCCCGACCGCCACGTTGTACAGCACCATATTTTTATGACGGAAACCAAGGGTTTCATTTTTCGTTTTTCTTGGTATGGAATACCATCATTTTAATCAAATTAATTAAGCTACATTTCTTAAAATCAATCCCAACACTTTGTTTTTGCCAAAAAATTATCTAAATTCTCTAGTACAGCCAATAATGAAGACTATCAAATGCTTCTCAAAGATGCCCACTGGTGGTCAAACTAGCACTAACTAACATTAATGGCAACAATGGCTGACAATTGAATAATGTGCCATAGAATTCTGCTGCCGCCCACAACTTTTACAGGAAGAAACATTTTCTTTATATATAAAAAATATATTTTTGGGGGGGCTTGCATGTTATTTTGGCATTAATACGTGTCACATATCAGTTGGCAAACAATGTAAAAACAATATATACATAATTTAGTTAATAAAGCTGCATACAACAATGGTCTCTTTTTTGTTTTCTTGAGTTAGGCAGCTCCAAAATGCAGGTGGTTTAGCCTAGCTCAGTACATTCTGTGGTGGTGGGGCGAGCCAGCAGAAAATGGGAGCATTGCGCCGTGATTGGCTCAGTTTATTTTATTTTTCATTTTACCTTTATTTAACTAGGCAAGTCAGTTAAGAACAAATTCTTATTTTCAATGACGGCCTAGGAACAGTGGGTTAACTGCCTGTTCAGGGGCAGAACGTCAGCTCGGGGGTTTGGACTTGCAACCTTCCGGTTGCTAGTCCAACGCTCTAACCACTAGGCTACCCTGCCCCCCCAAATAGATCAGAGCGTGACACTAATTGAAAATCTAAGGGTCATTTGTCGTTAGGGCAAATCTGATCTGTGAGAATATCTTTTATATCATTCTAATTCGGGGTTAATAATAATAATAATAATACTCTTTCTTTAAAAAAAACAATATTTTGGAGATTATTTTGTTTTCAAATAACCGAAAGTGAGCGATTGTAATCTGAATAAAGGGAAAAAGGCCATTCTTGAACATGGGGTGAAACATTCTTACTAATTTATTAATAAAGCCAGTTTATTTAGAATTATTTATTTCTGTTTTTAGAGGGAGAGAAACCAAAAGCCCAACATGCCTATTTTTTGGTCAAGGATATCCCGGCCGGCCAAACCTTACCCTAACGACGCTGGGCCAATTGTGCGTCACCTCATGGGTCTCCCAGTCACAGCCGGCACGGGTATCAAACCAGCATCTGTAGCAACTCAGTTTGCGCTGCGATGCAATGTCTTAAACCACAGTGCCACTCGAGAGGCTCTGCCACACTTGCACTGAATAACGGGTCGCCACTGCACCAGATTATCATAATTTAAAACTTAACTTCTTGTTTAAAGTTATTATCGAAAAAGGAAGAAGCTAACAATTTAGCAACAACATCCTCTTTGATAACACCTGCTGCAGCCATTGCAAACTAGCCGACAACAAAAGCTAGCTAGCTAGACTGTGGGAAACATATTGCTTACTATTGAGCAGTGACCTGTTGGCCTTCAAGGCAGAAGTTTCCATAGGTTTTTTTTATTTTATTTTTTTAATTGGGCTTTTTATAAACGCATTTCATGCAATTCTACGTCATTTTCCATGACAAGAGACTTTGGCCGATTTTGTTTTTATACCGGACAAATGATCGAAATAGCAGGCTACTTTGACACTGAAAAACTGAGAATCTAAGATCAATAAAAACAATATTGTCTTGAATCCATCAATAGCCTAGGCATAGTTGTGTGGAGACACATTATAGGCTAGAAAATGATAGTCCTATAGTCCCCGCTGGTGCTGGCCGATGTGCTTATAGCAAAAGCCTACTTTGTAAGACAACATTTGGAAGTTTATCAAATATTTTGGTATGCTACATCATAGTCTTCTCTTTTCAGCAGTATCCATTTGCTTTCCAACCTGTGTTTTTCCTCAATTGTATTTGAAATATTGAGAAAGGCCTGTTTTGTGGCTAAATTATAGATGTTATTGTGGTGTAGTAGGCTATTCTGAATTATTTCATTACTTTCTGAACAGACAGCGGTATTTATTTCAATTTATTAGGGGTGCTGCAGTTCCTTCAGAACCCATCGCGCGGATATGATTCTATAAGGAAATAAATGATGACGTGCAACGCTGGAGATATGAGAGTTGCAGGTTCATGTCTATCAGAGCAGAGAGTGAGAGAGCTCATAGAAAGTAAATCTCATTCTAGTTATGTGAGATATACAGGCGCACTTCTCACACAACAACGGCCACCCATTGGTCTCACACAGGCCTCCAGGTGGAAGATTTGCATCGGTAATATGACAAGATTGCAATTGCTCAACGCATGGACAGTGAACAAAAATATAAACGAAACATGTACAGTATACATTTCTAATATTTTACTGAGTCATAAGGAAATCAGTCAATTGAAATAAATTCATTAGGCCTTAATCTACGAATTTCACATGACTGGGAATACAGACATGCATCTGATGGTCACAGATACCTTAAAAAAGGTAGGGGAGAGGATTAGAAAACCAGTCATTATCTGGTGTGACAACAATTTGCCTCATGCGGCGTAACATCTCCTTCTCATAGAGTTGATCAGGCTGTTGATTGTGGCCTTTGGAATGTTGTACCACTTCTCTTCAATGGCTGTGTGAAGTTGCTAGATTTTGGCGGGAACGGAAACACGCTGTCGAAAACCTCGATCTAGAGCATTCCAAACATGCTCAATGGGCAACATGTCTGGTGAGTATGCAGGCCATGGAAGAACTGGTACATTTTCAGCTTCCAGAAATTGTGTCTAGGTCCTGGTGACATGGGGCCGTGTATTATCATGCTGAAACATGAGGTGATGGCGGCGGATGAATGGCACTGCAATGTGCCTCAGGATCTCGTCACGGTGTCTCTGTGCATTCAAATTGCATCGATAAAATAAAATTGTGTTCATTGTCCGTAGCTTATGCCTGCCCATACCATAACCCCACCGCCACCATGGGGCACTCTGTACACAATGTTGACATCAGCAAACCGCTCATGTTCATGAGGCCATACACGATGTCTGCCATCTTCCCGGTACAGTTTAAACCGGGATTCATCCGTGAAGAGCACAGTGGCCATCAAAGGTGTGTATTTTCCCACTGAACTCCCACTGAACTCAGAACTGCAGTTAGGTCAAGACCCTGGTGAGGACGACAAGCATGCAGATGAGCTTCCCTGAGACGGTTTCTGACAGTTTGTGCAGAAACCCACAGTTTCATCAGCTGTCTCGGTGGCTAGTCTCAGACGAGCCAGATGTGGAGGTCCTGGGCTGGTGTAGTTACACGTGGTCTTGCGGTTGTGATGCCGG
This sequence comes from Oncorhynchus clarkii lewisi, assembly GCF_045791955.1. NCBI lineage: Eukaryota > Metazoa > Chordata > Actinopteri > Salmoniformes > Salmonidae > Oncorhynchus > Oncorhynchus clarkii. The sequence goes on along the minus strand of NC_092150.1, from coordinate 49,604,325 downwards.
TTGGACTTGCTGCCAAATTCTCTAAAAAGACATTGGAGGTGGCTTATGGTAGAGCATTCAATTCTCTGGCAACAGCTCTGGTGGACATTCTTGCAGTCAGCACGCCAATTGCATGCTCCTTCAAAATTTGAGACATCTGTGGCATTGTGTTGTGTGAAAAAACTGCACATTTTAGAGTGGCCTTTTAATGTCCCCGGCACAAGGTGCACCTGCGTAATGATCATGCTGTTTAATCAGCTTCCGTATTGAGCGCATCACTGGTACTTACTGTTTGAGCTTTTGTTGGTAGTCAGGAAGCAGGAGAATGGAGTCATGGTCAGAATTTCTAAAGGGAGGACGAAGGAGAGCCTTGTATGCATTTCTGTCGGGGGAATAAAAGTGGTCTAGCATTTTAATGCCTCTAGTGGCACAGGAGAAATGTTGGTAGACGTGAGGTAGGACAGTTTTAAGTCTCCCCACATTTAAGTCTCCGCCCACCAGAAATCATAAACGCTGTTTCTGGTTGAGAGGTTTCTTGTTTGTTTATAGCCCCATACAGTTTGTTGAGTGCTAGAGTGGTGTTGGCTTGGGGCGGTAGCTAGCTAACGGGAGCTATGTACATCTTCTCCTGACATGCTATATCACATTACACATTAGCTTTGTGTATTTAGCCGGCTACAGTATCATTTCCCTTTCATCTGTGGTATCATAGCTAGTCTGGCTCGCTATCATTATGAACTGTTGTTATATAACCAAAGGTAGCTTCTAGCTAGCTAGTACCCTATTTGTACTTAACTAATATACTCATTAACACCCGTGATTTGACAGTTGACAGGTAGCAGCACTGCCTGTCATGTAATCTATTCGTGGCCATCTGGCAATATTGTTGAAATGCATTGGAAGTTTGCACCAACTTTCTAAAAGCCCATTTTGACTCCTATTTGACAACAAATGTTCACATGGCAGCTGGTTGTCTCTGGGCAGTTGGGCATCATTGGCAAAAGTGGGCATGCCAGTAATCCATACCCAACCCTCCACTAAGTAGTTACGAACTCACTTGGAAAACTCTGCTTTGGACGAGACTAACTTTATGACCAAAATTATGCAATTTACACTTTGTACTTAGTTTTGACACCAGAATGAATATTTCTGATATCAATTTGACCCTTAAACTAGAGAAGTTGGTTTAAGGCTCAGTTGACCTTGAATTTATTTTACAGATGTCCTTAAAAATGTTCATTTTGTAGTTATGTCACATTAAGCTTCTCTAGGTTGACAGTATCAATTAAGTGTAACATAACATGGTGTTCCCCCATGTCACAGCCAAATGACTGACAGGAGGTGCTGTTCTGAAGTCACTATCCGGCATTATCAGAAGTAACAGCCTCCATAGGAATTCATGGAAATTTAGGGACGTAAGATGAGAAGGACCGGAGGTCAACTTTGATAGCTTGCAACTACTATAATTGATTTATTAAAAGCAATATGTTTCATGCCCATGAGTTATTGACCTCACAATAAGCCAGGTTCGAGTAACTTATATTGTGGTGCTGAAACTTGAAGTAGCAGCCGCAGCACAATCAACCGGAATTGGCCAGCTCATGGTGCTGAAAGTAGGAACATTCGAGTAGGCATTATTTATATCAACCATCTTCATTTTAATTAGACTTTACTAACAACAACTGGGCTTTGTGTTGGAGCCTATTTCTTCTCATTTAAGAAATAATAGGTGGGCCTACCTGTTTGACAGATGAAATTAGGCCATCGGCTGCTATATCCATAGATTTTTCAGTCAATTCCTCCACCCACCATGCACTCTTTAAATAACAGCCCTTCATTGACATAGAGATAGGCTAAGTTAAACCCAGGATTCAAATTAAGGGGGTATGAGAGGGTATGCCATAATCAAATCGAATGTTATTGGTCACATACACGTGTTTAGCAGATGTTATTGCGGGTGTAGCGAAATGCATAGGCATACCTTTCATTACAGAAAATGGCAAAAATACCTTGTTAGCTTAAGTTTAAAGAAAATAAAACGGATCTGATTATACTGTATAAAGTGATCTATAACAACGCTTTGGTCCACAATGCTTTAGGCTATTCTAGAAACAAGTTATAAAATACCCTGGAAGTTATTGAGTTCTGTCACTATCAATTGATTAAGCTTTTCACTTTCTGTACAATAGAAGCTGTTAGGGAAACACTTCTCTCATTGGGCTAAGCCAGTATTTAAAGCTTAAATTTGTCTGTATCGGTAGGCCTACTCTATCTGGGGTGGAAGGATAGGCCCAACTTTTGAAAGTACCATGCTCAGATTCCTAATAACGTCTCAGATTAAATTATTTTCGAACAGGGACAGTTTCGTTGCAAACAAGACACACTGATTTGGCATAGGAGAAATATGATGAGATGAACATATAGGCCTATCTCTGTCCATGCGGTCAATTACCATGAGACTGCTTGCTTGACAATAACCGTCTGATAAAATGTTGTGACCGCCAAAACCATAGGACCAAGTCTGTTTAGCTTCAGAGAAAAAACAGCAGAGAGATGCATGGTGGTATGGCTGCTGACCATGTTCCTATATGTAATAGAGTGTTGTGAAGGCAAAGCTGCTGCATTTAAGTTTGCAGCAAAGTGCACAGAACTGTTTTAGCCAGAAATGTACACAGGCACAAGAATATAACAAACCATATCAATCTTGTCCAAGAAACAAGCAGCAATGCATTTGGAATACAATAGTAAAGCTTCTACAGTATCTATGGTAAAGGCAGTGAAAATGTCAGTAGCTTTCTTACATAAAATATTGAACATACAACAGGTACATGCATTGGTTGTTTTCATTTTATTACAATTTGTTGTAATAATTCATTAAGAATTATTGTAGAAAGAGCAACACGTTCAATCTGTGAATATTTGATCATATTTGGGTACATGTTGCATACACCTAAAGACTGGAGGTTTATCATGTTTCCTTACTCTGTCTCAGATTCTGTATTTACTGGCATACTATTAATTCTAAGAATTAAAAGTGAGTATGGAGAAAAAGCTATCTTTTAATTACTTTTTGGTAATGTTCCACAGTCGCACAAAAATTGGCAACAGAGTGGGGTCAAGGTCAGGGAACGGATTAATTAAATTCTCATATCAAAAGAGAAAGAAATGCTTTGTAAAGTATTTTGACATGTTTTTAAATAACTTTTTGAGGGGGGAAAGGGCACTTAGTCAAAGTGTTTTTCGCTTGGAAAATAAATAAATGTATGTGTTTCTTAAGTGTCATCTGTCTGCCAGTAATGGTAGTTGAAATGTGTATTCTTCATGTCTGTGTTGTTACGCCTGACAGTCCTGCCCACAGAGTGAGCAATTTGTATCAACTTCCTCCCCCATCCGCCACAAGGGTACCATTTGTATAATGGTACAACAATGTACACTGCCACACCATTAACAGTTGAGTGCTGTTTGATTTGAATCTCAATGAAATTGAGTGTCACTAATCATAATATCTCTCATCACAAAATCGAACTGTGCCACTATATGATTTTTAACTTTAATCCAAAGTAATGATGCAGGCTGTTTGTGATTTTTCTTGTTGTCATCCTCATATCTTGGTTGTCACCCTTCTGTGTTGTCACCCTGTTTTACCTATGCTCCAGAGATGTCCTGGGGTGCTATCCTAGTGTGTGTGTGTGTGTGTGTGTGTGTGTGTGTGTGTGTGTGTGTGTGTGTGTGTGTGTGTGTGTGTGTGCGCGCGCGCGCGCGCAGGTGTCTGTTGTAAAGCAGACTGAATCAAGTTTTCCTCTAGGATTTTGCCTGAGCTTAGCTCCATTCCTTTTCTTTTTATGCTTAAAAACCCTAGTCCTTGTCAATAACAAGCATACCCATAACATGATGCAGCCACCACCATCCTTGAACAAATGAAGAGTGGTACTCAGTGATGTTGTGTTGGATTTGCCCCAAATATAATGCTTTGTATTTGTTAAATAAAGTCACATTTTTTGCCACATTTCTTGCAGTTTTACTTTAATGGCTATGCCAGGTTAATTGATAAGACATGCCATTCTATAAAATAATGAGCTAATCATGTAAATGTAATTAACTAGAGAGTTGGGCACCACAAAATAATATTTATAGAACTGTTATCTTCCGAATAAACTCTTAAAGACCTAGTAATATTTTACATCCATAGCAGTCAACATTAATCTTCATCTTACTTCAGTCTCATCTGAAAGTTGTAAATTATTGGTTATCTGCAAGAACCCTGGCTAACAATTTGAATCAGCAATACAAAATTGGGTTTAATCATTTATTTACTAAATACCTAACTAATCACACATACACATAATTAAATCATAACTTGATTCCAAATTACGTCATAAAGGAAAACGCCCCTAGCCTAGCGGACGGAATAGATATGACTGTCACGACTTCTGCCGAAGTCGTTGCCTCTCCTTGTTCGGGCGGTGCTCGGCGTTCGACGTCACCGGTCTTCTAGTCATCATTGATCCTTTTTTTTTCATTTTCCATTGGTTTTGTCTTGTCTTCCCATACACCTGTTTTCAATCCCATTCATTACCTGTTGTGTATTTAACCCTCTGTTTCCCCTCATGTCTTTGTCAGAGATTGTTTTATTTGTCAGTGTAGTGTGATTGTTGTATAGGTGTGCGTCGGGTCCTCGTACCCATGTTTATGTACATTTAGTGTTATGGAGCATACTCCGTGGACTTTATTAAAAGACTCCATTTTACACTCTATTTGACTCTCCTGCGCCTGACTTCCCTGCCACCTATTACACCTACGCATGACAGAATCTCTGACCAATATATGAAGTCAGCAGGAGAGGACACTATGCCCATGGAGCTGGAGGAACGCGTTCAGGAACAAGCTAGGGAGCTTGACGTTATCAGCTCCTTCATGGATCACATTGTCATGAAAATGGATCGCTGGGAGAGACAGGGAGTTTCTCCAGCGCCACCACCACCACAACCGGAATCTCCCGTGAACGATTTTTCCTCTCCGGAATCGAGGATCCATTTATCCCTACCTACGGGATACAACGGAGATACTGCCGGCTGCCAGGGTTTCCTCCTTAAACTGAACTTGTATCTAGCCACGGCCTCCCCAGTACCATCTGACCGTGAGAAGAGTTACGCCCTCGTCTCATGCCTCACCGGGAAAGCCCTGGAATGGGCCAGCGCTGTGTGTAGTAGGGAGGATGCGGCGCTGGACCATTTTGAGGAGTTCACCCGCCAATTCCGGATAGTATTCGATCACCCACCTGAAGGCAAAGCAGCGGGTGAGCTTCTCTATCATCTGAGGCAGGAGACGAGGAGTGCACAGGATTTTGCTTTGGAGTTTAGGACCTTGGCTGCCGGCGCTGGATGGAGCGACAGGGCCCTGATCGACCATTACCGTTGTAGTCTACGCGAGGACGTCCATCGGGAGCTGGCCTGTAGAGACACCACCCTCACCTTCGACCAGCTGGTGGACATGTCCATCAGGCTGGACAACATGCTGGCTACTCGTGGACGTCTAGATCGGGGTCTGGTTGTTCCATCCTCCCGCACCCTCTCTCCCGAACCTATGGAATTGGGAGGGATGGCTCGAGCACCATTCAAGGCCGCAGAGAGCACACTGCTGGTCGGTGCCGGGTTGGTTCCTCTAGGAATAGAGAGGGCAGGCAGGGCATTCTGGCGTCACCCCAGGTGAGTAGGCACCATTCTCATCCAGAGCCCTCTGCTGCACTAATGTTTGTCTCTGTCTCTTTTCCTGATTTTTCACTGCATTCCCAGTATAAGGCGCTAGTAGATTCGGGTGCGGCTGGGAATTTCATTAATAAAAGTCTAGCTCATAGTTTAGGGATCCCTATTGTTCCTGTGGATATGCCTTTCCCTATTCATGCCTTAGATAGTCGACCATTAGGGTCAGGGTTTATCAGGGAGGTAACCGCACCTTTGTGTATGATAACGCAGGAGGGTCACAAGGAGAAGATTAGTCTTTTCCTTATTGATTCTCTTGCGTATTCTGTGGTGCTAGGCCTACCCTGGTTAGTTTGTCATAACCCCACTGTTTCTTGGCCACAGAGGGCTCTCACAGGGTGGTCGCGAGAATGCTCAGGTAGGTGTTTAGGGGTTTCCGTTGGTGCTACTACGGTGGAAAGTCCAGACCAGGTCTCCACCGTGCGCATTCCCCCCGAATATGCCGATTTGGCTCTCGCCTTCTGTAAAAAGAAGGCGACTCAATTACCACCCCATCGATTGGGGGATTGTGCGATAGATCTCCTGGTAGACGCTGCATATCCCAAGACTCACGTGTATCCCCTGTCGCAAGCGGAGACGGAGGCTATGGAGACATATATCTCTGAATCCCTGCATCAGGGGTTCATTCAGCCATCCATTTCACCCGTCTCTTCGAGTTTCTTTTTTGTGAAAAAAAAGGATGGCGGTTTACGCCCGTGCGTTGATTATCGAGGTCTTAATAAAATCACAGTGAAATATAGTTACCCGCTACCTCTGATCAATACGATTATTGAGTTAATGCACGGGGCACGTTTTTTCACAAAATTGGATCTCAGGAGTGCGTACAATCTGGTGCGTATTAAGAAGGGTGATGAGTGGAAGACGGCATTTAGCACCACCTCAGGTCATTATGAGTACCTGGTCATGCCATATGGGTTGATGAATGCTCCATCAGTTTTCCAATCATTTGTAGATGAGATCTTCAGGGACCTGCACGGGCAGGGTGTAGTGGTGTATATCATGATATTCTGATATACTCTGCTACACGCGCCGAGCATGTGTCCCTGGTGCGCAGGGTGCTTGGTCGCCTGTTGGAGCATGATCTATATGTCAAGTCTGAGAAATGCTTGTTTTTCCAACAATCCATCTCCTTCCTAGGGCATCGGATTTCCACTTCAGGAGTCGAGATGGAGAGCGACCGCATTACAGCCGTGCGTAATTGGCCGACTCCAACCACGGTAAAGGAGTTGCAGCGTTTTTTGGGGTTTTCCAATTACTACCGGAGGTTTATCCGGGGTTTTGGTCAGGTGGCAGCTCCCATTACCTCACTGCTAAAGGGGGGCCCGGTGCGCTTGCAGTGGTCGGCTGAGGCGAACAGGGCTTTTGAGCACCTGAAGACTCTGTTTACTTCGGCGCCTGTGCTTGCTCATCCGGATCCCTCTTTGCCATTCATAGTGGAGGTGGACGCATCCGAAGCTGGGATAGGAGCAGTGCTCTCTCAGCGTTCGGGTACGCCACTGAAGCTTCGCCCCTGTGCTTTCTTTTCTAAGAAGCTCAGCCCGGCGGAGCGAAACTATGATGTGGGGAACCGGGAGCTGTTAGCTGTCGTAGAAGCTTTGAAGGTGTGGAGGCATTGGCTTGAGGGGGCTAAACACCCTTTTCTCATCTGGACTGACCACCGCAATCTGGAGTATATCCGGCAGGCAAAGAGATTGAATCCTCGCCAGGCAAGGTGGGCCATGTTTTTCACTCGTTTTGTGTTTACTCTTTCTTACAGACCAGGCTCCCAGAACGTTAAGGCAGACGCATTGTCTCGGCTGTATGACACAGAGGAGCGGTCCATGGATCCCACTCCCATACTCCCAGCTTCGTGTTTGGTGGCGCCAGTAGTGTGGGAGCTGGACGCGGACATTGAGCGGGCGTCACGTGCAGAGCCTTCTCCCCCTGAGTGTCCAGCTGGTCGTCTGTACGTTCCGTCTGCTGTCCGCGACTGATTGATATATTGGGCTCACACGTCACCCTCCTCTGGTCATCCTGGGATAGGTCGGACGATGCGCTGTCTTGACGGGAGATACTGGTGGCCCACTTTAGCTAAGGACGTGAGGATTTATGTTTCTTCCTGCTCGGTGTGCGCCCAGTGCAAGGCTCCTAGACACCTGCCCAGAGGTAAGCTACAACCTCTACCCGTTCCTCAACGGCCGTGGTCACACCTGTCGGTGGATTTTTTGACCGATCTTCCACCTTCACAGGGTTACACCACGATCCTGGTCGTTGTGGATCGGTTTTCTAAGTCCTGTCGTCTCCTCCCTTTGCCCGGTCTCCCTACGGCCTTACAAACTGCAGAGGCCCTGTTTACACACGTTTTCCGGCACTATGGGGTGCCTGAGGATATAGTGTCTGATCGGGGTCCCCAGTTCACATCAAGGGTCTGGAAGGCGTTCATGGAGCGTCTGGGGATCTCGGTTAGTCTTACCTCAGGTTTTCACCCCGAGAGTAATGGGCAGGTGGAGAGAGTTAACCAGGATGTGGGTAGGTTTCTGCGGTCTTATTGCCAGGATCGGCCGGGGGAGTGGGCAAAGTTCGTGCCCTGGGCAGAGATGGCTCAGAACTCGCTACGTCACTCCTCCACTAACCTTACTCCCTTTCAATGTGTATTAGGGTATCAGCCGGTTCTGGCTCCTTGGCATCAGAGCCAGACCGAGGCCCCTGCGGTGGACAATTGGTTTCGGCACGCTGAGGAGACCTGGGAGGCAGCCCACGTCCACCTTTAGCGTGCCATAAGGCGCCAGAAAATTGGCGCAGACCGTCGCCGCAGTGAGGCCCCAGTGTTCGCACCAGGGGACAGGGTCTGGCTCTCGACCCGAAACCTGCCCCTTCGCCTTCTCTGCCGGAAGCTGGGTCCGCGGTTTGTGGGGCCGTTTAAAGTCCTGAGGAGAGTGAACGAGGTATGTTATAGGTTACAACTACCCACTCATTACCGTATTAACCCCTCGTTCCATGTGTCTCTCCTCAGGCCGATGGTGGCTGGCCCGCTCCAGGAGGCTGAAGTGCGTAATGTTCCTCCGGCTCCTCTAGACATCGAGGGGGTTCCGGCGTACTCTGTTCGATCCATTTTGGATTCGAGACGTCGGGCGAGGGGCCTTCAGTACCTCGTGGACTGGGAGGGGTACGGGCCGGAGGAGAGATGCTGGGTTCCGGTGGAGGACGTGTTAGATCCTTCCATGTTATCAGAATTCCACCGTCTCCATCCGGATCGCCCTGCACCTCGCCTTCCGGGTCGTCCCCGAGGCCGGTGTCGACGCGCAGCTGGAGCCGCGCGTCAGGGGGGGGGTACTGTCACGACTTCTGCCGAAGTCGTTGCCTCTCCTTGTTCGGGCGGTGCTCGGCGTTCGACGTCACCGGTCTTCTAGCCATCATTGATCCTTTTTTTCATTTTCCATTGGTTTTGTCTTGTCTTCCCATACACCTGTTTTCAATCCCATTCATTACCTGTTGTGTATTTAACCCTCTGTTTCCCCTCATGTCTTTGTCAGAGATTGTTTTATTTGTCAGTGTAGTGTGATTGTTGTATAGGTGTGCGTCGGGTCCTCGTACCCATGTTTATGTACATTTAGTGTTATGGAGCATACTCCGTGGACTTTATTAAAAGACTCCATTTTACACTCTATTTGACTCTCCTGCGCCTGACTTCCCTGCCACCTATTACACCTACGCATGACAATGACAGCTTGTTACACAAAGGAAAAGGGGCTGGGTTGAGTGAAAGAGCGGGAGAATGAGGAACAAAGGGAAAAAGCTGTGCTATCGTAAATACAGTATCTTATGCATTCTAAATTACCGCACATTTGGAAAAGGAAAATGCAATAAATATTTACTCTGAGCTGCGCTTCAGTAGGTTGGTGGTAGATGGAAGACCGTGTTGCCAAACCGAGTCCTTTGAAGAATGTCTCTGGTGGTCAATTGTATACGTTGTAGTAATGTCGTTGTGTGGTAGATGGGATACTCTGTCTGTTCCTTCCTAACCTGCATTTGCAGCTGCGGTCGCTAACTCAACGGCTAGAAGGTATCACTTCTGTCGTGAATAAGAGTTCAAAAGTTCATACCATTCGCAACCAAAGCTCATGCTGATGTTGGCTTCGTTCTGTAGTTATTATCTGAACCATTCTGACATAGGACCCTCATCCTACCTCATCGGAACAGGAAGTTCTGTTGTCGTCAAGGCTTAATATAGGAAGTGTTTGAAAAGTTTTGTAGCCCATGTCCCTTCACAGAGGCGGGCAACTGAGTGAGCAGCCCTAATTTATGAAAACCCACATCTCACATTTTAGAAGCTAAAATAACATTTCATCCCGTCACAAATAATTTCATATTCAAACATTTACATTGAACAACAATTCCATGTGAATCTGATAACTCTGATGTGTAGACTTTCCACTGTAGAGTTTATGTCATCTTATCATTGATGAGAATGTCTCAGATGACAACCGAACTGACATCATATTCATTAAGTACCACTGCATATGTTCAATTGTTCAGATTACCAGAATATAGTTCATTTCCCCCCACCTACTGATGTTCCCAGAATCTCTATGTTAACCAATTTTTTTTTATGTAACCTCAGTAGAGTAGAGAGAGGAAAAAGGGGGGAAGAGGTATTTATGACTGTCATCCCCCATGCCAACTTATTGCATGTTTTTGAATATTTGTGTTCTGTACAGGCATCCTTCTTTTCACTCTGTCATTTACTTAGGTTAGTATTGTGGAGTAATGTTGTTTAACCATCTTATGTTTAGTCCTATCAAGGCCATTCAATTATGTAACCTATTTAATGTCACCATTGGCCATGGGGAAATCCCTGAGCGGTTTTCTTCCTCTCCGGCAACTGAGATAGGCAGGATGCCTGTATCTTTGTAGTGACTTTTTGCGAGGCATTGGAAAACCTGTCTTTGTGGTTGAATGTGTGATTGAAATTCCCTGCTCCACTGAGGGACCTTACATATGTATGTGTGGTGTACAGAGATGAGGTGGTTATTCAAAACTCATGTATAATACTATTATAGCACGCAAGAGTGAGTCCATGGAACTTATGTGACTTGTTAAGCACATTTTTACTTCTGAACTTACTTAGGCTTGCCATAACAAAGGGGCTGAATACTTATTGACTCAAGACATTTCATTTTTTCATTTTTTACAAATGAAAATGTGTAAACATTTAGAAAAACATAATTCCACTTTGACATTATGGGGTATTGTGTGTAGGCCAGTAACAACAAAACTCAATTGAATCAATTTTAAATTAAGTCTGTAACACAACAAAATGTAGAAAAAGTGAAGGGGTGTGAATACTTTCTGAAGGCACTGTATGTGTGTGCGTGTGTGTGTGCGTGCGTGTATGAGTGTGTTTATCACAACCCAATATGAGCCCTGTGAGGTTGTAAGGTATGCTCCCCCCTCTTACCACCCCTCCAAGTGTCAGCCCAAGCGGTCTCCTGACAAGCCACCCCTGTTCCATAGCAGAATGCTCATATTGATCTGCACGAGGGTTACAGAAATAAATAAATAAATCAACATGGCCGCCGGAGTTCAAATCCTGCCCTTGACGTGTGTGTGTGTGTGTGTGTGTGTGTGGGTATGCGAATGGGTGCGTGTGTGTGTGTGTGTAGGGAGTTAGCAGCTGAGCAGCGGAGGGAAATCGAGTCAGAAAGGGTTCTGCATTGTTGAACCAGAATGACATTGATTGACAGGGTCTGAAGGAAAGCTGATAGCCATGTTTGGCATGCTGGTTTAAAGGACAGACGTGACTGCCGATCCAAAGTCGGTGGAGAATGAATTCAGCGGGCTATCGCTCCAAGTGGTCACACTGTGTGAGAGAGGTGAGGAGGAAACTTTCACATATGCAACTTGGTTCACTTTTTAGTTTTGCCGTAATTGTTATTCTTTGTTTGTACTTACTTCTGCTAAGGTTATTTTTGAGTAGTTGGTTTTTGGACTCCGTGTTATATATGTTGTGCTAGTTTTATCCCAGTTACGGATTTCCCCCTCAGCCCTCTGGCATGCAGTAAAATGTTTCTGACCCAGGACTGGCCTCAATGTTAAACAAATAGCACTATGTGGTGTCAATAGAAAGAGAAAGCCAGGACCACAAGTGATCTCGTTACCCAGGCCTGAGTGACACACTCTGTCAACCTCACGCTAAAATTACCACCCTTTAGTGTGGGCGCCTCCCAATATTGTACCTTATTCCCTATATAGTGCACTACTTTTGACAAGTGCACTACATAGGGTATAGGGTGCCATTTGGGATGTAACCTGTGATTCAGACAGACCCCTCAGCTTAGGACTTCAAAACACACACTTAGCTGTCTCTGTAATGGACTGAACCTGCAATTGAAGCAATTTCCCTCAACTAGTTAATACTTTCACTTATTCTACAGCAACAAAAGAACGAACAACACCATCTTCCGCATTATAGCAGTGATTACAACCAAGGTGGGATAATTATTACAGTGGTGCAAGCCGAAGCGCAGTTCAAAGGTTTCCTTTCTGCTAGAATCTCTGAAGTTTCCCAACTGCTGTTGAGGTGGGCACTTTGCTTGCGTTTTTCTGTCAGGCGCTGCACTGCCTGTGGAACCATTAATATTGTGTTAAAAAACAGTATTGAATGGTTTGGTCTGCCTGAGTTTTGAAGTACCCCCTGTTGGTAGAGAAAGGGTTCCACAGCAGCTGCTGTTCTAGGGGAAACATCGCTGGGGAATGGAAACCTGAGCAATAAACTGACCAATTAATTGTGCTAAGGCAGTTGGGTTTGGAGGCTAATCTTAGCTACCACTCTGCATTCAGGTGGCCTACGAGGCAGCTCAGAATATTCAGCCTATGAGGCAACTCAGAATGCTGTCTTACCTCTCCTAGCTCATCTCACTCTCCCCTTCCCTAATGCATGATAGCTTATAAACTGTTTTATCTGCCGTTATCCATCAGTCTGATGTGCAACACTGTGGCCTCCACTGGCGGCTAAGAAGCTAATCAGGAAATTGATCAAAATAGCAGTTTCAAATATTGGCTTTAATAGAGCCGACGTCAAATATTCCAGATTTATCGACATAAAAGTCCTATAGTAATGAAAAATGAACTGGATTGTGAACGGATGCGGTTCAGAATTGTGTGTGTGTTTGTTTGTCAATTTGTGTGTGTGTTTTTGGTTTTGCTATTGTTGTGGGGACCAGAAGCCTTGAGGAAAAGGAAACACAGAGCTGCCGACATGGGCCACCGCTGCTCACGAGGACCCGTTGCTCTGTAGCCAACGTTGAGTAGGACCTTCAAGACTGTTAACCCTCACAAGGACGCAATCCCAAGCCATGTCTTCAAAGCATGTGCAGACCATCTGGCTGGAGTGTTCATGGACATTTTCAACCTCTCTCTATCCCTCTCTGTCGTCCGCACTTACTACAATATGGCCTCCATTGTTCCTGTACCCAAGCAAGCCAAGGTAACTGAACTAAATGACTATCGCCCCCGTAGCACTCACTTCTGTCATCATGAAGTGCTTTGAAAGGTTACTCAAGAACCATATCTCTTCCACCATACCCAACACCCTTGACCCACTGCAATTTGCATACCGCCCCAACAGATCCATGGATGATGCAATCGTCGTTGCACTGCACACCGCCCTATCCCACATGGACAAGAGGACTACCTACCGTATGTGAGAATGCTGTTCATCGACTACAGCTCAGATTCTAACACCATAGTGCCCTCCAGAAATTGTGTAATAGTCAACTTAAAATATTGTCATATAATAATCATAGATCCATCTTCTGTATAAATAGCCTTTAGAATATATGTAAACAAACCATAAATGTCTACATTTGTGTATCCTTGGAAAGCTTAGAGTGCTATTATATGATTCAGTATCAATACTATGTCTGTGGATTGACTGCATTGTTTGAATGGAATGTTGGTATATTGGCAGTTGATACATGTTTTTATATGGAATCATCTCTCTAAAACTCTGGTTAGCTAGCTGACAGACATACAGTGAGATACGTTTTTCAAATTCATTATTTTACACAATTTCTCATCACAGTGCTGCCAAACCATGGTTTACCAACTCCCTGACCAAAATGATGACCTTTATCCCATTATAAGATGGTTCTTGTCCATTCTAGAATTCTAATTCCTATTTCTATGGGGGTGATCTCCAGGGGGGTGGGGGCCCCCAAATCCTTTGGGGGGGTGTATGGCACACCAGTGGCATACTCTAATATATTTACTGCTATTTGATTTTAATAAAAAAAATATATCAAAGAATTTTATTAAACATTATTTTTTGCCTTACATGGAACAACAGATAGTCCCCCCCCCCCCAAAAAAAAATTAAAGGACGTTTGTTCTGAACAACCAACATGTATGTGTTTGTGAGAGTCTCATCTTTCCATAGAGAAGTCATAATAGTTTGTAGGCCAAACCACTCGGACGCTACAGTCAATTTTGTGAGAAGACCGATTTTCGGGATGTCTAATGGTTACATAGGCAGATGTGGTGGAATGAGACAAAATCCAATGCAAAAAAATATACAGTATACTGTATATGTGTAGCTTAAACTGACAGATTTTTATGGGGATTTGTTTATTCTGCTAATTGCTTTTCAGCAGGGGCACTGACATTGACATTAGGGTTAGATTTAGAGGTTAGGGAAAATAGGATATTGAATGGGAATCAATTGTTTGGTCACCACCAGGATAGTAAAACGTGTGTGTGTGTGTGTGTGTGTGTGTGTGTGTGTGTGTGTGTGTGTGTGTGTGTGTGTGTGTGTGTGTGTGTGTGTGTGAGACATATGGCTGTCTATACTTCTCAGCCTGTGATTTTCAAGAGGCATGTTTCTTTACAAACAGGCATTGGCAAGGGATCTCTTTAGTTGGTGATCCTCTCAGCTTTGTTTTCTGCCCTTTTAATTCCTGTCTTTCATAAAGAGCAGAGAGAAGATTAGTTACACTTGGCCCATAATTTCATTTTCTAGAGAGGAAGATTTTGTACACAAGAAAATCAAAACAGTTGGACTTCATCGGACTTCAAGGGCTATATTGTTTTTCTACCTTCCCCCATTCCATATTTCCATAACGTTGATAAATGCAGGAATGTCGTGGCCATACTTAAAAAGGTTAGAAACAATGGCTGTTGTGCATTCCATTATGATTCCGTTAGGATTGCGGTTATGGAATTATAAATTGTAAATTTACTAAAAAATGTCATACTAACATTTTGTATGATATTGAATACTTAGAATTATTGACAATCAAAGCTTATTAACTGATATCACTATGTCACTTTTAATAGTCGGATAAACATATGTATTTTTTCATATATAGCTAACAAAAGTGTTTTGAAGGGATGTTGTGCAGTAATAGACTACAGTTCATCACTCTGGAGTGATTCAAACACCTTAAGAAGAAGTACCACTGTGTCATGCAAACAAATGGTCTTTCCTCACTCATTGCTGCTGAGAGTTGCTGAGGACTAATTAATTCAAGAACAAATGTCCCTGAAGGCCACAATTAATGATAAACTTATAAGACATCATGGTGCCCATGAGGTCTGGAGCTCATCCTGGTGCTTATGCTTCTGGTGTTGTTACTTATCCAGCTGTAAGTTCACACACTGTAAAACAATATATCTTGCTCAACTAGTTAAGTACAATTTACTCAAAATGTTACTAAAAGTAACATTATCTCACTTTCACTCAGTAGCTTTTACTTAATGATTCGTTATTGTAGATTGTACAAAATCAGATTGAGTAATTGACAGAACAAATTAGTTATAGATGCAAGCTCTTTGATTACGTATGACATAATGCACGCTGACGTTGCAAAAGCGCATTCATTAGGTTCAGAACAATTATTTCCAATATAACGGCACAATCCCTGCGTTTTCTCAAATTGGAATAATCTTCGTAACAAGCATTTTTTTATTATTGTCGTCAACAGTAGATACTTTCTCAATGGTAAAAAGTTTAAGTATAATCTGTCAAGCTAGCAATCAGGCTAACTAACTGTCAAACCAGAGCTATCAAGTAACGTTACTAACATGACTTGAAAATGCGGGAATAGTGGTGGAGAAGTAGTGATGCAAATAACCAAACAACAGTTTAAATCAAGTTCAGCTATGGCCATTATATCTGCATTTTAATGAATTACAGCTGGAAATGAAATGCAGGCAAGTCAAGTTTGTAATACCAACATGTTTCAAGCAGACTAACATAGTCCCCGTAGCACTCACATTTTAGCCATGAAATGCTTTGAAAGGCTGATCATGGCTCACATCAACACCATCATGCCAGACACCCGAGCACACTCCAATTCACATACCGCACCAACAGATCCACAGATGACACAATCTCTATTGCACTCTACACTGCCCTCTCCCACCTGGACAAGAGGAACACCTATGTGATAATGTTGTTCATTGACTGCAGCTCAGCGTTCAACACCATAGTGCTATCCAAGCTCATCACTAAGCTCAGGACCCTGGGACTGAACACCTCCCTCTAAAACTGGACCCTGGACTTCCCCCAGGTGATGAGGGTAGGCAACAACTTGGGCTGTTACTATGACCGTATAACTGCCACACCGGCAGTCACCAGTCATGACCCTAGTCAAATTTGACCTGACCGTTGAGTCACGATAACTAGGCTCCTCCAAACTGGGTTCTGATATCGCTGATGGTCATTAGTAGCCTACTAAACTTGCTAACAGCCAGCTGCTAATAGCCTGTTACTCAGCGTTCTATTGTCCCTCTAATCATTCTGACATCAATGCAAATGCATTTGAAAATCACATTAAACACTTAATGAGAGCCCTGGCATTCAGTTTGAGCGGAACAGGATCACCTGTGGCAAAGCGAGAGCCAGCTCCTCATAGCTGGTTGATGGAAGGAATAAAATCCTCCATTCGATATTCAAGTGCATATGGATTACATATATTTTTCTTCTCTGCCCCTTTTCCGACAGGTATGATAATGGCCCATTCTAAATCAAAAGGAGTTTCACAAATATCATACCCCACCCTCCCTACAAATGCCTGTCTTGGGGGTATGATATTTGTGCACCTGTAACTTTCTTACACATCATTATTCAAGATTCATTCAGAACTATCCGTAATCGTGGTAGCATCCACATTAATGTAGAAGTGTTTAGAAACATATTCTATTCTTATATTCAATAAAAGTGACTCCAAAATGCCACAAAACATTATTTACCATTAATTTATATTGGGCACAAAATAATCTGAAACAGAACCAAAACAAACAGCAAATGCATCCAACAAGTATGTAAGTTAATTTGTCCCAATAGTTTTGGTCCCCTAAAAAGGGCGGACTATGTACAAAAATGTCTGTAATTTCTAAACCAAAGTGCTGGAGTACAGCAAAACATTTGTCACTGTCCCAATACTTTTGCAGCTCGCTGTATATTATTTATCGTATGTAAAGACAAGATTACATTGAGAATAGTCTGATGGGTGAGAATATCATCACTTGTGAATAAGGCCAGCGTGTGCAGTCTAAGGCAAGAAACAGCGCATCCATTTTTTTATACATTTGCATAATGTAGCCCAGCCCATAGGCCAATATGTGACCTTTTTCAAGAAGCTCGACAAATGTTGCACGTCACTACTACACTTTTTTATTTTATCAGTGACTAGCCATGACAATCCATTTGTACTGTAGTTATGGGTTTGGATTATGGTTAATTGTTTAGACAGCTAGCTAGTTACCTAAACATTAGCTAGTTGTCTAAACACAAGACCCAGAAGAGAATGATTATACGACCCATTAAGTTAGCCAGGCGTGTCGGGGGGTGATTGGGGGTGACAACAAAAATGGCGCAGGAAGAAATGGCAGCAGTTTTATGGGCGCCCAACCAATTGTGCTATTATATGTTTTTTTGTGTTATTTGAAACTTATTTTGTACATAATGTTTCTGCAAACGTATCTTACAGCAAAAAAAGAGATTCTGGATATCAGGACAGCGATCACTCACCTCGGATTAGACAAATATTTTTTTTTCAACAAGCAAGATGCACAAGACATTCTCCAAACACCCGACAGGGCCAACATCCCCGTTAATTGCAAGAGGAAGCGACGCAGGTACAGAGGACAAAGCGCCGGATGCCTGGTCAGGACCAGGAAAAGGTGAGTGGGAAAGCTGCCATTACCGTCAACACTACTCACCAACGTGCAATCATTGGACAATAAACTAGACGAGGTACGATCATAAATATCCTACCAACGGGACATCAAAAACTTGAATATGTGAATGACGACATGTATATTCAGCTAGCAGGATATACGCTGCACCGGCAAGATAGAACAGCACACTCTGGTAAGACATTATTCTTAGCAATGATTTAGGAATCCTTGTAAGTTTTAGCTAGGTTGCCACTTGTTGTTCACCTAATGAAATTGAACTTCAGTTTATGAAAATAAATAGCTAGCCAGCTACTTCAAATCAAATCAAATGTATTTATATAGCCCATCGTACATCAGCTGATATCTCAAAGTGCTGTAAAGCAACCCAGCCTGAAACCCCAAACAGCAAGCAATGCAGGTGTAGAAGCACGGTGGCTAGCAAAAACTCCCTAGAAAGGCCAAAACCTAGGAAAAAACCTAGAGCGGAACCAGGCTATGAGGGGTGGCCAGTCCCTACTTAATCCTGTTGCCCAAAGCTAACGTTATAAGCAGATACAGTGGGGCAAAAAAGTATTTAGTCAGCCACCAATTGTGCAAGTTCTCCCACTTAAAAAGATGAGAGAGGCCTGTAATTTTCATTACAGGTACACTTCAACTATGACAGACACAATTTGAAAAAAATCCAGAAAATCACATTGTACGATTTTTAATTAATTAATTTGCAAATTATGGTGGGAAATCAGTATTTGGTCAATAACAAAAGTTTATCTCAAAACTTTGTTATATACCCTTTGTTGGCAATGACAGAGGTCAAACGTTTTCTGTAAGTCTTCACAAGGTTTTCACACACTGTTGCTGGTATTTTGGCCCATTCATCCATGCAGATCTCCTCTAGAGCAGTGATGTTTTGGGGCTGTTGCTGGGCAACACAGACTTTCAACTCCCTCCAAAGATTTTCTATGGGGTTTAGATCTGGAGACTGACTAGGCCACTCCAGGACCTTGAAATGCTTCTTACGAAGCCACTCCTTCATTGCCCGGGCAGTGTGTTTGGGATCATTGTCATGCTGAAAGACCCAGCCACGTTTCATCTTCAATGCCCTTGCTGATGGAAGGAGGTTTTCACTCAAAATCTCACGATACATGGCCCCATTCTTTCCTTTACACGGATCAGTCGTCCTTGTCCCTTTGCAGAAAAACAGCCCCAAAGCATGATGTTTCTACCCCCATGCTTCACAGTAGGTATGGTGTTCTTTGGATGCAACTCAGCATTCTTTGTCCTCCAAATTGAGTTGAGTTGAGTTTTTACCAAAAGTTATATTTTGGTTTCATCTGACCATATGACATTCTCCCAATCTTCTTCTGGATCATCAAAATGCTCTCTAGCAAACTTCAACCGGGCCTGGACATGTACTGGCTTAAGCAGGGGGACACATCTGGCACTGCAGGATTTGAGTCCCTGGCGGCGTAGTGTGTTACTGATGGTAGGCATTGTTACTTTGGTCCCAGCTCTCTGCAGGTCATTCACTAGGTCCCCCCATGTGGTTCTGGGATTTTTGCTCACCGTTCTTGTGATCATTTTGACCGCACAGGGTGAGATCTTGCGTGGAGCCCCAGATCGAGGGAGATTATCAGTGGTCTTGTATGTCTTCCATTTCCTAATAATTGCTCCCACAGTTGATTTCTTCAAACCAAGCTGCTTACCTATTGCAGATTCAGTTTTCCCAGCCTGGTGCAGGTCTACAATTTTGTTTCTGGTGTCCTTTGACAGCTCTTTGGTCTTGGCCATAGTGGAGTTTGGAGTGTGGCTGTTTGAGGTTGTGGACAGGTGTCTTTTATACTGATAACAAGTTCAAACAGGTGCCATTAATACAGGTAACGAGTGGAGGACAGAGGAGCCTCTTAAAGAAGAAGTTACAGGTCTGTGAGAGCCAGAAATCTTGCTTGTTTGTAGGTGACCAAATACGTATTTTCCACCATAATTTGCAAATAAATTCATCCTACAATGTGATTTTCAGGATTTTTTTTTCTCATTTTGTTTGTCATAGTTGAAGTGTACCTATGATGAAAATTACAGGCCTCTCTCATCTTTTAAGTGGGAGAGCTTGCACAATTGATGGCTGACTAAATACTTTTTTGCCCCACTGTAGCTAGCTTCATCTGGCTGGTGAGGCTCGACCGGACCGGGATATGTGTTGTGAAGCTAGCAACAACAAGGATTAGGCACAATAGTGGAATTTGCGTTTTGCCTTCCAAATTAAAGTATGTCAATGACAGTAATCCAAATGAAAGCAAATAGTGGAATTATGCCATATTTTATTTTGAAGTCTAATCGAAAAGTCCACTATTTTGGCTAATCCTTTTTGTGGCTAGCTTCACATAGATATGTCCGACCACCTGTAATCAAATAAGAACTGTCTTGTAAATTAGGGTAATTTTTGATGATGACACCTAGCTATATAGTTAACTAGCTAACTATAGTTACTGAAACATATGTCGTTTTGATTTGTTTTTGGGGAAGAACATTGTTTGCATCCACGAGCGAGCTAGCTTTGTTTTATGACGAAATGGCGTTCCATAGAAATCCTGGCTGAAAAGGAAACGACTGAACAAAAGAACAACGAAACAACACAGCAAGTAAGTGAAAGAAATAGGTTTTGATTATGTTTTACAAGTAATGGGGACATACGTAAATGCCCAAAAAATGCATTTTTGGTCAGTTTGGTGTGTGTGTGTGTAACCTTTATTGGACTAGGCAAGTCAGTTAAGAAAAATTTCTTATTTACAATAACTGCCCGGATGACGCTGGGCCAATTGTGCACCGCCCTATGGGACTCCCAATCACAGCCGGATGTGTTACAGCCTGGATTCGAACCAGGGACTGTAGTGATGCCTCTTGTACTGAGATGCAGTGCCTTAGACCGCTGTGTCCATGTGTGTGTGTGTGTACTAGAATGCTTAAAGTGCCTCTAAAATTGTAAATATCGATTATCGGTATCATGTTTGGCAAGGAAAATATCGGATATCGGTATCGGCCAAAAATGTCATATCGGTGCACCACTACTTGATACCATTTGAAAGGAAACACTTTGAAGTTTGTGGAAATGTGAAATTAATGTAGGAGAATATAACACATTAAATCTGGTAAAAGATAATACATAGAAAAACCACACGTTTTTCAATATTTTTTGTACCATCATCTTTGAAATGCCATAATGTATTATTCCAGCCCATGGCAGCAGTGTTTGTGCACAGTTTTAGACTGATCCAATGAACCATTGTCTTTCTGTTCAAAATGTTGTATAAAGACTGTCCAAATGTGCCTAATTGGTTTATTAATAACTTTTCAAGTTCATAACTGTGCACTCTAGTTTTTCAAGTAATCTCTACTGTAAATTGGACAGTGCGGTTAGATTAACCAGAATTGAACCTTTCTGCAAATATCAGATACGTCTATGTCCTGGTAAATGTTCTTGTTACTTACAACCACATGCTAAACTCATTATTTTTCATAATTTTGTATTTTTATTTCACCTTTATTTTACCAGGTATGCCAGTTGAGAGCAAATTCTCATTTACAACTGCGACCTGGCTGTCACCACTTCTGCCGAAGTCAGTACCTCTCCTTGTTCGGGCGGTGTTCGGCGGTCGACGTCACAGGTCGTCTAGCTGACACGGTTGCCAGCCTCAACAACACTCTGTAGGGTAGCACCATAGTATAGCCGGAGGACCGATAGCCTTCCTCCTCCTCTGGGTACATTGACTTACAAACCTATGAGGCTCATGCTTCACCCACTTCCATAGACTTACACAGTAATTATGTTTACTTTGGGCACTCTTTTCATCTGGACGTAAAAATACTGCCCCCTATCCCTAAGAAGTTTTTAATAAGGTAATTGGTATGACTAATTTATTTCCAACCAAGGCCCGCCGGTGTAACTGCTTACTTGAATATACACTAATGTTACTGCATGATTGCAGCGGGTTTACTAACCGGTTAGTTCTATTAGCTAAGCAGACTATGACGTGACTTTAGTTAATAGGGTGTGTGTAGCGGATGTAGGCTGTGTGTAGCGGTTTGACTTGGATTTTTATTTTATCCTGGTCACATTCAGCTGATGTGTTGTGCATTGAAGTCCATAAGTGACGGGAAGAGAATGAATACTACATGGCTGTTATGAGAGTGAACTCTGTTTCCCCATGACCATAGGTGTATGCATTACGCCGATTCTGTTGAAAAACATTTCTTAACCTCTCTGGGATATGAAAGACGCTAGCGTCCCACCTGGCCAAAAGCCAGGTAAAATGCAGAGCGCCAAATTCAAATAAATTACTATAAACTTTCATTAAATCACACATGCAAGATAGCAAATTAAAGCTACACTTGTTGTGAATACAGCCAACGTGTCAGATTTCAAAAAGGATTTTCGGCGAAAGAAAAATATGCTATTTTCTGAGGATAGCACCATAGTAAACAAAGAGAGAGAAGCATATTTCAACCCTGCAGGTGTGACACAAGACGCAGAAATAAAAATATAATTCTTACCTTACCTTTGACGAGCTTCTTCTGTTGGCACTCCAATATGTCCCATAAACATCACAAATGTTCCTTTTGTTCAATTAATTCCGTAGATACATACCCAAAATGTCCATATATTTGGCGCGTTTGATCCAGAAAAACACCGGTTCCAACTTGCGCAACGTGACTACAACATATTTCAAAAGTTACCTGTAAACTTTGCCAAAACATTTCAAACTACTTTTGTAATACAACTTTAGGTATTTTTTTATGTAAATAATCGATAAAATTGAAGACGGGATCTGTGTTCAATACAGGAGGAAAACACACTGTAGCTAACTTTCTGGTCAAGCGCCTGTATCTAAAAGTACACTTCAAGTTACCATTGTTCAAGATGGCCGCACTTCTTCATTACACAAAGGAAAAACCTCAACCAATTTCTAAAGACGTTTGACATCCAGTGGAAGAGGTAGGAACTGCAAGAAGGTCCCTTAGAAATCTGGATTCCCAATGAAAACTCATTTAAAAGAGAGTGACCTAAAAAAAAAATCTGAATAGTTTGTCCTCTGGGTTTCACCTGCAAAATAAGTTATGTTATACTCACAGACATCATTCAAACAGTTTTAGAAACTTCATAGTGTTTTCTATCCAAATATACTAATACTATGAATATCCTATCTTCTGGGGATCAGTAGCAGGCAGTTGAATTTGGGCATACATTTCATCCTGATGTCACCAAAAAGTTCAACGGAAGCAAAATGGGAATAAAAATACCTGAATTTGTCCAACAGAAACTCTTGTTTGCAACTGTTTATTTTATTTAACCTTTATTTAACTAGCCATGATTGACTGAGATAATGAGTGGGCTGGACATGCCGAGAGATGAGTTTGGATTTGTCTGTCATAATAATGTGATCTGGTCAGTATGTGTATGTAATCCTTTCTAACTAACTTTTTTTATAAAGATATCAGGTAGTAGAGCTGAATAAGTGTTGCTCTCTACTTTCTGGAGGACCGAGTTTCGAAAACAGTTTGATAGCTAAGGAGAGGGAGAAAATTCTGGCATTTGATTGCAAATATGCAGATGGAGTTGAAAAGAGAACACACTGTTGTATAAAACACCTGTCTCTGGATTACATCCTCAAACTAAGGGCAACCATGGCATCCGTGACAGAGAGTGAGAAGCGTCCATCCACGTATACGGGTATGAGAGTCTAGCTAGCTACATTTTCAGATATTACACGTTTCTAATTTTGTCAGAAAGTTGTTTTCATTTCAAGTTGAAGTCTACAGTTAGCAAGCCAGCTAACGTTACGTGTATGATCTGTGTAGTAATATTATTTGTATTTCAGAATCCTTTGCATTGCTAGTTATAGCCTTATGTTAGCTAGGTAACATTGAAACTGGTTGGTTAGCTACCTGCAGATTCATGCAGGATAGTGCCGTTATGAGTTGGGATTATGGTTCATTGTTTAGCTAGCTGGCTAGCTACATGTCTAAAGTAAAGACTCCAATATGCAAGTAACTATTTCAATAGAATGTTATGATGTCACTGCGACAACTCTCGATAGGCATAGTTGGTAAATACGCTCCGTTTCACTGTAGAGCGAAACACTCTGAATTTACAAACGATCAATCTGACAACGCTCTGAGGTTACGAATGCCCAGAGTAGACTCTGGTACTCCAGATTAAATTGACGAACACACTCAGTGTAAAACAGTGTCGTGACGTGACTCTCATTAATGTGATGACTGTTATTTATCAAATAATTACCTACTATGTTTAATTGTTACCAGATTGATTTAATCATGTAACAATTCACTCATTAGGAATTTGGTGCACCATGGAAGAAGTTGGTTAACAAGTTAAAATCTCCTGAAATAAACTCCAAAATATATTGATAAGTCACTTATTAATCATTACCTCATATCAGACTCATTCTGAACGTCGCAGTCTTCTTGAATTTGCACAAACCTAAGTCTTACTGATTATTCCGTACCACATAAATTGATTTGATTATTTATTTACTGACAAACTAAACGATAACACAGGACACAATATAGTTTGTTGATTAGAACCTTAATATGATGAAAACCGGTCCCTAGCGGACTAACACAATATAAAACTTGTCACAAAAGATGGAGACTTGAAGAGAGAGAGAGAGAAAGTGAGAGCGAAAGAGAGGAAACACTTGAATACATTTGGGAACTACGCTCACAGTAATTATAATACCTTCCCCTGAACTGCCGCCCTTTTGGGTAAGAAGTAATGCATGTATCTACTTGTTAAAGGTCTTCATCGTGTATCTCTGTTGGACCCAGGCCTTCGTGAAAATGGTTCCGATTCGTGAAAAGGGTTCGATTGGGCATTCTCCTTCATCCTTAGGCTCTGATTGTCCACATGGTGACACAATGTCCTTCTTCTTAGTTGTCTGTGTGTACTTTCACTCTTTCTGGAAGAGTGGTCTTCTGAGGACAGCTAATCAGCCGTGTTGATGATCTCCAGAGTAGTAATGAGAGCAGTGTAGTCGACAACGATTTGAAGAGAATAACCGGATGGTCCTTCTTGTCTGGGAACGGGGTTCCGCTAGCAGCCAATGAAATTGCAGGGCGCCAAATACAAATCAACAGAAATCTCATAAATCAAATTTCTCAAACATACAAGTATTAGGCACCATTTTAAAGATAAAATTCTCTTTAATCCAGCCACAGTGGCTGATAAAAAAAAAATGCTTTACCCCGAAAGCTCCACACACAATTATGTTAGGTCACCACCAAGTCACTGAAAAACACAGCCATTTTTTCCAGCCAAAGAGAGGAGTCACAAAAAGCACAAATAGAGATAAAATTAATCACTAACCTTTGATGATCTTCGTCAGATGACACTCATAGGACTTCATGTTACACAATACATGTATGTTTTGTTCGATAAAGTGCATACTTACATCCAAAAATCTCATTTTACATTGGCGTGTTATGTTCAGTAATGTTTTGCTTCCAAAATTTTGCAGAGAACCACATCAATTTACAGAAATACTCATTATGAATGTCGATGCATGATATTGCCATGCAATAATCTGAATACGGAGCTCAGAGCCAAACCAGCCAAAATAAATATCCGCCATGTTGCGCAATCAACATTAGTCAGAAATACTATTATAAATATAAATACTTACCTTTGATGATCTTCATCAGAATGCACTCCCAGGAATCCAAGTTCCACAATAAATGTTTGATGTGTTCGATAAAGTTCATCATGTATGTCCATATACCTCCTTTTGTTAGGGCGTTTGGTAAACAAATTGAAACGCGCGTGCAACTTCCAGCGGAAAGGTCGGACAAAAAATTCCAAAAAGTGATATTACTGGTCGTAGAAACATATCAAACGATGTATAGAATCAATCTTTAGGATGTTTTTATCATAAATGTTCAATAATGTTCCAACCGGAGAATTCCATTGTCTGTAGAAAAGCAATGGAACGGGAGCTACCTCTCATGTGAATGCCGTGACTGAGCTCGTGACTGCTGGCAGACCTCTGACTCATTCCCCTCTCATTCAGCCACCCTTCATAGTAAAAGCATCAAACAACGTTCTAAAGACGGTTGACATCTAGTGGAAGCCGTAGGAAGGGCAACATAACCAATATCCCACTGTATCTTTTGGGACACTGAAAAGTCCATGGAGAATAAGATCACCTCCTCCCAGCTACCCACTGCACCGAGGCTAGGAAACACTGTCACCACCGATAAATCCACTATAATTGAGAATTTCAATAAGCATTTCTCTACGGCTGGCCATGCTTTCCACCTGGTTACCTCTACCCCGGTCAACTACCTGGCACCCTCGACAGCAACCCGCCAAAGCCCCCACTATTTCTCCTTTACCCAAATCCTGATAGCTGATGTTCTGAAAGACCTGCAAAATCTGGACCCCTACTAATCAGCCGGGCTAGACAATCTGGACCCTCTCTTTCTAAAATGATCTGCTGAAATTGTTGCAACCCCTATTACTAGCCTGTTCGAAGACTCTTTTTGTATAGTCTGAGATTCCCAAAGATTGGAAAGCTGCCGCAGCCATCACCCTTTTCAAAGGGGGTGACACTCTAGACCCAACTGCTACAGAACTATATATATCCTACCCTGTCTCTCTAAGGTCTTCGAAAGCCAAGTTAACAAACAGTCCAGCATCACTACTCTGGACGGCTCTGACTTAGAATATGTGGACAACTACAAATACCTAGGTGTCTTGTTAGACTGTAAACCCTCCTTTCAGACTCACATTAAGCATCTCCAAACCAAAATTAAATCTAGAATTGGCTTCCTATATCGCAACAAAGCAAACTTCACTCATGCTGCCAAACATACCCTTGTAAAACTGACCATCCTACCGATCCTCGACTTCGGTGATGTCATCTATAAAATAGCCTCCAGGACTCTACTCAACAAACTGGATGCAGTCTATCACAGTGCCATCCGTTTTGTCACCAAAGACCCATACACTACCCACCACTGCGACCTGTACGCTCTCGTTGGTTGGCCCTCGCTTCATACTCGTCGCCAATCCCACTGGCTACAGGTTATCTACAAGTCTCTGCTAGGTAAAGCCCCTCCTTATCTCAGCTCACTGGTCACCATAGCAGCACCCACTCGTAGCACGCGCTCCAGCAGGTATATCTCACTGGTCACCCCCAAAGCCAATTCTTCCTTTGGTCGTCTTTCCTTCCAGGTCTCTGCTGCCAATGACTGGAACGAACTGCAAAAATCTCTAAAGCTGGAGACTCACATCTCCCTCATTAGCTTTAAGCACCAGCAGTCAGAGCAGCTCACAGATCACGGCACCTGTACATAGCCCATTTTTAAACAGCCCATCTATCTACCTACCTCATCCCCATAAAGTATTTATTTATTTATCTTGCTCCTTTGCACCCCAGTATCTCTACTTGCACATTCATCTTCTGCACAGCTACCATTCCAGTGTTTAAATTGCTACATTGCAATTACTTCGCCACCATGGCCTATTTATTGCCTTAACTCCCTTATCTTAACTCATTTGCACTCACTGTACATATACTTTTTGTTTTCTTTTGTTCTGCTGTATTATTGACTATGTTTTGTTTATTCCATGTGTAACTCTGTGTTGTTGTATGTGTCGAATTGCTATGCTTTATCTTGGCCAGGTCGCAGTTGCAAATGAGAACTTGTTCTCAACTAGCCTACCTGGTTAAATAAAGGTGAAAAAAATATACATCTCTTCAATAGAGAAAAACTTGAAAAACTACAAACCTCAGATTTCCCACTTCCTGTTTGGATTCTTTTCTCAGGTTTGTGCCTGCCATATGAGCTCTGTTATACTCACAGACATCATTCAAACAGTTTTAGAAACTTCAGAGTGTTTGCTATCCAATACTACTAACAATATGCATATATTTGCATTTGGGACTGAGTAGGAGGCAGTTTACTCTGGGCACACTTTTCATCTAAAAGTGAAAATGCTGCCCCTTAGCCCAAACATGTTAAATTCACTTTCTTAGATACAGTACTTAGAACAGCTACTCAACCGTAGTAGTGATTGTTAGACGTTCCTATGTCTTCTTCAACCTCATGTTGATTTTCAGGGTCTTACTAATGTAGACCTAGCTACAGCTTGTGGTCCTTCTAGGCTGGTATGTTAATTCTTAAGTATTTTATACACTTTGGTAAAAAGTGGTGTTTCCGTCATACAGACACGCTCTCTGAGCTCCCTAGGGCGTGGCTAGATACGGGCAAAACATCATCAAAACCATGATCTCGTTAGAAAACTAAAATTCCTTTCTTAACCTCTGCGCACGGAACCCGCTAGTGGGCTGAAATTCCACAACATTCGGTGATCTCTACATAGTCATATTAAACATTCATGAAAATACAAGTGTCTCACATGTATCGAAAGCCTAGAATCTTGCTAATCCAACTGTGTTGTCAGATGTAAAAACGGATTTACTGCGAAAGAATACGATGCGATTCTCTGAGCATAGAGCCCCATAAAACATTTTTTTACCAGCACAAACTGCACAAACTGCATTAAAATAAATAATTTACCTTTGACAATCTTCGTCTGTTTGCAATTCCAATACTCATTGTTACACAATGAATGATCTTTTGTTTGATAAAATCCGTTTTAAAGCCTAACACAAAACATTTTGTGAACCGCTTGTGTCGCTTGTGTCGTCTCCTTCCATTTTCGACGACACATTCCTGGTAAATAACCCACACAGAACGTGACTTTTCCAGTCATGTTTGGTTTCACTGCAATCAACTGGTTTGTTTGTAACACAATCAAACGTGATGGGCCATTTCGCGGGACGTATTGACTGAAAGAAACCGATTTGAAGACAACAAGTCATGACATCATTGTGCACCAATGATTTGCCCGCTGTGTCGTTGATTGACTGTCTTTTAACCCAATGACCACTGATCGTCTTGAAATCTAGTTGGGTAGATAGCCAATGAGCTGAGGTAAACGGCAATGGGTCAATTTTATGTGTTGCAAGACCAACCCATGTAGTAAGCTCCAGCGTAAAGAGAGTCATTCGCTATTGAAGTTTCATACCAGAAGGAGAAACACATTACGCACTGCATTGTTTGGTAAATGCGCAGATTCAGCTGTTTATATATCAATCAGTTTGGCGACTAAGTCAGGGAAAGCTAATTCTAAGTCTAGATATACAGATGTACAAACAATTTTAGAATAAATTGATTGGGAAAGTGAGACAGAGATTTTTGTAGGACGATTCATTTAGCGATTGTGGAGGAATATTTTTTGAACGGGAGAGGACATCGTTTTGGACTGGTAAGTTCTTATCATGCTAATTTCCTTGTTTGAAATTAATAATAGAAAATATTATTTGTGTCTGCGTGCGTCTGCCTCCCCACCCCAACCCACATGAAATAGCCTATTTGAGGCTGTTGAGGCTGTTGAGGGGAGGGCAGGCCCACAACAATGGCCAAAGTGAAATGGAGACAGTAGATACAGCTGGTCTGTTATAATATAATAAAGACAGTAGATCTAGCTGGTCTGTCATAATATAATAGAGACAGTAGATCTAGCTGAAATGTCATAATATGAAAGAGACAGTAGATCTAGCAGGTCATAATAATATATTCAACCTTATGTTCCCTGTACTCCATATACAGTATATATCTGTTTATTTTACCTGTTGAATAAGGGCTCATATGTGAAACTATTCTAACTGAACATTTTCTTTCACAGTGACACTGACACCGAATGGGAGTCTTATCCGGTGTCCTGTGTGAATTTAAGTATGCTCTCTCTAATTCTCTCTTTCTCTCGGAGGAGGACCTGAGCCCTAAGACCATGCGTCAGGACTACCTGGCATGATGACTCGTTGCTGTCCCCAGTCCACCTGGCCTTGCTGCTGTTACAGTTTCAACTGTTCTGCCTGAGGCTATGGAACCCTAAACGGTTCATTTTTACTCTTGAGGTGCTGTCCTGTTGCACCCTCTACAACCACTGTGATCTCCACCCGGCACAGCCAGAAGAGGATTGACCACCCCTCATAGCCTGGTTCCTCTCTAGGTTTCTTCTTATGTTTTTGCCTTTCTACTGAGTTTTTCCTAGCCACCGTGCTTCTACACCTGCATTGCTTGCTGTTTGGGGTTTTAGGCTGGGGCTATATAAATTTGATTTGATAGAGGACTGAGGGTCTTCCAAATATTGAAAGTGTGTAAATAGTTATTTTGTAAATGTATATATATATTTTTTCATATTTTTTATCAATAATTAGAATACCATTTTGGTATTTTGTATATAGTTATTTGTTTCAAAATGTATACCTTCACCAAATTGGCCACTTGGGTACATTTGGGCTACTTGTGTGGGACACCTGGGTGACTTCATGATAAATGTCATGTAGCACACTCATTTTGGAAGTTATCATTCTAAAACTTTGCACAAGTACTGTTGCCCTCTTATATTTTTCACTGAAATTGTCCCCATCATCCTATCTGAATGTTTGTTTTATCTTGTTCATTTGAAAGATGATGATACAAAATAAAAATAAAAACATATGTTTTTTTCCATTGTTTTATCTAAACCAGATCTATTGTGTTATATTCTCCTACATTCAATTCACATTTACACAAACTTCAGAGTGTTTCTTTCAAATGATACCAAGAATATGCATATCCTTGGTTCTGTGCATGAGATTTGGGTATGTCTTCAGGCGGAAATTGCACAAAGTAGGGGGGAGCTCTAAGAGGTTTAACCAATGTATTCCCTACATATTTGATATTTCCTCCACAACGCAAAGGATATAAACCTGATATACAGAATGTGAAAGCTCTTCAAATTACAATATTTTCATTATACCACTTTTATACCAGTTTTAAAGACATCACAAAGTAGACATTAATTTCCCATATTCCATCTCTTATTATTCCCCGCATTTGGATGTTGAAATATACTGTCCCAGTGTTCATTGTTGGATGTTAGGGTTTTGGGGCGGCAAAACCTTCTGTAACAAAGGGATATTTATTTCCCAATATTGAGGAGCAAATTCCCCTCCTGCCTGATTTACAACCGAGTGTTCAGGTGTCAAAACCGGCCCACCCTCCCTTCCACTTTTCTGTGGTTAAGTGGCTCTGGTTTTTGTCAGCTACCAAGCTGATCTGAGGCCTTTGATCCTCACCCAGGAGAGTCATGACAGTCCCCCTCTGGTGGGTTCAACCTTGGAATGATTCTACAATTTGCAACCCATGATAAAAAATGTCCACGGGATGTCCTGGTTGTGGATCATCATTGCGGTGACACTAAAAGTGTCTCATCCAGTATGCTAAGATCGACAGTCAAGGATCCCTCGTACTGGATTTGGTTTTGAATGGTTGGTGGTAACTCAAGGGAACTTTTAGCAAAAGCTTCAGGCATTTCAATTTCTGTGTCTATCCTGTCATCGGGAAGTTGGTATAGAGCGAGGTCATCTATGTGGATAATCGCCCCCTCTGATACCTTAACAAAAACAGTCTGGTCGGGGAGGTTCAATTGGGTGATGGAGTCATGGCGTTCGTAAGTCATAGCGCAGTGGACGATGGACCATCCATGGATTCTCTACCACCTCCACTTGTGTGGTGGTGACCCCATCCCTTGCTGTTAGTTTGGCTCTACAGCGTTCTTCGTTGGTGATAGGCTTGAGTCCACAATGATGCTCATTGTTATCCCTGACAAATGGTTTGCTAGGACAGAGATAGTGGACGTTTTTTGATAGAGTACACATTAACAGGTTAGGGGTGAGATAGAAATCTGGATTGTTTTCCTGATAAACTACGACTGGGAGTGTGGTGATTTTCATTTTCAATCTATAGATATTCTCCAGTTCAATAACCGGCAGTGTCAGTAAAAATCCCACTTCCTTGCGATTAACATCAACGTGTATTGGGATTGCCGACCCCAGACTATAGTCCAAATAAGACTGTAATGGCTTTATCGTGGTTGTGGTAGCTGAGGTAAATATGTTGTGCACCATTGAGATGGGCACTAGATATGAGGTGATTCAATTCATGGCCAAGTAAGAGCTAACTTCACGGAGAAAATCCTCCAACAACAATCGAACCAATTGGACATGGGCATAGTCATGGTTCATGACCTCTACTAGCTTTCATATCGACAGGAGTGTTTTGTTCAGAAGAGTTTACCACCAGAATAGTGTCCTGGAGGGACCTTCCCACATGCTGCAACCTGAGTGCCTGTGATTTCTGTTGCTGAATAAGTGGCATCTCTTCAGTAATCTCCCTAACATTTATTTTGAATGTGGCTAGACTGACTGCAGTGGTACCTAGAGCAAATAGTCCCCCTATGGTTACACCTATCAAGAGTAGCACCCCCAACTAATCCTTTTTCTCACCTGGGCTCTTCTAGTTCTGACTGAGTTACTGTGAACTTTTGGAGTTGGGCGTGCTTAACTGCCAGGGTGGTCCAGTCAAGCCCGGGCCAACTCAAATGCGTCGCAGGTGGAAAGTGCTGGTGGTACATGTTCTCTGCATCCAGGCGGACGTACACCCTCTGTGTGTGTACTCTGCAGTTGGTTATAAGGAGTCCTTGATCATTGCGAAGAATGATTCCTGTAGGGCAGGGGTTCTTAAACTTTTTCAGCCTGGGACCCAAATTAGACATTTTGTGTTTTCCTGGGACCCAAGTTTAGGAAAATATACAACTATATGTCAATATCGGTACTTTTCATTGCCTTTATGCCTAAAACAAATGCAATATAGACAAAAACAATGAAATTAAATATTAATATAAATATCTATTCATGTTTACTTTCCCCCATTAAAAAAAAACACATACAGTGCCTTGCGAAAGTATTCGGCCCCCTTGAACTTTGCGACCTTTTACCACATTTCAGGCTTCAAACATAAAGATATAAAACTGTATTTTTTTGTGAAGAATCAACAACAAGTGGGAAACAATCATGAAGTGGAATGACATTTATTGGATATTTCAAACTTTTTTAACAAATCAAAAACTGAAAAATTGGGCGTGCAAAATTATTGTCGTTCCACTTCATGATTGTGTCCCACTTGTTGTTGATTCTTCACAAAAAAATACAGTTGTATTCACTCAATTATTCAAGTGAGGTCAAGAACATTATTTAAGCTTGCTTCACACAATAGTGTTATGTTACATTTACTTTGTTTATTCAAGTAAGGTTGACAAGAACACTTGTGCTTACTCAAACATTCACAGTATGGTACACATGCTTGTGTGCGTGTCACTTCCTTCCACAGCAGCATGATCCATTTTATATCGTCCCATATCCACAGTGTTAAGGGTGTATCATCCCTGCAGACCTGTAGGCCCCTCACTGGGTCCTACCAGGCATTGCAGGGGGAGTCTGAGTCGCAACAGTATATTAATTCCAGCTAAATTCGGAGTTATACTGGTGTTCCCTGTAGGGCAGGGGGATGTTGTTGTGGTGCTGTAGGGGTGAGTCGGGTGGCTCAACTTTAGAATGTATGTATGAATGTATGGGGCGGCAGGGTAGCCTAGTGGTTAGAGCGTTGGACTAGTAACCGGAAGGTTGCGAGTTCAAACCCCCGAGCTGACAAGGTACAAATCTGTCGTTCTGCCCCTGAACAGGCAGTTAACCCACTGTTCCCAGGCCGTCATTGAAAATAAGAATTTGTTCTTAACTGACTTGCCTGGTTAAATAAAGGTAAAATAAATAAATAAATGTGTGTGTCTGTGTGCGTGTGTGTGCGTGTGTGTGCGTGAGCATTCGTGCTCGGCCCTGGGAGACTCCAGTAGCAAAGGCACAGCTGCACCGCCACTCTAATATGGAGTCATTAAGCAACTAGATCTCACAGTCTCACGTCAGAATAAGACATTCGTCCATGTTTCTCAAATGTCAAATTTCAAGTATTTATCAATAGAACCACCTGACCTTTAAGCCTATTAACACCCGCTATAGGACGTAGCCGGTCGTTCCCTTTAGCTTATGAATCAACCAGAAAGGTGCAGAATATCAACCGGAAAGGTAAAGCAAATAGCACCAACAGTTGATAAATAGTGCATCAAATATTAGAAAGGATAAATTGAATGAAGAAATATCTGTGAAAATATATACATACACATAAAAAAAAAGTTATTTGTTTAGATAGAGTCAAGGATATGTTTTGTATAATTCTACAAAGGCCTAGAAAAAGATAGGCCTATGTCCTATTTTCATTTCCCTTACAATAAAAACATTACAGTGTAATCCATTTGATCATCTTTATTTGTAGATTTGATTAATAAGAGTTAAAGTAATGAGCTGATTTTCACAAAGTTGAAATAAAAATGATAATAATAATATAAAATTATTGAAATTATTTGCTGTATTCCCTAACAAAAGCAGCAGTGCATGAAGCATTGTAAAGTATGAACTGCATAAATAAATAGCATATTAAAATGTTTAGTTAACTGTGTCACTGGTTTTTGCTTAGTAACCAGAGCAATGCTGCCTCTCGAGTGGTCATGAAAATGATGATAATAATAATAATAATATAACCAGCCAGGTACACAGGTGAAATTATTTGCTGTATTCCTAAACAAAAGCACCAGTGCATTAAGCATTTTAAAGTATGAACTGCATAAATAGCATATTTAAATTTTTGCTTAGTATCCAGGGCAATGCTGCCGCTCGAGTGTGCTGAATGCATGGACAGCAGATATTCTTGGAAAAAGTTTGGAAATAGAGCTGCACCTCTAGAATGATGAGAGTTATTTGACAAATGTTAGTGTAATACCTGCAGAATCTGATCTTTCTGATATTATATAGAGATCAAAATGTTTTATCTGCATGTGACTCTTAAGAAGGATTTGATAAAGTGATGCTCCTTTACCTGCCTCTGTCAATTACAAGATGCGCCTATCTATTCATGAACAATTTGACAACTGATAGGTCTAATATTGTCACTCATCAGATTGTCAATTTAGTCTTGTCTATAGGCTAACTCTTATTATGTGTGAAATTAGTTTTGGTATAGTTTAGGTGTAGTTTCGATGGGCCGGCTTTGCAGGCTGACTGGCATCGTTTGTTTCCCGATCATCAAGTTGGATACATGTTGAATCTTTCTAAAGGCCTACTGCAACACATAGCATGTTTTTGTTTCCCTTGCAATAAATTAGATTAGGAATAGAGTTACAGTAAATAAAACAGTCCTGTAACAGCTTATTTTTACAAGATAAAATGTAAAAGAGAACGCTAATCAGCACACAAGGAGCACGGTCAAATTATTGACATGAGCTCCAATGCCGATAAATAGACATAACGCAAACTCATCTTTACACTATTGTTGTTCTAAATTCATTCAGTTAGGCCTAAAGTAAATTAGATTGTGAAGGTGCACAATTATCGCCCATTCCATCCATTTGTCATTCATTAAGTGGACTGGCATTGTTTGTTTCCCTGGATAGTCAGGGATATGTTTAGCATTATTCTAAAAGACTACTGCAACATGTAACATGTTTTTGTTTCCCTTACAATACATTCTATTGGTAATAGAGTTATAGTAATTAAAACATCCCATTACAGCTTATTTTTCTTGCAACCTCTTCACCCCCCTTGTCATTCAGTTAGGCCTAATTTAAATTCAATTTTGAGGTAAGGTGCACAATTATCACCCATTCATCTATTTGTCATTCATTCAGTGAAGAGAGAAAGAAACATTGGCTGGTACCAATGTCCTACAGCACATTGTCTTGGCAGGTTAAATTAGGAATAGGTGTGAAGAAACTGGTAAAAAAGGTAAAAAATACTTTTCTGTTTGTGATTGAAAAATTCCGACAAATGAGCAGTGTAAAATGCAAAACATTTAAGAAATGTCAGGGAAGGAACAGGACATTGTTTTTTAAATGTACAAAATCAAACATCAGTGGCCTTTGGCGGTTCTAGTGTTAAGGTTAAGTTTAGGCATTATCTCCACATTTTTAAGGTTATGGTTCAGTTTAGGCATTAACTGCGAATGGTAAGGGTTAAGGTTTGGGATAGGCTTAGAAAAATAAAAAATGCTTTCTATTGCTGGATTTCAACTTGCAACCTTTGGAATCAGAGGCAGAAGCTTATGCCTGTCTGCCATCCCTGTCCACAGTGCCCTAGCAAAACCAAAACCTACTTGGTTCCAGCGCTCACTGTTGCCTCTAGTGGCCTGTTTCCGTGTCATCTCACAATGTCCTCAGACATGGATGGACCGCGAATACCAACTTGTATCATGGGCCTGACCTGGCTGCAGGGGTGTCCTTGGTGTGCCTACAGTGAATTCACAAATTAGAGCACAACAATGCTCTCCAAAAAAAATGTATCCCTTTCAAATGTGCATGAGATTGTGGCCCGGGGCCCCACTGTTTAGATTTTTTTCACAGTTTTTTGTTGGATGAAGCTCACAGCAGGAGAGGTTGGTTTGCCATTTTGGCTGAATAAACATGTGTAACAGGCATAGAGTACATGCAAGGCATAGATGCTAGTCATAAAAACAAAGATTGTTCCCTTCTGATAAAACATAAAGCAACAAATACCTGTACAGTATATTTGGCTTCACCGCTTGGAATTTCCTGTGACGTTTGAGTAATGTTTGTGAGAGAGAGTAAAAAAAGGCCAGTTGTGGAGTGGGGCCCACACACCTCCGATCAGACAGGCCTACCGGGAATAGTCCCGCACTTCCCGGCGGCCAGTCCGCCCCGCCCCGAAGCACCTGCAGGTTCAGCTTCACTGAAACTTTTTAATTGGTGTAGTAGAACAAAGAGAGTGTTGAACTACCTCTACACAGTCAAAAAACAAACTGGTTTGTTCAGCAAGAGGAGTCAGTTACTGTATTCCAATCCATAATAAATTAATTCTGAAATTAAAAAAGGTGTCAGTTTATCTTTACACAGCTGTAGGTCTCTCAGTCCAAATTACACCTAATGTAGAATAGTATAAGACAGCACTGTCAAAATAAGATACTGGCAAGCATCAGCACAAAGTTGGAGTTATCTGCTGATGTGCTCCCAGCGATTCAGCTCCTTTGAGATCAGCACAAATTATGTCTCTAGACTATATGAAGCAAAGTGCGCGCGTGCACACACAGACATACACGCACACACACACAGATTCAGAAACAATAGCAAAACACAGGACATTTTTCACAGGTAATTTTCCCCAGCTCACTAATTAACTGCCTTTTTTGGCGGACAACCAAAGAAACCAAGGAACTAAAATCTCCTTATTTGTCATTCATTTAGAAAGTAATCATAACTTAGCCTGGTTGCTATTCACTGTTCAGCTTGTACTCCGTGTCATTTGCCAAAGAAACTGGTCTTTCTTCAATCTTCAAATATGAACATTCTATCATTAATGAGCTCGAGAAGCCCATTCTGTCATGTACTGTCATGTTGTGTCTTGTCTCTGTCCTTTCCCTTCACCCTGTCTCCCTCTGCTGGTCGTTGTTAGGTTACCTTTTCTCCCCCGCTTTCCCCCAGCTGTTCCTTGTCTCCTCTAACTACCCATTCACCCCGTTTCCCACCTGTTCCCTTTTTCCCTCTGATTAGGTCCCTATATCTCTCTCTGTTTCTGTTCCTGTCCTTGTCGGATTCTTGTTTGTTGTGTTTCATGCCTGAGCCAGACTATCGTCATGTTTGCTGTAACCTTGTCCTGTCCTGTCGGAATCTGCCGGTCTATCTGAGCCTACCTATGTTTGGTTATTAAAGAAGCTCTGTTTAAGTTAGTTCGCTTTTGGGTCCTCATTCACTCACCATAACAGAAGAATCCGACCAAGAATGGACCCAGCGACTTCGGATCCTCTCCACTCAGCCGTCGGGATCCAGGGAGCGATGCTAGGCAGACACGAGCAGGAAGTGTCTGCTGCTCGACATGCCGTTGAGACCCTGGCCACCCAAGTCTCCAACCTCACAGAACAGGTTCACCATCTCCGCCTCGATCCACCGGCCACTTCCAGGGCTTTCGAATCTCCGGAGCCCAGAATCAATAACCCGCCGTGTTACTCTGGGGAGCCCACTGAATGCCGCTCGTTCCTCACCCAGTGTGATATTGTGTTTTCTCTCCAGCCCAACACTTACTCCAGGAGCACTGCTCGTGTCGCCTACGTCATATCTCTCCTTATTGGACGGGCTCGTGAGTGGGGCACGGCAATCTGGGAGGCAAGGGCTGAGTGTACTAACCAGTATCAAGACTTTAAGGAGGAGATGATACGGGTTTTTGATCGATCTGTTTTTGGGGAGGAGGCTTCCAGGGCCCTGTCTTCCCTATGTCAAGGCAATCGATCCATAACAGACTACTCTATTGAGTTTCGCACTCTTGCTGTCTCCAGTGGCTGGAACGAGCCGGCCTTGCTCGCTCGTCTTCTGGAGGGTTTCCGCGCAGAGGTAAAGGATGAGATTCTCTCCCGGGAGGATCCTTCCAGCGTGGATTCCTTGATTGAACTCGCTATTCGCATTGAGCGACGGGTTGATCTTCGTCACCGAGCTCGTGGAAAGGAGCTCGCGCTCTCCGTCGCCTCCCTCTCCGCATCACTACCATCTTCCTCTGCCGGCTCGGGTGCTGAGCCCATGCAGCTGGGAGGTATCCGCATCTCGACTAAGGAGAGGGAACGGAGAATCACCAACCGCCTCTGTCTCTATTGCGGTTCCGCTGGTCATTTTGTCACTTCATGTCCAGTAAAAGGCCAGAGCTCGTCAGTAAGCGGAGGGCTACTGGTGAGCGCTACTACTCCTGTCTCTCCTTCAAGATCCTGCACTACCTTGTCGGTCCATCTACGCTGGACCGGTTCGTCAGCTTCCTGCAGTGCCTTAATAGACTCTGGGGCGGAGGGCTGTTTTATGGACGAGACCTGGGCTCGGGAACATGACATTCCTCTCAGACAGTTAAAGGAGCCCACGGCCTTGTTCGCCCTGGATGGTAGTCCTCTCCCCAGGATTCAGCGTGAGACGCTACCTTTAACCCTCACTGTTTCTGGTAATCATAGTGAAACCATTTCTTTTTTAATTTTTCGTTCACCTTTTACACCTGTTGTTTTGGGCCATCCCTGGCTAGTTTGTCATAATCCTTCCATTAATTGGTCTAGTAATTCTATCCTCTCCTAGAACGTCTCTTGTCATGTGAAATGTTTAATGTCTGCTATCCCTCCTGTTTCCTCTGTCTCTTCTTCACAGGAGGAGCCTGGTGATTTGACAGGGGTGCCGGAGGAATATCACGATCTGCGCTCGGTGTTCAGTCGGTCCAGGGCCACCTCTCTTCCTCCACACCGGTCGTATGATTGTAGTATTGATCTCCTTCCGGGAACCACCCCCCCCCGGGGTAGACTATACTCTCTGTCGGCTCCCGAACGTAAGGCTCTCGAAGATTATTTGTCTGTAGCTCTTGACGCCGGTACCATAGTCCCCTCCTCCTCTCCCGCCGGAGCGGGGTTTTTTTTTGTCAAGAAGAAGGACGGGTCTCTGCGCCCCTGCATAGATTATCGAGGGCTGAATGACATAACAGTGAAGAATCGTTATCCGCTTCCTCTTATGTCTTCAGCCTTCGAGATCCTGCAGGGAGCCAGGTTTTTCACTAAGTTGGACCTTCGTAACGCTTACCATCTCGTGCGCATCAGGGAGGGGGACGAGTGGAAGACGGCGTTTAACACTCCGTTAGGGCACTTTGAATACCGGGTTCTTCCTTTCGGCCTCGCTAACGCTCCAGCTGTCTTTCAGGCATTAGTCAATGATGTCCTGAGAGACATGCTGAACATCTTTGTTTTCGTTTACCTTGACGATATCCTGATTTTTTCACCGTCACTCCAGATTCATGTTCAGCACGTTCGACGTGTCCTCCAGCGCCTTTTAGAGAATTGTCTTTTTGTGAAGGCTGAGAAGTGCACTTTTCATGCCTCCTCCGTCACATTTCTCGGTTCTGTTATTTCCGCTGAAGGCATTAAGATGGATCCCGCTAAGGTCCAAGCTGTCATTGATTGGCCCGTCCCTAAGTCACGCGTCGAGCTGCAGCGCTTTCTCGGCTTCGCGAACTTCTATCGTCGTTTCATCCGTAATTTCGGTCAGGTGGCAGCTCCTCTCACAGCCCTTACTTCTGTCAAGACGTGCTTTAAGTGGTCCGTTTCCGCCCAGGGAGCTTTTGATCTCCTCAAGAATCGTTTTACATCCGCTCCTATCCTTGTTACACCTGACGTCTCTAGACAGTTCGTTGTCGAGGTTGACGCGTCAGAGGTGGGCGTGGGAGCCATCCTTTCTCAGCGCTCCCTCTCTGACGACAAGGTCCACCCATGCGCGTATTTTTCTCATCGCCTGTCGCCGTCGGAACGTAACTATGATGTGGGTAACCGCGAACTGCTCGCCATCCGGTTAGCCCTAGGCGAATGGCGACAGTGGTTGGAGGGGGCGACCGTTCCTTTTGTCGTTTGGACTGACCATAGGAACCTTGAGTACATCCGTTCTGCCAAACAACTTAATGCGCGTCAGGCGCGTTGGGCGCTGTTTTTCGCTCGTTTCGAGTTCGTGATTTCTTATCGTCCGGGCTCTAAGAACACCAAGCCTGATGCTTTGTCTCGTCTCTTCAGTTCTTCAGTAGCCTCCACTGACCCCGAGGGGATTCTCCCTGAGGGGCGTGTTGTCGGGTTGACTGTCTGGGGAATTGAGAGGCAGGTAAAACAAGCGCTCACTCACACTCCGTCGCCGCGCGCTTGTCCTAGGAACCTTCTTTTCGTTCCCGTTCCTACTCGTCTGGCCGTTCTTCAGTGGGCTCACTCTGCCAAGTTAGCCGGCCACCCTGGCGTTCGGGGTACGCTTGCTTCCATTCGCCAGCGTTTTTGGTGGCCCACCCGGGAGCATGACACGCGTCGTTTCGTGGCTGCTTGTTCGGTCTGCGCGCAGACTAAGTCCGGTAACTCTCCTCCTGCCGGCCGTCTCAGGCCGCTTCCTATTCCCTCTCGACCGTGGTCTCACATCGCCTTAGATTTTGTCACCGGACTGCCTTCGTCAGCGGGGAAGACTGTTATTCTTACGGTTGTCGATAGGTTCTCTAAGGCGGCTCATTTCATTCCCCTTGCTAAGCTTCCTTCTGCTAAAGAGACGGCACAAATCATCATCGAGAATGTTTTCAGAATTCATGGCCTTCCGTCAGACGTCGTTTCGGACAGAGGTCCGCAATTCACGTCTCAATTTTGGAGGGAGTTTTGCCGTTTGATTGGGGCTTCCGTCAGTCTCTCTTCCGGCTTTCACCCCCAGTCTAACGGTCAAGCAGAACGGGCCAATCAGACTATTGGTCGCATCTTACGCAGTCTTTCTTTTCGTAACCCTGCGTCTTGGTCAGAACAGCTCCC
Organism: Oncorhynchus clarkii lewisi; assembly: GCF_045791955.1. Classification (NCBI taxonomy): domain Eukaryota; kingdom Metazoa; phylum Chordata; class Actinopteri; order Salmoniformes; family Salmonidae; genus Oncorhynchus; species Oncorhynchus clarkii. The sequence goes on along the minus strand of NC_092150.1, from coordinate 49,563,073 downwards.
CTGGGCAGAATACGCCCACAACTCGCTTCCTTCGTCTGCGACCGGGCTATCTCCTTTTCAGAGTAGCCTCGGGTACCAGCCTCCGCTGTTCTCATCTCAGTTCGCCGAGTCCAGCGTCCCCTCCGCTCAGGCTTTTGTCCAACGTTGCGAGCGCACCTGGAAGAGGGTCAGGTCTGCACTTTGCCGTTATAGGACGCAGACTGTGAGGGCTGCTAATAAGCGTAGAACTAAGAGTCCTAGATATTGTCGCGGTCAGAGAGTTTGGCTCTCCACTCAGAACCTTCCCCTTAAGACGGCTTCTCGCAAGTTGACCCCGCGGTTCATTGGTCCGTTCCGTATTTCTCGGGTCATTAATCCTGTCGCAGTTCGACTTCTTCTTCCGCGATACCTTCGTCGCGTCCACCCGGTCTTCCATGTCTCCTGCATCAAGCCCGTCCTTCGCGCCCCCGCTCGTCTTCCCCGCCCCCCCCATCCTTGTCGAGGGCGCACCCATCTACAGGGTCCGTAGAATTTTGGACATGCGTCCTCGGGGCCGTGGTCACCAGTACCTCGTAGATTGGGAGGGGTACGGTCCTGAGGAGAGGAGTTGGGTTCCCTCTCGGGACGTGCTGGACCGTGCGCTGATCGAGGATTTCCTCCGTTGCCGCCAGGTTTCCTCCTCGAGTGCGCCAGGAGGCGCTCGGTGAGTGGGGGGGTACTGTCATGTACTGTCATGTTGTGTCTTGTCTCTGTCCTTTCCCTTCACCCTGTCTCCCTCTGCTGGTCGTTGTTAGGTTACCTTTTCTCCCCCGCTTTCCCCCAGCTGTTCCTTGTCTCCTCTAACTACCCATTCACCCCGTTTCCCACCTGTTCCCTTTTTCCCTCTGATTAGGTCCCTATATCTCTCTCTGTTTCTGTTCCTGTCCTTGTCGGATTCTTGTTTGTTGTGTTTCATGCCTGAGCCAGACTATCGTCATGTTTGCTGTAACCTTGTCCTGTCCTGTCGGAATCTGCCGGTCTATCTGAGCCTACCTATGTTTGGTTATTAAAGAAGCTCTGTTTAAGTTAGTTCGCTTTTGGGTCCTCATTCACTCACCATAACACATTCGCTCCGATTGAACAAAAACAAAGTTTTTATGCTCTTTACTATCAGTGTTTCCCTACAGGACATTATTTGTCTTTTTAACTAAACATGCTAACACCATTAGCTAGAATTCATAACAAGCAGTGCACTGGGTTAGTCAGATTTGATGAAATATAAAAGAACAGATAACCTGGAATGACATTTACTCTCATGGGATGGGTTGCCAAAAAGAACTAAGAACTAAAAAGAACATTTAGCAAACAAGACAGCTCATAATCCAGTGCCTGTATCACCGTCAGCACAATACAAGCAGCATTTTTGCCTCATGGCAAAATGTGTAGAATAACATGAGATTAGCTATAAAACTGCACATTTTCTTTTTGCCCCATGGGGGTGGCATTTCTGCAGGCACACCAACAACCTCATTTATGACAACGCCACTGATAGAAACTCTCGTTTTTTCAAGAGTGGAAACCTTTTGCAACAGAATTGGAGTAATGTATTGAGGAGTTCCTGCACCTAAATATAAACGGTACCGGCACCCAAAATGAGTACTGTCACCAAAGTCAAGCGCTGGCCTAAACATGCATGTGCCATCAGATAGAATTCATAGCAAGCAGTAGGGAGGGGGTGAGACAACAAAAGGGATATATTGACAGTAATAATAATAATAATAAAATATTTTATTTGGCAGATTCCTTTCAAGACACTCAAGAACATTATTTTACCATTTGCAGTAAATAGTAGCTATCGCTGTGTAGAGTAGGCTACACTGTGTAAGCTACTCACCGTTAGCTAACTAGTCAAAACTCACTAGCCAACTTGGCTAGCAAAACAAGTAAACTAGCCAAACAAAGCTCAAAGTTCAATTTTTTTCAAGAGACCTTGAAAAGCAGAGCATGTTGGAGAATTTGATATCAGTGATTTCGCCATGAAGTCCCCCTCTATATCAATCACTGAATGCATTGATCTAATCGAGGGCCTTAACACCCTAGAGTCTATTGTAACATAAGTAACATAATAAGAAATCCCCATCAAAATCTTTTAGTTTAAGCTAGATATCTGTTTTTTTCATTCTGCATCTGTGGTGGGAAAAGGCAGAGCTACAACTGTTTATCAGACCAGGAGACATTCCAGAAATCGGTTTTCACACAACAATTTCTGTAGCATCTGAATGGTTTGGCCTACAAACTAATATAACCACTCTTTAGAAAGTGGAGAATCTCACAAACACAATGGTGTTCATTTTGATCTACAAGTGTCACGGGACTCGTCTAAAGGTAACCCATACAAATGAATGGATGTATGGAAGTAGTTTTGAGCCAACAAAAATAAGGGGTGAAATACGTGTAAAAAATATATAAATAAATCCTGAGCTTCAAAACCTAACTGATGTATTTTCTGACTTGTCTTTTTTGCCATTATGAACATATTTGTCACGTTCTGACCTTGATTTCCGTTGTTTTGTATTTATTTAGTATGGTCAGGGCGTGAGTTGGGTGGGCAGTCTATGTTTGTTTTTCTATGTTTTGGGGCATTTCTATATTTTCGGCCTAGTATGGTTCTCAATCAGAGGCAGGTGTCATTAGTTGTCTCTGATTGAGAATCATACTTAGGTAGCCTGGGTTTCACTGTGTGTTTGTGGGTGATTGTTCCTGTCCCTGTGTTTGTTGTCACAGGATAGGCTGTCTAGGTTTTTAACGGTCCGTTTGTTGTTTTGTAGAGTTAAGTTATTTCATGTATCGTTCATTTTCCATTAAAGAACATGAGTAACCAAAACACTGCTTTTTGGTCCGCTTCTCCTTCTACAGACGAACGTCGTTACAATATTATTCAATGCGTTTCTACGGGCTATAGTTGTAAAGGCCAATTTCAGTAGTTTATCAAATATTTTTGTAGAAAGGGGTCCTAAATTCCAAATTAAGAGCTAAATGATCCATGGTGTGACCTTCTTAAAACAATTCCATATGTCAGCTTAGAACCCCAACCCCCCACACATGGCTTAGCCTTTCAAGAATTAAAGACCGTTTCAGTACATTGAGATCAGCACTACAACACTGTTTTTTATCAACACTTTCAGAAATCATGAAACACGCTTCTCCACTTCGACTCGCACTCGCTCCCTCCCTCCGCTGAGAAATGACCATCAGTCCATCCATTGAACCCCACCACCCTCGACCCCCCCCCCCCCCCCCCCACCCCAAATTATTTCAACTTATGCTCTGATGTGCTTTGCATGTAATAGACTACAAAAACGAACCTATTACCAGTGTTATCATATAGCCTATCTTGACTTGAGTTTTGAAATATAAGGGATTCAATTATTTATAATAAGAGGTAGGCCCTACATGGAGAAAATCAGATTGCTCTTGTTATATGAATGAGGCAAATGCATAAAACAATATACAGGTATATATTTCCAATCAATGTAAATAGTCTATCATTAAAAATTAAAAATTGCCCTGTGCTTCTTTGCCCTATAGTTAGGCCCTATTGGCTATTGATCATTTCACACAATGCATTGTAGGCCCACTTGATCTCCTGCGCCCAGCAGAGAATTGCACTTGGCTTGTATTTTGACTCATAAAGTGATCTGAACTAAGAAAATGTTGATGACCAATGTTGTAGTCTATATAGGCTATGGCTGCCTATTGTGATTATTACTGTTATTTCAGGGAATTATTTTCAAGTCTCATAGTCTATTGCTTATTATGTGTTGGTCTATGTAAGTCATATGTTAAATGCAAGAGTCATGGATTTACGTAGGCCGACAAGACTATTTGGTCTGTAATGCAAAATCAAATGTTAGATGATTACAGTAGGGTATAGGATAATCTATGCTTTTATGAGAATTTAATAATGATTTGAGTGCCCATATTGTGTCGCACCCAAATGTTTGCTGGCCCTGCCATCAATAGATTTCTGCCTACGCCACTGGATCAGAAGTGATTATATAACCCTCGTAGCTATCCTCCAATCACAAAGGTTATGCAAATATTGGTGTTTACGTGCCTCCTTGAAGGAGGCAGCAGAGGTAAATAAACCCACCGAAATCAACTAATAGGACACAGGTGGAAACAATACAGACAGACACAAACGAAAAAGAAAAATGGATCGGTAGCAGCTAGTAGGCCGGCGACGACGACCGCCGAGCACCGCCCGAACAGGGAGAGGAGCCACCTTCGGTGGAAGTCGTGACAGTGCCCCCCCCCAGAGGCGCGGTTCCCGCAGCGCGCCGATCCCGGCCTCGAGGACGACACGGAGGATGAGGCGCAGGGCAATCCGGATGGAGGCGGTGAAACTCACTCAGCAGAGATGGGTCCAAGACGTCCTCCACCGGCACCCAGCATCTCTTCTCCGGAAAGTACCTCTCCCAATCCACGAGGTACTGCAGGCCCCTCACCCGACGCCTGGAATCCATTATGGATCTCACTGTTTACGCCGGGGCCCTCTCAATGCCCGGGGTAGCGGAGGGACCTCCCTCAAGTCCTTGAAGCGGACCTGCAAGGTGTTAATACGGTAATAAGGGTGGTGGGGTCTGTGACCTATATCACACCTTGTTTATTCTCCTCAGGACTTTAAATGGCTCCACAAACCGTGGACCCAGCTTCCGGCAGGACAGGCGGAGGGGCAGGTTTCGCGTCGAGAGCAGACCTGGTCCTCCGGTGCGAACACCGGGGCCTCACTGCGGTGGAGGTCAGCTCTCACATTCTGCCGCCCTTTGGCCCGTTTCAGCTGCCCGTGGACGGCCTCCCAGGTCTCCTTCGAGCGCTTCACCCATTCCTCCACCACAGGAGCCTCGGTCTGGCTCGGATGCCATGGTACCAGAACCGGCTGATACCCCAACACGCACTGAAAGGGTAGTTGAGGAGTGGAGGAGTGACTTCTGGGCCATCTCTGCCAATGGAACGTACCTCGCCCACTCCCCTGGCCGGTCCTGGCAATAGACCGCAGAAATCCCCCACATCTTGGTTTACTCTCTCCACCTGCCCATTACTCTCGGGGTGAAAACCAGAGGTCAGGCTGACCGAGACCCCCAGATGCTCCATGAATGCCCTCCAAACCTGGGACGTGAACTGGCGACCCCTATCAGAAACTATGTCCTCAGGCACCCCGTATTGCCGGAAGACGTGAGTAAACAGGGCTTCCGCAGTCTGTGGGGCCGTAGGGAGACCGGGCAAAGGGAGGAGATGACAGGACTTAGAAAACCGATCAACAACGACCAGGATCGTGGTGTTACCCAGGGAAGGAGATAGATCGGTCAGGAAGTCTACCGACAGGTGTGACCAAGGCCGCTGTGGAACGAGGAGGGGTTGTAACTTCCCTCTGGGCAGGTGTCCAGGAGCCTTGCACTGAGCGCACACTGAACAGGAGGAGACATAAACCCTCACGTCCTTAGCTAAAGTGGGCCACCAGTACTTCCCCCTAAGGTTTCTCCACCATCCTATTGATACCCGGATGACCAGAGGAGGGTAATGTGTGCACCCACCGAATCAACCTATCACGGACACCAAGCGGGACGTACCTCCGTCCAGCTGGACACTGAGGTGGAGTAGGCTCTGACCAAGATGCCCGCTCAAGGTCCGGGTCCACCTCCCACACCACCGACGCCACCAGATAAGAGGCCGGAAGTGTGGGGGTGGGATCGATGGACCACTCCTCTGTATCATACAGACGGGACAGTGCATCTGCCTTGGCGTTCTGGGACCTTGGTCTATACGATATCGTAATTCTGAATCTGGTGAAAAACATGGCCCACCTTGACTGGCGAGGGTTCAGTCTCCTCGCCGTCCGGATGTACTCCAGATTACGGTGGTCAGTCCAGATGAGGAATGGGTGTTGAGCCCCCTCAAGCCAATGTCTCCACACCTTCAGAGCTTTTACAAGAGCCATCAACTCCCGGTCCCCCACGTCATAGTTTCGCTCCGCCGGGCTGAGCTTCCTCGAAAAGAAAGCGCAGGGGCGGAGCTTCAGTGGTGCGCCCGATTGCTGTGAGAGCACGGCTTTAATCCCAGCCTCGGATGCGTCCACCTCCACTATGAATGCTAAAAAGGGATCCGGATGAGCCAACACGGGAGCCTCGTTAAACAGAGTCCTCAGGCGACAAAACGCTCTGTCCACCTCAGCCGACCACCGCAGACGCACCGGTCCCCCCTTCAGCAGTGAGGTAATAGGAGCAGCCACCTGCCCAAAACCCCGGGTAAACCTCCGGTAGTAATTGGCAAACCCTAAAAACCACTGCACCTCCTTTACCGTGGTGGGAGTCGGCCAATTACGCACGGCTGCAATGCGGTCACACTACATCACCAAACCTGATGTGGAAATGCGATAACCCAGGAAGGAGGCGGCCTGTTGGGAGAACACGCATTTGTCAGCCTTGACGTAGAGGTCATGCTCCAACAGTCGCTCAAGTACTCTGCTCACCAGAGACACATGCGCGGCGCGTGTGGCGGAATATATCAGAATGTCATCAATATACGCCACCACACCCTGCCCGTGCAGGTCTCTGAGAATCTCGTTATACGCGCTCCTGAGATCCAGTTTTGTGAAGAAGCATCGCCGTAGCGATGAGAGGTAGCGGGTAACTGTACCCCACTGTAATAGAATTTAGACCTCTATAGTCAATGCAAGGACACAGACCTCCCTCCTTCTTCTTCACAAAAAAGAAACTCGAGGAGGAGGGTGACGTGGAGGGCCGAATATACCCCTGCCTCAGAGATTCAGAGACATATGTTTCCATAGCCACCGACTCCTCCCGTGACTCCTGGGAAGTGCGGCGTTTACCTGGAGGTTTATTGCACAATCGCCTCGTCGCTGAGGTGGTAATTGGGTCGCCCTCTTTTTACATAAGGCGATAGCCAAATCGGCATGTTCAGGGGGAATGCGCACAGTTGAGATTTGGTCTGGACTCTCCACTGTCGTTGCACCGATGGAAACTCCCACACACCTACCTGAGCACTCCTCTGACCACCCCTTTAGAACCCTCTGTTGCCACGAAATAGTGGGGTTGTGAAAGGCCAACCAGGGAATCCACAGCACCACTGGAAACGCAGGAGAATCTATGAGGAAGAGACTAATTCTCTCCTCATGACCCCCCTGCGTAACCATGTCCAGTGGAGCCGTGGCCTCCCTGACCACCCCTGACCCTAATAGTCGACTATCTAGGGAGTGCACATGGAATGGTTGGTCCATCTGAACCAGGGGAATCCCTAACCTATGCGCGAAACCGCAGTCCATAAAATTCCCCGCTGTGCCTGAATCTACTAGCGCCTTATGCTGGGAATCGGGGGAAAACTCAGGGAAAGAAATGAACACATACATGTGACCAACAGGGGGCTCTGGGTAAGCCTGGTGCTGACTCACCTGGGGTGTCCGAACAGTACTCGGCCTGCCGTCTCGACTGCCAGACGAGCTCCTCCAGCACCGGTTGGCAATGTGCCCTCTCCGACCACACCCAGTGCAGGAGTAGGCTCCTCCTCCTATCGCCCTCGCTGCAGCACCCCCCAACTCCATGGAGGTTGGAGCGGAGGCGCTGGGGGGTGGAACCACAACAGGACCCGATCCTGACGCCCGTGCGTATTCAGCAAGTTGTCCAACCTGATAGACATGTCCACTAGCTGGTCCAGGGTGAGGGTAGCATCTCTGCATACTAGCTCCCTGCGGACGTCCTCACGTAAGCTGCACCTATAGTGGTCAATCAGGGCCCTGTCGGTCCACCCTGCGCCGGCGGCCAAGGTCCTGAACTCCAGAGCGAAGTCTCGTCTCCTGCCGTAGTTGGAACAGACGCTCACCCGCCGCTCAACCTTCAGAGGGATGGTTGAACACGGCCCGGCTCGGCTCTCTCATCTAATTCTGTTTTTTCTTCCCCCTTGAGAATAAATAAATACATAAATATATATACTGTATATATATATATACAGACTCGACAGCCTTGGTTTCTCAAATGATTGCCTCGCCTGGTTCACCAACTACTTCTCTGATAGAGTTCAGTGTGTCAAATCGGAGGGTCTGCTGTCCGGACCTCTGGCAGTCTCTGTGGGGGTGCCACAGGGTTCAATTCTTGGACCGACTCTCTTCTCTGTATACTTCAATGAGGTCGCTCTTGCTGCTGGTGAGTCTCTGATCCACCTCTACGCAGACGACACCATTCTGTATACTTCTGGCCCTTCTTTGGACACTGTGTTAACAACCCTCCAGGCAAGCTTCAATGCCATACAACTCTCCTTCCGTGGCCTCCAATTGCTCTTAAATACAAGTAAAACTAAATGCATGCTCTTCAAACGATCGCTACCTGCACCTGCCCGCCTGTCCAACATCACTACTCTGGACGGCTCTGACTTAGAATACGTGGACAACTACAAATACTTAGGTGTCTGGTTAGACTGTAAACTCTCCTTCCAGACCCATACCAAACATCTCCAACCCAAAGTTAAATCTAGAATTGGCTTCCTATTTCACAACAAAGCATACTTCACTCATGCTGCCAAACATACCCTTGTAAAACTGACCATCCTACCAATCCTCGACTTTGGCGATGTCATTTATAAAATAGCCTCCAATACCCTACTCAACAAATTGGATGCAGTCTATCACAGTGCAATTCGTTTTGTCACCAAAGCCCCATATACTACCCACCATTGCGACCTGTACGCTCTCGTTGGCTGGCCCTCGCTTCATACTCGTCGCCAAACACACTGGCTCCATGTCATCTACAAGACCCTGCTAGGTAAAGTCCCCCCTTATCTCAGCTTGCTGGTCACCATAGCATCTCCCACCTGTAGCACACGCTCCAGCAGGTATATCTCTCTAGTCAACCCCAAAACCAATTCTTTCTTTGGCCGCCTCTCCTTCCAGTTCTCTGCTGCCAATGACTGGAACGAACTACAAAAATCTCTGAAACTGGAAACACTTATCTCCCTCACTAGCTTTAAGCACCAACTGTCAGAGCAGCTCACAGATTACTGCACCTGTACATAGCCCACCTATAATTTAGCCCAAACAACTACCTCTTTCCCTATTGTATTTAATTTATGTATTTATTTTGCTCCTTTGCACCCCATTATTTTTATTTCTACTTTGCACATTCTTCCATTGCAAATCTACCATTCCAGTGTTTTACTTGCTATATTGTATTTACTTTGCCACCATGGCCTTTTTTGCCTTTACATCCCTTATCTTACCTCATTTGCTCACATCGTATATAGACTTGTTTATACTGTATTATTGACTGTTTGTTTGTTTTACTCCCTGTGTAACTCTGTGTCGTTTTATGTGTCGAACTGCTTTGCTTTATCTTGGCCAGGTCGCAATTGTAAATGAGAACTTGTTCTCAACTTGCCTACCTGGTTAAATATAGGTGAAATAAATAAAATAAAATAAATAAATATATACACACAATTGAAGTCGGAAGTTTACATCCACTTAGGTTGGAGTCATTAAAACTCGTTTTTCAACCACTCCACAAACTTCTTGTTAACAAACTATAGTTCTGGCAAGTTGGTTAGGACATCAAATGTGTGCATGACACAAGTAATTTTTCCAACAATTGATTATAGACAGATCATTTCACATATAAGTCACTGTATCACAATTCCAGTGTGTCAGAAGTTTATATACACTAAATTGACTGTGCCTTGATACAGCTTGGAAAAATTCCAGAAAAGTATGATATGGCTTTAGACGCTTCTGATAGGCTAATTGACATAATTTGAGTCAATTGGAGGTGTACCTGTTTATGTATTTCAAGGCCTACCTTCAAACTCAGTGCCTGCTTGACATTATGGGAAAATGAAAAGAAATCAGCCAAGACCTGAGCAAAAAAATTGTAGACCTCCCCAAAAGTCTTGTTCATCCTTAGGAGCAATTTCCAAACTCCTGAAGGTACCACGTTCATCTGTAAAAACTATAGTACTCAAGTATTAACACCATGGGACCACGCAGCCATCATACCGCTCAGGAAGGAGACGCATTCTGTCTCCTAAAGATGAACGTACTTTTGTGCGAAAAGTGCAAATCAATCCCAGAACAACAGCAAAGGACCTTGTGAAGATGCTGGAGGGAAACAGCTACAAAATTATCTATACCCACGGTAAAACAAATCCTATATCGACATAACCTGAAAGGCCGCTCAGCAAGGAAGAAGCCACTGCTCCAAAACCGCCACAAAAAAGCCAGACTACAGTTTGCAACTGCACATGGGGACAAAGATTGTACTTTTTGGAGAAATGTCTCTGGTCTGATGAAACAAAAATAGAACTGTTTGGCCCTAACGCCCATCGTTATGTTTGGAGGAAAAAGGGGGCGGCTTGCAAGCAGAAGAACACCATCTCAACCGTGAAGCACGGGGGTGGCAGCATCATGTTGTGGTGGTGCTTTGCTGCAGGAGGGACTGGTGCACGTCACAAAATAGATGGCATCATGATGGAGGAAAAATATGTGGATGTATTAAAGCAACATCTCAAGACATCAGCTTGGTTGCAAAAGGGTCTTCAAAATGGAAATGACCCCAAGAATACTTCCAAAGTTGTGGCAAAATGCCTTAAGGACAACAAAGTCAAGGTATTGGAGTGGCAATCACAAAGCCCTGACCTCAATCCCATAGAAAATTTGTGGGCAGAACTGAAAAAGCATGCGAGCAAGGAGGCCTACAAACCTGACTCAGTTACATCATCTCTGTCAGGAGGAATGGGCCAAATCAGCTTGTGGAAGGAAATGGCTTGTAGAAGGCTTCCCAAAATGTTTGACCCAAGTTAAATAATTTAAAGGCAATGCTACCAGATACTAATTGAGTGTATGTAAACTGCGAATGTGATGAAAGAAAAAAAAGCTGAAATAAATTATTCTCTCTACTATTATTCTGACATTCCACATTCTTAAAATAAAGTGGTGATCCTAATTGACCTAAGACAGGGAATGTTAACTAGGGTTAAATGTCAGGAATTGTGAAAAATGTAGTTTATATGTACTGTATTTGGCTAAGGTGTATATACACTTCCGACTTGAACTGTTTATAATATTCTATTGGTTGTAAGAATTTTTTTAAATAATTGAAACTGGAAAACTCAAAATGTTGAATCCAGCGTTGTTTTGTGTATCAGTTCGTAAACCAAACCATGGCATCAGTCCTTAAATGAATTTGGTTTACTTTTTTATTGATCACACATTTTTTTTGCCAAGTTTGGTCTTTAATTCACTGCCGACAGACAAGTTCCTTACTTAGTCCCCCTTCCACTTACCTCTTCCATTTTTTCGGTAACACTGCAACTAATTGGTTGTAATTTTGAGTAGAGCAGACATTTCCATATATTTTTGTTAGCTGCATGTGTGACATAACTCCACCAGTCCTATTTATGACATCATTTACAAACATTATACCTTTTTTTCTCCTCCCAAAATTTGTATATTTTTATCCATTAGTATATTTCAGTTTAACCATAATATTTGTTGTAATATTTATTCTGTCTTTTCTGGTGTATTAAACTGAAATTGCAACCAACTTTCTATGGCTTGTTTTAAAAATAGCGATATTTTGGAGATTATTTGATTTTCAATAACCGAAAGTGAGAGGTTGTAATCTGAACAAAAGGGAAAAGGCCAGTCTTGAACATGGGGTGAGAAACTATTACTAATCTGATGGAGAACCAGTTCGGATTTAAGTTGAACTTTTGTATGGTTGAAGCCTTTAATATTTAATCATTTCTGCCCTCCTAATTCACATTCATTATATAGTTTAATTTTGCCCTCGACGCAATGTTAAGAGGCACTCCTTCTTCTCTATCTGTTCTATGTAAAACTGTTGGGAAGAGAGGCCAGGATAGCTCTTTCCACCAGACGCTGTCAGAGCCAATGCCAGATCAAACACTAACAATAATCGTGGGATTTTATTGCCAGTTCCCTCAATCTCCATAATTGATGAGTCCAATATTTACTCTATTACCTGGTTGTTGTAAACATTCATTATGTGGATTCTGCCCGATAGGTGAGCAGGAGGAGAGCGTGGAGAGAACAGAGCCCAGGGGGACAACCTGTCAGTTTGACTAATGATAGAAATGAATAAAATCTCATAATTACTTTAGAAAAAGGTACAGTCTCATCCTTATCTCAGGCAATATGCATTTTAAAAGTTTTCTGCGGGTTTATTAAATTCAGCCTCGCAGCTCGTAATACATTATAGTCAGAGCAAGTTCTCAAATTTCAAATTAAATTTTCAACTCACCCTACACCGAGTAAAGTAATCAGATTTGGACATTATTGTATTTCTATTGACATTACCATTGTTATTATTTGTACTGTGTAAATATTAGTAACTGGAGCTCGCCATGGTTTATTTTCCAGGACAGGGATATTGTATATTTATTTATTCTAATGGCCTTGAAGATCTCTTTGAAATGATACCAATCTAATGTATTCCATTATCAGAAGATGCTGTCTGTGTACAAATATATTATTTGTTTATTGTAGAGCCGAACAAAGGACCATGTCCAAATCAAATTGGCTATCTGCTCCTCTGTTGTCTGTCCTTCCCGATGGTGACATTGTGCACAGCACCGATTTGGGTCAAAGCCCCCATCTACTGTATACAGCCGCGACACACTCCAATGACATCATGCATACGCACACATTGTGATATTGTTGTATGGTGGTATTGAACATTTTGTGACGTGGATATGTGGTGGTGTAGGGATGTTATATGATGTACTGTTTTATCTTTAGCTCATTCAGTACAAACATAGTTCACTGTTTTATATTTTGTTTTATATGTAATGTGGGTGCTTTGGTGTGTTTGGACCCCAGCTGGCAGCAGCTAATGGGGAACCCTAATAAATTCAAATACAAATTATATAAATTTAGCATTAAATGGAAAGCAAACAATCTGCTTTTAGAATTGCTAAAGTGTATTATTTTTTGGAAGGCTTAAAGTTTTCTCATGGGATTCACATTGCATGAGTGTTGCACAATGGTTTTCCTTGTCAAGATTGTTCAGGATCAAGGTAGACTTTAGCCTCTCAGATAAATCAGGTAAAGGCATTCCCGGATGTATGGGAAAGAGGTGATTATGTAGCATCTTCTTAGACTGGGAGACTCCTCTGTGCCATTAGAGCTTACTGAGAGGCAGACTGTGGGAAGGCACAGACTCTCTATAGGGGAGTAAAAGAGGAGTGCCTCCTATTAAATTAAAGGGGAACATCTGCCCTCAGTGTTCTATAAACACACAGACATATACAGACACACACACACAACTCTCTTTCTCTCTCTTGTTCTCTCTCACATACATACAAACTCAACCTCTGAATATCGCTCAACCTCTCAACTTGATTTTGTTTGAGAGACTATTTTCTAATGTTTTTTTCGCAAAGGAATCCCATATACAAACATATAATATAGCATATATGTATTTTATGGAAAGAGACAGTTTATCATGTACATTTTTCATGCTGTCAAGTTAATTACCAGATTGAATAGGGAAAGGAGATTTTGCCCTCCCCCACCTACACACACACACACACACCCCCACTCTCACACACACACAAACACACAAGTGTGTCACAATGAAAGTACCAAATGTGTCATTGTAAGAAGTTGGAGAAAGAGTGAACAACCTCCGACACCAGTCGGAGAAAACTTAAAAGGTCAGGGAAATTTTTATAATAACCTTTCTATTGCAGTGAATGTATCAACATGCTGGACTTGCATATGATACTTTACTGCCATTTGGAAAACACATTTTGCTCTTTATTGTTGCAATGTTTTATTATTTTGTCTTCCTCTGTTGCTTTTGAGGGAGAGGGGCTCTGCATCAACTGAATCGTATTTGGCTACCTCATTAAGTGTATTATTGGATACTTTTGAGCATTTCTGTCACCTCAGAAGTAAATCATCAAAGGCTTAACTTTATATGGAGGTCTTGCCATTATAATGAGTAGGCTGTGAGGATGATTTTCCAATAATGGGTTTAACAGTAGGTTGGTTATCAGAGCCTCCCCTGATAGATAGCCCTCCTCCTCCTCCTCAGGTGAATCAACTGTCTGTCTGCGTGTGTGTGTTTGAAGTCGTTAAGCAATGCTCAAACTCAACAGGGTAAAATTGTTAAACAAATCCTTGGCACCCCTCTGCGATATCTGGAAGACTTGATTGTTCTCTTATGTAAGACATGCTTCCTATTATGAGGACGTTTGCCGGAGATCTGAGCTCCCGTTGGGAAAGAAGATGGGATGTGAAGACGGCACCTACAAAGCTGTGCAGCCTTGACAATAGTACCAGGATGAATCAGGGATTTTTTGGTCAATGACAAACACAGCAAGGAGAATGGGACTTTGAAATGTGGTTAGTCGTGTTGAGTAAATCCAACAGACAACAGGACAAGTAAGATTGAGAAAACTTGGAAGAGGATCTACCGGACCCTTGGGAGCGGTAATGAATAGCAGGGAAACCAAACTAGTAATAAAAGAGAAACAATCATTACATGTAGCTTGGTAGTTCATAGAACGCAGATTAAGTACAGACTATTTAACCTTTTCTGTTTTGCCTTGACTCTGAGTATAAATAACACATCAATCAAATATCTATAAAAATATATATTTTAATTATTTTGGTATATTTTTCTCCCTTTTTGTGAAAAGGTGTCCATTTTTCAGTAGTGGTGTTGTATAAATACTTAGTTGAAATACGGTTTTAAAATGATATGACAGCCCCCAGCTGGTGGAAGGTCTGTGAATGTGGCCTTTGTGACATCATCCCAAGTAGCATGTGGCACATGTCCTGCACTCCAATAATAACCCAGGAAATAATCTATGACAGATGAGGACAAGGGGGCCCGGGTTGCGTCTCACACACACACACATGCAAACACACACACACACACTGTAACAGTTTGACTTGACTCTAGATTTAGCTTTTACTTTTTCAAGTTTTCTTTAGTACACGCATATAGCAGTTAATACATACTGAAATCCATGAGCATACAAAACATTAACGGATAAGAGCAAAAAATAAATACATGTAAATCAATAATGTCCTGCTGTCTTAAAGCGACTCATTAATCAATTAGCAGAAATATGGGATTGGTGACCTCATGTGCCATTCAGTTCTAGATTTAGGTATAGTCAGTTTGTTTTGGGTGCGGCTGTTCCTGCATGTATCTTTGATTCGGTCAGGGGGAAGCCAGTCTTTGAATTTAGCCAAGTCAGTGCAGAGCTGTGTCCATCTTTCATGAGGCCAAGATAGGGACAGGGTCGGAAGTGCCTCAGTATTACTGGAGTATCCTCCTAGGATGGTGTGACATGCTCCCTTCTGAATGCGCAGTGTCAGTCAATTGCCGGGCAGGAGCGGCATACTCCAGGGTGGGGCCTAAGTAGCCTGTGCAAATGCTCACTAGGTCTTCCTGTGGCACATGGAACCTTATAAGGCAGCGAATGAGAAAAGGTATTCTATTGCTCTTTTTTTTCTTTTACCTTTATTTAACAAGGTAGGCCAGTTGAGAACAAGTTCTCATTTACAACTGCCATCTGGCCAAGATAAAGCAAAGCAGTGCGACAAAAACAACAACACAGAGTTATACATAAACAAACGTACAGTCAATTACACAAAATAAATAAAAATAGAAAAATCTATGTACAGTGTGTGCAAATGTAGAAGAGTAGGGAGGTAGGCAATAAATAGGCCATAGAGGCAAAAATAATTACAATTTAGAATTAATACTGGAGTGATAGATGTGCAGATGATTACGTGCAAGTAGAGATACTGGGGTACAAAAGAGCAAGGGGGTAAGTAATAATATGGGGATGAGGTAGTTGGGTGTGCTATTTACAGATTGTCTGTGCACAGGTACAGTGATCGGTAAGCTGCTCAGACAGCTGATGCTAAAATTTAGAGAGGGAGATATAAGACTCCAGCTTCAGAGAGGCTTGTAATTCGTTCCAGTCATTGGCAGCAGAGAACTGGAAGGAAAGGAGGCCAAAGGAAGTGTTGGCTTTGGGGATGACCAGTTCAATATACCTGCTGGAGCGTGTGTTACGGGTGGGTGTTGCTATGGTGACCAGTGAGCTGATATAAGGCTGGGCTTTATCTAGCAACTACTTACAGATGACCTGGAGCCAGTGGGTTTGGCAATGGATATGTAGTGAGGGCCAGCCAACGAGAGCATGCAGGTCGCAGTGGTGGGTAGTATATGGGGTTTTGGTGATAAAACGGATGGCACTGTGATAGACTACATCCAGTTGCTGAGTAGAGTGTTGGGGGCTTTTGTAAATGACAACACCGAAGTCAAAGATTGGTAGGATAGTCAGTTTCACGTTAGTCTGTTTGGCGTAATGAGTGAAACAGGCTTTCTTGCGAAATAGGAATCCGATTCTAGATTTAATTTTGGATTGGAGATGTTTAATATGAGTCTGTAAGGAGAGTTTACAGTCTAACCAGACACCTAGGTATTTGTAGTTGTCCACATCTTCTAGGTCCGAACCGTCCAGAGTAGTGATGCTAGTCGGGAGGGAGGGTGCGGGCAGAAATAGTTTGACGAGCATGCATTTAGTTTTATTAGCATTTAAAAGCAGTTGGAGGCCACGGAAGGAGTGTTGTATGGCGTTGAAGCTCATTTGGAGGTTTGTTAATTAACACAGTGTCCAAAGAATGGCCAAAAGTATACAGAATGGTGTCGTCTGCGTAGAGGTGGATCCAAGAATCACCAGCAGCAAAAGCGATATCATTGATATATACAGAGAAAATAATTGGGCTGAGAATTGAGCACCCCCATAGAGACTGCCATTGGTCCGGTCAACAGGCCCTCCGATTTGACACACTGATCTGAGAAGTAGTTGGTGAACCAGGCGAGGCAGTAGTTTGAAAAGCCAAGGCTATTGAGTCTGCCGATAAGAATGTGGTGATTGACAGAGTCGAAAGCCTTGGCCAGGTCGATGAAGACGGTTGCAAAGTACTGTCTTCTAATCGAGTTGCTGCAGAGGGTGCTGAGATGTTGGCCGGGGTAGGGGTAGCCAGGTGGAAAGCATGGACAGCCGTGGAAAAATGCTTATTGAAATTATCGATTAGCGTAGATTTATCGGTGGTGACCGTGTTTCCTATCCTCAGGGCAGTGGGCAGCTGGGAGGAGGTGCTCTTATTCTCCATGGACTTTACAGTGTCCCAAAACCTTTTGGAATTAGTGCTACAGGAAGAAAATTGCTATTTGAAAAAGCTAGCCTTAGCTTTCCTAACTGACTGAGTGTTTTGGTTCCTGACTTCCCTGAAAAGTTGCATATCACAGGGGCTATTCAATGCTAATGCAGTACGCCACATAATGTTTTTGTGCTGGTCAAGGAGAGTTAAGTCTGGTGTGAACCAAGGGTTATATCTGTTCTTAGCTCTACATTTTTTAATGGGGCATGCTTATTTAAGATGGAGAGGTAAGCACTTTTGAAGAGCAACCAGGCATCCTCTACTGACGGGATGAGGTCAATATCCTTAGAGGATACCAGGGCCAGGTCGATTAGAAAGACCTGCTCGCTGAAGTGTTTTAGGGAGCACTTGACAGTGATGAGGGGTGGTCGTTTGACCGTGGACCCATTACGCACGCAGGCAATGAGGCAGTGATTGCTGAGATCCTGGTTGAAGACAGCAGAGGAATATTTAGGGCAAGTTGGTCAGGATGATATCTAAGAGGATGCCCATGGTTACGGATTTAGGGTTTACCTGGTAGGTTCCTTGATAATTTGTGTGAGATTGAGGGCATCTAGCTTAGATTGTAGGACGGCCGGGGTGTTAAGCATGTCCCAGTTTAGGTCACCTAACAGTACGAATTCTGACGATAGATGGAGGGCGATCAATTCACATATGGTGTCCAGGGCACAGCTAGGGGCTGAAGGGGGTCTATAACAAGTGGCAACAGTGATAGACTTGTTTCTGGACAGGTGCATTTTTAAAAGTAGAAGCTCGAATTGTTTGGGCACAGACCTGGATAGTATGACAGAACTCTGCAGGCTATTCCTGCAGTAGATAGAAACTCTGCCCCCTTTGGAAGTTCTATCTTGTTGGAAAATGTTATAGTTAGGTATGGACATTTCTGGATTTTTGGTGGCCTTCCTAAGCCATGATTTAGACACAGTTAGGACATCCAGGTTGGCGGAGTGTGCTAAAGCAGTGAATAAAACAAACTTAGGGAGAAGAATAGATTCAAGGCATAATGTACAGACAAGGGTATGGTAGGATGTGAGTACAGTGGAGGTAATCCTAGGCATTGAGTGACAATGAGAGAGGTTTTGTCTTTAGAGGCACCATTTAAGCCAGGTGCGGTCACCGCATGTGTGGGGGGTGGAACAAAAGGGCTAGGTACGGCGTATTGAGCAGGGCTGGAGGCTCTACAGTGAAATAAGACAAACATTACTAACCAAAACAGCAATAGACAAGGCATATTAACATTAGGGAGAGGCATGTGTAGCCGGGTGATCATAGGGACCATTGAGTAGCTAGGTGAGCTCGCACGGCGATTCAGACAGCTAGCAGGCCGGGGATAGCAGGCTAGCAGATGGGCCTCAGGGGGACGTCACAATGGGAGGGCCTGTTGAAACCCCCTCGGACGGTAACGTCGGCAGACCAGTCGTGATGGATTGGTGGGCCTCCGTGTCGGCAGCAAAGGGTCCAGGCCAATTGGCAAACGAGGAATTGAAGCCCAGGAATTATCTGATGGATCTCTTCGGCTAGCTTTGTATAGAATGTTATATAGAATGTTTTTGTATTAAACAATCACAAAAATAATATCACAACACAAATTGCATCACATTGAAACAGTTTTCAATTCACAAAACATTCTATAGGTTAATTGGAAAAAGTCCTGTACTTTGGGCATGAAAAATTGTGCAGCCCCGTAAATAAATCAAATTAACCTATTTGATCTCAGTCTAGCAATGTTCATTCATAAAGTGCTGTATTCGTAAAAAACAGTCTCATTCTCATCTCAGAATACAAATGTCCGTTTCATACTATAATAATGTGGTTAACTTATAAAAGTCCTGTACCTCGAGCATGAAAAATTGTCCGGCTGTCACAGCCTACTAGGGGTGGTGGGTTGGAATCAGGTGCAGAGAGCAGGGTTCAGTAAATCATGATTTATTCCCCGGCCAAAAAACGGTCACGCCAGCATAAAACAGACCAGCCCAAATACAGGACCAAACCTCTGATGCCATGGGGCCAGGACCGGCTGGTAACCTAACACACACTCAAAAGGGGACAAGTTAGTTGAGGAGTGGCGTAGGGAGTTCTGAGCGAGTTCCGCCCAAGGAACATACCGTGCCCACTCACCAGGCCGGTCCCGGCAATAGGACCGCAGAAACCTGCCCACATCCTGGTTTACACGCTCCACCTGCCCATTACTCTCGGG
Organism: Oncorhynchus clarkii lewisi; assembly: GCF_045791955.1. Classification (NCBI taxonomy): domain Eukaryota; kingdom Metazoa; phylum Chordata; class Actinopteri; order Salmoniformes; family Salmonidae; genus Oncorhynchus; species Oncorhynchus clarkii. Next base: position 49,543,646 of record NC_092150.1, on the reverse strand, counting down.
GTGAAAACCTGAGGTTAAGCTGACCGAGACCCCCAGACTCTCCATAAACGCCCTCCACACTCTGGACGTGAATTGGGGAACCCGATCAGAAACGATGTCCTCAGGCACCCCATAGTGCCGGAAGACATGGGTAAACAAGGCCTCCGCAGTCTGCAGGGCCGTAGGGAGACCGGGCAACGGGATGAGACGACAGGACTTAGAAAACCGATCCACACCTTCAGAGCCTTGACTACAGCTAACAACTCCCGGTCCCCCACGTCATAGTTTCGCTCCGCTGGACCGAGCTTTCTCAAAAAGAAGGCACAAGGGCAGAGCTTGGGTGGCACGCCCGAGCGCAGGGACAGCACGGCCCCGACCCCCGCCTCGGACGCGTCCCCCTCCACTATGAACGCTAAAGAGGGGTCCGGATGCGCCAACACGGGCGCATTGGTGAACAGCTCCTTCAAACGACCGAAAGCTCTGCCTGCCTCTGCTGACCAACGCAAGCGCACCGGTCCTCCCTTCAGCAGTGAGTTGATGGGAGCAGCCACCTGACCAAAACCCCAGATAAACCTCCGGTAGTAATTGGCAAACCCTAAAAACCGCTGCATTTCTTTCACCGTGGTCGGAGTTGGCCAATTACGCACGGCTGTAACGCGGTCATCCTCCATCACCACCCCGGAGGTGGAAATACGATAACCCAGGAAGGAAACGGCCTGTTTGAAAAACTCACATTTCTCCGCCTTGCAATACAGGTCATGCTCCAGCAGTCGCCCAAGTATCTTACGCACCAGAGACACATGCGCCGCGCGTGTGGCAGAATACATCAAGATGTCATCGATGTACACTACCACTCCCTGCCCGAGCAGGTCTCGGAGAATCTCATCTACGAAGGATTGGAAGACGGCTGGAGCATTCTTCAACCTATATGGCATGACGCGGTACTCATAATGACCAGATGTAGTACTAAATGCGGTTTTCGAATCATCTCCTCCCCGGATACGTACCAGATTATACGCACTCCTCAGGTCCAGTTTTGTGAAGAAGCGCGCCCCGTGAAATGATTCCACCGCCGTAGCGATGAGAGGTAGTGGGTAACTAAACCCCACTGTGATGGAATTTAGACCTCTATAATCAATGCACGGATGCAGACCTCCATCCTTCTTCACAAAAAAGAAGCTCGAGGAGACGGAAGATGCGGAGGGCCGAATGTACCCCTGTCCCAGCGATTCAGCAACATATGTTTCCATCGCTACTGTCTCCTCCTGGGACAATGGATGCACGTGACTCCTAGGAAGTGCAGCGTTCTCCAGAAGGTTTATCGCGCAGTCCTCTCGACGATGGGGTGGTAATTGGGTCGCCCTCTTTTTACTGAAGGCGATAGCCAAATCAGCATATTCAAAGGGAATGTGCACAGTGGAAACCTGCTCTGGACTCTCCACCGTAGTCGCACCAACGGTAACTCCTATACAGCTGCCTGAACACTCCTCTGACCACCCCTTACGAGCCTCCTGTCGCCAGGAAATCACCGGGTTGTGTTGAGCTAGCCAGGGAATTCCCAACACCACTGGAAACGCAGGTGAACAGACTAATCTGCTCCTTATGACCCCCTGCGTTACCATGTCCAGCGGCACCGTAGCCTCCCTAACTACTCCTGACCCTAACGGTCGGCTATCTAAGGAGTGCACGGGGAAAGGAAGGTCTAACGACACCAGGGGAATCCCTAGCCTTAACGCGAGCCCACGATCCATGAAATTCCTAGCTGAGCCTGAATCGACTAGCGCCTTATGCTGTAGAGAGGGAAGAAACCCAGGGAAAGAAGTTAACACATACATATGACCGACAGGAAGCTCTGGGTGAGTCTGGTGCTTACTCACCTGGGGTGATCGAGTAGTGCTCCGCCTGCCCTCCCGACTCCCAGACCATTTCCTCCAGCACCGGTCGGCCGTGTGCCCTCGCCGACCACAACTGGTGCAGGAGGACACTCCTCCTCCGGTCCCCCTCGAAGCCGCCCCTCCTAACTCCATAGGGATAGGGGCAGGAGGGCTGGGAAGTGGAAACGACAGGACCTGATCCGAACGCCCGCGGGAAGCCAGCAGGTTGTCGAGACGGATAGCCAAGTCAATGAGTTCATCCAGTGTGAGGATGGTGTCCCAGCATGCTAGCTCCCTGCGGACGTCCTCCCTGAGACTGCATCGGAAATGATCTATCAGGGCCCTGTCGTTCCACCCTGCTCCTGCGACCAAGGTCCTGAACTCCAGGGCAAAGTCCTGCACGCTCCTCGTCTCCTGACGCAGGTGGAACAGCCGTTCACCCGCCGCACGACCCTCTGGTGGATGGTCAAACACAGCTCGAAATCGGCAGGTGAACTCGGGGTAATGATCCCTCGCCGAGTCCGGACCATTCCACACTGCGTTGGCCCACTCGAGAACTCGCCCAGTCAAACAGGAGACGAGGGCGTTCACGCTCTCCTCTCCGGAGGGAGCAGGACCCACAGTAGCCAGGTACAGTTCCAGTTGTAGAAGGAAACCCTGGCACCCAGCCGCCGTTCCATCATACTCCCGTGGGAGCGTCAGCCGAAGAGCCCCGGAGCCAGATGTTGTAGCAGGAACAGGAGGTGCTGGAGGAGGGGGTGCTGGAGATGAGGTGGGAAGGCCACTCCTCTCCCATCGATCCATCCTCTCCATCATTTGGTCCATGGCCGAACAAATCCTATGGAGAACGCTGGTATGATGGAGAACCCTTTCCTCCATCGATGGGAGAGGAGATGCGGCTGCTCCTGCTGATTCCATGTATATTGGTGCGGGATTCTGTCACAGCCTACAGAATGGTGGGTTGTGGTGGGTTGGAATCAAGCGCAGAGAGCAGGGTTCAGTAAAAAACGGTCACGCCAGCGGTCACGCATAAAACAGACCAGCCCAAACACAGGACCAAACAGTCCAGATAATACAAACATGAAAACCACAACCAACAGAGTCACAAAAAACAATCCCGCACAAAACAAGGGCGGGTCAAACTACTACATATAGGGAAGCTAATTAAACTAAAATACACACAGGTGAAACTAATAAGACAAAACCAACAGACAAACGAAAAAGGGATCGGTAGCGGCTAGTAGGACGGTGACGACGACCGTAGAGCACCACCCGAACAGGCAGGGGAGCCAACTTCGGCGGAAGTCATGACACCGGCCCTGTAAATAAATCGAGTGAACCTATTTAATCTCAGACTCGCTATGTTCATTCATAAAGTACTGCATACCGTAAAACCAGTCTTACCCAGAATACAAATATCCGTTCCGCACAATGTACTGTACCAACAACTCAGTATATAAACCAGCCAACACGGTGTGAATCCCATTGAAAGCAAATTGAAATACTGCATGTTAAAAAGTAGTCAGTCGTGTCCATCAAATCAATCTGTCCATAGAACTCCATCAGAGATAAACAGAGAGGTGGCTGCTATTCGTAATGAAATTAGTTGACCAATGAATAGGCTACAACGAATACTTTATAAAAATTAAACAACGGGTGAAAGAGCTTCGGAACTGAGGGTTGACACATTCGGGCCACCGTCAGTCACCCTTCTGCACACCTGATGCTGCGTATTTAGTTGGGAATTAAAAGGGAAGCGCAACATGGGGAGGAGACTGACTAAGATGGTTTAGAATTCATTCCTGGGCCATCACAGCACTCATGTACATGAACGCACGCACACACACACTGTCATAATCATCATGCCAAAGCTAACAACTGCGTCATACGGACAGTGTGACGTGCTAACTGTAATCCCCTCTAGTGGAGAAGCTGTTTCTTGTCAGGTAATGACAAGTAAGTGTCAGGAGGGAAAAATTTAGTCGGCTGACATTTTCTCTGTTTTTCCATGTTAACTGTCAATTAGTTTCAATCAATCCAGTCATTTCTGTTTAGCCTTGTTATGACATGTCTGCCCTGTCTTTCCACCCATGCATGATACATAAGATCTACCTCATCTCCCACACTTATATCGCTACTTAAGTGCTCCCGAGTGGCGCTGCATCTCAGTGCTAGAGGCGTCACTACAGACCCTGGTTCGATTCCAGGCAGTTTCACAACCGGCCGTGATTGGGAGTCACATAGAGCAGCGCACAATTGGCCCATGGTTGTCCAGGTTAGGGTTTGGCCGGGGTAGGCTGTCATTGTAAATAATATTTTTATCTTAACTGACATGCCTAGTTAAATAAAGGTAAAAAATAATTATACTTAGGCTGTATTTAGACATTACAGCAGATCTTTTTCAGAGCTGATCTGATAGGCCAAAAGACCAATTAGTGAGAAAAAAAATCTAAATTGGACTGCCTGTTGAAACATGGCCAAATGTGTGTCTATTGGCTGCCCTGGTTGTCTCTAATTGAACAACCGTGCAACTAGTGAGCTTCTCATCATGATGATCTTTGGTTTGGCACGGGGGAAAATAATGAAACACTAACTTGTTTAAGGATATTCAGGACAAGCTCATCCCTCTAGCTTTTCCAACACGCCATTGTCAGATTGCAATCGTCAGTACTGACAGGAAGAACTCAAGAAAGTTGCATGGGAAAGTCATCTTTGAAAAATAACAGGGAACGTGAGCAGGTTTAATGCCCCTCTTGGTGCATTTGACTAAAGTGAGAGGTGAACCTGCACTTATCAGTAAGGAGTGCTGCTATGTATTATTAACAGGCAACGCAAAAGGCCTTTACTAAAAAGGCCTTTACTGATGTTGGACTGACACTGTCAATCTCAGGCTTCCTCAGAGAATCAATTAGGAGATAAACAGGTCCACATGTCTTTGGCAGCGGAGAGAAGCGATATCCGTCCCCTGGATTTCCTGGGGCAAGGTAAACTGACTGTATAGCTTTGTCCATTAGGGACAGAGAGAGAGAAAATGATGTGCGTGCTCCTGCCACTTGTGAGGCAGTGTGTATCGACTATGGCACAGTGACGGATCTACAGTGTATTGAAAGCTGAAGGCTGACATTTCTGAAGAGTAGTAGTGTTTGTAATGATGATACAAGCAATGATTATGATACTAATGAATGAATTTAAATAGCATATAGGATTTTAAAAAGGCAAGTTATTTCTAGTTGGTACATACTTTAGAATATATAATATTTCAATTGTTGGAACTCAATGGAATGTGATATTGATTTTGTGAGTATCATTTCGACACAAAATTATGCTGCACAGCTGTGTGTGTTTGTCAGTGGATGTGTGTGTGTGTGTGTGTGTGTGTGTGTGTGTGTGTGTGTGTGTGTGTGTTTTGTGTATGTTTGCATGAATTGGAGTGGAGCAATAAAGAGAGAAGGGGGGGCTGAATGGAGTTGTGGGGTGAAATTGCCAGGGTGGAGTGCAAAAAATGATGACATTTGCCTGAATATGATGTTTGCTTTCCCCGCTCAAGTATTTCACAACATTTCACCAGCATGTTTTAAAGTCACAAAAAAAACTCTCAGATCCTGGTGTTCAAAAGGATTTAAAGCTATTCCCAGTATTTATTAAAGCTATTCCTAGCTATTCATGTATCCACACATTCTGGCAGTCCTTACACTCGGAAATTTCCCCGCTGCATAATATAAACTATAATGAGCTAATATTCTAATGCCATAGCTTCCACTTCATCTGCTGGTTCTGACTCTAAGGTTATAATAAGTGGGAAAAAATCTCCAGATGAGTTTTAATGAGACCTATAGCCTATTATCCCCTCATTATTGCATAATTAGCTAACTGTACACTGTATTAGTAAGGCTCAGAGCCCATGTACTGTACCTGACTATAACTATACAGTATATTCTATCTTATCTGTAAATAACTAGATATTCTGTGCCAAGCAATGATGAACTCGGCAAAGAATAATACAATAAAAAAACGTGCGGTTTACTTTGAAAAACAATTCCAATGAGCTGGGCAAATGGAATAAAGCAAATACATGTTACCGAGCCTGTGCGGAGCAGGCCAACTATTGAACATGAAAAGAGATTTCTGAAAATAAAAACAATTACAGGTGTCTTAAAATAATAAAGGGATGGAAATATCATGAGAGGAGTCATCAGAAAACTGACCCCCACATATTTTTATCTCCGCAGCGGCAGGTTAGTTTTGTCAAACTGAATTGGTGAAGGAATTCATCTCTGGTAAACTAGGTAAAGGTCTGCAAGTTACAGTACAATGGACACAATCTTCCTCGAAAAGCCTGGAATGCACCTCCTGGTCAGAGAGGACTAGGAATACCGTTGTTCTTCATATAATAGCAGGATACTTGACTGGCCTGCAAACAAGCTCTTTACAATACAAAATAATGCTCAATTGAACTACACAAACGACAAATTATTGGAAAATAAGAGATGATTAAAGACATTTGGACTTCCATTTTTTTCACTCGTAATGCAGTATAATGCTTGTGATTGTAGTATGTGTGGCGCGTATTGATTCCACCAATCATATTATGTGATCTAACCTTCCAGATGCGTTGTCCACTGGGTCTGAGTTAAACACAGGATTGGGAGACACGGCTGTGTCATTTCATATATCGACACTGAGCTGTAAGAGCGCCACCTGTCTACGCTAAACACTCATGCTTAAAGCTTACACACAGAACAGGGCAGACATTTTGGCTGAGGTGCATTCAGCGCTGTTTGACCTATTTTCATTCAGTGAACCCCATATGAATATAAGAGTATTAAAATCAAGAATAGTTCAATTCAATCTGATTCACCCACCTATATTGTGTGGAAAAGATAATTATTTGCATTTCAAGAGCCTTTTCAGAGTGAAATGGCTGTTGGCGGACGAGTGAGTGTGTCAGTTCATTTTCCCCACCTTGTCTGTTCATTTTGTTGGGCCAGGCAGGCAGGCAGGCGGAGACAGACGGGGGTCATTGTCTGTGTTGGAGATGCGCTGGTTGAATAACTAGCAGTAACAGCTGTCAAATTCACCAGGCCAGCCTAGCCAGGCCCAGCCGGGCCACAAGAGTGAGGGGCAGGAAGGGATGCCCCGCGAGGGGGACAAGGAGAATTTGATGGGTGGCCACACTGAGGCCTTACGTTGGCTCTCGACACCCTGGCTCTCAACACCCTGGTCACGCTGCTCATCTCCTTTGTTTCCCCCAATGCAGATTCCATGCACAGCGGTGCGGAGCATGCTGGACCAACAGTGGCTCGGGACGCAGGCTTTGTGTAGGTGTCGTTTGCAGACGCTGTGTCTCAGCATGGTCCGCCGCTAGTCCTGACAGGGGATGCAGACCCCATGAAGTGGGATTACTCCCTGGGCCATTGTCTGGGTCCTGCAGCGTTGGATTTGGGTGCATGGCTATTCAACGACTGTATTTATTTTCTCTGGGCGGTTGACAGGGACGCTTAGGACCACAGCCATTGTCATACGCTGCATGCAGGAATGTACAGTCATAACCCCCAGTTGTGGTCGACATGATTTGTTTTGACGCCGCAAGGAAATGCTCGGGATGAGATTCTGATCGTGTTGCGTTCTGCCTGACCTGTGGGTCTGGTTGTTTTCTAACTGACCAGGATAAGGAGACCATGGTGCTCATGTATAATTTTAGTGTTTGTTCTGTTATTGCTCAAAGGAGAATGTGTTGACCTGGATGTTGCACAGGGCTTGGCCAGATTTGATGTTATGAATAGAGTTTTTTTTTTTTTTTTATTGTAATTTTTCTTTGCTATAATTTGAAAACCGTTTCCTCCACCTGGCTCCAATATTTTAAGTGGGATGATTATTGTGCTTTAAATACAGCCTATCCCTTTGTGAACATGACTGTACCTGCATATCGAGGTTGCAAGGTCTGACAAATTGTGTGAAATGAAAGTGTCTGTAACTTCCACAGAGTGTTAAAGGAAAAACAATGTGCAATAATTTGTAGGCCTACAAACTGTCATTTTAATGACACATTGCACACCATTTGGTGATAATTGTGTTTCATGCTAAATACCCTGGGTAGCATCATGGTTGTTTTCTGTTTCTGTCCAATCACACAAAGATGCTGAACAGTGAATTTAAATATATAGTGTTGATTTTCACTTTACCAAAGCTCTCTAAAGAATGCCTTGAATATGTCCTCAAAATACACCAATATTTTTCTGCTCTTTGTCGTCAACTGAGGACAACACTGTTATGGGTGGTCTAGTTTTTGTTGTACAGTTGCTCTGAGGTGAAACATCTTCCTCCCAGCCCCATAGCACTCATTTGTATGAAGAGAGAGCGGTTTGGGTGGTAAAGCGCTGTGGAAAATGGTGATGGATGGCTCCTTGGTTTCACATAGAATAGGGATGGGCCGGCAGAAATGTTGAAATCTGTAGAGGGTCAGCGACTGCAGCCAAAAGCGATACAGTAGAGTTTTACAAATAATATATTTTTTCTCTCTCCCCTCCCTTCTCTGAGTCCAGACATTTGTGAATGCTAAGCGTTTTGATGCATTGTGATGCCATCTCCATTACCTGCAACCAAGAAATGTCATTTGAATCCATTTTTGTATCTTTAAGATAGAGTAATCTTGCCTAAAATCTCTCTCAGTTATCCGCTATTATTTCAGACAATAAACAATGAGTCATTTGGAAATTATGTAGCTCCTTTTCTTTGCTAATGATAGAGAAAAATTATTTCACATGCAAACAAATCTGATTTGATCACCTTACCATCTGATCACCTTACTTAAAGACTGATGATACAGTAAACACACTCTGTTGTGACTTCAGCGAGACTTAGCAGGGAATTGCAGACACACAGTGGGGTCCAAAATTATTGACACCCTTGATAAAGATGGGCAAAAATGACTGTATAAAATAAGTAATTCATACCGAGCTATATTTCTTCCCAAAATATATGGGAAATTACATTATTTAACACTAATACAATTGCTCAGAGACAGATTTTGTTTGGGAATATATTTTTTCTCGAAAGGTAGTGGTAAAAATTATTGACACCCCTGTTTTCAATTCCTTTCAATGCTTCACCTTGCAAGGATAACGCCACTGAGTATTTTTCTAAAATATTTTATGAGTTGGAGAACACATTGGGAGGGATCTTAGACCATTCTTCCATAGAGAATCCTTCCAGATTCTTGAGATGCTTTGTTCCGGAGACTGAGATGTTGATTTTGGGGTCAATTAACCATTTCTTTGTGGATTTTTATGTGTGCTTGGGGTTATTGTCGTGCTGAAAGATCCACTTGCGGCCAAATTTCAGTTTTTGGCTAAAACGTCCTGGTACTGGGTAAAGTTCATGATGCAATTGACCTTAACAAGGGCCCAGGACCATTGGAAGCAAAATAGTCCCATAACATCAAAGATCGACCACCATATTTTACAATAGTTATGGGGTAATTTTCTGCTCATGCATTCTCATTTCGACGTCAAACCCACCGCTGGTGTGCGTGGCCAAAGAGCTCTATTTTCATGTCATCTGACCAATGCACCAAAGTGCCAATGCCGTTTGCAACATGCATTTACATTTGTTGGATGAAATGAAAATAGAACTCTTTGGCCACGCACACCAGCAGTGGGTTTGGAGTCGAAATGAGAATGTATGAGCAGACAATTACCCCATACCTATTGTAAAATATGGGTGCCTGGGTGACAGTGGATATTAGCCGGTCCACAGACTGTAGGCAAGCCAAAATCTCTCACCATCGAGCTGTCCACAATGACCGTGGTCATGATGGACTCCAATGGGGAAGAAAGGGGGGGAACGGGATGGGACTGCCTCGGGCAGGTTGGGTGGGTGCTTGGAGCCAGGCTAGCCTGACTCACCACACCAGCAGCAGTGGATGGCGTCGGGAGGCTCGGTAGGCTGGTGGAATGGACAGTGGTTGTACAGTAGCCACTGGCCAGCTCCAGGCTGTTGGTAAATTCCCAGGATCATAGCCGACTGCCGGGACCGGTAGATTCACCCTTTCTCCCTTCTCTTGCTAAGAGGTTTCGCAACCGAAATATGAATTGCATTTATAACGGTATTAAAACAGTATTATATCTTTATTATATTATCATGGCATTATTAAGTGCTTACATTTCACAATGGTCAAGCTTATCAAATCAACTTAAACTTAATTGACACAGTAAATGTGTATTTCTAAAAGTGGGAATAAAATTGTAATAATATTGTTGCCACTCAAGTACACTAAAGTTGATGAATGTGTCCAGCTACAATGCATTTGGAAAGTATTCAGACCCCTTGACTTTTTCCACATTCTGTTATGTTACAGCCTTTTTCTATAATGGATTCAATAAAAATGTTTCCTAATCAATCTACACACAATAATTATAACCCATAATGACAGCTTTTTAGACATTTTTGCAAATGTATTAAAAATAAAAAACATAAATACTGTATTTACATAAGTATTGACACCCTTTGCTGTGAGACTTGACATTGAGCTCAGGTGCATCCTGTTTCCATTGATCATCCTTAAGATATTTCTAAAACTTTATTGGAGTCCACCTGTGGTAAATTCAATTAATTGGACATGATTTGGAAAGGCACACACCTGTCTATATAAAACGTCCAACAGTTGACAGTGCATGTCAGAGCAAAAACCAAGCCATGAAGTCGAAGGAATTGTCCGTAGAGTACTGAGACAAGATTGTGTCGAGGCACAGATCTGCGGAAGGGTACCAAAAAATGTCTGCACCGTTGAAGGTCCCCAAGAACATCATTTTTAAATGGAAGACAATTGGAACCACCAAGACTCTTAATAAAACCAATTAAATTAGCAGTTAGCAATACAAAAAAAAAATTGTCATTCAGGGAGCCGACAAATGTCTGTCTATTGATAATAAATGTGGTGTGCTACTGCAATTAAGTGCTTGCCTCTAGCATTGTGATCAAATGAAATTATAAAAAGAGATACGTCTGCAGATGTATATTTTTTAGGGAAATGGAAGCATCTTTGAATCTTTTGATTTATACTTTATTTATGTCAAGGAACAGCCAAACATACAATGCTACAGTTGAATGACATTCCATGCTTTGATGCTTGGAATAAATTGTATGATTACAATTCAATAATATTATATTTTATTATTGCATCTTCAGTATGCTTTGAATACATGCTTTGTATGCTTTGTATGTATTCAGTACGCTTTGTGTTGTACAAGTAATCCAAGACTGAGGCATTGAAACTATTCAAAAAATGTACGTTTTGTGGGGATGAATTCTCTGTC